>NC_133426.1:52100833-52839166 GCF_049350105.2 Macaca mulatta | reverse complement strand
TATAGATGTATACCTATTAAAAGATGGAATTGATGGTTGAAATATTTACCAAATCATGTTATAAGATCAGCATTACACTGACACCAAAATCAGACAAAGACAGCATTGAGAAAAAACCAACTATAGTGTAATCTCCCTCATGAACATAGATTCAGAAAATTCTCAACAAAATATTATCAAGAAAATATTTGGTTAATATTAAATCCAATAATATATAAAAAGGATAATGCACCAAGAGCAAGTGGGATTTATCTTGGGAATGCAAAGCTAGTTCGATATTCAAAAATGTGTCAATGCAATCTACCATATTAATGTACCAAAAAAAACTGCAAACTCCAACCACATGGTAACAACAATCGATACAGATAAAGCCTTTGACAAAATTCAACAGTCACTCATAATTAAAAAAAAAAAAACAAAAAAAACAGCAAACCAGAAGTAGAAGGAAGCTTACTTAACTTGATATGGAGCAACTAAAAAAAATCCTACACCTTATATTATACTTAACAGAGAAAGACTAATTGCTTTTTCCATAGCATCAGGAACCAAACAAGGTTGCTCACTCTCACTCCTGTTATTCAGTATTGTACTGAAAGTTCCAACCAGTTTAAAAAGGAAAGAAAAAGAAATAAATGGCTTACAGATTGGAAAGGAGGGACTACAACTACTCCAACTCACAGACGTTATTATAATCTACATAGAAAATCTTGTCATATTTATAAAAAATACTTCTCAAATGAACAAGGGAGTTAAGCAACATTATAGGATATATGTTCAACAACAACAAAAAGCAAAGCACTTCTATAGACTAGCAATGAACTGCTTGGAACAAACATTTTTAAAACTATACAATACCATTTACAATACAATAGCTGCCCCTCAAAACCTAACAAAACGTGCAGGAGTCATATGCTGAAAACCATCAGAAGCTAATGAAAGAAATAAAGGAACAACTAAATAAAGAGAGGGATGTACTGTACTCATGGATTAATAGACTCATTATAGGAATGATGCCCCCAAATTGATGTACAGATTTCATGCAATTCCAATCAAATTCCCAGCAGGATCTTTTATAGATACAGACTGATTCTAAAATTTATATGGAAAGGTAAAGGAGCTACAACAGTCAAAATAACTTTGAACTTTGGGAAGCCGAGGCAGGATTCCCGTAATTCCCTTACTCTGCCTAAACTGTTTGTACAAAATATAGTTTATCCTGCATAGGTGCTTTCATTCTGGAAGTCTGGAATCTTGGCACATGCTAGGCAGAGGGTGCTTGTGTGACCAGCCCCCAGTAAAAGTCTTCGACACTGAATCTCTAGTGAGCTGCTCTGGTAGAAAATATGTCACATCACACATGTCACAATTGATTTCTGGAGGAATGAATTCTGTGACTTTCCTAAAAAAGGACTCATGGAAACTTGGGCTGGTTTCCTCAGGACATTGCCCATACATTTTTTTTGTGTGTGCTGATATTGCTGTATACTTTCATTGTTATGAATCTTCACCAACATGAGTCCAGCTATATGCTGACTGTGAGTCCTGTGAGTCCTCCCAGCAAATAATGAAAAATGGGAGTAGTTTTGGGGACCCTTGACACAGTTGTGACAGTGGTGGGATTTGCCGGAATGAGCCTGACTCGCTAAAATATGGTGACAGCCTTGTTTGAGTAAAGAAAGGATGAAGGAGTAATGGGTGATGAATCTTTTGTGCTCAGGTGATTATGGCCTCACACATGCTGTGAAACAGCAGCTAGCTGTTGTCTCTTGTGAGATGTAAATGTTGCATACAGAGTTTAAAAAGAACACATCCAACTCTGGGAGACTTGGATCACTGCATTCCTTGGCGTCTTTTGCCATGCCAGAGATTGGCGGGTGGGAGCACAGCCAGGTCGTTTTTGGTTTTTGTCCTCTCTTTCAAACAGAAGAAAGGGCCTGGGAATTCACAAAAGTAATGTTGGGGTGGACGAAAAATGTTAAAAATGTGGGCTTCTCTCTCCTCCTAGTGGGAAGGAAAAAATTAAATCAGTTCCCTGAGCTGGAGCAAAGCTTAGATAAACCAAAGGGAACAAAAAAGAAAAATTCCTCCAGCCTTTTCTTCAGCTTTGCTGCTGCTCCTGCAGCCCCTCCCAGCCTTCCAGACAGACTCTCCCCTGGCAGCTATGATGTTAACCCTATAATTGCAATGAAAGCCAAAAAAAAGGAATTAAAAATGGCGTTTTTGTTTTATGGCTGCTGCATCTGGATGTATGATAAAATTGATGTGAAATGCTATATACTTATAATGTTGTAAATGCTAGAGGGACCATCCCCTTCTGGCTGAAGAGGAAATATTTTTTCTCTTTTATTTTGAGACAGGGGCTCACTCTGTTGCCTAGGCTGCAGCGCAGTGGTGCGATCATGGCTCACTGCAGCCTCGACCTTCTGGGCTCAAGCAGTCCTCCCATCTCAGCCTCACGAGTATCTGAGATCACAGGCGTGTGCCAGGATGCCAGGCTAATTTTCTTATCTTTTTGTAGAGATGGAGTTTCCCTGTGTTGTCTAGGCTGGTCTTGAATTCCTGGGCTCAATCTGCCTTATGTTAGTCATTTCCAGTGAACCTGTAAAGGGCCAAGGCCCTTGGCTCCTACACCACAAAGGACTAATAAGCCTGGCTTTGCTTCCCTAACTTTTCTCCTGGTGCACACACCTTGGTAAGGCACTTTGACCATTCATTGCAGAGCTGTCACCAGCAAAGCATTGAACTTTTCCAGCCTGCTTGCTAAATAAATGATAGAGACAAAAGGGATAAGAAGTTATGCAAACATATTTAAATTTGTTTTTAAATCTGGAATTTCATCCTGATCAGTTTCTGAACATGATGTGTGTTATTGGTTGATTTATTAAAATTTTTTCTCTGAAAATTCTTTTTTCCCTCTTGCATATGACCATATGACCATTTCAGAGAAAAGAGCTAGAGGACGGTAGATGATCATTAAATAAATGGAAAGCTCTTTTTTTTTAAAGAGATCCTTGGTTTTATTTAAAGCATATATCAAATTTCATTGAGTGTCTTTATAATACCTATTGAGATTATTATTTTTTCCTTTAACTGATTAATATATCGTTACTTACATTAATTGACTTTCTTTTTAAAAAATTATTTATTTTTGAGATGGAGTCTCACTCTGTTACCCAGGCTAGAGTGCAGTGGCTTGATCTTGGCTCACTATAACCTCTGCCTCCCAGACTCAAGCGATTCTCCCACCTCAGCCTCTCGAGTAGCTGGGATTACAGGTGCCCACCACCATGCCCAGCTACTTTTTGAATTTTTAGTAGAGATGGGGTTTCACCATGTTGGCCAGGCTGGTCTCGAACTCCTGACATCAAGTGATCCACCCACCTCGGCCTTCCAAAGTGCTGAGATTACAGGCATGAGCCACCACGCCCAGCCTTTTAAAAAATATATTTATAAGTTTTAAAAATTTTTATTTATTTTTTGAGATAGGGTCTTGCTATGTTGGCCAGGTTGGTCTTGAACTCTTGGCCTCAAGCAATCCTCCTGCCTAGGCCTCCCAAAGTGCTAGGATTACAGGCATGATCCACTGAGATGATATCTCATTGTGGTTTTGATTTGCAAGAAGTGGAAAGTTTTGATTTCAGATTAGTACACACTGGTTTTCTAACAATGAAGAAAACACAACCTGACACCTGGAAAGAGTCAAGCCAGAGAGAGGGAACATTAGTGATCTCTGGTTTTCAAATGGTTCATGAAAACCTTCCCCTTTTCCTGAAAAAAATGCTCCCCATTCAGCCTTCCCAAATTCCTGTGAGTATGTTGAAATCATACTGACTGTTGAGTGCACAACTGCACCTGACAGAGCTGCAACTAGGGGACAGTAGGGCAACCCAGCTCCTGAGCATCCCATGCAGAACATCTACAGATGTCATCCATGCTTGTGAAGAGGAGGAACTGATGTCAATGGTTAACAGAACTTGGACTGACTGCCTTCTGTCAGTCCCTCAGAAACCAAGGACACAAATGAGTTGTTCGGACTGGATGAGGAACCCTAGAGGGAAAGGTCCCACAGTGGGAGGCCACACTGGGGGCCTTGGCCAGCTCCTGCCTAATGTATGTCCTGCTGGGAGTGCCCTAACAAGGGTAAAGTCTTGGTGTCCAGGGGTACCACGTGTGCCTTCTGGGATTGTACTTGCATGTGCGCCCTGACTATTCCGTCACTGCCTCATCCCTGGAAGTCATTCATGTCAGCTTTAGCTTCCTGGCCAGATTGGTGCTGAGCCTGAAATGGAGACTTGGGCTGGACAAAAAAAGGTTCATACACAGTCTTAGTTAGGAAGTCAGCTGCCTTTCTAAGACAGACCTTCATGGTTACTGGGATTTGTATTAGTCGGCTGTGATGGTAAACTTGATGTGTCAACTTGGCTCAGCCACAATACACAGGTATTTGTTCAAACACCAGACTAGGTGTCTCTGTGAAGGTGTTTTATAAGATGAGACTAACATTAAAATCAGTAGACTTTGAGTAATGCAAATTATACACTGTGATGTGGCTGGGCCTGATTCAATTACTTGAAAGACTTAAAGAAAAAAAAATAAGACTGGGATCCCCCCGTGAAGAAAAAATTCTGCCTCCAGACTGCCCTTGGATTCGAGCTACATCACCTCTTCCCTGGGTCTCCAGTCTGACATTCTGCTTTGCACAATCTAGACTTGCCAGCCCCCACAGCCTGCCTCTCTCTCTCTCTCTCTCTCTCTCTCTCTCTCTCTCTCCACACACATACACGAGCCCTAATGGTCATCCAACCATGTAGAGATCACTAAATGTTCCCTGCCCTCCTTCTGCCTGTGAGGTCCTCTATCCCATCCTGAGGACACAGGGATCTACTGGGTATGTTTCCAACCTTCCAGGAGAGACCACGGAGCCTGGTGAGGGAGATACACCTGCAAAGAGAACTTCAGTGCAGTAACAGCAACGGGCATAGCCAGTGTGTTCACCAACTCATGAGATCACACTACCAACATCGCCTGCTTGATTTTCCCCATCAACGAACAGCTTATCCTGGAAACAATCGTTTTAGTAGGTAAGTTGGATTCCCTTCATTGTTTCCCCCAGGCATGCAGCACTACAAAGCAAATTCATATTGGTATGTTGTGTCAGAGTGGAATCCAAGAATGGAATGCCCTGCAGTGATGTGATTTCTCAAGCAGTCAATAAGTCTTTGTAAGTTTCCAGGTGAAGCAACATACAAGCACCCCCCCCCCCCGCCACCCAGTTTACAGGGAAGTGATATATATGGAAAAAAAATCCAGTTTATTTAAGACTCTGAAAAAAGTTGTTTGCCTCCCTGTAACCTTCACCCCACAAATGCCAGTAGCCGCTTCCAATCATTTGAACACCCAAAGCTGCCCTTGGAAATTTCCAAAATGCCCCAAAATGGGCGATGATATTCTGACTACAAACCACAAGTTTAGGATTTAAAAGAAGAATCCTAGAACTTCTCAATAACATCAAAAGTATAGGAATGTTGCAGTCGGTACATAGGAAAGAGCACAGTAACATGGAGAAGGACACAATGTTCCCCGGGAGGGGTTGCGGGAACCTTGTTCCTCTGTGTTGCTTTCTTGTGATAAGAAAGTGTTTCAAGGCCAGCTGGGGTGGATGGTGAAGCTTCATTTCATAGGTCAACCACTGTCATGGGACATTGATGCTCAGGATGGTTCTGTGGTAGTCATGGCTCTGGGATCCTGGGACTGGTCTCCTTCTTCTCAGTGAGGGCAGCCCTCTCCAGGCTGTGACATAGGAGGAACAGGCCAGGCTGGGTTGTCAGGCTGCCAGGGACAGGTGTGTGTTGTGGGAGAAGGAGAAGGACAGCTGAAGGGAGGAGAGGGGAGACGAACTCCTTAGGTGAGGGGCAGGTGTCTGTTGGTGAAGGGAAGACATTGGCCCTAAGTCCTGACATTGCTCTAGGCTCCCGTGGAAGGAAATGATGGTGCAAGAAGGAAACCAAGGCTGGTGGGAGGGGAACAATAGCTTGCATCTCCTCCCATCCTATGTGTTCAGTGGTCCCTGAGAGGAGCCCATGCCATTTTGGGATCTAAAAGGTCATTTCCTGGCACCCCTTCATTCACTGCCCATGGAGAGAAGGGATTTGAGATAAACTGAGGCCTTCAAGGAGAAAGGCCAGTAGGAGTTGTGAGGCCTTCTCAGAGTCTTTCTGCCCTACCCTTGTGAATCTCACCCTGCGCTCATCTTGTCCTGTGTTACTCTTTGCTCTGAGGTTGCTCTTCTCAACCTCATGCCTGTCCTGGGAGTATTTTTCTGGGTATATTGCAGACAGTCTTGCTACCAAAGGGATTTAATAAGGTTTCTGAAAGTTCCCTAGGCTGGGCAGCAAATTTCCAGATCCTAGGACACAACTGTGGCCACACTACATGAGACTCACTGGGTGTGATTCCTGGAATCTGCACTTTTAAAAGATCCTAGGTTCTAACTTTCATGGAAACATGTCTGAGCAACACTAGAGCAGGGGAATAGTCTCCTTTCCCAGTGACACAGCTTCTTTCTTCTTTGTGAAGGTATAGAAGGGATAAGTTTGGTGTGTTCTCTGACGCAGAAACCCAAGACCTTCAGGTGAGGAGACCGACACTGACATGCTGCCTGTTATGGTAATGACATACTCAGGGCACCGTTTCCAAATGATACCCAGACCAATCCTTTCAAGTCTCCATCTCTTAAAGATTTCTGAAGAAATCAAATGTCTATTGCCTGTGCAGTCCCATGCTATAAAATTCTAAATATTTTGCAGTAGCCTTTGGATCTTACTCTTGATTGCACTAATATGCAGCACAGCAGAGTTTTCGCGATGCTTGTGGCTCTTGGCTCCACCAATCACTGCTGGGTGACACTGAGGAAGTTCCTTAACATCTCTGTGCTTCCTTTCGCCATTAGTACCATGGAAATACTACTAGTAACGTCATCTACTTCTTGGGGCAGTTTAGAGCTCTGACTGTGTGAAGACATGTACAGTTATCTGGACAGTCCCTGGCATACGGTCAGTTTCCAGTCAATTCTAAGCTGTCGCTGTTCCCGCATTTCCCTGGGACATGTTCTGGACAGACAGATGTCAAGTCTACCTTTGACCCCTTGGATGATGTTTAGATTATCTCTTCAGCTCTTCAGGGACTCAAGGTCTGAGTCTGTGGGGCAGGGGGAGGGCATATTTTATTAGCATAATGAATATTCAGCTCTCCTTACAGGGTATCGTGGAGCCTAAATGCAATACTGGAGTTTCATCATCATGAGCTTGTATGGAAAATTTGAATGGAAATTTCTCTAGGAAATTAGAACTCTAGTGGCCTCTTCATGTAACTTGTATAATGCTTGGACAAGTAAGTGGTCACTGGATAATGATAGCACAAAAGCATATAAACTTTTATAAATATTTTAAAGGTAAAATTTAAAGGCCAAAAATTATTATATGGATTATTCTATTGCTATCAGTTCTATTAAGTCCAACTCTCCTCCATCAAATTGTGAAGATTTGAATCTGATGGAGATACGAAGCTGTTAGCAGTTGAATTTTCATTAGTGGCATTTTATTCTTTGTATAGAATTCACCTTGTCTGTTGTATCTTGTGTTGATTACTTCTACCATTACCGTTTATTGTTGGCTAGGCATGATGGCTCACGCCTATAATCCCAGAATCTTGGGAGGCCGAGGCAGGAGGATTGCTTGGGCCCAGGAGTTCGAGATCATCCTGAGCAATATGGTGAGACCTTGTCTCTACAAGAATAAAAAAATAAGCTGGGCATGGTGGCTCATGCCTATATTCCCAGCTGCTCAGGGGTCTGAGATGGGAGGATTACTTGAGCCCAGGAAGTCAAGGCTGCAGTGAGCTATGATCACACCACTACACTCTTACCTGGGCAATGGGAGTGAGACCCTGTCTCAAAAAGGTAAATTCATTTTTGATCTAATGAAAGACTGATGGTACTAATATTTTCTGAGCTAAATCATGAGAAGATGTTGTCAATTTATTCAGATCCAGAGTCAGAGGAAATGGGAAATGGGGAAAGAGAGTGCAGTGTGGAGGGGAGGTGAAGGTGTGCGGAGCAGGGAGAGAGGTCTGGGGCAGACAGGGGCGAGGAATAATGGGGAAGAGCAGAAAGCAGAAGTTCAGAGATGTGAGAATAAAAACTCATACTTGTGGATACTTACTCTGGGCAGATGTTTTTAGTGCACTCTCTCTCTTCATTTATATATATACATATCATATATACATATACATATACACATATGTACATATATACATATATGTACATATATATCGTGTATATATATACATATATACATGTGTGTGTATATATACACATAGTGCCACAGGCATTGGGAAAACTCTACTGTCCCTGCCCTTGCAGGCAATGTGACTTTGGGCAAGTTTCTTAGTCTCTTAACCTATGTGTTTCAGTTTCCTATTCTGTAATAAGGGACGATAACATTAACAACACACTAAGTGACTGTTATTATATATACCTATTTATATAATTTAAAAATATAGTCATATTTTGATATTACAGGGTGATGAGTCAATACCAGGAAAGCACAAAGATGGCCTCTGTTCCATATCAAGCTTTCTGTACGTGTTTGCTACCATGGGTGTTAGCAGCAACATCCTTGTCACTGTCATTATGGGAAATAGCATTGGTGTAATGTTAAATAAAACAACAGATGCAGTATTATAAACACACTACTTGTTCTCCAATCTCATAATTTTAAAAAACATGCATAGAAAAAAGCCTGTAAGGGAATGCACCACATATGAAGTGTTGTTCTCTAAGTGGGAAACTCGATCATTTTGAAATAACATTCCTTTCACTGTTTTACTTGTGTTTTCCTCCTTATTATCACTCAGCCACTGTTTCTCTAATAATTTTTTTTTGAGATGGAGTCTTGATCTGTCACCCAGGCTGGAGTGCAGTGGCACGATCTTGGCTCACTGTAACCTCTGCTTCCTGGGTTCAAGCAGTTTTCCTGCCTCAGCCTCCCGAGTAGCTGGCATTACAGGTATGTGCCACTATGCCTGGCTAATTTTTGTATTTTTAGTAGAAACTGGGTTTCACCATGTTGGCCAGGCTGGTCTTGAACTCCTGACCTTGTGATCCACCTGACTCGGCCTCCCAAAGTGTTGGGATTACAGGCATGAGCCACCGTGCCTGGCCAATAATTTTTAAAATAGATGTTCCAAAGATTCATTCTTTTAAGTATCTTGAGGATTAGGGGTAAAAGGTGTTTTGATATCCTTATCAGGAGGAAAACCAGTCAGTGATCCTCGGGGGCAGCATTTAAAACAGAAGGAAGGTTTGGGGTAGGGTAGAGAGGGGCAGTGGGGGAGGCAGGGTGGTGTGGATGGAAGGTTAGCTGAAGACCCCAGGCATCCTGAAAAATGCCACAGTTGGTATATGTTGAAAGAAACCAAAACACCCGCATGTCTGTAAGAGGAGGCTGCTGTGCTATCGAGACGGAGATCTTTATGACGTCTCTTTAGACCTTTCCTCTCCTTCAGCTCCAGCAACACAATTGGGTGGCTCTTGGCCCTGGCAAGGTGCTGCTGCTGGTGAGCTGTACTGAGGTCAAGGCCTGGCCCACCTGCAGCATTATCACTTCAGAGAGTGGCCTGGGGCATCTGTCTTGGTATCCGGAAGCCTACAGTTTCAGATCAGGGAAACGGAGAAAACACATAGTGCAATAGTTAGACTCAACGCTCCCCCAATGACGCCATCAGTGCAAAGCGAGAGGCACGTATAGGTTGTTATGATTATTAGTTTGGGATGAGCAGGGCCGGGTTGGGTCATTCCCTGAAAGAATTGCGGGAGTGAATGCCAATGTGATCTATTACATTACTACTGCACAAGTGGGTAAGCTTCTATTTCGTAGGTTTGTTCTTCTGCTAAGACGATGGTGTGCTCCATTACTGTGGTGAGAAGCCTTCCTGGCCTGAGGTGTTTGCGGGAATGACTGCACCTACGGATGAGCATTCTGAAGATCCGCCAAAAGCTGTGACAAGGGGGCAAAGGCCCTGGCTCTTACAAACCACAGACCCAGAAAGCTCTTCAGCCCAGCTGTGCGTCATGCTGTGGCACCTTCAGGAAGCTTTGAGGCCACCCTCGAGCTAAAGTTCCCATGCCTTTCAGCCTCCTAATGCAGGTCAGGGTGGCTGCCCAGAAGCTGCCCACTGATCTGAATCAGTGCCAGGGGAATGTGTGTGTGTGTGTGTGTGTGTGTGTGTGTGTGTGTTTAGCAGACAGGAAGGGTGCACCTGAAACAGTGAGAGAAATTGACCAGAGCTTGCTCTGTCTTGCTTCTGACCTGAGAAGCTAACTGCCTTTGCTCATTCCCCCAGGTAACTGCCTTTGCTCATTCCCCCACGTAACTGCCTTTGCTCATTCCCCTACGTAACTGCCTTTGCTCATTCCCGCACGTAACTGCCTTTGCTCATTCCCGCACGTAGGCCAAGCTAGCTATGGGAGGAATTTAGTGTAGGGTTTAACCTCAAAGCAAGGATAATAGTCCCTTTCAGAATCTAGCCCTGAGGAGATGAGAAGGGTGTACACGCAAGCGGCAATGTTGTGTGAAAGGTTTATGGGAGCACTGTGACCTGACCAAGGACAAAGATGTTTTGCAACCTCCCCGGGCTCCCGTTGACACCTAGATGTCTGTGGTCACCATTCTCCTGACCTCATGCTTTCCTGATTCTCCCTTGCCCAATGTAAAAAGAAGCCTGAGGCCGGGCGCGGTGGCTCAAGCCTGTAATCCCAGCACTTTGGGAGGCCGAGACGGGCGGATCACGAAGTCAGGAGATCAAGACCATCCGGGCTAACACGGTGAAACCCCGTCTCTACTAAAAATACAAAAAATTAGCCAGGCGTGGTGGCGGGCGCTTGTAGTCCCAGCTACTCGGGAGGCTGAGGCAGGAGAATGGCGTAAACCCGGGAGGCGGAGCTTGCAGTGAGCTGAGATCCGGCCACTGTACTCCAGCCTGGGTGACAGAGCGAGACTCCTCTCAAAAAAAAAAAAGAAGCCTGAAATTCACGCCCCTTAAGATGGCTCCACAGGACATTAGTCCATCATCGTCTCAGCTTGCTGGCTCTCTGAAATAAAGTCGCTTTCCTCTGCCCAGGAGGCGGAGGTTGCAGTGAGCCATGATCAGGGCACTGCACTCCAGCCTGGGCCATATAGTGAGACCCTGTCTCAAAAAAAAAAAAAAAAAAAAAAAAGACTTAATTTGTTGAACAGTCATTTACCAAACCCCAACTATGTTCTAGGTACTGTGCTGAGTGTCTGGGGCATACGATAAAAAAAGACACATCCCTGCCCTTGTGGAGTTTATGTCAAATTGTAGGATAATGGTCAATCTACTGATCCCACACATAAAATGCAAAAATTCCTGCCAGACTTCAAGTAATATCCTACCACTTCATGTACACTGTAAGACTCTTACAGCTGTATACTTCCATTTCCTTTCTCGCCAGCTTTCTGCTATTGTTGTCTTACATTATATTTCTACCTATGTCAGAACCCCATAATACATTGTTACTATCTGACAGTCAATTTTATTTTATTTTATTTTATTTTATTTTTTTGAGACGGAGTCTCGCTCTGCCGCCCAGGCTGGAGTGCAGTGGCAGGATCTCAGCTCACTGCAAGCTCCGCCTCCCGGGTTCACGCCATTCTCCTGCCTCAGCCTCCCGAGTAGTTGGGACTACAGGCACCTGCCACCGCGCCCGGCTAGTTTTTTGTATTTTTTAGTAGAGACGGGGTTTCACCGTGTTAGCCAGGATGGTCTCAATCTCCTGGCCTCGTGATCCGCCCGTCTCGGCCTCCCAAAGTGCTGGGATTACAGGCTTGAGCCACCGCGCCCGGCCAATTTTCTTTTAAAGAGATTAGCTACAAGAAAGAAATCTTGACTGAGCATGGTGGCTTATGGCTCTAATCCTGGCACTTTGGGAGGCTGAGGCAGGAGGATTGCTTGAGCCCAGAGGTTTGAGAGAAGCCTGGGCAACATAGGGAGACCTTTTTTCTAAATAAGAAAATTAAAAACATTTTTTAAAAATCGGCCACTCACGCCTATAATCCCAGCACTTTGGGAGGCCAAGGCAGGTGGATTGCCTGAGCTAAGGAGTTCATGACCAGGCTGGGTTACATAGTGAAACCCCGTCTCTACTAAAATACAAAAAAAATTAGCCAGTCTTGGTGGCGTGCGCCTGTAGTCAACAGCTACTCAGCAGGCTAAGGCAGGAGAATCCCTTGAACCTGGAAGGCAGAGGTTGCAGTGAGCCGAGATCGTGCCACTGCACTCCAACTTGGGCGACAGAGGGAAACTCCATCTCCAAAAAAAAAAAAAAAATCTCGTACTTTCCCAAAATTGTTCCATGTCCAGCACTGTGAAGTTCTGTGTGTAGATCCAACTTTCCTTCTATTTTCCTTCTGACCCAAGAACTTCCTTTAACATGTTTTGTAGGACAAATCTGTTGACAATGACTTTTCCCCCCATTTTTGTTTGTTTACCTGTTTGTGTAAACATGTTTATGTCACTTTCATTTAAAAAAATTGTTTGTGCTGATTAGAAAGTTCTGGGTTGCACAGATTCGATGAGAAGTCTGATGGATGACTTTAAATTTGTTCCTCTGTATGTAGTGTGTCTTCTTTTCTTTTCTTTTTCTGCCAGGGCATTGGTGTTGGGGTTTGAATCAATCTTTTCAGTAGCTGAACTGGCCTTCAGTTGTGTTGTTGCTGTAGTTCTTTTCAATATAACACAATACTTCAGATTCAGGGTACAAGATACTAGCATGCAAAAATCAATTGTATTTCTTCTTTGTTTTTGTTTTATAAATTGGCATAATAATTGTACATATATATATACATATATAAGTAGTGATATTTTCATACATATAATGTATAGTGATCAAAGCAGAGTAATTAGCATATGGATTGTCTCAAACGTTCATCATTTCTTTGTGTTGGGAATATTCAATGTCCTCCTAGCTATTTGAAACTATACAATATATTATTTGTTTAACTTTTCTAGACAGAGTCTTGCTCTGTCACCCAGGTTGGAGTGCAGTGGCGCAATCTCAGTTCACTGCAACCTCCACTTCCCAGGCTCTAGCGATTCTCCTGTCTCAGACTCCTGAGTAGCTGGGATCACAGGCAACCGCCACCACGCCTGGCTAATTTTTGTATTTTTAGTAGAGACGGTGTTTCGCCATGTTGACCAGGCTGGTCTCAAACTCCTGACCTCAGATGATCCGCCCACCTCAGTCTCCCAAAGTGCGGGGATTACAGGTGTGAGCCACCACGCCCGGCCTATATAATATATTGTTGTTAATTATAGTCATCCTACAATGCTGTGGAACACTGTAACTTACTTCTCCTATCAAGCTGTAATTTTGTATCCTTTAACAAATCTCTCCCTATCCCCACCACCCCTTACCCTTTCCAGCCTCTAGTATCCTCTGTTCTACTTTTTATTGCTATGAAATTAGCATTTTTTAGCTTCCACATATGAGTGACAGCATGTGGTGTTTAAGATCCTTTGAAAGGGAGTGAAGCAGAGGCAGCTAAATTGGAGGCTGAAGCAGCTGGTCGTGCTGTGCTGAGGCTCCGTGGCAGAGACCAAGAGCTGACGCTCAGGTCTGTTCCTGGCTTATTTCACTTAACATAAAGTCCTCCACTTCCACCCAGGATTGCTGAGAATGACGGAATTTCATTCTTTTTTAGGGCTGAAAAGTATTGCATTGTATACGTGTACCACATTTTCTTCATCCATTCATCTAGACTGATTCCATAGTGTGGCTATTGTGCATAGTGCTGTAATCAATATGGGAGTGCAGACGTCTGTTTGATATGCTGATTTCCTTTCCCTTGAATAAATGCCCAGTAGTGGGATTGCTGGATCATATGGCGGTTCTATTGTAGTTTTTGGAGGAACCTCCCTTTTGTTCTCCATGGTGTCTCTACTAGTTTAAATTCTCACCAATAGGGTATGACAGTTCCTTTTTCTCTGCATTCTTGCCAGTGTTTGTTATTTTCTGTCTGTTTGAGAATAGGCATTCTAGCTGGGTGAGATTACCAGCATTTATTTGTTTGTTTGTTTTGTCTTTTTGATAACAGGTATTGTAACTGTGTGAGATGATAACTCGTTGTGGTTTTACTATTATTTCTTTTCTTTTCTGGAGACAGGGTCTCACTATGTCGCCCAGGCTGGTCTTGAACTCCTGGCCTCAACTGATCCTCCCACTTCAGCCTTCGAGAAGCTGGGATTACAGGAGTAAGCCATTGTGCCCAGCCTAAATATGGGATTTTAGGCATTAAGCAGGGACAGGTGTTTGGGTGAGCGTAGCTAAGGAGCTGGGTTCTTCAGTCAGAGAGCATCCCACCAGGCACTGATTAAACCCGGACTGTGTTCAGAGTGCTGGAGGAAATGCTGGAGATGTGACACTGGAGTCCTGTGGTCCTGCGGGAGTGCACACTCTGAGGTCTCCTAGGTGTTTGTTGCAGGGAACATTGTGCCCAAGGCCTCTGTGTTCCCTGTCTTGGTCCCCTCAACTGTTTCTGTGTCCGCATCTCAGGGTGTGCACACTATGGTTTTGTGGGCTTCTGGGTCCAGGGTGTGAGATCCGTGAGATAATCGGGTTTCTACATCACAGGTTCTAAAGTTACTCACATGCACGTGGGTCTGAATTTTAGAATCTGACATCTCTGAGCAGGTTGAGTGTCTGTGTCCTCCTTCACTGAGTTCTCGGAGGGGTCTGAGTTCTGTGAACTGTTCAGTGTTGTGTGTCCAGGGTTGAGGTCTCTGAGCTGCTCGATCCTGGGTTGTTATCTGGGTTTTCTATGTCGTTGGGGTCTCTTGGGCTTTGTGACCCACCCTGTGAGGCCCCTGGGTATCTGAGTGTGTCCAGGGTAGGATGTTTCAGAGCTGGTAGGAGATGTATGTTTTGGAGGGAGGCCTGGTCTGTCTTTGGTTCTGTGTTCCAGGGATTGAAACGTCTAAGCTGTTTGGGAGATCATCTCCAGCATGAGAGACACTGTCACACAGCAAAGTTCAGACATGAGATGTTCGTGACCTTCTCCTGATATTTGGGTCTCACCCTGTACAGTCAGTGAGAGGTTGTCTCGAGTTGACTTTCTCAGACTCGTCCACTCCAGCCTGCCACAGCCAGGCTTACTTATCTAGACCCCTGAGTTTACACGGCCAGCTTCCTTCACAGCCACCCCTGGGTTGGAGTCATGCAACTGCTTTGAGAGTCACAGGTCCCCATCAGCACCACTTGTGGAGATCTCACTGTGGGGAGGAGTTTCTTCTGTGTCTCTGACAAAAGACACAGAGCAGGGACCCTCTCTCTCGGGGATGAACAGGACCTGCCCATGTGTTCCTGGGTCATGTAGTCTGTCTCCTGCTAGATGTCACTGACACCCAGAAAATAACCTGGACACAATGTCCCTCTTGCAGCTCTCCAGAACACATGCGCCAAACCTGAGATCCGCTGTGCCCTGGTGGGATTGCAAGAGCCTCTAGCTGTTTGGATCTTTTTTCCAGAGCTTAACTTCACCTTTACATGATGAGGATCTACAGAGTGGCATCTCAGCCCTTTCCTGCAAACACAGCTTCTGAATGCAGAATTCGGGGCTAGGGAAGGGAGGGGATGCTGGTAGAGGCCATCTGTGGCCAGGAGGAGGCGTGGGCCTGAGACCGTCTCAGCTGGAATGTAGGAGTAATGGGCACAGACCATTCAAGAGAAATGTGTGTTGTGCTGAAGAAAGTAGAAAGTACCCCCAGAATGTCCCCTCTGTCTCTAAGACATGCATGGTTTAATTCTGTTATTTTGTGAGGCTCTTTGCACCATGACGCAAGGATGCATAGAGGGCTCCGTCACACGGGGAAGAATGAGACCCTGAATGGTCTCACTGTCTAGTGGGGGAGGCAGATGTGTTCCTTCAGGCAATAAATATGTAAGAAGGTTTTCTACGTGCCAGGTACTTCTTGAGGTGTGGGGATACCTCAGGGAATCAAATCAACAGAAATCCCTGCCCTGGATCTGACATTCCCCAAAGAAGACGTGGTAGGTGGCAGACAGCAAACCCTCCACAAGGGAATCTAGGAAATGTTACAAGTTATGAACCAAAACGTACCCAACCCAAGACAGGTCTCAATCAATTTAGAAGTTTATTTTGCTAAGGTTAAGGACGTGCCCCTGACACAGCCTCAGGAGGTCCTGACGAAACATCCCCAAGGTCGTCAGGGTACAGCTTCGGTTTATACACTTTAGGGAGACATAAGACATCAATCAATGCATGTACGACGTACACTGGTTCATTCTGAAAAGGCGGGACAACTACAAGTTGGTGGGCGTGGGGGGGTGGGGTCTTACAGGTCATAAGTGGATTCAAAGATTTTCTGATTGGCAATTGCTTGAGTTTATCTAAAGACCTCCAATCCATAGGAGGGAGTGTCTGGGTTAAGATCAGGGGTTTTGGAGACCAAGGTTCTTATTATGCCAATGAAGTCCCGAGGTAGCAGGCTTCAGAGGGAATAGACTGTAAATGTTTCTTATCAGACCTTAAAAGTTGCTGGACTCTTAGCTAATTCTCTCCTAGACCAGGAAAAAGACTTGGAAAGGGAAAGGGATTCTCTACAGAATGTAGGCTTCCTCACAAGAGATGGTTTTGTAGGCCTATTTCAAAATGTGTCCAAGAAATATATTGTTGGGTGAAATACTTTGACTTCTTTCAGGGCCTATTTGTCATGTGATGCTATACTAGTCAGGCTGGAACTTGGTGTCTTATTGCCACAGTCTTAAGATCTCTGCCTTAACATAAATGCTGGTCAGTTGTGCCTGAATTCCATAGGGAGAAGCGTGTAATGACGCATGTCTGACCCACCCTTCCCATCATGGCCTGAACTACTTTTTCAGGCTAGCTTTGGAGTAGCTTTGGCTGAGAGGGTCCATTCAGATGATTGGGGAGTGGGGCTTAGAATTTTATTTTTAGTTTACAAAAGTGACGGGGGCTGTGTTAAAAGGAAAAAAATATACAGATAATGGAACAGGGACTGGGAATAGGGGAAGGAACTGGGTGGGCTGTAGGTTAATTATAACACAGAGTGACCACGGTAGGCTGGGTTGAGAAGGTGACAGTTTGACAAAGATGTGAAGGGGGAGGAGTCAGTCAAGTAGATATCTGTGGTGAAGGCCTTCCAGACAGAAGGAACAGTTGGAAAAAAGTCAGAGGCTGAATCGGTCTGACACGGCACAGATGCCACAAGGACACCTGCGCACCGGCAGGAAGCTGAACAGAAGGCTGGAGGTGCCACGGTGACAGGGACTTGATCCTGTTGGGCCAGGTATGCTTCTGCTCTGCCAGTGACACGGAAAGGGACAACGAAGGGCCACAGATGCCAAAAGCGTATCTGTGCAGCCTGTAGAGTTCAGGCGACAGAGGGACCTGGGCAGGAGCAGTCAGAACCAGGATGACTTGGGCAATGAGCTAGGACAGGCAAGGGGGCTGGCGCAGCCCACCCCGACTTGACATGCTAATCTGGGTGTTCATGTCCTTGTTGCCGTGGACATCTGTGTTGTAGCAACAGAACCATATCCTCGATTAGGAGGCTTGAACCCAGTCAACAATCCTCTTTCCCTACAGACCCTGGGGGAGGCCCACATGCACTTGCCCTAGGGTACTCTGAGAGTTTGGTGAACCCATCGCTGCTGTCCCACTGGGAGGCCACAACTGAGCCTGATGGAGTAACATACTGGCCGAGACATATTTAAAAATTCTGGCAGGGTGCAGTGGCTCACGCCTGCAATCCCAGCAGTTTGGGAAGGTGAGGCAGGCAGATCACTTGAGGTCAGGAGTTCGAGAACAGCCTGACCAACATGGTGAAACACTGTCTCTACAAAAAATACAAAAAAATTTTCCGGGTGCAGTGGCGTGCTCCTGTAATCCCAGCTACTTGGGTGGCTGAGGCAGGAGAATCGCTTGAACCCAGGAGGTGGAGATTGCAGTGAGCTGAGATTGTGCCACTGCACTCCAGCCTGGGCAATAGAGTGAGTCTCTGTCTCAAATAAATAAATAAATAATTTTGTAGCCTCTTTTATTAGGAGTTCTGGAATTAGGGAAGAGAGGAAAGTTACAACCCTCCTCCCTGACTCCAGGGGAAGAGAATCTCATTGCACAGATGTCCTCTGTTCACTCGATTCTCCTGGAGCATTTCTAATGCACACAGAGCTGCTACAATCATAACCATTACTGACCAAGTACTCTGGGTGAAATTCCTTTATTAACCGAATAAACTTGTTCTGAGTGCTGACCGGACACTCTGGGGACAGGGGGATGCTTTCCACTGTATCCTTGCTGGCAGATGACCCCCACACTGGGGTGGGGATGGTAAGGAGAGTCATGGCAGAATTCAACCCACAGTCTCCTAGGAGCACACAGGAGAGCTCCCCACCCTCACCTGAGGGATGTGTGTGCGCAAGGGTTGGGTCAGGACAGACTCTTCAGAAGAGGGGAGGTTTTGCGGCAGGCACTTTGATTCTGCACAGCTTACAGTCCAGAAAGCCGAAGAACAGGAGGAACCAGATTCCCATTCTCAGCCTGTTGATTTCCACACCACATTTGGAGTCTGATCAACTCCACAGCTGTGCTGCAGCCACTAACGCTGCCTCTGCTCTGTTTGCCTCTAGATTCTTCTTATCTGTTAAATAAAGTGAGGCTGATGGAGATGTAATTTAGGGCAGGGGTGGATTCCAAGTGTCTCTGTGATAGGGCAAAGCGCCTCCTGGGGGAGAGCTAGAAGCTAAACTTGACTGGTAGCTGTGAGGCAAGGGACTCCAGGGCAGGTCCTGTGGACTGTGTTAGAACTTTTCAGGGTGGCTTTGCCCTGCCATGGGCCTGGATCTCACAGGTGGACATGGTGTTGGGACCAGGCTGACTGTCCCATCACGGAATAATATCTGCAGCTCAGCAAGGGGAGCATAAGCAAAGTACGTTGTCGTGAGTTTAAAGATGCCTGGCTTTGGAGTCTGACAGAGCCCGCATGTGAGTCCCAGATCCAGCCTTTTCTGCCTCAGTGCCCTGACCTCTTTCAGCTTGGTTCCTTATCTGTAGATGGGAGTTTAATACTTACCTCTCTGGGTCTTTGGGAAATCAACACTGTACGTGAGTAGCACACAGTAGGTCCTCAACAGCCAGGCTCCAGGAAGAGCCATTCACACTGTGCCATGTTAGGGGTACATCAGTGTGCAGGCCAGCGTGCTGGGACAGTGGGAGTCCAGTCTACCCTCCAGCCAGGCTTGGGGCTTGGGCTGATGGTGGCAGGACCAGGGCCATTTCCATCTTTTCTCTTTCATTGTCCACATGTCCAAAGCAGACACTTCTCTTCATATTCAGGTGTGCAATGCTAGGAGCTGAAATAACAGGCTGTAGTGAATGAAGCTAAGCCTCACAGTTCACTCTATGGCTGGAAGAACTAGCTGTGAGGCAGGTCCTCAGCCCACATCACTTCATGGTACTGAACCTGGGACTACAATTCCAAACTCCACATTCACACATGATGAGTCTATAAGAATGAAGGAGAGATCTATGTTGTGTATCTTTATTATTTTTTATGTTTTTATTGTATATATACAATATATTTATATGTGTATTTATACAACATGTTGTTATACACACACAGTGAAATAACTGCTATAGTCAGGCAAATGAACCTGTCACCTTCCTCAGTTATCTTCCTGCATCCTAGTCTTTGCAAGTAAACTTTTCCCAAAAACCCTACTCTCAGGTGACATTCTAACTGGTTGGCCCATTGGGGGAATTTTCATGAATCCCCATCATGTGCTATTGAGTAAAAATATCAAACCCACTAAGCATGCCTTTTGATTACGTGCTCCTTAGGCAAAATATAGTTTGCTCTCCTTCACTTGAGAGCTGAAGGTAAGGAGGAATCAGGCAGTGGGTGATGGAGCAAGTGCAGGCCAGACAGAGGGAAGGGCGGGTGTGAGGCGGCGGACATGAGAGAGAGACAGCGAGAAAGTGAGCATGCATGCTAGAAAGAGAGAGGCCTGGTGGTAGCCGGGGCCTGATATCCCTAATCCAGGAGGCTGGACTTTATCCTAAGGGCAGCAGGCAGCCCTAATAGAATTTGAAAAGGTTTGACATGACCGGATAGCAGTTAAGAAAGGTGCCCCACTCACTGGGACAGAGAATGGGTGGGAAGGGGTCAAGACTAGCAGCAAGATGAGCTATGAATTGTTGGTGGTCCTCAAGGAGGGAGATGAGGGTGACTGAACTAGGGAACTTACTGTGGTGATGGAGAGGAGTCAGTGTCAAGATCTCACTTAGAAAAACTTGGGAGGTCGAACTGGCTAGGCTTGGTCAACTGTGGGGGTGGTGAGAGGCAGCAATCAAAGATGGCTTTCAAGGTCTTTGGCCCAAGCTGCTGGGTAGAGGGTGGTGCCTGTCACTGAGTCAGGCAGCACAGGAGAGTGGGGATGGGTGGGTTCACTTTGGGACATGCTGAGTAGTACTTGCTATGGGACTCAACGACTTATGACTTGAATGACTTCGCAGAGCTGACCTAACTTCCCTGTGCTTACCGTGCCTCATCTGTAATAGGAGAATAAGAATAACTAGAAAAAAATGACTAATTTGTTTCATTTGTTGAGTCTAGGAGACGGTTCTCCTTTTATACTGCAGAGTGGTATTTTCTTGTCAGGTCTTCCCAAGTAAAATGGGAACGTCTCAACTTGCCCATACAGTGGCTGCTTGATCTTACCTGTCTGCTTTGGGCATCATCACCATTCAGCATGTATTGCCAATACTAAAAAAAAGTAAATACATAAATTCAAAGTAATAGGTGTCTATTATCATGTGTGTGCTGTAATAGGCCATCAGCCTGTCCCTCAGACAAATAAACTCTCCCTTCAAATCTTCTAAACTTCCTCTTGAAGCCCACCTCTCCCTCCAGGGGCTGGGTAGAGCCTTTGGGACCCAGGATCTCTAACACTCTCTTCTCTGGGGAGCCATCTCCAACTGCTGAGGATACTGGATGGGAGGAGGTGAGTCCAACGGGCCTGTGGGGTTGTCAGTTGGCGGAAGAAATCTGTAGATTCAGGGAGAGAATCGAGCCACACATGCGGATTTGGAAATGACAGTGTATGGCTGCACAGCACGAAGAGGATGAAGTCACAGACACCTGGATTTAAATCGAGACTCCACCATTTATTTCTTGTACGACTTTGGGGAGGTTGCTTAACCTCTTTGTGGCTCAGTTACTTCATCTGTAAAATGAAATAATATTCTGGGATAATGATTCATGTTTCCTTCCTTCATAAACAGCTGTTCACGAGGTGGCTTCTTCCAGGGTCAAAAAGGAATCTACTATCCATGTATCTGCTAGGACAGACACTGTTGCGTGTCACTTGACTCCTGAAGTACGCCACGGTAAAGAAATCTCTGTACACTTTCGTGTTCTGGGAAGTCATTGACCACACAGGACCAATTATTCTCCATGAGACTTAGATAAGGGATGCTGTCTGTCCACTCTGTGCCATGACTCTCAGAGAGCAGACCCCACCAGTCCTTGTTCTTTTGTCTCATGAATAATTCACTTGGACGGGAAGTCTGTCCTCCTAGAAGTAGCTAGGCACAGAGAGAAACATTCCCTGTTAAGCTGGCTGAGACTTCCGCTGATTACAACAAAAACCCTGCCCCATAAATATTCCCACGAAAACAGGTCTACTTCCTATGAAAGTAAAAGACCCCCCCCCCCCGCCCCGGTTACCCCGACAGTGAGATTTCCACTTCTGGGGCGCTCTCCCTAAGGCAGTAGCCTGAATAATTTCAATGTCTTGTATTGTTTGGTTTCTGTCTTTACCAAGGTGCATGTATCATTCATGCAAAAACAGTAAAAAAAAAAAAAAAAAAAAAAAGGAAAGAAACAGCAGGTGTCGGTTCTCAGGGGCTCGCCCTAGCTCAAAACTCCCAGCCAATCACAGGAGAAGTCGGCCTCCTCCCAACCCTCCAGCCCAGTTCCCATGTTCCTCGCCCTTGAAGTCACGTCCGCTACAGGGAGTCTCTTCCCATGGCCTCCGGAAGCATTCGGCCCGTCCACGAGCCACGCTTCAGAGAGGGCCGCTCCGGGAACGCCGCCGCGCACCTCCGGAAGGGATGACCTATTCCCGCCTTCTCCCCCGCAGCCCACCCGAGCGGCGTGGGTGGCAAGAAGCCACCCAACCGCTCTCGCGCAGACACCCACTCGCTCCCTCTCCCGGCTCCCCGGCGGTCCGCGGCAGCCAATCAAAGGTCCAGTTTCTCAGCGGCGTCGCATCCTTGTGACGTTAGCACATCCTCTCCAACGCCCCCTTCCGCGTTGCGGCACCTCTAGCCCGCCGGAGGGCGGCTCCTCTCGATGGTCTTAACCCTTCAATTACTAGCGGGCGGCGCTGCGTTTCCAGGGCAGAGGAAACGAGGCGCCGCGCTGGCGCCTGGACGGCGGGAAGCGGCTCCGGAGCGAGAACGCGCGTGAGAGAGCCCGAGAGAGACAGAGAGCGAGCGAGCGCGCGGGAGAGACTGAGGGCGCGGGGTGGGAGAGAGACTTCCAGAGAGACAGAGCGAGAGGCCGAGACTGAGACTGTCCCTAGCACAGGCCAGGATGTCTTGGGATTCGAATCCCTGGGTTGGGCCGGCCGGGAGCGGGGATTTCGAAGGAAGCGGGTGATTTTCCCCGTCGTCCATATCTCCCTGGTGTGGGAATGGCGGTCGTGCACTCTGGGGGTGGCGTCGTTCTCTTTCCCAGCTTCGGGGTAGCCTTTTTCAGCGGAGAAAGAGGATGCCGCGGGCATTCGTAGCCGGCGGGACTACACTTGGGCTAGGATCAGTGTTCAGCGGGTTCAGAAATCACCGTGTCCTTGGCATCACCTCCCTCCCCACCTCCTCTCCCACCGCACAGCAGGAGACGGAGACTGGAGGGTTTTCAAGGAGGACTGTATTGCCCCTATTGAAACACACCGTCCGACAAACCCTTTCTCCGACGTGTGACAGAGGGACGGTTGTAACGTGAAATATGACTAGACATGCGTTTAATGGGCGCTGTGATTGCTGCATTCGTGCGCAATGAATGGTCCAGGCCATTTGTGTCCAGTAGCCGCACAAGCTGCAGGGTCTCATGTTTGGAGAAGGAGGGCCTCTCCGCCGTCCACCTTGTTGGAGTACAGGCGACCCTGGGCGGTAACCCTCTGCGCCATCAGAAATGTGGTGCTCTGAGTAGCCACAGATTTCCATCTGCATCTCCGATACCATTTCCCTCTGCTGACGTATCCCTGTTGGGTGCGTTGGATTTGTGCGTGGGTGTGAGGGTAGTTTGGTGTGTTTGCTCGCAAAAGGAAAAGCGAATGGCCTTGCTGGCTGAGCTTATCGGGGCACTAGCAGTGGAGAGGGAAAGGACTACTGTATTCTTAGGAGCAGAATGTCAACAACTCCCTGTAAAACGGGCAGTGTGTCTTAACCTGGAATGCTTTGGCATTTAATAAAATTTCCCGTGAATACTTTTCATAGGGAAGCACTGTTTTTACTGTTTCTGGTTGGACAGTGGTTACATTTAAAATCGTAGTTCAGAATTTGTGAAATACCCAAATTAAATCTCTCCATGGCAGTAATCCATTTCCTTTCCTTAGTGTGTGGTTGGAAGATTAATTTGAGATAAGTGTTCAGTTCTGGGCTGGGCATTCGTGCCTGGCAGGGGAAACTTAGGTTCTTTAAGGGAGGGGCCTGATGTGCTAAAATGAAATCTATACCGTGTTTAGCCGCTTATGAGAATATGAAACTAAGGAGAGCCGCAGGTAAGTAGATGTCAGTTAATGCGAATTAAAATGGGTGACAATATAAAGAGAGATTGGTGTCACAAATAGTGAAGTGACTTTTGTATTTCAGCAGACCTCAGTGAGAAATGGTCACCACCACTCCCTAGATGTGTGACCTTGAGTGAGTTGCTTAACCTCTCTGATCCTGTTACCTCATCTGCTACTGGAGATGATAATATATATCATAGCATGCCCTGGGAGAAGCTGTTCCTGACCACCTGGGCTATGGTGGTTTTGACTTCCTCTGTGTCAGAAGTACCCCCGTCTCATGCCTGCCATAGTTGTCTTTTTATTTTGTTTTGGTGGATGGTCTCACCTGTCACCCAGGCTGGATTGTACTGGCCTCAACCTCCTGGGTTCAAGTGATCGTCCCACCTCAGCCTCCCCAGTAGCTGGTACCCCAGGTGTGCAGCATCATGCCTGGCAAAATTTTTTAAAATTTTTGTGGAGACGGTGATCTTGCCCTATTGTTCAGGCTGGTCTCAAACTCCTGGGCTGAAGCAGTCCTCCCACCTCAGCCTCCCAAAGTGCTTGGATTAGAGGCGTGAGCCACCATTCCTGGCTCCTTGGACAGTATTTTATTTCTCAGACTGAGATGTGTCCTTGGGATGGGGCTGCATTTGATAATTCACTGAAGGCACCACTGAATGGAGTGGACCCTCAGTAAATACCTGGAGGAATGTGACCTGGCCAGTGAGGTTATTTTCTTTTTAGGTGAAAGGTGTAACAGTCACTCGGCCTACACCCACAGTATCGACCTTGTGAACCCAGCGACCTGACTGCCTTGGGTGAGTCTAGGTAAGCTCCATTCTCGCCAGAGCCACCTTGCTCCTTGTCTTCCTCTTGCTGCTCTGGCCACTCCTCTTGGTCCCTCCCCTGTACCCCTCCCTGGACTCCCGGTTGTACTCCCGCTGCTTCTCTATATACTCAGCTGCTGGGAGACCCCTGATACCAGCACCACGCTTCACTGCTGTCTTCATTTTCTTCTTTGTTTCTTAAAAGTGGGCATTGCTGGCTTTACTGACTACCTGTTCTTTTGTTACAAAGCTGCTAAAAATTGTATCTCCTCCACTCCAGACCCAGTAGGATAGAGATAATCTGTGTAGACATAAAAAATATAGAACGTCTGCAAGTTGTGTGTGGGACAGACTCTTTCCTCAATCTGTGTGGCGTTGCGTGGCTAGGAGTTACATTCCTTTGCCATGACATGGCGCAAGACTAGGAGCACAGTTTTCAGCACCCAGCGACCTTGCACGGATCTTACTCATTTTGCTGTAGGATTTTGCCATTTCTAGAAAAAATTCCATGTTTAGTTGGGATTATTAAATGAAATCTGTGTCTTTAAACTGAAGTAAATGCCCCACATCCTCCTTGTTGCATTTGATATTTGTAAATGTCCACTGGGCTCAAGGCTCTATGATGGGTGAACAAGACAAAGTCCCCGGCTTCTCTCAGCCCCTGGGCTAGTGGGTTGACAGAGAAATAACCATCTGTTGACAGCTGAGTGGGATTGGGGCTGGGACAGGGGAAATACAGGGCATTTTAGGAGCTTGAAGAAGGCCTCCTGGGGGAAATGCTATCTCAGCTGGGTCCTGCAGGGTGAATTAGAGGTCAAAGTCTTGCCAGGAGCCATTGCAGTCCCCAACTGTCCATCGTCATCCCATTCTACCTGCTGAGGTGGTGAGTTGCCTTTCTGATCAGGCCTGACTGATGAGGGATTTTTCTTCACTCACAGCTGAAAGACACTTCTTGATCTGGTGACATTGTGGGAATGTTTTTTGAGGGCCCAATAGAGTGTAGTGGTTAGGGACACTGGCTCTGATTCTAGGCAGGCTTCCAACCCAGTTCTTTCCATGGCAATCATATAACCTTGAGAAAATTGTCATCCTCACCTGTGAAGTGGGTTTTTATTTTTCATACTAACAATACCAAACTGAGAGGGGTGTGTTTGTGAGTATGTGTGTGTGTGTTCAGTACATATTCGAACTGTTTCTGATACGGTTCTGTCTTTCTTACCCCAGTGTGTGCTGATAGCCACGATTTGGTAAATAAACATTCAGAGGACCAGTATCCTCTGAAGAAAACTGGTGAATTCTTGGTTTCCACGTTTGTCAAAAGAATAGAGCCTGGAAGGCTGATCTAAAGTTTCCATTTAGCATTTAATGTCAATTTTTGGTTGCATTCATCCAAGATGTATTGATCAAAACAATACAGAGAGATGCCCTTACTGCAAAATATGCCATTGGGTTTTTTCACTTAACCTACAGCAAGATTGACTTTTTTCCCTCAGGAGTACAGTTCTGTGAGCTTTGACACAGGCGTACATTCTTGTCGCCGCCACCACCACAGTCAGGATCCAGAACAGTCCCATCACCCCAGGGTGCTCCCAGGAACTGCCCCACTGCGGTTACCCCTTCTTCATCCATCATCCCTGGTGTAAAGTGATCTATTTCCTTCCCTCTAGGTTTGTCTTGGGGAGAGTGTTATGTCAATGACACCAAACAGTTTGTGGCCTTGTGAGGCGGACTTCCTTCTTTTGGCCCGACGAACATCTTGGATGAGTGTCAGATGCCTCTGTCATAGGCTGTTCTTTTTTCACGAAAGCAGTTTCGCTGTGTGGAAGACCACAGGTGTTCAGCCATCCTTCTACTGAATGACATTTTCCTCACTCCAGTGTGGGGCAGTTTTGCGTCGAGCTGCTTTTACAATTCAGTGCAGGCTTTTCTGTGGACCTAAGTTTTCATTTCTCTAGGGTAGATACCAAGGAGTGGGATGGCTGGGTCCTATGGTCAACATCTGTTTGACTTACAAGAAACTGCCAAACTCCTTCTCAAAGCTGCTATGCCATTTCACCCTCCCAATTGCAAAGTGTGAGAGTTCCAGTCGCCCAACATGTTCTCCTTGCTTGGCCTTGCCAGTCTTCACGGTGTTAATTTGCATTCCCCTAATGCTGAATGATGTTAAATATGGTTTCTTGTGCTCCCGTTCAAGTTTTTCCCCCATTTTCTAGTGGGGTGTTGATTTTCTTATTGTGGAGTTTTGAAAATACGCCATGTATTTTGGATATAAGATCTGTCAGGTCGGTGATTCTCAAACATTTCCTCCTAGTGGTGCAACTTCGATTTTCATTCTCTGAACACACTGGCTCTTACACAGCCAAAGTTGTGTTGTGTTGTGTTGTGTTGTGTTGTGTTCTATTCTATTCTGTTCTATTCTATTCTATTCTATTCTATTCTATTCTATTCTATTCTATTCATCTAGAGACAGGGGCTCGCTATGTCGCCCATACTGGAGGGCAGTGACTCGATCTCGGCTCACTGCAAACTCTGCCTCCTGGGTCGAGCAATTCTCCTGCCTCAGCCTCCCCAGTAGCTGGGGACTACAGGCATGTGCCACCACGCCAGCTAATTTTTGTATTTTTTGGTAGAGACGGGGTTTCACCATGTTGGCCAGGCTGGCCTCGAACAACTGAACTCAAGTGACCTGCCCACCTTGGCCTCCCGAAGTGTTGGGATTACAGGCGGGAGCCACCGCGCCCGGCCAGAGCCAGAGTTTTAAATTTTGCCAAACTCCTATTCATCCATCTTTCCTTTCCATGGATCATGCATCTCAGGTCATGTCCTAGCCTCCCCTCACAAAGATGTCTTCCTACGGTTTCTCCCAAAAGTCTTAGTATTGAACTTCGGTTTGTAGGTCTCCGAACCCTTTTTCCTTAATTGCATGTAAAGGTTGAGGTTGAGGTGCTTCTTTTTGCATAAGGATAGGCCACCTGATGCATTGAAAAGCTTATCCCTTCTCCATTGGATTCCCTCTCACACCCATGTCAAAACTTATTGGACACATTTCTATGGATGGATTGATTCATGGACTCTATTTTATTCCATGGATCTACTCGTCTACCCCTGTAAGCCAGCAATCTCGATTATTACAGCTTTAGAGCAAATCTGAAAATCTGATAATATGATCTCTCTAAATCCCTTCTGCTTTTTGAAACATCAAATATTCTACGTGAATTGTAGAATCTGCTTGTTTATATATGCAAATGTCCCTCAAGGATTCTGATAGGCAGGGACTGCATTCATTCTCCAGATCAAATTGGGGACAATGGACTTTTAACCTTTTGGGGTCTTTAAATATGGGAACACATTGTTTCTCTCCATTTAACTAAATCTTCTTTGATTTCTTCATTACCCTATAATAGTTTTGGGCATGCAGACCTCTTCCATGTATTTTCGCTCTATACATAGCCATTTCATTGTGTTTGTAGCTTTTGTAAAACAGTATTATTTCTTAAATTTAGGTTTCCAGTTACTCATAGGATTGTTTTCTGTGTGTTGAGTTTCTCTCCTGTATCGCTGCTAAGCTCTCATTAATGAGCACTAAGCTCTTACTAGCTCTGAGAGTCTGGAGGAGATTCATTGGTTGTTTCATGTAGACGATCACAGGATATATGAAAAGGAGTACTTTGGTTTCTTGCTTTCTCCGACGTGTGCCATGACTCTCCTGGCATTATAGCACTGACTAGGCCTCCAGCGTGACGTTGAATAGCTGTGGTGAGAGTGGACGTCCTTGCCTGGTTCGCATCCTTAGGCAGAAAGCATCCAGTCGTTGACCATTAAGTGGCTTGTTAGTTGTAGGTTTGACTGTACACGCCCTTTTTCAGGTTGAAGAAGTTGTCTTGTGTTCCTAGTGTGCTACAGCTTTTATATCACCAGTGGACTTGGAATCTTATTGATTGGTTTTTCTGCGTAGCTTGATGTGATCCTGTCATTTTTGTTCTTCATCTGATCTCTCAATCTGTGGATTACATTGATTGATTTTCAGGTGTGGGAAGAACAACCCTTGCATTCCTGCTATAAAACCCACTTGATGGTGGCTTATTCTTCTTCTCACATACTGCTGAATTCCAATTACTAAGTTTTGTTGAATACTTTGGTGCCTGTATTAGGAAAGAATACCGGTCTGTCCTTTTCTTGGTATCCCTGCGGTGCTGGCCTCATAAAATCAGCGGGGCACATTGCCTCTGCTTTGTTTCCTAGAAGAAGTTGGGTAAGTTGGTGATATTTGTTCATTAAACGTTTGGTAGAATTGGCCAGTGAAACTGTTGCGGCCCAGAGATCTTTTTGCAAATGTGTTTGCCTGTGAATTCGACTTCTTTAAAACATACAGGACTGTGACACAGTTCAGTGTTTGAAATCCATCCTGTGTGAGTTTCCATAGCTTGTGGTTTTCAAGTATGTGCTACATTTCCTCTGACCTGTGGAATATGAATCTGTAGAGTCGTGTGTGTTCTTACCATATTGACCCTTTTATGTTTTCTGGGTCTGGAGTGCAGTCTCTTCTTGCATTCCTGATAACTGGTAACTTGTTTCTTTGCCCTCTTTTTTCCCAGCCCGTCCTGCCACGGGTGTATCAATTTCATTGATCACTTCAAAGAGCCAGCTTTTGGATTAGTTGAATTAATCTATGTGTTTTTCTCTTTGAAGTCTCCTGGGGGTTTTTGCTTCTGTTATTTAGTAAAATAAATTCTTATCCACACTCGGAATTTGGAAACGATTTCCATAGGCATGAGCAGCCCTTTTGACTAGATGCAAACCCAGTGGTCGGGAAGGTGAACATACAAAAGGGTGTGTCCCCATGGTGCAAACGCTTACAGTTGAGTAAAAGTCTCCCTTGTGAATGGATAAAAAATGAACGCTCATGGGCAGAGCATCTGTGAGTCACGCCTTGATTATTCTACAAATGATGCTTGGGAAGGGGTTGGAGAGTGTCAGCAGGGAATTGACATCGTCGAACTGCATCGCAGCCTTTTGCACTCCGTGTCACGTGGATGCATTAGTTGGTATCATTTCTAAATCCTTTATTAGATGGCATTAATTTTCTAAGCTGGTGACATGTATGATCTCACGTCATCCTCAGAAGAAGCCTAGGACAGGGTCTCTGTATAATCTCCATTCTACACACAGGAAGTGGAGGGACAGAGAGGTTGAGTAAGATGAATAATCATGTGTTTTCTTCTGGTCTTATCACCTTGTGTTGCAGTCTGGGTTCTGCCCGCACACATTCCTCGCTACCTTCTTCGTGTCTGAGAATCTCCAGCTTCACCTCCTTTTCTGGACCCAAGGGCCTGGCGGGGCTTCCAGCTGGGACTAGACCTCCATGGATCCACTCCAGAAACGGAATCCAGCATCACCTTCCAAATCTTCCCTGATGACAGCTGCAGAGACTTCCCAGGAAGATCCAGCGTCCTCTCAGCCTTCTTACTCAGAACAGCCGATGATGGGCCTCAGTAACCTGAGCCCCGGTCCTGGCCCCAGCCAGGCCGTGCCTCTCCCAGAGGGGCTGCTCCACCAGCGGTACAGAGAGGAGAAGACGCTGGAAGAGCGGCAGTGGGAGAGGCTGGAGTTCCTTCAGAGGAAGAAAGCGTTCCTGCGGCACGTGAGGAGGAGACACCGCGATCACATGGCCCCCTATGCTGTTGGGAGGGAAGCCAGAGTCTCCCCGTTAGGTGACCGAGGTCAGAATCGATTCCGATGTGAATGTCGATACTGCCAGAGCCACAGGCCAAATCTTTCTGGGATCCCTGGGGAGAGTAACAGGGCCCCACAACCCTCCTCCTGGGAGACGCTGGTGCAGGGCCTCAGTGGCTTGACCCTCAGCCTAGGCACCAACCAGCCCGGGCCTCTGCCCGAAGCAGCACTCCAACCACAGGAGACAGAGGAGAAGCGCCAGCGAGAGAGGCAGCAGGAGAGCAAAATAATGTTTCAGAGGCTGCTGAAGCAGTGGTTAGAGGAAAACTGAGACGTGCACCCACATGGGATGGAGACCCAAATGGACTGCCGTGTTGGCAGCGCCTGGGTGTGGGCCCATTTTGGGGACCAAACACCAAGTTGTGGTCGGATGGGTGCCAGGACCTGTGTGCCGGGACACGTGGGAATCCTCCCAGCATGATGCTTGACCGACCCCAGGAAGGTCCTCATCTTTCGTGCCTGTCATTCTCGGATGGCTGTGAGGCATTCCTTGGCAAGGGACGCTGCATACCAGCGGTCCTCGCCGCATCTCACGTGGCTCCCGTGATGCATGTTGTTGCTTTCCCACCCGGGATCTCCATCTCTCTTCCCTTCCTGCTGTCAGTAAGAGATCACATGTCTGTGTAGTGTGAATGCCTTGTCGCTGTCCTGTGCTTTTGCACCATTGAGTTGACTGCCTCTGAGAAGCAGCACTAGGCCTGTTGAATTGCAATGTGCTGCCCTGAGATCCCGTTTCAAGAATGGGCAGCTAAACGCAGTGTGGGAAAGGGATGTGGAATGAGAACTTGGTGGTTCACCGCTGTACTGTTTGTGTAATCATTTATGTATGTGGTAAGCTACATGTATGTAAATATTGCAATACCCCTAACAGCCGAGTAGTAGTCTCCCTTGCAGGAATTTCTGACGGGGTTCTTCATCATCAGTACCAAATAAATATATGTAGGAATGGAAAATGGGTGTAGAATTCAGGTTTGTTCCTCACTATTGGTTGGTTTCTCATTAGATCTGAGCTGACTACCTTGAAATCTCCCCAAGCAGGGGATCCGGGTTTATTGAGGGAAGCTCTACGCTGTGGAGACTGGGAACGGGGGAGGGAGGGCACCAGAGAACACAGCCCAGTCACTGTTTGAGCCCTGCAGCGGGACCAGCATCCAGACCGGCGAGGCAGGGCCATGACTTCAAAGAGAGGCTTCCTGTGCACAGGAGACGTGGAAGCAAGAGTCCACCACCCACGGTGAGAGCCCTGCGTGTTGGTGCTGGTGCCCTGGCTTAGGGGCTGCGGCGCCATTGCTTGTTGTGTGGTGGGCCCAGGTGGCTGAACCTGAGCAACAGTTTGCACCTGCTTTGTCAGAACCAGAGCATCCTTGGGTTCTTCCAACATCTTATTGGGATTTAGACATGTGTGTCTTTTAATTTCAGGAGGCACAAATGATTAAATCTCTCTCTTTTTTTTAACCTCTGCAGAATCCTGAGATGTGAACCCAGCCAGTACCCGTGTGACTCCTCTGAACTGAAAACAAATTCTGCTTTGTGTCAGTCTGTTTTAGGTAGTCCCCAGAGCTGTCTTGCTGCAAAAGTCTATGCGTCTCCTGCCGACAGAAGTGGCTTGAAAACAGGTAAGTGTCTTAGGTTCTGATGCTGAGATCTCATGAGAGAGTTGACAGTTGAACTGACCTAGCTCCAGGGGAGAAGGGAAAAAACAGCAGGGCTATTCCTTCTTGAAACACAAAGGCCTAAATGCAGACCGGTAAATCTCGGAGGGCTTCAGAGGGGTTCGGGTTTCAAAGGGGTTCAAGGTGTTGCCCTTTGGCTGATGTTTCCTAGGGTTCTGACGGTATTTTCCCCATTTCTGTATGTCAGCTGCCTTCCTCCACTCCCACACACCCATCCTCTAGCAACATTTTCAGTTCCGCTTTATGAATTTGGAAAGCAGAACACCAGAGAAGTTAGGGAACTAGCCCACGGTGGCACAGGCAGTAAGAGGTAGAACAAGCATCCGAACCAGCACCCGAACCTAGGCAGGCTGGGATCAGAGCTGGCCCCCTTCAGCAGTTCACCTCTGTGAAGGCTGTGGGTGAAGTGCCTAGAGCCGGGCTTTGGTGCTCATTTCATAGCTGGTAGCACCAGGTCTTGGTGAGATCCATTGCTGAATCCTCCACACAGTGCCGTGGGCCAGGTACAATCATCCCCACCTTGCGGAGAGTTTGTGCAGGTCCTAAGGTGGTGGCCAGAGATGCATGCATTTGTCTGACTCCCCAGCCACTCAGATGCTCTCTGCGGACCTTCTCAGTCAGCCCAGTAAGCACGCCAGGTCCGTGCTGCCAGTGACAGTCATCATTTCAGCAATCATCAGGGTTTCCATTTTCTCACCTTGCCTCTCTCCCTTCTGGGCTACGTCGACTGTCGTGGTGGGGAGGTGAGGAGGAGTTGCAGAGGTAGCCCTGCTCCGGGGGATTGAGCGATTCATCAGGGAGAGAGAGCTGACCCCATCTTAGTCTGTGTCCTTCCGCTATATCATGAAATACAACGGGCTGGGTGCTCTGGATTGGATATGGTGTGTTTATCCCCACCAAGAGTCAGGTTGAAGTTGAATCCCCAGTGCTGCAGTGTTGGGAGGTGGGTCCTAGTGGGAGGTGTTTGGGTCATGGCAGGGATCCCTCATGAATGATTCCGTGTCCTGTGATGCCATCGTGCTGGGCTGAGTTCTTACTCTCACAGGTATGAATTAGTTCGCAGGAGAGTGGATTGTTCACAAGATTCTGGCCTCCCTGGATTCTCTCTCCCTTCCTTCTTTCCAAGTGATCTCGTTGCACACTCCAGCTCCTCTTCCACTTTCCACCATGAGTTGAAGCAGCCCGAGGCCCTCACCAGATGCAGTTGCCCAAAAATGAATGTTTCAGCCAGCAGAATTGTGAGCCAGATAAACCAATTGTTTCTTTTAATTTAAAAGGTGTATTTATATGAATTGTTTTTAGAGACAGGGTGATGCTCTGTTGCCGACGAGAGTGGAGTGGCACGATCATGGCTCACTACAGCCTTGAACTCAGGTGGGATGCTCCCACCTGAGCCAAGTAGCTCAAGGATGTACTGCCATGCCAGGCTAATCTTTAAATGTTCTGTAGAGATAGCGTCTGGCCGTGTTGCCCAGGCAGATCTGGAACTTCAGGCCTGAAGTGATCCTCCCACCTTGGCCTCTCAGAGTCCTGGGATTAACAGGCACGAGCCACCGTGCCTGGCTTCCAGTTTTCTTTAGAAATGAGCCAGTCTCAGGTATTCTGTTATAGCAAAGCAAAATGAACCAAGACAGCTGGCAATTTGTAATGGAAACAAATTTATTTCTCATGACCCTGGATGCTGGGAAGTCCAAAACGAAGGTACCGGTATCTGGTGAGAGTCTTCTTGGTATTTCCTCACGTGGCAAAAGGTGGAAGGACAAGCCGGGAAGAATGTTACGTCCTCACATAGCAGACGAGGAAAAGACAGAGCAAGCCGACTTCCGCAAGCTCTTTTCATAGCAGCATTCATTCACTCACGAGGGCTCTGCCGTGATGGCCTAAACACCTGCTGTTATTCCACACCTCCCAACACTGTTGCAGTGGGGATTAATTTCACTGTGAGTTTTGGAGGGAACACAAATATTGAAACGCTAGCAGGCACGCATTGTTGTGTCAGAGAACGGGTGTTTGATCCTGTGCGGTCCCAGTCCCAGGAGATGAAAGGAGTGAGAAGGATCTGAGTTGGAAACACCAGACATCAGGGGCTTGCTCAGGGAGCTCACAGATGCACAGTGCCACAGGGTCTCCAGGAACAGGCATGGAAAATGGGTGGGTGGCGGTAACTGAGGCACTCGGCACACCCTCCACATCCTCACTTCCAGGTCTTTGTCCCTGTACCTGCGTATTGGGCGTGGATGGGACTTGGGGGTCATGTCTGAGACACCATACTATCCCAAGTTACAGACTAGGATCTGCAGTCCTGTGATGTCCACAGGTGTCCAGCATGCGACATTTCAGAGTAGAGACCACACCAAAAGCACCAGCAGGCGAGAAAGATTGGGACAGGGAAAGGTGCAAATGCAGTGATCACGTGGGACATCGGAGTAGACCCAGAGAATGTAAGGAAATAGAAAGACTACATTAAAAATTTTCCCACTAGGGACAGTCTAGGCTCCAGTGCCTCGTTGGTGAAGTCTATCCAACATTTACAAAATACATAATACCAGCCCTTCACAGATTCTTTCAGAATGTAGAGGAGGAGGGAACATTTCCCAACTCATCCTCTGAAAATTGTATTACCCTGCAACTAAAGGCAGACAGAGGCTGGGCGTGGTGGCTCACGCATGTAACCCCAAGATGTTGGGAATCCGAGGCGGGCGGACCACCTGAGGTCAGGAGTTTGTGACCAGCCTGGCCAACATGGTGAAACCCCGACTCTACTAAAAATACAAAAATTAGCCGAGTATAGTGGTGGGCACCTGTATTCCCAGCTACTCGGGAGGCAGAGGCAGAGGCAGAGGCAGGAGAATTGCTTGAACCTGGGAGGCACAGGTTGCAGTGAGCCCAGATCGCACCACTGCACTCCAGCTTGGGCAACAGGCGAGATTTCTCTCAAAAGCAATAATAATAATAATAATAATAATAATAATAATAATAATAGCAATGCCAGAGACAGCAGAAGAATACCATAAACCAATATCCATCATGAATATGCATGCGAAAATCCCCAAGAAAATATTAGCAAACCCCAATCCAGCGACACATACAGTAGGTTACACAACATGACCAAGTGACATTTATTCTAGGAATGCATTCAAATTTCAGTTAAGGTAATCCACCCTGTTAATATAATAGAGGACAGGAACTATATCATCATCTTCATAGACAGAAAAATATTTGACAGTATCTGATGAAACCATGTCTGCACAAAGATATGTGCTCAGATGTTCACTGCAGCATTTTGCAGGAAGGCCCCAGAGTGGAAACAAGCCAAATGTCTACCAATCAGTAAAGGGATAAAGAAGTGGTATATCCATACAGCCGAACGTTACTGAACCATGACAAGGAACACGCTACTGATGCACGCTACAGCGTGTTTGTGCCTCCAAGACATGCTAACTGACAAATGTCAGACACAGAAGACCACTTACTGCACAAGTCAGTTTATAGGAAATGCCCAGAGAGGCAGCTCTACAGAGAGAGAAAGGAGCTTACTGGTTGCCTGGGCGGGCCTGGAGGTAAAGTAATGGGGATTGACTGCTGCTAGTGGGTACCAGGGATCTTTCTGGGGTGATGGAAGTATTCTGAAACTGGATGGTGGTGAGGGCTGCAAAACTGTGTACATTTGCTTAATCTCTCCGTATTATTCCCTTTAGGTACGTGAAAGTTTGTGGCAAGCAAATTAAACCTTAGTAAAACCATTTAAAACATGTAGTGCAAACGTGACCGTAAGTCGTGGAGGAAAGGGTATGCAGTCATTTTTTCTACAACAGTAAGCAATATCCCCTTTCTTTTCCTATTCCACGTCCTGCCTACATGTCCTGCCTGGTCGCCTGGCTCCTCCACGTGCACCTGATGCTCCAGCCAGATAGACTGTGCACACCTGGGCAGAGGCAGTGCTGGTGAGTGCACGTCTACGTGTGTGTCTGTGTACGGTGTGCGCACGTTCCTGGTTCCTGCGCAGGCAGCCTGTGGGTGCGTGCACTAGTGACTGTCAATCCTCTGTCTGTGGGCAGGCTCCCATAATCCATGCTACATCCTGAATTCCACTGCCGGTTTTTCTGTTCACCAATCTCAAGGACCTGGCTTCAGTTTCCCTGGTAACCAACCTCAGCCCTTAGCTTCAACCTCTGAGCACAGGAAGACAGCCAGAGTGGGGAGGGGTGGTGTCTCACCCACAGGGCCCCTGCCGGAGCTGAGCACCCCAATGGGATGAGTGGCAGCACGGTTACCAAGACAACAGAACTCTCGACCCCTTTCCACCTGCAAGGCTCTTCTTTCTCCCTCTCCTGGGCCTGCCGAGTATCAGGTCAGAAAGGGAAAGCTGTGGCATAACCACCCTCCTAAGTCCTTGAAATTGCTCTGACGTGGCTGTAGAATAAATATGTGAAAAGATGCTCTTGAAGGCGAGGCAACCCCTACGTTTTTTTCCAATTCATTAACTACAAACAAGGCTATGGAGTCCAAGGTTATATTAAAAAAAACAGGGCAGGTGAAGGGCAGGTGAGCTTATGTCTCTCAACGTCAGCTGTGCATCAAGTCTCTCGTGGAGCATTTGTCCACGAGCGGATGCCGGGCCCAATCCCCAGAGAGTCTGACTTAGCGGGTGTGGAATGTGGCCCCAGCGTGAGTATCATTTTGTAACTCCTCTTATGAAAGCCGAGGTGGCAGCTGCAGAAACGGAACCATCCTCATAGGAAGTAAAGCATATCTGAAACACAAGGTCCCTCGTCAAAGGGAAAGCAGGACGTCTTTGTTCCCTGCTATGCTGGCAGTTTCTAGGGCTAATAGATTTCCCGGGCTAAGGAAAGGTCAAAAACATTCAAAGTAGCTTGAGTGCTTGTTTTACAGCTGACACTGTGCTCGCTTTCCTCTATAGTCCTGAAATCAAAATTTTCATGTTAACATGCTGCATTTGCCAATGAAATATATTGTTGTTTCTGGTGAGGGTCTCCTATGCTCGAGTTATTTTTTTTTTAACTTTCCACACATCCTCTTTATTATTATTATTATTGTTATTATTATGTGTGTGTGTGATAAGAACACTTAGCCAAAGATCTACTCTTTTAGTAAATTTGAAGTATACAGTAGTGTATTTAGCTGTAGGCATTATGCTATATAGTAGATCTCTAAAACTTCTTTATCTTGCCTAACTGAAACTTTGCAACTTTGACCATCAACCCTCCACTCCCTGCCCCAACCAGCCCCTGGCAACCACCATTCTACTCTCTGTTTATATAAGTTTAATTATTTTAGATTCCACATATAAGTGAGGTCGCACAGTATGTGTCTGGCATATTCACTTAGCATAATGTTCTCAAGGTCCATCCACGTTGTCACAAATGTCAGAATTTCCTTCTTTTTAAGGCTGAATAATATTCCATTGTATGTATATACCACATTTTCTTTATTCATCCATCAATGAACACTTAGGTTGTTTTTATATCCTGGTTATTACGAATAGTGCTGCAAAGAACATGGGGGAGTATCTGGACTATAAATACCCAGAGTGAGATTACTAGATCATATGGTAGTTATTTTCAAGGTGAGTAAAACACTGCATAGATACGTTCACGAGACGTTGCACAATCATTCCTTGAATCTGGAGATGGCTCAGATTTGTATTAGCTGATGTGGATGAATCAGCTCCCAGGCTTACTTATTAAGTGTGTTGAGCTGCATTTTCACATTTTATTATAATTAGTGATATCAGATGAATCCTTCTGCTTAAAGGGCCATATAGGACTAGGAAATGTACGATGAAAAATACAATTCAGCAGTCCCTTGTTTCATGTGCACCCGTGGAGACCCACTTCCACAAACTTCTGGTTTTTTTCTTCAGCTATTTCTTCTGAATATTCACCTCTGTGTCTCTAAATGATGGGCTCCTACTGCTGTGTCTCGATTTAGGGATTTGGAGGTTATCTGTTGAGTTCTCAGAGGAAATGAGCATTTCGGTCTCTGAGATACCTTACAGGGCCTGGGTCTGGTCTTTGGCCTTCCCTGTGGGGGCCACCCAAGCCCGGGCCTGGGCCTCCGCTCGGATGCCTGTAGAGAGTCTCTGCCAATAAGAAGCCTTCATGGGAGACTCTTTGCTCATCTGTGGCAATGTGGAGGTCCTGGTTGGCTTTTTCCAGAGCCTTGCAGCAGAGTCACAGGGTGATCCTCAGCCAACCTGGCATTATTCCTAGGTTCTGGGGTTCAGGAACCGAGTGGATGGTGGTGCCAACCCGTGAGACACGGGACACAGTTGGGGGTTCACCCGCTGATTTGTTGGGCTTGTGGGATATCTGAGTGGACATGCTCCTTAAACCATGCCCTGTGGGGGCTCTGGGGCTCAGCTGGGGTTTTCCTGGTGGAGTTCGTGATGCAGGAATCCATCAGCACACAAGCGGAGAAGGACGGAACCAAGTCTGGGTGGCCACGTGGGCACCCAGGGTCACCTACAGAATGAGGAGTGTCCAGGGCAAAGGTCGCAAGCCAGGAAATAACATTTTTGAGATGCTCGAAGTAAAAGGACCAACGAGGAGACTCAGAAGTAATGGCCTCGGGGTAGGAGGAAAGCCAGGGGTGGCTTCACAGAATCTGAGAAGCAGAGTGTATTGGAAAAAGGAACGTGAACTGTGGCCAGGACAGCACTGGGTGCTTTGATTTAGCATTGCAGAACTAGTTGGAGATTTCAGCTGGGGAACGTTGCGTGGCTGTGGGGCTCACTGAGGAGGAAGCAGGAAGAGGTAACCAGTAACTCTGCTGCTGTGGTCGACGGGTTCAAGAAGCTTGGCTTGAAAAGATTCAGTGACCCGGGCTAGGAGAAGCAGAGGGCTGAGGACTTGCCAGGGTGTGCTATCTTCTCCTTCCCAAACACTTGAGAGGAAAATCGTGAGGTGCAGGTGCCAGAAATCCGTGACAAGAGTCTCGAGGCCCGGTAACAGATGGCCCAGGCAGACAGAGGTATATGAGCCTCGTGGTGTTTCTCTGAAGTTGAGGATAGAGGAGCAGCGGTTTCAAAGCAGCGGTGGGGTTGCAGGAAGGCTTCCACCACCACTCTCCTTCCTCCTCTTTCTTACCGCCATGACCCATGGTGGTATGGCCCGTGAGATACCTCATCTTCCATGAAAACGGCCTAAATGGATGGTGTCCACAGAGATTGTAAGAGTACTTAAGTCGGTAGAGTGTGCAATCGGGCGGGCAGGCGTTGGGAATATGTGGAAGGTGGCATCAGAGGGAGGAGGAGTCCCGCTGGGGGAACACAGAGCAGTCTTGCGATGAGAGTGGTGGACCTATGGGGCTTGGAGTTGGGGTGATGGAAGGGGCTGGGTACATGGGGGCACTTGGTCTGGAGATTCACACCAAATGCCTGGTGTGAGGAGGTTTCTTTGCTTGGGACCATAGAAGCATGAGGAGCCATCAGAAGCCAGAAGACGTTGTTTGTGTCTGTGGCCCTGGCTAGGATGGATTTCCAGCCTCTGTAAACCTAAGCCCTATCGTGAGAGTGGCTTCAAAGTGTTACGCCTCGTGGTGAGGAGGCTGTGCTTTTGGGCCCTTCCAGGGAGGATCAGAGAGGCTTAGCCACAGGGTGACACAAAAGAACTCCCCTGGGAGTTCTCCATGGGAACTGCGAGGGGCCCCGTGTTCCGGGATTTTTTGCAAACGCAAGGAGAGCCCCGAGTCTGGAGGTTTAGGTATCTCGCAGCGAGCTACCTGTACCAGGCCGCCATAAATAATGGTGGGGTATGTTCCCCAGTGAAGGAGCAGTGTGCAATCCAAGAAAGATTCCAGCCATCGCTACCTGGCCACAGCCTAGGTGCCATCGAGAACTGAAGATCTTTGTCAAGGACACCCGTCATTGCTCCCTAAACTCTCTTTGGGTGGTGGGGGGGTCTCCGGGTGTCTACCTGGGTGGTACCCCCTATAAGAAAAGGGGACCACATGGGGCGTGAATGTGACAAGAGGAGAAGCAAGCCCTTCCTCCAAATTGACCCCTTTAGAGATCCCAGGATGAGACACAAGGGCCCTGGGAGCCTCTCTGGGTCTGGCTCCTGGTGTGCATTTGCCAGACTCTTCGGCCTCAGAGCGCTGCTGGGGCGTGAAGAAGAAGTGCTGTAGAACTCACGATTTTCTTAGCGTCAAGAGCCCAATCAGGATCTGGAAGTGGTGGCGTGGCCTCGGAGTTCCAGGTACTTGAGAGGCTGAGGTGGGAGGATGGCTTGAGCCGAGGAGTTCAAGGCTGTAGTGATCTATGTTTGCACCACTGCACTCCAGCCTGGGTGACAGAGCAAGACCTTATCTCAAAAAAACAAAAAGAACCGAATCAGGCAATGCGTATATAAATGTTTTGTAAATATTACAGCTCCATGTGAAGTAAGAGTGTTATTACTGATTTTGTTTTTGCTGCCTAACTGTGGTGGCTGCTTCTATTAGTAACCGAGTTCTGTTATTAAATGAAAACACTCAAAGGGGCCCAAGACAGCTGACTCACCCCGGGGTGGAGAAGCGAGACCTGCCGAAAGGGCCGTGCCAGTGCACGAGGGTGCGTGGCGTCTGTGAAAACTCAGGAGGTTCCGCCTTGGAGAATGAGTTTCTGCCAGGATACAACGATAGGAGACAATTCTTGGTCTGTCAGGAGCCACTGAAATTCTCCCCTGTACCTGTCAACTCTTGGGAGGAAACTGGCATCATGTACATTTGAAAGAAATAAGAAGGAAAAAAGCCCTCCTTCTTTTAATAAGAAATTTTGGCTTGCTACATCTCCTCCAGACGTCATTCTCTGGCTGTAGAAACATTTTTTCACTCCACCCTCCAGGGCTCAGGCCCTGGGAAGTGGGGTGTATCTTAATAAAGAACACTGGAGCCCGGCATGGCTGGGGATGTCAGTGATGGCCCCCAAGGAGGTCCTGCTCACCTCGGTGACACTCATTGGCTGTTCCACTGTATGTGTCTGTCTGGTTTTCTCCTCTTTCTGTACTCTGGGGAGGGTCTGTTTATGGGGAGTTAATATCATCCCAGATGATTAAAGAAGAGGTGGCAGCCATGCACACTGGTGCACACCTGTAATCCCAATCATTTGGGAGGCTGAGGCTGGAGGATGCTTGAGCCCAGCAGTTTGAGACCAGCCTGGGCAACATAATGAGACCTCATCTCTACAAAGAATAAACACATTAGCCGGCTATGGTCGTGCAAGGTTGTACTCGCAGCTACTGGGGTGGTTGAGGTGGGAGGATCTCTTGAGCCCAGGAGTTTGAAGCTTCAGTGAGCTACTGTCGTGCTACTATACTCCATCCTAGGTGACAGAAAAGAAGACAAAGAAAAGAGAAAGAAAAGAAGGGGGGGGGGGAAACCCTTCTTTTTATAAGAATCTTTGGCTTACTGCTTTTCCTCTAGGCGTCCTTTCCTGGCTCTGGAGAGTTTTTGACTCCAAGCTCCATGGCCCAGGCCCTGGGAAATGGGAGGGAGTCTGCTTATGAGGGGTTAAAATTGTCCTGGGTTACAGTATGGAAGACAAGTACGTCCCATTCCCTTGCTACTGTGGACTGATAAGACGGTGTGCAGAGGAGGAGTCGGAGGGAATGGTATGCAGAGAGCACGAACTCACTCAAGTCCCTCACACCCCACAAGCACATTGGCTGATTTATTCTCTCTGACTGATGTGACGTTTATCTTGCTTGTCCACCCTCTGGACTGGATAGTAAGGGGAAACAAACCCACTGGATTTTCATCTAATCTGGTGTCATCTGATGCTGTCATGTCACCGGTCCATTTGTATAAATGCTCAATCTGTTTTGGTGAAAAATGATCAGTCTCTTGGATTGCCACCCCACCTCCCTACTCCTGTCCAAGATGGGGAAGGGGCATATATGGCTTTTGAGTCTCCATGGTGATGTGGGAAGGGGCCTTTGACACTGGATGTTGACTGCAGTGTCTTCGGTCGTTTTTGAGGGAGGGCTCACTCTTGTCCCCAAGTCCTGCTGGCGATGCTGCCCTGCTCATCCATGTGTGAGGCTGGTGTAGCTTGCATTTATTGTCTCTCTCATCTTGATCAGGACCTTGTGCTCCTTGGCTGACTTGACCTCAGCCCACCTGTGCTGGCATCTGCAGACCCTTTTGAGTCTGGGCCTCATCCTCTCCCTGACCCCTGGCCAGTGCTGTCCACTCCACAGCCTCAGCTGCAGGGTCTCCTAGCTCCTATCTGGCTTATGCTTGCTTCATGGTAGCACCGCCGGGTTTTGAATCAGCCAGTTCCACATTCCCCTGTCAGAGAATGTCGAGCGCTGAGGTCTCCCAAAACAGCAGGAACCCAGATCAGCTCTACAAAGTGAAATTCCTGAACTCCAGACATCCCTCTGCCTGAAGAGGCTACTGGGCCATTCTGCAAAATGAGCCCCAAATTTGCATGAGGTAAAACCCTCTTTTACTCGAAGCTTCACTCCACTCCCTTGTCACACCTTCCTCCTCTGAGATGTCTGTCACTGCCTCTGGGGACCTCCTACCGCCCCTGTGACCAGAACAGGACACGTTCTTTGGCTTGTCTTTCATGTTCACCTCAGGCTTGCCCTATTATATCCAGGTCAAGAAGGTCACACAGTTGGGAATTTGTCCTTTTTCAGAACAACAGTAGAATGTGTTTCCAAGGGCCTGAGCCACGGAGCTTGGATTCAAAAAATGTGTCCAGAGCCAGGAAAGGACACCTAGGGAAAAAGCAGTAAGCCAAAGGTTTACTGCTTCTTTCTTATAAGAAGAAGGGGAGATTTTTCCCTCGTTTCTCTTTTTTCTTTTTTTTTTTTCCGAGACACCATCTCGCTCTGTCACCAAGGCTGGACTATAGTGGCACGATCATAGCTCACTGCAGCCTCAAAATCCTAGTTTCAAGAGATCCTTCCACCTCAGCCACCCCAAAATACAGATTAGGGACAAAGGCCCTATTGATGGGAGTTGAGGAGGCCGTGGCCTCTGAACTCCAGGCGGTTTTTGTTGAAGGGCAGCACATGCTGTGCCAGCAGCTGCTGAAGGACATGTGGGGAGAGGGTGGGTTTTTCCTCCTTTGCTTGTAGAGTGCTCCAACGTAGAGGGGGCAGTTGATGACTTCGAAGAGAGGAGGGATCACTGCAGGAGCAAAGCCCCTGAGAAGGTGGGAGGTATGGCATCCTGAGCTGAGGTGAGGGCTGGCTTGTTAGGAACACTGTATGCTCAGGGGCGGCAGAGAATGCCAGGGCAGGCACGGGTAGAGCGGGCTTGGGAAGCTCTAAGAGTTGCCAGTGGGTTGCTTCTGTCTTCTCAGTGAATCCTTAGGATAAGCCACTGAAATGGAAGAGGGTTCCTAGCATACTTGGGGAGTATGTTAGCATTAGAGGGAGGATGACAGTGAAAGTGAGAAGCAATCTCTCTTGGTCATGGAGAAAGGTACAGGAATTCGTAAGGCGTTAAGGTTTTTCTCATCAGTGCTCAGCTCCTGTGAGGCAGGGCGCCCATCCTTTACTGCACATCATGGAGGGGCGCAGTCTCTCCTGAGGACAAGGGCATGAAGGTGGGCAGGAGGAGACCCCTGAGGACGGATAGGTTCTGGCAGTGGCCTGGTCAGCCCCTGGGGTCGCTGAGATGGCTAGGGAGGATCGGTGGAGTAAGGGCTGCGGGGAGGACAGGGGGTGTGTCACGTGGGAAGCGTTTTCAAATGTTGGCTGGGTGGGAGGAGAATGGGCCTGGGACTGTCACACGTCTCGAACGCGGGGCGGCTGCGCAGTCGCGTCCCTCAGCCGTCAGCTCCCAACCGCAGCGAAGGAAGCCTGCGGCTAAACCCGAGGAGACTGGAGCCGACCTCCCCCGGTTCCGACGCGGAGGCGCAGAGCTCGTCAATCCTAGGCCAGCCCCGCCCTCCGCACTGCGTTTTTCTGGCGGCCCAGGAACTTTCTGCGCGGTTGCTATGGTTCCGAGGGCGAGACTAGTGGGGTGGTGTTTGTCGCCGCTGGAAGTTACTGGGCAGTTGCTATGGTTGCGAGGGCGGGTGTCGGGGAGGCTTTTGTGCAGGGTTGAGTCCCTTTTCCTTGTTCGCCGGAGCCATTGCGGCCCGTTCCAGTACCCTCTCTGGTCGTCCGTCTCCTCCTGCTTTTCCGCCCACGTGGAGCTCTCCCGGGTTGGTGCCGAAAAGCAGCGAAGATGATGAAATTTCCTCTCCGGTTGGCGGCGTTCGGTTTCTTTGGCCGGCAGGTGGCAGTGTTGCACTGTGGAGTGGCTGTGCTCGCCTTCCGCCCCGCCCTTCGCGAGCGAAAAAACGCTGCGCAGCTTTTTCCGAGGGAAGAGGTCTTTTTTGTTTTTTTTTTTCCGGTTCCCTGGCGTCTGAACCCACTGGTCCTGGAGCCTGAGTTGCTACCTTCTGGGGGGGTCCCTCGCTGAAACTCAGTACTGGTGAACAAAGCCCTTTTGCTTTTCAAATCGGCCTGTCTCCCGCGGGCCTGCCCGCGTCCCTTAGCAACCTTTATTCTGCTGCTCTGAATGGTCTCGTCATTCTTTCCCCCACGTCGTTCTGGAAAACGTGGACTTTCATCAATGTATTCTTTCATTAGGGAGGGTGTTCAGCCTTGCTGGAGAACATGCGAGGCGAGATAACGCAGAATAAAGAGAACAAATCTTAGCCACCGTCCTATCACTGAGCGGTGGCCATTCATTATGCTTTGTGAAATTTCCTTAGAGGGTTTTTCATCCATAAAGGTACATTTTCCACATACTGACATTCCTACTTACGTCACGACTTCAACATCCTTATTTTATAACTCGGTTTCACATTTTTGAAAAATGGTTTTTGTGATTTTCGTCTTTTTGATTGAAATAATGCAAACGTTTTCTGGAATGTTCAGTTTTCCTGTGAAACTGCAGTGCCCAATTCATTAACTCGTGATCCAAAGACTGCTGTCACCGTGTTCTCTTATGAGGGCAGGAGCTGTGGTCTGTGTGTGTTCCAGTCTTTTGTCCTCAGTACTTGCAAGGGCACTTAGAAATTACTGGGTGCCTAATAAACATTGTGAAATAAAATAATATTTATATTTCCCGTCATTTTTCTTCATACATGTAGAAACAATCTTTTCATAGCAGTAGAGGAGAGATAAAATATAGTGAAGAAAACTATCCACAGTTCCATCAACATGCCATCATCACTAATCATATTTTTTTATTTCCTTAGCGGCTTTTCATCTATAAAGGTACATTTTAAACATACTGAGATTGATGTTTGCATCATTTCTTTCAAAACAGTTTAAACTATTCTATTTAGAATTAAGGTGTCCCACAAATTATTTCAAAAATACTTGAAAATTTTTTATTCATGTCTTTTGCTAATACAATGTGTACTATAGAAGAAGAACAAAAAAAAATTAACAATTAAGCTGGACAACAGAAATAACCCTGACCCCCTATTTCAAAGGTTAATATCAGAACGTGATCATTATAAGGACAGGAACTATATTTGTTTTGCTTTGTTTTTGCTCACCAATTTATTTTCAGCACATTACCAGAACAGGTCTAGCTTTGTCTTGTCAATATAGACATTTGTTGAATACAAATACAAGTCCCTAGTTTCTTTTTTTTTTTTAGTTTTTTTATTATTATTATACTTTAAGTTCTAGGGTACATGTGCACAACGTGCAGGTTTGTTACATATGTATACATGTGCCATGTTGGTGTGCTGCACCCATTAACTCATCATTTACATTAGGTATATCTCCTAATGCTATCCCTCCCCCCTCCTCCCACCCCATGACAGGCCCCAGTGTGTGATGTTCCCCTTCCTGTGTCCAGGTGTTCTCATTGTTCAGTTCTCACCTATGAATGTGAACATGTGGTGTTTGGTTTTCTGTCCTTGCGATAGTTTGCTGAGAATGATGGTTTCCAGCTTCATCCGTGTCCCTACAAAGGACATGAACTCATGCTTTTTTTATGGCTGCATAGTATTCCATGGTGTATATGTGCCATATTTTCTTAATCCAGTCTATCATTGGTGGGTTGGTTCCAAGTCTTTGCTATTGTGAATAGTGTCACAATAAACATACGTGTGTATGTGTCTTTATAGCAGCATGATTTATAATCCTTTGGGTATATACTCAGTATTGGGATGGCTGGGTCAAATGGTATTTCTAGTTCTAGATCCTTGAGGAATCACCACACTATCTTCTACAGCGGTTGAACTAGTTTACAGTCCCACCAACAGTGTAAAAGTGTTCCTATTTCTCCACATCCTCTCCAGCACCTGTTGTTTCCTTTTTAATGATCGCCATTCTAACCGGCATGAGATGGTGTCTCATTGTGGTTTTGATTTGCACTTCTCTGATGGCCAGTGATGATGAGCATTTTTGCATGTGTCTGTTGACAAGTGCCTAATTTCTTCCAGGTGATTTAAAAAAAAAAAAATAGGCCAGGAGTTGTGGCTCAGGCCTGTAATCCCAGCGCTTTGGGAGGCCAAGGCAGGAGGATTGCTTGATCCCAGGAGTTGGAGGCCAGCCTGGGCAACATAGTGCAACCCTGTCTCCACAAAACAAAACGATAAAATTGGCAGGCTGTGGTGGCGTGTACCTATAGTCCTAGCTTTTGGGAGCCACAGGGGGCTGAAGTGGGAGGGTCGTTTAAGCCCAGGAGGTCAAGGCTGCAGTGAGCCTTGATTGCACCACTGAACTCCAACCTGGGCGACAGAACAGAGACCCTGTCTCAAAAAAAAAAAAAAAAAAAAGTATCGTTTCATAATATTTAGATCCTACTCTTTGAACAATTTCCTACATGGTTTATTTTTTCTTTCCATTTTGCATTATTTCTGTGAGCAGTGACTGCCATGATTTTTAAAAAATGTTTTGCTGGCTCTTTTACACACTTCCCCAGTGTGTCTTTTATTCTTATACTGGGGACAGGAAAGCATTCTGCAAGCCAGTGTGTAATCTAGAGTCTGATAGACCAGGGACAACAGACTCCACCTCTGTGTGCCTGTTTCCACAAGAGTAGATTAAGGGTGGTAACAGCATTTGCTTCAGGGGGTGATGTTCATCATAAATAGCCCAACAGGTTCTTGGCTTGGGTCCTGGCAGTTGTAGATGTCATACTACTGTTGTTATCTCTAATATTTTCTATTACATATGTAGTAAGTTTTTTTTTTTTTTTTTTTTTTTTTTTTTTTTTTTTTTTTTTTTTTGAGACAGAGTCTCCCTCTGTCGCTCAGGCTGGGGTGCAGTGGCACGATCTCGGCTCACTGCAACCTCTGCCTCCCAGGTTCAAGCGATTCTCATGCCTTACCCTCCCGAGTAGCTGGGATTACAGGTGTGTGCTACCACGCGTGGCTGATTTTTGTCTTTTTAGTAGAGACAGGGTTTTGCAATGTTGGCCAGGCTTGTCTCGAACTCCTGGCGTCAAATGATCCACCTGCCTCAACCTCCCAAAGTGTTGGGATTATAGGCATGAACCACAGCGCCCAACTGGATTTTTAAGCCAGATTTTTTTTTAGAGTGCATGTAGTAAAATCTAGTCTTGAAATTTAGTTATAGCTGCTATGCGTTCTTTCATTTCCCATTTTTGCCTTCTGGTAGAAAATGCACTCTAGTAATCACTAGGGAAATTCATGCAAGGAAATGTGTAGGAGGAAAGCATATTGATACATTCCTCAAAGACATTCCCTCCATAAAATGTAAAGAATATTTTTGTACATATCTATTTTTCACTATCTCTGATTTTTATTTATGGAGTTTCACTCTTGTCACCCAGGCTGGAGTGCAATGGCGCAATCTCGGCTCACTGCAACCTCCGCCTCCTGGGTTCAAGCAGTTCTCCTCCGCAGCCTCCCGAGTACCTGGGATTACAGGTGCCCACCACCACGCCCAGCTAATTTTTGTATTTTTAGTAGAGACAGGGTTTTACCATGTTGGCCAGGCTGGTCTTGAACTCCTGACCTCAGGTGATCCACCCGCCTCGGCCTCCCTAAGTGCTGGGATTACAGACGTGAGCCACTGCACCTGGTCACCCTGAGCTCCTTGACCTGTATCATTTAGCACACCTTTTGGTAGGACCAGGAGATCCCTGAGCCTGGTTTGACAAGGCCACCATAAATGAGGATTTAGGTAATGCTCCTAGAAATAACACCTGCTCAGGATATGTAAAAGTCCCAGAAATAGGATAGTGTCTTTTAAAGGCTATCCCTGAAGTTTACCCCCTTACAATTACTAGAGAAGAACCCAATCCTGTTGACAAAGGCAGGATGAACCTGTCTCTAACTATAGAGACCAATTAGATACTACCATCAGGAATGCTAGAGGTTGGGCATTAATGCTGATACCGCCAGGGAGTTCTCCACCTTTTTTGTTAATGGCCCTAAGCCTGAAATATCAGCTGCTGTTCAGAAGCAGAAAATAGGTGGGCAGGTCATACCCATCCATGAGTTACAACACTCAGCTCAGTATTTTGAAGAAAGTATGATAAATGAGGAGAAAACTGCACGCAGTCTTATGGTCCTCAACTTCACCTGAGGGAAACACAAGGGCCTCTACAAATACAACACAGCTAGACAAGCATGTGTGCCAATGCTGTGGTTTAAAATTTCGGTATTCTATGGAAACAACAGGGTTTCATACCTGCTGCTGGTACTGGTATTAAGTGTGGTGAGCAAGATTGAGCTTTACTAGAAACCTTGCTCCAGGAATTGGCTGTAAGTGTAGTCAAAGCTCCTACTAGGAAATAAACCTGTGAAACAAAAGGAAAGTCCTTGGCTGGTATGCTAAACAATTTGTTCTCATTCAAATTCAGCAAACTAGTGATGGTCTGGTTCCTCCAGACCACTTATTTGTTTATTTATTTATAATTTAAGTTCTGGGTTACATGTGCAGAATGTGCAGTTTTATTACATAGGTATACACGTGCCATGGTGGTTTGCTGCACCCACCAACCCATCACCTACATTAGGTATTTCTCCTAATGCTCTCCCTCCCCCAGCCCCCTGCCCCCCGACAGGCCCCGGTGCGTGATGTTCCCCACCCTGTGTCCATGTGTTCTCATTGTTCAACTCCCACTTATGAGTGAGAATATGCGGTGTTTGGTTTCCTGATCTTGTGATAGTTTGCTGAGAATGATGGTTTTCAGCTTCATCCATGTCCCTGCAAAGGACAGGAACTCATCCTTTTTTATGGCTGCATAGTATTCCATATGTGCCACATTTTCTTTATCCAGTCTATCATTGATGGGCATTTGGGTAGGTTCCAAGTCTTTGCTATTGTGAATAGTGCCGCAATAAACATATGTGTGCATGTGTCTTTATCATAGAATGATTTATAATCCTTTGGGTATATGCCCGGTAATGGGATTACTGGGTCATATGGTATTTCTAGTTCTAGATCCTTGAGGAATCGCCACACTGTCTTCCACAATGGTTGAACTAGTTTCCAGTCCCATCAACAGTGTAAAAGCATTCCTATTTCTCCACATCCTCTCCAGCATCTGTTTCCTGACTTTTTAATGATTGCCATTCTAACTTGTGTGAAATGGTGTCTCATTGTGGTTTTGATTTGCATTTCTCTAATGACCAGTGATGATGAGCATTTTTTCATATGTCTGTTGGCTGCATAAATGTCTTCTTTTGAGAAGTGTCTGTTCATATCCTTTGCCCATTTTTTTATGGGGTTGCTTTTTTCTTGTAAATTTGTTTGAGTTCTTTGTAGATTCTAGATATTAGCCCTTTGTCAGATGAGTAGATTGCAAAAATTTTCTCCCATTCTGTAGGTTGCCTGTTCACTCTGATGATAGTTTCTTTTGATGACGATAGCATTGAATATAAATTACTTTGGGCAGTATGGCCATTTTAGTTTAATTAGATCTCATTTGTCAATTTTGGCTTTTGTTGCCATTGCTTTTGATGTTTTAGACATGAAACATCATGCCTTTGCCCATGCCTACGTCCTGAATGGTATTGCCCAGGTTTTCTTCTAGGATTTTTATGCTCCTAGGTCTTACGTTTAAGTCTTTGATCCATCTTGAGTTAATTTTTGTATAAGGTGTAAAGAAGGGATCCAGTTTCAGTTTTCTGCATATGGCTAGCCAGTTTTCCCAACGTCATTTATTAAAGAGGGAATATTTTCCCCATTGCTTGTGTCAGGTTTGTCAAAGATCAAATGGTGGTAGATGTGTGGTGTTATTTCTAAGGGAGGCCTCCGTTCTATTCCATTGGTCTATATATCTGTTCTGGTACCAGTATCATGCTGTTTTGGTTATTGTGGCCTTGTAGTAAAGTTTGAAGTCAGGTAGCGTGATGCCTCCAGCTTTGTTCTTCTTGCCCAGGATTGTCTTGGCTATGCAGGCTCTGTTTTGATTCCATATGAAGTTGAAAGTAGTTTTTTTCCAATTCTGTGAAGAAAGTCAGTGGTAGCTTGATGACGATAGCATTGAATATAAATTACTTTGGGCAGTATGGCCATTTTCACGGTATTGATTCTTCCTATCCATGAGCATGGAATTTTTTTCCATTTGTTTGTGTCCTCTCTTATTTCCTTGAGCAGTGGTTCGTAGTTCTCCTTGAAGAGCCTCCAGACCACTTCTATGAAATCTTGGGAAAACTGCGGTCACAAGCATTCGATTCTATAAAAGAGATAAGGGAGAATGGCAGTTCCTCAAAAAATTAAACATAGAATTACAATATAATCCAGCAATCCCACTTCTTGGTATATACCCAAAAGAACTGCAGTCAGGGACATGACCAGATATTTGTACACCCATTTTCATAGCAGCATTATTCTCAATAGCCAAAATGTGGAAGCAACCCAAGTGTCCATTGACAGATGAATAGATACACAAAATGTAGTATATAAATACAATGGAGTATTATTCAACCTTAAAAAGGAATGGCATTCTGACACATGCTACAACATTAAAAAACCTTGAAGTCATACTAAGTGAAATAAGGCAGTCACAAAGACAAACATTATATAATTTCACTTATATGAGGTATTTAGAGTAGTCACATTCATACAGACAGGGAGTAGAACAGTGGTTGCCAGGGGCTGGAAGGAGGGGGGAATATGGAGCTATGGTACAGTGGGGACAGAGTTTCAGTTTTGCAAGATGAAAAGAGTTCTGGAGATGGATGGTGGTGGTGCCTGCAGAACAATGTTAATGTACTCAATAGAACTGAACTATACACTTAAAAATGGTTAAAATAGTAAATTTTATGTTAGGTATATTTTACTACAGTAAAATAAGATATTGGAAGAAACCCAATGTTCCCTCCTATCAGATGGGCAATGGAGATACCAAGACTGCTGTTTGGCCTCTCCAGTCTGAATTGGAGCTTGATGAAAAATGTGTAGGCTATGATCCATTATAGTAAACAAACTTGAAAACTCCTCTGGGCCAACACTGGTGGGGAATTTTATTTGAGTAGCAGATGACGTCCCCAGGGTATGTTCCACCTGCAACACTTTGTAATCCTGGACAAACTGTAAATGTGGGACATGGACAGGAATCACAGCTCCGGGGACCTTTTGAAGATTTACAGATGGACTTCATACAACTCCCTGCATCACAACACATTTAATCTCCTGAATTCCCTTGCTCTAAGGCAACAGCTCTTGCTATGACTTTTAAGAAAATTAGAATTTATACTTCCTATCTGGAGAATCTCTACTTACTCATTTTACTGAAATTATAATTAAGAAACTTTGTAAGGTGTTTCCTGTTAGCCAAAAATTATACTATCACTACCAACTTGTATCCTCACTCTGCTATTTCTGTTTTCTCTCCTTGTTCTCCCCATTTCCTGCTCCCTTTCTCCTATGCCATTACTCAATACCCCAAATCTTTCTCATTTTCTTGCTCAGGCTTGTGAAGCTAATGTCACCTATTGTCTCTGCTCACCTTTTCCTGACAATTGTATTTTACAACTCCTCCATTTCCTACCCTGGAAGAAATCTCTCCACCAGAACTGCTGAGGCACATTCCCATACAAACTGGACCTCTGACAACTCTCCAAAATGAACACACCCTACCCAGGATACGCACCAAAGGAGATGAACTTGTTTTTATCCAAAGGAAGTATTTGTTTGTAATCATAAATTTGTGGGCCTAAGCTACTGCAAAGGAAACCGGCTAGGTTTTAGCCCAAATGAAGGTGGTGGGTATCTTGGGTTTAGCCCCAACACCAGCTGCACCCAGGAAAGCTACATGACAAATTGTGACAATTGTTTCCCACCCCCCTCCCCACCGGAGAATACCCAAGCGATTCATACTTTGTTGTGGGTTCACTGGCTTTTTAATTTTATTTTTTTTATTTTTTTAACCAGCCAATTGAATAGTCATGTTATCTTATCCATCTCTTTCTCCCTTTCTGATTATACATTTGGATAGAGTTTTGACAACTTATCACCGTTTTAGAAGTAGAGTAAAACTCTCACCCCTGGACAGAACAGTCCATTGTCAGGAGTGAGAACATCCCTCTGTAAAACAGCCATTCTCTCCAGGAGATGAACAGGAACTGTCTGAAGAAGCTAAAAGACTTGGAATGATTTTAGATGTATTCTCCCCCAACAGGGACAGGTCTCAGTTTGCAGGCTTTTCTGGCCAAGCAGCTCTGTGGGTTACTGAAGAAGCTCAACCCAATGCCTGAGTTTTCCATGCTCTCATTCACGAAGCCAACCAAGTCACCAGTGATGTCACGAAAAATATTAACACAATCACTCAAGAAATACCAGAACTCCAGAGGCTGTTTTCCATCATCAGCTAGCATTAGCCCTCATCCCGGCAGATCTAGGAGATGGATGTACTTGTGCAGTTGTCAATGACGACTGCTGTACATATATCCCCCAACACCCTTCTGATGTCTTTTTGATGAATCGCCACCTAGTCCTGATCTCTGGGACCTCTGGGTTATCATTGAGTGGCTGAGAATATGACTTTTTCCCTTGAATTCCCAACAGGGATACAGTCCTGGGGATGCACTGCTTTTCCAAGAAATACTGATAATTTTTTTTTTTTTTTATTCTCATAGGAATACTCCTCATGAAGTCTATCCAATCACATCTAGTTAAGACCAGCAGCATTCTCCTGTCCAAATGGATGATCCATGCTACGACTAACAAACAGAAGACCAAATAACAAACTGCTCCTCAGATCTACTATGGAGGCCTTCTTGGCTTGATTCCTGAATATTATATATCTTTATAATTTTGTTTTCTCTCCAAAAAAGAATATGCTGGCAATGAAAGGAATTCATCTTGTCTAAGAGGAGAGACTGGAAAACTAATTTATTTTGAGTTAGGGTCTCACTCTGTCGCCCAGGCTGGAGTGCAGTGGTGCAATCTCGGCTCACTGCAACCTCTGCCTCCTGGGTTCAAGTGATTCTCGTGCCTCAGCCTCCCAAGTAGCTGGGACTACAGTCACGTGCCACCACACCTGGCCAATTTTTGTATTTGTAGTAGATATGGGGTTTCACCATGTTGGCCCAGCTGGTCTCAAACTCTTGACCTCAAGTGATTCTCCCACCTTGGCCTCCCAAAGTGCTGGGATTTGTTTTTAATTTTTAAAAATTAGCCAGGTATGGCTGGGCGTGGTGGCTCTCGCCTGTAATCCCAGCAGTTTGGGAGGCTGAGGCAGGCAGATTATGAGGTTAGGTGATGGAGACTATCCTGGCCAATATGGTGAAAACCCGTCTCTACTAAAAAAACAAAAAAATGAGCTAGGTGTGGTGGCATGCACCTGTAATCCCAGCTACTCGGGAGGCTGATGGAGTAGAATTGCTTGAACCTGGGAGGCAGAGGTTGCAGTGAGCCGAGATCTTGTCACTGCACTGCAGCCTGGTGACAGACCAAGACTCTGTCTCAAAAAAAAAAAAAAAAAAGAAAAAAAGAAAAAAAAGCCAGGTATGATTCCAGCTACTTGGGAGGCTGAGGTGGGAGGAGCTCTTCAGCCCAGGAGATCGAGGCTGCAGTGAGCCATGATTGCACCACTGCACTCCAGCCTAGGTGATAGAGACCCTGTCTCAAAAAAAAAAAAAAAAAAAGGCCAGATACCATGGCTCATGCCTGTAATCCTAGCACTTTGGGAGGCCGAGGTGGGTGGACTGCCTGAGCTCAGGCATTTGAGACCAGCCTGGGCCACATGGTGAAACCCCGTCTCTACTAAAATACAAAAGATTAGCCGGGCGTGGTAGCGTGTGCCTGTAATCCCAGCTACTCGAGAGGTTGAGGCAGGAGAAATGCTTGAACCCAGGAGGCGGAGGTTGCAGTGAGCTGAGATCGCGCCACTGCACTCCAGCCTGGGTGACAGAGTGAGACTCTGTCTCAAAAAAAAAAAAAAAAAAAAAAAAGAGGAAATCTGTCCCTTAAGTCATCATAGGGTTCACATTATACAAATATCTTTAGCATCACACACCTGAGCATTGATGTCTCTTTAAGTAGCAGTTTTCTTATCTGTTAGACAGGAATAATTATATTAACCAGTAACCAACTCCAGAGGTTTCTATGATCAATGAGACTAATAGTACACGTAAAGGACTCAGCATAGTACCCAACGCATAGTATATGCTCAATAAATCTTATCCACATGATTTGAAATAGATAAGAATACAGTCTCTGGAATCATAATTTTAGGGAGAATAAAGACTTTCTTTACATCTTTTTTCTTTTTTTTTTCGAGATAAGGTCTCACTCTGTTGCCCAAGCTGGAGTGCCATGGTGTGATCACAGCTCACTGTAGCCTCAAACTACTGGATTCAAGCAATCCTCCCACTTCAGCCTCTTGAGTAGCTGGAACCACACCTGGCTAATTAAAAAAAATTTTTTGTAGAGACGGGGTCCCTACATCTTTAAAATACAAACAAAGGGCATCTGTGCCAAAATAATACAACCTAAGATGCCACTGGGAAACAAATATAGGACAAACTGTGTTTTGCTATTTGGAAAAGATATTGAAAAACTCACTAAATTGAAAAAACGGATTCAAATTTCTATCGAGTTTGGTTTTCAGTGATGCTGCAGTCTATGCACTTATATACCTATTATTATTATTATTTTTTGAGACAGAGTCTCTGTCGCCCAGGCTGGAGTGCAGTGGTGCGATCTCAGCTCACTGCAACCTCTGCCACCCGAGTTCAAGCGATTCTCCTGCCTCAGCCTTCCAAGTAGCTGGGATTACAGGTGCCTGCCACAGCGCCCAGCTAATTATTTGTAGTTTTAGTTGAGACGGGGTTTCACCATCTTGGCCAGGCTGGTCTTGAACTCCTGACCATGTGGTCCACCTGCTTCGGCCTCCCAAAGTGCTAGGATTACAGGCGTGAGCCACCGTGCTCGGCCCTTATATAACTATTTAGTTAAGACACAGGCTAATCTATTTAATGAGGCAGCAAAAATATACTAGCTTTAACAAAAGATAGAAGTTTATCTTCAAAGAGTCTTTTGATTAAGCCAAAGGCCAGTACAGTAACTTGACAGTGCTGGAGACCTAAGCAGAGTGATTACTTGGTAGTGGCTGCTACTCCTATGGATGGCTGTACTTACTCATTTTCATAACTTCATTTCTCTCCAGTCTTCCTTCCTTTCATGTGTGGGTGACTGAGCACAGAGGAAATCTTAGAAATCACGTAGACCAGTGGATTTCAAAGTTTTTGTTAAAGTAAAAGCATGTTTCTTAAAAAAAAAAAATCCAATGCATAAAAGAAAAAAGAGGAGCTGTTATGCTGGGAACAGGGGCACTCTCACCACACCCCTCCCTGGATGCTGCTGCAGGCCCAGAGAAGCAAAGTGACTCAAATAGGTAAGGCTGGCAGGGCAGGAACTATTAATAGAAAGGAAGTTCTCTTGAGGCCTGGCCCAGGGCCCTGCATGAGGCCCTGTGAGAGGAAGGTAATATTAGTGAAGAACTGCTTGTCCAAATCAAATCGCAGCTTTATGGTAAAGAAGCTGTCTGCATAAATTAACTCTGATTTGTGTACAGTAGTGTTTACAGTGAGCCCCCTCCTGCTTTTTGGAAAGAAGTATGTGATTTTTTTCAGTTATGTGAGGCATGCCTAAAGTAGCTTCAGAAGTATTAGCTAGACACGGAGAAAGACCACTGCAGTCAGATGAGCCTTGGCTCGCATATGGTGCTTCCAGTCAAGTGATGGTGTCCCTGACTCCAATGACACGTTGGGAATTAGGCCCCTAAGTTCATATTTAATGTATTTTTCTTTATGCCCCCAGTACGTCATTACATGACTGTATCAATGCAGCAAGCTAGGCTGACTGCAGCTTCTTACCACTTGGCCAGATAACCTTAGCATGCCATCCAGAATCTCAGTTCTATGAATTGACTTGATTTAGGGCAGTGTCCTGTGGAAGACAGCCAATATATTGAAAGCTAATTAAAATACAGAATAAAAGATCCATCTCTATCAAGGCAATTCTAGGCTACAACTTACTCAATTAAGCTTCAGTGAGATTATTATTATTTTTGGAGACGGAGTCTCACTCTGTTGCCCAGGCAGGAGTGCAGTAGTGTGATCTTGGCTCACGGCAACCTCCACCTCCTGGGTTCAAGTGATTCTCCTGCCTCAGCCTCCCGAGTAGCTGGGATTATAGGTGCGCACCTCCATGCCAAGCTGATTTTGTATTTTTAGTAGAGATGGGTTTTCAACATGTTAGGCTGGTCTCAAACTCTCGACCTCAGGTGATCTGCCCGCCTCAGCCTCCCAAAGTGCTGGGATTACAGGCCTGAGCCCCTGCGCTGGCCGGTTTCAGTGAGATTTTCATGGAATTAAGGAGAGTGTTTTACATGCAAAGCCCTGAATTCTTTCCTGAATATCATAAACAAGTAAAATTACCTTCTGTAAGTGAATTGACCTGACCGATGCAAGACAATTAGACATTTAAGAAATGTTAATGACAAAGGCAAATGCTCACTACAAAGTGTGAAACGAAAAAATCATGTAGAAAATCGGTGCTATATTATAATGCAGGGCTATGGAAAGATTGACTCTACATGTATAAGGAAAACTGATGGGAAATGTAAATGTAAGTTTAATTCACAATGTTTATTAGGCACCCAGTAAGTTCTAAGTAGTCTTCCAGATGCTGAGGACAAAAGACTGGAACACACATATACCACAGCTCCTGCCCTCGTAACACGGTGACAGCTGTCTTTGGGTATTGAGTTAATGAATTGTGCACTCGAGTTTTACAGGAGCTTTCAACATTCCAGAAAACGTTTGCATTATTATTTAAATTAAAACCATGAAAGTTACAAAAAGAATTTTTCAAAAATGTGAAACCGAGTTTAAAAAGGATGTTGAAGTCGCGACACAAGTAGGAATCTCAGTATGTGGAAAATGCACCTTTATGGATGAAAAACCCTCTAAGGAAATATCACAAAGCATAATGAATGGTCACCCTTGTGTGATGCGACAGTGGCTAATATCCGTTTTCTTTATTCTGCATTATCTCGCCTCCCAGTGTTCTCCAGTAAGGCTGAACGCCGTCCCTAATGAAAGAATACATTGATGGGCCGGTCGCGGTGGCTCACGCCTGTAACTCCAGCACTGTGGGAGGCTGAGGTGGGTGGATCACCTGAGGTCAGGAGTTCAAAACCGGCCTGGCCAACATGGTGAAACCTCGTCTGTACTAAAAATACAAAAATTAGCCGGATGTGGTGGCACATGCCTGTAATTCCAGCTACTGAAGAGGCTGAGGCAGGAGAATGACTTGAACCCAGGAGGCGGAGGTTGCAGTGAGCCTCGCCAACACTGCACCCCAACCTGGGGTCTCAAAAAAAAAAACCAAACAAAAACCAAACATTGATGAAGGTCCACCAGGCGCCACGACGGCGTAGGGGAAAAGAAGGACGAAACCATTCAGCACAGCAGAATGAGGGTTGCTAAAGGAAGCGGGCAGCCTCGCGGGAGACAGGCCGATTTGAAAAGCAAAAGGGCTTTGTCCACAAGCTCTGAGTTTTAGCGAGGGGTCCCCGAGAAGGCAGCATCTCAGCCTCCGGGATCTACAGGCGCAGACCCCAGGAAAGGCGGGGGGGGGGGGGGAAGCCTCTTCTCTCGAAAAAGGTTCGGCAGCCTCTTTTCGCTCACGAAGGGCGGGGCGGGAGGCGAGCAGGGCTGCTCCATGGCGCACCATTGCCACCTGCCGGCCGCAGAAACCGAACGCCACCAACTGCAGAGGAAATTCCATCTTCTCCTTTGCCTGTCGGCCTCGAGCCTGGCTGGGGCAGGCAAGCGGAAGGAGAACGACGACCCAAGAAGGGTCGCAACTGCTCGGGCGAATAGGGAAGAGGGACCCACCCCTGCACAAAAGCCTCCCCTAACCCCGCCCTCGCAATCACAGCAACCGCGCAGGAGGTTCCTGCGGCGCCGGAACCCCCTCCCAGTCACGCCCTCGCAACCATAGCAACTGCGCTGGCAGTTCCTGCGGCGCCCAACAAGCCCCACGAGTCCCGCCCCCGCAACCATAGCAGCCGAACAGGAAGTCCTCGCGGCGTCGGTAACCCCCACTTGTCACGCCCTCGCAACCACAGCAACCGCGCAGAAAATTCCTGTAGCGCCCGAAAACGCAACCCGTGGGGCGTTGCTGGCGTAAGATTGATGGGCTCTGAGCCTGCACATCGGAGCCCGGGGAGGTCGGCTCCAGTCTTCTTCACGGGATTCGCCGCAGGCTGCCTTCCCTGCTGTTGGGAGATGACGGTTGATGGACGTGACTGCCCCAGTAGCGCCACATTCGAGATCTGTGTCAATCCCTGGGCCATTCTCCTCCAACCAAGCCAGGCTTTTATTTTTTTTTTTTTGAGAGCGAGTCTCGCTCTATCGCCCAGGCTGGTGTGCAGTGGCGCGATCTCGGCTCACTGCAACCTCCGCCTCCCGGGTTCAAGCAATTCTCTTGCCTCAGTCTCATGCGTAGCTGGGACTACAGGCGCCCGCCACCACACCCGGTTTTTGTTTTTAGTAGAGGCGGGGTTTCACCATATTGGCCAGGCTGGTCTGAAACTCCTGACCTTGTGATCCTCCCGCCTCGGCCTCCCAAAGTGCCCAAGCCAGCCTTTGCATACACTTCCCACGTGACACACCCCCTGTACCCCCGCAGCCCTTACTCCACCGATCCTCCCTAGCCATCTCAGCGACCCCAGGGGCTGACCAGGCCACTGCCAGAACCTATCCGTCCTCAGGGGTCTCCTCCTGCCCACCTTCATGCCCTTGTCCTCAGGAGAGACTGCGCCCCTCCATGATGTGCAGTTAAGGATGGGCGCCCTGCCTCACAGGAGCTGAGCACTGATGAGAAAAACCTTAACGCCTTATGAATTCCTGTACCTTTCTCCATGACCAAGAGAGATTGCTTCTCACTTTCACTGTCATCCTCCCTCTAATGCTAACATACTCCCCAAGTATGCTAGGAACCCTCTTCCATTTCAGTGGCTTATCCTAAGGATTCACTGAGAAGACAGAAGCAACCCACTGGCAACTCTTAAGAGCTTCCCAAGCCCGCTCTACCCGTGCCTGCCCTGGCATTCTCTGCCGCCCTTGAGCATACAGTGCTCCTAACAAGCCAGCCCTCACCTCAGCTCAGGATGCCATACCTCCCACCTTCTCAGGGGCTTTGCTCCTGCAGTGATCCCTCCTCTCTTCGAAGTCATCAACTGCCCCCTCTACGTTGGAGCACTCTACAAGCAACGGAGGAAAAACCCACCCTCTCCCCACATGTCCTTCAGCAGCTGCTGGCATAGCATGTGCTGCCCTTCAACAAAAACCGCCTGGAGTTCAGAGGCCACGGCCTCCTCAACTCCCATCAATAGGGCCTTTGTCCCTAATCTGTATTTTGGGGTGGCTGAGGTGGAAGGATCTCTTGAAACCAGGATTTTGAGGCTGCAGTGAGCTATGATCGTGCCACTATAGTCCAGCCTTGGTGACAGAGCGAGATGGTGTCTCGAAAATAAAAAGAAAAAAGAGAAACAAGAGGGAAAAATCTCCCCTTCTTCTTATAAGAAAGAAGCAGTAAACCTTTGGCTTACTGCTTTTTCCCTAGGTGTCCTTTCCTGGCTCTGGACACATTTTTTGAATCCAAGCTCCGTGGCTCAGGCCCTTGGAAACACATTCTACTGTTGTTCTGAAAAAGGACAAATTCCCAACTGTGTGACCTTCTTGACCTGGATATAATAGGGCAAGCCTGAGGTGAACATGAAAGACAAGCCAAAGAACGTGTCCTGTTCTGGTCACAGGGGCGGTAGGAGGTCCCCAGAGGCAGTGACAGAGTCAGACATCTCAGAGGAGGAAGGTGTGACAAGGGAGTGGAGTGAAGCTTCGAGTAAAAGAGGGTTTTACCTCATGCAAATTTGGGGCTCATTTTGCAGAATGGCCCAGTAGCCTCTTTGGGCAGAGGGATGTCTGGAGTTCAGGAATTTCACTTTGTAGAGCTGATCTGGGTTCCTGCTGTTTTGGGAGACCTCAGCGCTCGACATTCTCTGACAGGGGAATGTAGAACTGGCTGATTCAAAACCCGGCGGTGTTACCATGAAGCAAGCATAAGCCAGATAGGAGCTAGGAGACCCTGTAGCTGAGGCTGTGGAGTGGACAGCACTGGCCAGGGGTCAGGGAGAGGATGAGGCCCAGACTCAGTAAGGGTCTGCAGATGCCAGCACAGGTGGGCTGAGGTCGAGTCAGCCAAGGAGCACAAGGTCCTGATCAAGATGAGAGAGACAAAAATGCAAGCTACACCAGCCTCACACATGGATGAGCAGGGCAGCATCGCCAGCAGGACTTGGGGACAAGAGTGAGCCCTCCCTCAAAAACGACCGAGGACACTGCAGTCAACATCCAGTGTCAAAGGCCCCTTCCCACATCACCATGGAGACTCAAAAGCCATATATGCCCCTTCCCCATCTTGGACAGGAGTAGGGAGGTAGGGTGGCAATCCAAGAGACTGATCATTCTTCACCAAAACAGATTGAGCATTTATACAAATGGACCGGTGACATGACAGCATCAGATGATACCAGATTAGATGAAAATCCAGTGGGTTTGTTTCCCCTTACTATCCAGTCCAGAGGGTGGACAAGCAAGATAAACGTCACATCAGTCAGAGAGAATAAATCAGCCAATGTGCTTGTGGGGTGTGAGGGACTTGAGTGAGTTCGTGCTCTCTGCATACCATTCCCTCCGACTCCTCCTCTGCACACCGTCTTATCAGTCCACAGTAGCAAGGGAATGGGACGTACTTGTCTTCCATACTGTAACCCAGGACAATTTTAACCCCTCATAAGCAGACTCCCTAAACAGGACACAGAAAGAACAGAGAATCTGACAGACACACAGAATAGAGAAGCTGTCGTTCCCCTCCCCATGCAAGGCCAGGCTCTACTATCCTTTATTAGGACAGACCCCATTTCCCAGGGCCTGGGCCATGGAGCTTGGAGTCAAAAACTCTCCAGAGCCAGGAAAGGACGCCTAGAGGAAAAGCAGTAAGCCAAAGATTCTTATAAAAAGAAGGGTTTTCCCCCCCCCTTCTTTTCTTTCTTTCTCTTTTCTTTGTCTTCTTTTCTGTCACCTAGGATGGAGTATAGTAGCACAACAGTAGCTCACTGAAGCTTCAAACTCCTGGGCTCAAGAGATCCTCCCACCTCAACCACCCCAGTAGCTGCGAGTACAACCTTGCACGACCATAGCCGGCTAATGTGTTTATTCTTTGTAGAGATGAGGTCTCATTATGTTGCCCAGGCTGGTCTCAAACTGCTGGGCTCAAGCATCCTCCAGCCTCAGCCTCCCAAATGATTGGGATTACAGGTGTGCACCAGTGTGCATGGCTGCCACCTCTTCTTTAATCATCTGGGATGATATTAACTCCCCATAAACAGACCCTCCCCAGAGTACAGAAAGAGGAGAAAACCAGACAGACACATACAGTGGAACAGCCAATGAGTGTCACCGAGGTGAGCAGGACCTCCTTGGGGGCCATCACTGACATCCCCAGCCATGCCGGGCTCCAGTGTTCTTTATTAAGATAGACCCCACTTCCCAGGGCCTGAGCCCTGGAGGGTGGAGTGAAAAAATGTTTCTACAGCCAGAGAATGACGTCTGGAGGAGATGTAGCAAGCCAAAATTTCTTATTAAAAGAAGGAGGGCTTTTTTCCTTCTTATTTCTTTCAAATGTACATGATGCCAGTTTCCTCCCAAGAGTTGACAGGTACAGGGGAGAATTTCAGTGGCTCCTGACAGACCAAGAATTGTCTCCTATCGTTGTATCCTGGCAGAAACTCATTCTCCAAGGCGGAACCTCCTGAGTTTTCACAGACGCCACGCACCCTTGTGCACTGGCACGGCCCTTTCGGCAGGTCTCGCTTCTCCACCCCGGGGTGAGTCAGCTGTCTTGGGCCCCTTTGAGTGTTTTCATTTAATAACAGAACTCGGTTACTAATAGAAGCAGCCACCACAGTTAGGCAGCAAAAACAAAATCAGTAATAACACTCTTACTTCACATGGAGCTGTAATATTTACAAAACATTTATATACGCATTGCCTGATTCGGTTCTTTTTGTTTTTTTGAGATAAGGTCTTGCTCTGTCACCCAGGCTGGAGTGCAGTGGTGCAAACATAGATCACTACAGCCTTGAACTCCTCGGCTCAAGCCATCCTCCCACCTCAGCCTCTCAAGTACCTGGAACTCCGAGGCCACGCCACCACTTCCAGATCCTGATTGGGCTCTTGACGCTAAGAAAATCGTGAGTTCTACAGCACTTCTTCTTCACGCCCCAGCAGCGCTCTGAGGCCGAAGAGTCTGGCAAATGCACACCAGGAGCCAGACCCAGAGAGGCTCCCAGGGCCCTTGTGTCTCATCCTGGGATCTCTAAAGGGGTCAATTTGGAGGAAGGGCTTGCTTCTCCTCTTGTCACATTCACGCCCCATGTGGTCCCCTTTTCTTATAGGGGGTACCACCCAGGTAGACACCCGGAGACCCCCCCACCACCCAAAGAGAGTTTAGGGAGCAATGACGGGTGTCCTTGACAAAGATCTTCAGTTCTCGATGGCACCTAGGCTGTGGCCAGGTAGCGATGGCTGGAATCTTTCTTGGATTGCACACTGCTCCTTCACTGGGGAACATACCCCACCATTATTTATGGCGGCCTGGTACAGGTAGCTCGCTGCGAGATACCTAAACCTCCAGACTCGGGGCTCTCCTTGCGTTTGCAAAAAATCCCGGAACACGGGGCCCCTCGCAGTTCCCATGGAGAACTCCCAGGGGAGTTCTTTTGTGTCACCCTGTGGCTAAGCCTCTCTGATCCTCCCTGGAAGGGCCCAAAAGCACAGCCTCCTCACCACGAGGCGTAACACTTTGAAGCCACTCTCACGATAGGGCTTAGGTTTACAGAGGCTGGAAATCCATCCTAGCCAGGGCCACAGACACAAACAACGTCTTCTGGCTTCTGATGGCTCCTCATGCTTCTATGGTCCCAAGCAAAGAAACCTCCTCACACCAGGCATTTGGTGTGAATCTCCAGACCAAGTGCCCCCATGTACCCAGCCCCTTCCATCACCCCAACTCCAAGCCCCATAGGTCCACCACTCTCATCGCAAGACTGCTCTGTGTTCCCCCAGCGGGACTCCTCCTCCCTCTGATGCCACCTTCCACATATTCCCAACGCCTGCCCGCCCGATTGCACACTCTACCGACTTAAGTACTCTTACAATCTCTGTGGACACCATCCATTTAGGCCGTTTTCATGGAAGATGAGGTATCTCACGGGCCATACCACCATGGGTCACGGCGGTAAGAAAGAGGAGGAAGGAGAGTGGTGGTGGAAGCCTTCCTGCAACCCCACCGCTGCTTTGAAACCGCTGCTCCTCTATCCTCAACTTCAGAGAAACACCACGAGGCTCATATACCTCTGTCTGCCTGGGCCATCTGTTACCGGGCCTCGAGACTCTTGTCACGGATTTCTGGCACCTGCACCTCACAATTTTCCTCTCAAGTGTTTGGGAAGGAGAAGATAGCACACCCTGGCAAGTCCTCAGCCCTCTGCTTCTCCTAGCCCGGGTCACTGAATCTTTTCAAGCCAAGCTTCTTGAACCCGTCGACCACAGCAGCAGAGTTACTGGTTACCTCTTCCTGCTTCCTCCTCAGTGAGCCCCACAGCCACGCAACGTTCCCCAGCTGAAATCTCCAACTAGTTCTGCAATGCTAAATCAAAGCACCCAGTGCTGTCCTGGCCACAGTTCACGTTCCTTTTTCCAATACACTCTGCTTCTCAGATTCTGTGAAGCCACCCCTGGCTTTCCTCCTACCCCGAGGCCATTACTTCTGAGTCTCCTCGTTGGTCTTTTTTACTTCGAGCATCTCAAAAATGTTATTTCCTGGCTTGCGACCTTTGCCCTGGACACTCCTCATTCTGTAGGTGACCCTGGGTGCCCACGTGGCCACCCAGACTTGGTTCCGTCCTTCTCCGCTTGTGTGCTGATGGATTCCTGCATCACGAACTCCACCAGGAAAACCCCAGCTGAGCCCCAGAGCCCCCACAGGGCATGGTTTAAGGAGCATGTCCACTCAGATATCCCACAAGCCCAACAAATCAGCGGGTGAACCCCCAACTGTGTCCCGTGTCTCACGGGTTGGCACCACCATCCACTCGGTTCCTGAACCCCAGAACCTAGGAATAATGCCAGGTTGGCTGAGGATCACCCTGTGACTCTGCTGCAAGGCTCTGGAAAAAGCCAACCAGGACCTCCACATTGCCACAGATGAGCAAAGAGTCTCCCATGAAGGCTTCTTATTGGCAGAGACTCTCTACAGGCATCCGAGCGGAGGCCCAGGCCCGGGCTTGGGTGGCCCCCACAGGGAAGGCCAAAGAGCAGACCCAGGCCCTGTAAGGTATCTCAGAGACTGAAATGCTCATTTCCTCTGAGAACTCAACAGATAACCTCCAAATCCCTAAATCGAGACACAGCAGTAGGAGCCCATCATTTAGAGACACAGAGGTGAATATTCAGAAGAAATAGCTGAAGAAAAAAACCAGAAGTTTGTGGAGGTGGGTCTCCACGGGTGCACATGAAACAAGGGACTGCTGAATTGTATTTTTCATCGTACATTTCCTAGTCCTATATGGCCCTTTAAGCAGAAGGATTCATCTGATATCACTAATTATAATAAAATGTGAAAATGCATCTCAACACACTTAATAAGTAAGCCTGGGAGCTGATTCATCCACATCAGCTAATACAAATCTGAGTCATCTCCAGATTCAAGGAATGATTGTACAACGTCTCGTGAACGTATCTATGCAGTGTTTTACTCACCTTGAAAATAACTACCATATGATCTAGTAATCTCACTCTGGGTATTTATAGTCCAGATACTCCCCCATGTTCTTTGCAGCACTATTCGTAATAAACAGGATATAAAAACAACCTAAGTGTTCATTGATGGATGAATAAAGAAAATGTGGTATATACATACAATGGAATATTATTCAGCCTTAAAAAGAAGGAAATTCTGACATTTGTGACAACGTGGATGGACCTTGAGAACATTATGCTAAGTGAATATGCCAGACACATACTGTGCGACCTCACTTATATGTGGAATCTAAAATAATTAAACTTATATAAACAGAGAGTAGAATGGTGGTTGCCAGGGGCTGGTTGGGGCAGGGAGTGGAGGGTTGATGGTCAAAGTTGCAAAGTTTCAGTTAGGCAAGATAAAGAAGTTTTAGAGATCTACTATATAGCATAATGCCTACAGCTAAATACACTACTGTATACTTCAAATTTACTAAAAGAGTAGATCTTTGGCTAAGTGTTCTTATCACACACACACATAATAATAACAATAATAATAATAATAAAGAGGATGTGTGGAAAGTTAAAAAAAAAAATAACTCGAGCATAGGAGACCCTCACCAGAAACAACAATATATTTCATTGGCAAATGCAGCATGTTAACATGAAAATTTTGATTTCAGGACTATAGAGGAAAGCGAGCACAGTGTCAGCTGTAAAACAAGCACTCAAGCTACTTTGAATGTTTTTGACCTTTCCTTAGCCCGGGAAATCTATTAGCCCTAGAAACTGCCAGCATAGCAGGGAACAAAGACGTCCTGCTTTCCCTTTGACGAGGGACCTTGTGTTTCAGATATGCTTTACTTCCTATGAGGGTGGTTCCGTTTCTGCAGCTGCCACCTCGGCTTTCATAAGAGGAGTTACAAAATGATACTCACGCTGGGGCCACATTCCACACCCGCTAAGTCAGACTCTCTGGGGATTGGGCCCGGCATCCGCTCGTGGACAAATGCTCCACGAGAGACCTGATGCACAGCTGACGTTGAGAGACATAAGCTCACCTGCCCTTCACCTGCCCTGTTTTTTTTAATATAACCTTGGACTCCATAGCCTTGTTTGTAGTTAATGAATTGGAAAAAAATGTAGGGGTTGCCTCGCCTTCAAGAGCATCTTTTCACATATTTATTCTACAGCCACGTCAGAGCAATTTCAAGGACTTAGGAGGGTGGTGATGCCACAGCTTTCCCTTTCTGACCTGATACTCGGCAGGCCCAGGAGAGGGAGAAAGAAGAGCCTTGCAGGTGGAAAGGGGTCGAGAGTTCTGTTGTCTTGGTAACCGTGCTGCCACTCATCCCATTGGGGTGCTCAGCTCCGGCAGGGGCCCTGTGGGTGAGACACCACCCCTCCCCACTCTGGCTGTCTTCCTGTGCTCAGAGGTTGAAGCTAAGGGCTGAGGTTGGTTACCAGGGAAACTGAAGCCAGGTCCTTGAGATTGGTGAACAGAAAAACCGGCAGTGGAATTCAGGATGTAGCATGGATTATGGGAGCCTGCCCACAGACAGAGGATTGACAGTCACTAGTGCACGCACCCACAGGCTGCCTGCGCAGGAACCAGGAACGTGCGCACACCGTACACAGACACACACGTAGACGTGCACTCACCAGCACTGCCTCTGCCCAGGTGTGCACAGTCTATCTGGCTGGAGCATCAGGTGCACGTGGAGGAGCCAGGCGACCAGGCAGGACACGTAGGCAGGACGTGGAATAGGAAAAGAAAGGGGATATTGCTTACTGTTGTAGAAAAAATGACTGCATACCCTTTCCTCCACGACTTACGGTCACGTTTGCACTACATGTTTTAAATGGTTTTACTAAGGTTTAATTTGCTTGCCACAAACTTTCACGTACCTAAAGGGAATAATACGGAGAGATTAAGCAAATGTACACAGTTTTGCAGCCCTCACCACCATCCAGTTTCAGAATACTTCCATCACCCCAGAAAGATCCCTGGTACCCACTAGCAGCAGTCAATCCCCATTACTTTACCTCCAGGCCCGCCCAGGCAACCAGTAAGCTCCTTTCTCTCTCTGTAGAGCTGCCTCTCTGGGCATTTCCTATAAACTGACTTGTGCAGTAAGTGGTCTTCTGTGTCTGACATTTGTCAGTTAGCATGTCTTGGAGGCACAAACACGCTGTAGCGTGCATCAGTAGCGTGTTCCTTGTCATGGCTCAGTAACGTTCGGCTGTATGGATATACCACTTCTTTATCCCTTTACTGATTGGTAGACATTTGGCTTGTTTCCACTCTGGGGCCTTCCTGCAAAATGCTGCAGTGAACATCTGAGCACATATCTTTGTGCAGACATGGTTTCATCAGATACTGTCAAATATTTTTCTCTGTCTATGAAGATGATGATATAGTTCCTGTCCTCTATTATATTAACAGGGTGGATTACCTTAACTGAAATTTGAATGCATTCCTAGAATAAATGTCACTTGGTCATGTTGTGTAACCTACTGTATGTGTCGCTGGATTGGGGTTTGCTAATATTTTCTTGGGGATTTTCGCATGCATACTCATGATGGATATTGGTTTATGGTATTCTTCTGCTGTCTCTGTCTGGCATTGCTATTATTATTATTATTATTGCTTTTGAGAGAAATCTCGCCTGTTGCCCAAGCTGGAGTGCAGTGGTGCGATCTGGGCTCACTGCAACCTGTGCCTCCCAGGTTCAAGCAATTCTCCTGCCTCTGCCTCTGCCTCTGCCTCCCGAGTAGCTGGGAATACAGGTGCCCGCCACTATACTCGGCTAATTTTTGTATTTTTAGTAGAGTCGGGGTTTCACCATGTTGGCCAGGCTGGTCACAAACTCCTGACCTCAGGTGGTCCGCCCGCCTCGGATTCCCAACATCTTGGGGTTACATGCGTGAGCCACCACGCCCAGCCTCTGTCTGCCTTTAGTTGCAGGGTAATACAATTTTCAGAGGATGAGTTGGGAAATGTTCCCTCCTCCTCTACATTCTGAAAGAATCTGTGAAGGGCTGGTATTATGTATTTTGTAAATGTTGGATAGACTTCACCAACGAGGCACTGGAGCCTAGACTGTCCCTAGTGGGAAAATTTTTAATGTAGTCTTTCTATTTCCTTACATTCTCTGGGTCTACTCCGATGTCCCACGTGATCACTGCATTTGCACCTTTCCCTGTCCCAATCTTTCTCGCCTGCTGGTGCTTTTGGTGTGGTCTCTACTCTGAAATGTCGCATGCTGGACACCTGTGGACATCACAGGACTGCAGATCCTAGTCTGTAACTTGGGATAGTATGGTGTCTCAGACATGACCCGCAAGTCCCATCCACGCCCAACACGCAGGTACAGGGACAAAGACCTGGAAGTGAGGATGTGGAGGGTGTGCCGAGTGCCTCAGTTACCGCCACCCACCCATTTTCCATGCCTGTTCCTGGAGACCCTGTGGCACTGTGCATCTGTGAGCTCCCTGAGCAAGCCCCTGATGTCTGGTGTTTCCAACTCAGATCCTTCTCACTCCTTTCATCTCCTGGGACTGGGACCGCACAGGATCAAACACCCGTTCTCTGACACAACAATGCGTGCCTGCTAGCGTTTCAATATTTGTGTTCCCTCCAAAACTCACAGTGAAATTAATCCCCACTGCAACAGTGTTGGGAGGTGTGGAATAACAGCAGGTGTTTAGGCCATCACGGCAGAGCCCTCGTGAGTGAATGAATGCTGCTATGAAAAGAGCTTGCGGAAGTCGGCTTGCTCTGTCTTTTCCTCGTCTGCTATGTGAGGACGTAACATTCTTCCCGGCTTGTCCTTCCACCTTTTGCCACGTGAGGAAATACCAAGAAGACTCTCACCAGATACCAGATACCTGTACCTTCGTTTTGGACTTCCCAGCATCCAGGGTCATGAGAAATAAATTTGTTTCCATTACAAATTGCCAGCTGTCTTGGTTCATTTTGCTTTGCTATAACAGAATACCTGAGACTGGCTCATTTCTAAAGAAAACTGGAAGCCAGGCACGGTGGCTCGTGCCTGTTAATCCCAGGACTCTGAGAGGCCAAGGTGGGAGGATCACTTCAGGCCTGAAGTTCCAGATCTGCCTGGGCAACACGGCCAGACGCTATCTCTACAGAACATTTAAAGATTAGCCTGGCATGGCAGTACATCCTTGAGCTACTTGGGAGGCTCAGGTGGGAGCATCCCACCTGAGTTCAAGGCTGTAGTGAGCCATGATCGTGCCACTCCACTCTCGTCGGCAACAGAGCATCACCCTGTCTCTAAAAACAATTCATATAAATACACCTTTTAAATTAAAAGAAACAATTGGTTTATCTGGCTCACAATTCTGCTGGCTGAAACATTCATTTTTGGGCAACTGCATCTGGTGAGGGCCTCGGGCTGCTTCAACTCATGGTGGAAAGTGGAAGAGGAGCTGGCGTGTGCAACGAGATCACTTGGAAAGAAGGAAGGGAGAGAGAATCCAGGGAGGCCAGAATCTTGTGAACAATCCACTCTCCTGCGAACTAATTCATACCTGTGAGAGTAAGAACTCAGCCCAGCACGATGGCATCACAGGACACGGAATCATTCATGAGGGATCCCTGCCATGAAAACACCTCCCACTAGGACCCACCTCCCAACACTGCAGCACTGGGGATTCAACTTCAACCTGACTCTTGGTGGGGATAAACACACCATATCCAATCCAGAGCACCCAGCCCGTTGTATTTCATGATATAGCGGAAGGACACAGACTAAGATGGGGTCAGCTCTCTCTCCCTGATGAATCGCTCAATCCCCCGGAGCAGGGCTACCTCTGCAACTCCTCCTCACCTCCCCACCACGACAGTCGACGTAGCCCAGAAGGGAGAGAGACAAGGTGAGAAAATGGAAACCCTGATGATTGCTGAAATGATGACTGTCACTGGCAGCACGGACCTGGCGTGCTTACTGGGCTGACTGAGAAGGTCCGCAGAGAGCATCTGAGTGGCTGGGGAGTCAGACAAATGCATGCATCTCTGGCCACCACCTTAGGACCTGCACAAACTCTCCGCAAGGTGGGGATGATTGTACCTGGCCCACGGCACTGTGTGGAGGATTCAGCAATGGATCTCACCAAGACCTGGTGCTACCAGCTATGAAATGAGCACCAAAGCCCGGCTCTAGGCACTTCACCCACAGCCTTCACAGAGGTGAACTGCTGAAGGGGGCCAGCTCCGATCCCAGCCTGCCTAGGTTCGGGTGCTGGTTCGGATGCTAGTTCTACCTCTTACTGCCTGTGCCACCGTGGGCTAGTTCCCTAACTTCTCTGGTGTTCTGCTTTCCAAATTCATAAAGCGGAACTGAAAATGTTGCTAGAGGATGGGTGTGTGGGAGTGGAGGAAGGCAGCTGACATACAGAAATGGGGAAAATACCGTCAGAACCCTAGGAAACATCAGCCAAAGGGCAACACCTTGAACCCCTTTGAAACCCGAACCCCTCTGAAGCCCTCCGAGATTTACCGGTGTGCATTTAGGCCTTTGTGTTTCAAGAAGGAATAGCCCTGCTGTTTTTTCCCTTCTCCCCTGGAGCTAGGTCAGTTCAACTGTCAACTCTCTCATGAGATCTCAGCATCAGAACCTAAGACACTTACCTGTTTTCAAGCCACTTCTGTCGGCAGGAGACGCATAGACTTTTGCAGCAAGACAGCTCTGGGGACTACCTAAAACAGACTGACACAGAGCAGAATTTGTTTTCAGTTCAGAGGAGTCACACGGGTACTGGCTGGGTTCACATCTCAGGATTCTGCAGAGGTTAAAAAAAAGAGAGAGATTTAATCATTTGTGCCTCCTGAAATTAAAAGACACACATGTCTAAATCCCAATAAGATGTTGGAAGAACCCAAGGATGCTCTGGTTCTGACAAAGCAGGTGCAAACTGTTGCTCAGGTTCAGCCACTTGGGCCCACCACACAACAAGCAATGGCGCCGCAGCCCCTAAGCCAGGGCACCAGCACCAACATGCAGGGCTCTCACCGTGGGTGGTGGACTCTGCTTCCACGTCTCCTGTGCACAGGAAGCCTCTCTTCGAAGTCATGGCCCTGCCTCGCCGGTCTGGATGCTGGTCCCGCTGCAGGGCTCAAACAGTGACTGGGCTGTGTTCTCTGGTGCCCTCCCTCCCCCGTTCCCAGTCTCCACAGCGTAGAGCTTCCCTCAATAAACCCGGATCCCCTGCTTGGGGAGATTTCAAGGTAGTCAGCTCAGATCTAATGAGAAACCAACCAATAGTGAGGAACAAACCTGAATTCTACACCCATTTTCCATTCCTACATATATTTATTTGGTACTGATGATGAAGAACCCCGTCAGAAATTCCTGCAAGGGAGACTACTACTCGGCTGTTAGGGGTATTGCAATATTTACATACATGTAGCTTACCACATACATAAATGATTACACAAACAGTACAGCGGTGAACCACCAAGTTCTCATTCCACATCCCTTTCCCACACTGCGTTTAGCTGCCCATTCTTGAAACGGGATCTCAGGGCAGCACATTGCAATTCAACAGGCCTAGTGCTGCTTCTCAGAGGCAGTCAACTCAATGGTGCAAAAGCACAGGACAGCGACAAGGCATTCACACTACACAGACATGTGATCTCTTACTGACAGCAGGAAGGGAAGAGAGATGGAGATCCCGGGTGGGAAAGCAACAACATGCATCACGGGAGCCACGTGAGATGCGGCGAGGACCGCTGGTATGCAGCGTCCCTTGCCAAGGAATGCCTCACAGCCATCCGAGAATGACAGGCACGAAAGATGAGGACCTTCCTGGGGTCGGTCAAGCATCATGCTGGGAGGATTCCCACGTGTCCCGGCACACAGGTCCTGGCACCCATCCGACCACAGCTTGGTGTTTGGTCCCCAAAATGGGCCCACACCCAGGCGCTGCCAACACGGCAGTCCCTTTGGGTCTCCATCCCATGTGGGTGCACGTCTCAGTTTTCCTCTAACCACTGCTTCAGCAGCCTCTGAAACATTATTTTGCTCTCCTGCTGCCTCTCTCGCTGGCGCTTCTCCTCTGTCTCCTGTGGTTGGAGTGCTGCTTCGGGCAGAGGCCCGGGCTGGTTGGTGCCTAGGCTGAGGGTCAAGCCACTGAGGCCCTGCACCAGCGTCTCCCAGGAGGAGGGTTGTGGGGCCCTGTTACTCTCCCCAGGGATCCCAGAAAGATTTGGCCTGTGGCTCTGGCAGTATCGACATTCACATCGGAATCGATTCTGACCTCGGTCACCTAACGGGGAGACTCTGGCTTCCCTCCCAACAGCATAGGGGGCCATGTGATCGCGGTGTCTCCTCCTCACGTGCCGCAGGAACGCTTTCTTCCTCTGAAGGAACTCCAGCCTCTCCCACTGCCGCTCTTCCAGCGTCTTCTCCTCTCTGTACCGCTGGTGGAGCAGCCCCTCTGGGAGAGGCACGGCCTGGCTGGGGCCAGGACCGGGGCTCAGGTTACTGAGGCCCATCATCGGCTGTTCTGAGTAAGAAGGCTGAGAGGACGCTGGATCTTCCTGGGAAGTCTCTGCAGCTGTCATCAGGGAAGATTTGGAAGGTGATGCTGGATTCCGTTTCTGGAGTGGATCCATGGAGGTCTGGTCCCAGCTGGAAGCCCCGCCAGGCCCTTGGGTCCAGAAAAGGAGGTGAAGCTGGAGATTCTCAGACACGAAGAAGGTAGCGAGGAATGTGTGCGGGCAGAACCCAGACTGCAACACAAGGTGATAAGACCAGAAGAAAACACATGATTATTCATCTTACTCAACCTCTCTGTCCCTCCACTTCCTGTGTGTAGAATGGAGATTATACAGAGACCCTGTCCTAGGCTTCTTCTGAGGATGACGTGAGATCATACATGTCACCAGCTTAGAAAATTAATGCCATCTAATAAAGGATTTAGAAATGATACCAACTAATGCATCCACGTGACACGGAGTGCAAAAGGCTGCGATGCAGTTCGACGATGTCAATTCCCTGCTGACACTCTCCAACCCCTTCCCAAGCATCATTTGTAGAATAATCAAGGCGTGACTCACAGATGCTCTGCCCATGAGCGTTCATTTTTCATCCATTCACAAGGGAGACTTTTACTCAACTGTAAGCGTTTGCACCATGGGGACACACCCTTTTGTATGTTCACCTTCCCGACCACTGGGTTTGCATCTAGTCAAAAGGGCTGCTCATGCCTATGGAAATCGTTTCCAAATTCCGAGCGTGGATAAGAATTTATTTTACTAAATAACAGAAGCAAAAACCCCCAGGAGACTTCAAAGAGAAAAACACATAGATGAATTCAACTAATCCAAAAGCTGGCTCTTTGAAGTGATCAATGAAATTGATACACCCGTGGCAGGACGGGCTGGGAAAAAAGAGGGCAAAGAAACAAGTTACCAGTTATCAGGAATGCAAGAAGAGACTGCACTCCAGACCCAGAAAACATAAAAGGGTTAATATGGTAAAAACACACACGACTCTACAGATTCATATTCCACAGGTCAGAGGAAATGTAGCACATACTTGAAAACCACAAGCTATGGAAACTCACACAGGATGGATTTCAAACACTGAACTGTGTCACAGTCCTGTATGTTTTAAAGAAGTCGAATTCACAGGCAAACACATTTGCAAAAAGATCTCTGGGCCGCAACAGTTTCACTGGCCAATTCTACCAAACGTTTAATGAACAAATATCACCAACTTACCCAACTTCTTCTAGGAAACAAAGCAGAGGCAATGTGCCCCGCTGATTTTATGAGGCCAGCACCGCAGGGATACCAAGAAAAGGACAGACCGGTATTCTTTCCTAATACAGGCACCAAAGTATTCAACAAAACTTAGTAATTGGAATTCAGCAGTATGTGAGAAGAAGAATAAGCCACCATCAAGTGGGTTTTATAGCAGGAATGCAAGGGTTGTTCTTCCCACACCTGAAAATCAATCAATGTAATCCACAGATTGAGAGATCAGATGAAGAACAAAAATGACAGGATCACATCAAGCTACGCAGAAAAACCAATCAATAAGATTCCAAGTCCACTGGTGATATAAAAGCTGTAGCACACTAGGAACACAAGACAACTTCTTCAACCTGAAAAAGGGCGTGTACAGTCAAACCTACAACTAACAAGCCACTTAATGGTCAACGACTGGATGCTTTCTGCCTAAGGATGCGAACCAGGCAAGGACGTCCACTCTCACCACAGCTATTCAACGTCACGCTGGAGGCCTAGTCAGTGCTATAATGCCAGGAAAGTCATGGCACACGTCGGAGAAAGCAAGAAACCAAAGTACTCCTTTTCATATATCCTGTGATCGTCTACATGAAACAACCAATGAATCTCCTCCAGACTCTCAGAGCTAATAAGAGCTTAGTGCTCATTAATGAGAGCTTAGCAGCGATACAGGAGAGAAACTCAACACACAGAAAACAATCCTATGAGTAACTGGAAACCTAAATTTAAGAAATAATACTGTTTTACAAAAGCTACAAACACAATGAAATGGCTATGTATAGAGCGAAAATACATGGAAGAGGTCTGCATGCCCAAAACTATTATAGGGTAATGAAGAAATCAAAGAAGATTTAGTTAAATGGAGAGAAACAATGTGTTCCCATATTTAAAGACCCCAAAAGGTTAAAAGTCCATTGTCCCCAATTTGATCTGGAGAATGAATGCAGTCCCTGCCTATCAGAATCCTTGAGGGACATTTGCATATATAAACAAGCAGATTCTACAATTCACGTAGAATATTTGATGTTTCAAAAAGCAGAAGGGATTTAGAGAGATCATATTATCAGATTTTCAGATTTGCTCTAAAGCTGTAATAATCGAGATTGCTGGCTTACAGGGGTAGACGAGTAGATCCATGGAATAAAATAGAGTCCATGAATCAATCCATCCATAGAAATGTGTCCAATAAGTTTTGACATGGGTGTGAGAGGGAATCCAATGGAGAAGGGATAAGCTTTTCAATGCATCAGGTGGCCTATCCTTATGCAAAAAGAAGCACCTCAACCTCAACCTTTACATGCAATTAAGGAAAAAGGGTTCGGAGACCTACAAACCGAAGTTCAATACTAAGACTTTTGGGAGAAACCGTAGGAAGACATCTTTGTGAGGGGAGGCTAGGACATGACCTGAGATGCATGATCCATGGAAAGGAAAGATGGATGAATAGGAGTTTGGCAAAATTTAAAACTCTGGCTCTGGCCGGGCGCGGTGGCTCCCGCCTGTAATCCCAACACTTCGGGAGGCCAAGGTGGGCAGGTCACTTGAGTTCAGTTGTTCGAGGCCAGCCTGGCCAACATGGTGAAACCCCGTCTCTACCAAAAAATACAAAAATTAGCTGGCGTGGTGGCACATGCCTGTAGTCCCCAGCTACTGGGGAGGCTGAGGCAGGAGAATTGCTCGACCCAGGAGGCAGAGTTTGCAGTGAGCCGAGATCGAGTCACTGCCCTCCAGTCTGGGCGACATAGCGAGCCCCTGTCTCTAGATGAAAAGAATAGAATAGAATAGAATAGAATAGAACACAACACAACACAACACAACACAACACAACACAACACAACACAACTTTGGCTGTGTAAGAGCCAGTGTGTTCAGAGAATGAAAATCGAAGTTGCACCACTAGGAGGAAATGTTTGAGAATCACCGACCTGACAGATCTTATATCCAAAATACATGGCGCATTTTCAAAACTCCACAATAAGAAAATCAACACCCCACTAGAAAATGGGGGAAAAACTTGAACGGGAGCACAAGAAACCATATTTAACATCATTCAGCATTAGGGGAATGCAAATTAACACCGTGAAGACTGGCAAGGCCAAGGAAGGAGAACATGTTGGGCGACTGGAACTCTCACACTTTGCAATTGGGAGGGCGAAATGGCATAGCAGCTTTGAGAAGGAGTTTGGCAGTTTCTTGTAAGTCAAACAGATGTTGACCATAGGACCCAGCCATCCCACTCCTTGGTATCTACCCTAGAGAAATGAAAACTTAGGTCCACAGAAAAGCCTGCACTGAATTGTAAAAGCAGCTCGACGCAAAACTGCCCCACACTGGAGTGAGGAAAATGTCATTCAGTAGAAGGATGGCTGAACACCTGTGGTCTTCCACACAGCGAAACTGCTTTCGTGAAAAAAGAACAGCCTATGACAGAGGCATCTGACACTCATCCAAGATGTTCGTCGGGCCAAAAGAAGGAAGCCCGCCTCACAAGGCCACAAACTGTTTGGTGTCATTGACATAACACTCTCCCCAAGACAAACCTAGAGGGAAGGAAATAGATCACGTTACACCAGGGATGATGGATGAAGAAGGGGTAACCGCAGTGGGGCAGTTCCTGGGAGCACCCTGGGGTGATGGGACTGTTCTGGATCCTGACTGTGGTGGTGGCGGCGACAAGAATGTACGCCTGTGTCAAAGCTCACAGAACTGTACTCCTGAGGGAAAAAAGTCAATCTTGCTGTAGGTTAAGTGAAAAAACCCAATGGCATATTTTGCAGTAAGGGCATCTCTCTGTATTGTTTTGATCAATACATCTTGGATGAATGCAACCAAAAATTGACATTAAATGCTAAATGGAAACTTTAGATCAGCCTTCCAGGCTCTATTCTTTTGACAAACGTGGAAACCAAGAATTCACCAGTTTTCTTCAGAGGATACTGGTCCTCTGAATGTTTATTTACCAAATCGTGGCTATCAGCACACACTGGGGTAACAAAGACAGAATCATATCAGAAACAGTTCGAATATGTACTGAACACACACACACACACACACACACACACACACATACACATAAACACACACACACACATCCCAGAAAGAGTTCTTATCGTTTCAGACATTGCAGCCTATCTTTCCTATGAGTTGGTTCCCTGACATCCTTTGGGCCACCACTATCTGACAGAAATAGTTATGTGTGGAACATCTGGAAAATGATCTTAACCCAATTACATCCCAGCCAATTCTTATGTGTCACAAGGACTCTGTCAGGATCTATTTCTACATGTAGAACGCCAATTCTCAGAGAGCGAATAGACTTTAAAACCTCCATTCCCCCTTTTTGTTGCTTTTTTGTTTTGTTTTGTTTTGAGGCGGGGAGTCGCTCTGTTGCCCAGTGTGGTGTACAGTGGCAGAATCCTGGCTCACTGCAACCTCTGCTTCCTGGGCTCAAGTGATCCTCCAGCCTTAGACTCCTGAGCAGCTTGCACTATAGGCGTGAGCCACCATGCCCGGCTAATTTTTGTATTTTTTCTAGGGACGGGATTTCGCCATGTTGCCTAGGCTGGTCTCAAACTCCTGAGCTCAAAGTGATCCGCATGCCTCAGACTCCCAAAGTGTTGGGATTACAGGCGTGAGCCACTGTGATCAGCCACAAGCACCTTTATAGGAAGAAATATAGAGATTTTGGAGACATGAATTGACAACTGGCCTGCATAGTCATCGCTGTTTTCTCTCTTCCTCCCTCCAGCAATTTTGTGAAATGAAACATTTTACCATCCTATGTGTAGGTTCATCCAGAGTCTCAAACCACACCCACAGAGTTGCTCATGATCCCTGACAGAGGCATTAAGGACAATGAAGCCTAGAGAAGTCTGTTGTGTGTGCAGAGGGGAGCAGCTGCAGCAATACATGTGACTTCCCTTCCTTCATCATCTCACCAATGTCATTCCTTCAACAGGCACTTGCCCCCAGGTAAAAGACCTTGTATCAAAAATCTCTGCATGAAACACCACAGCCTCAAGTTTCCTGCATCATGTCAGGTAGCTACTGAAGAGAGGGAAGGACTACTGGAGACAGGGAACCCAGACAGTTTACCGGTCAGACCTTCAGCAGGAGAGGTGATTTTTGGGTACTGATTCCCCACTGTGATGGTTTTATTGGTCACCTCGGCCAGGCTTGTTGCGCAGTCCCCTTTGGTCAAATGCTACTCTAGATGTTGCTGTGAAGGGATTTGTGGATGTGATTAACATTTACAACCAGGCTGGGCAAGGTGGCTCATGCCTGTAACCCCAGCATTTTGAGAGGTCAAGGAGGGTGGATCACTTGAGGTCAGAGTTCAAGACCAGCCTGACCAACATGGCGAATCCATATCTCTACTAAAAATACAAAAATTAGCCAGGTATGGTGGCGGGTGCCTGTAGTCCCTGCTACTAGGGAGGCTGAGGCAGGAGAATTGCTTGAACCCGGGAGGCAGAGGTTGCAGTGAGCCGAGTTTGTGCCACTGCACTCCAGCCTCAGCAACAGAGAGGCTGTCTCAAAAAACAAACAAACAAAAACGATTTACATCAGAAGACGTTAAGTAGAACATGTGACCCTGCACAATAGGGGTGGTTTCATCCAATCAGTTTAAGGCCTAAATAGCAAAGACTGAGTCTTTCCAGGAAGAAGCTATTCGGCCTCAAGGCTGCAACATAGAAACCCTTCCTGAGTTTTCAGCATGCTGGTCTGCTCACAGATTCAACTTAAGACTGTAAGATCAACTCTCATCCAAATCTACTGCCATGTGACCAGTCCTCTGGATTTCTGCCTTGCCAGGACTCACACTGCCATGAGCCCACTCCTTTAACAAAATAAATCACCCGATAGAGAGAGAGAGAGGCATAGATATATAGAAATTCTATTGGTTCTCTCTTTTTTGGAGGATCTGGATTAATAACCTTGCAATATACCACATCTTTCTGTAGTCCAGCCCAAAAACATTGACCAAGTTACCATATTATCATGGGCCAAGTGATATGGATTGAAAGAAGTCTGCTAGAAAATGGCTTCCATTTATTTCGTGCTTCCATGTCCAGGTAAAGTGAGTTAGGTCTTTTATGTCCCTTATTGTTGAAGAAAAAACTGGGTTCTTGTCATATGACCAGGAAAATTTAGGAACGTGGACACATTGTAGGGTGAGTAAGGCAGGGTTTATGGGGTGAAATGGAAAAAAGGAAAGTGGTACTCTCAGCAAAGGGAGAGTCTTGTTCGCAGGCTCTCACCTTACAGGTTGCATCCCAGCCCACCACACAGGAACTGAAGAGGCCAGGCTGCTCCCCTCTACAAGTGGCGTGAACTTCTCCTGGCTCCACCCCTTGCCCAGTGCACAGTTGGGCATTATTCAGATAGAATTAGTCGGGAAAAGGCAGGCTTCATCCGGGACTAGCAGTCCGGTTTTTCAGCCTTCAGGCTGTTTTAGGCTTGAAGGCAAGGTTTCCCCAGGGACCCTTAGCTGTCTCCCGTCTCTATCATTATCTCATTTAGATCTCCCAATCAACCTCTAAAGTAGGTAGAAGTATTGGCATTTTAGAAATAAGGAATTTGAGGCTTCAGGAGAGAGACAGACTTCAGTAGTAGGGTCTGCAGTGGACGCTCTTGCCAGTGATAGCTGCTGAGTCTCAATGGGAGGGAAAAGACATTGGTGAGAGAAGGTGGCACCAGGTCATGGAGAGCTTTCAATGCCATGCAAAAGCAACAACAACAAAAATCATACTTGCTCTGTGACCTGTCCAGAGACAGCCCCCAAACTGGAAGCAACCCTAGCCCTCCTGCAGACAGAAGTGGAGGTGAAGTGAATGGATCCGGACAACATAAGATGATACGTATTGATGGTTCCCACATGGGGCCACCTACAAGGGAACAGCTGGCATTATGTGGAGGGGTCTTTGATGCTGAGAAAAAAAACCGAAGGAAAGTGTGGGAGAGAACAAAAGAGACTCTAGGGCTGGCCAGAGAAATCTAAGGTGATTGTCATGATTTTTGCTGTAGGAGATGCAGTGCAAGGCCCTTCTTCCAAAGTAACCCATGGAGCCATCTGTTATAGCGAGAAGCAACATGTCAGGCTCATTTCTACAAACTTTCTTTGCCTGACTTCATGACGTACTCACAAACACACCCCTCTCAGTTTGGTATTGTTAGTATGAAAAATAAAAACCCACTTCACAGGTGAGGATGACAATTTTCTCAAGGTTATATGATTGCCATGGAGAGAACTGGGTTGGAAGCCTGCCTAGAATCAGAGCCAGTGTCCCTAACCACTACACTCTATTGGGCCCTCAAAAAACATTCCCACAATGTCACCAGATCAAGAAGTGTCTTTCAGCTGTGAGTGAAGAAAAATCCCTCATCAGTCAGGCCTGATCAGAAAGGCAACTCACCACCTCAGCAGGTAGAATGGGATGACGATGGACAGTTGGGGACTGCAATGGCTCCTGGCAAGACTTTGACCTCTAATTCACCCTGCAGGACCCAGCTGAGATAGCATTTCCCCCAGGAGGCCTTCTTCAAGCTCCTAAAATGCCCTGTATTTCCCCTGTCCCAGCCCCAATCCCACTCAGCTGTCAACAGATGGTTATTTCTCTGTCAACCCACTAGCCCAGGGGCTGAGAGAAGCCGGGGACTTTGTCTTGTTCACCCATCATAGAGCCTTGAGCCCAGTGGACATTTACAAATATCAAATGCAACAAGGAGGATGTGGGGCATTTACTTCAGTTTAAAGACACAGATTTCATTTAATAATCCCAATTAAACATGGAATTTTTTCTAGAAATGGCAAAATCCTACAGCAAAATGAGTAAGATCCGTGCAAGGTCGCTGGGTGCTGAAAACTGTGCTCCTAGTCTTGCGCCATGTCATGGCAAAGGAATGTAACTCCTAGCCACGCAACGCCACACAGATTGAGGAAAGAGTCTGTCCCACACACAACTTGCAGACGTTCTATATTTTTTATGTCTACACAGATTATCTCTATCCTACTGGGTCTGGAGTGGAGGAGATACAATTTTTAGCAGCTTTGTAACAAAAGAACAGGTAGTCAGTAAAGCCAGGAATGCCCACTTTTAAGAAACAAAGAAGAAAATGAAGACAGCAGTGAAGCGTGGTGCTGGTATCAGGGGTCTCCCAGCAGCTGAGTATATAGAGAAGCAGCGGGAGTACAACCAGGAGTCCAGGGAGGGCTACAGGGGAGGGACCAAGAGGAGTGGCCAGAGCAGCAAGAGGAAGACAAGGAGCAAGGTGGCTCTGGTGAGAATGGAGCTTACCTAGACTCACCCAAGGCAGTCAGGTCGCTGGGTTCACAAGGTCGATACTGTGGGTGTAGGCCGAGTGACTGTTACACCTTTCACCTAAAAAGAAAATAACCTCACTGGCCAGGTCACATTCCTCCAGGTATTTACTGAGGGTCCACTCCATTCAGTGGTGCCTTCAGTGAATTATCAAATGCAGCCCCATCCCAAGGACACATCTCAGTCTGAGAAATAAAATACTGTCCAAGGAGCCAGGAATGGTGGCTCACGCCTCTAATCCAAGCACTTTGGGAGGCTGAGGTGGGAGGACTGTTTGAGCCCAGGAGTTTGAGACCAGCCTGAACAATAGGGCAAGATCACCGTCTCCACAAAAATTTTAAAAAATTTAGCCAGGCATGATGCTGCACACCTGGGGTACCAGCTACTGGGGAGGCTGAGGTGGGACGATCACTTGAACCCAGGAGGTTGAGGCCAGTACAATCCAGCCTGGGTGACAGGTGAGACCATCCACCAAAACAAAATAAAAAGACAACTATGGCAGGCATGAGACGGGGGTACTTCTGACACAGAGGAAGTCAAAACCACCATAGCCCAGGTGGTCAGGAACAGCTTCTCCCAGGGCATGCTATGATATATATTATCATCTCCAGTAGCAGATGAGGTAACAGGATCAGAGAGGTTAAGCAACTCACTCAAGGTCACACATCTAGGGAGTGGTGGTGACCATTTCTCACTGAGGTCTGCTGAAATACAAAAGTCACTTCACTATTTGTGACACCAATCTCTCTTTATATTGTCACCCATTTTAATTCGCATTAACTGACATCTACTTACCTGCGGCTCTCCTTACCTTCATATTCTCATAAGCGGCTAAAATACGGTGTAGATTTCATTTTAGCACATCAGGCCCCTCCCTTAAAGAATCTAAATTTTCTGTGCCCAGCAGGATTGCCCAGCCCAGAACTGAACACTTATCTCAAATTAATCTTCCAACCACACACTAAGGAAAGGAAATGGATTACTGCCATGGAGAGATTTAATTTGGGTATTTCACAAATTCTGAACTACGATTTTAAATGTAACCACTGTCCAACCAGAAACAGTAAAAACTGCTTCCCTATGAAAAGCATTCACGGGAAATTTTATTAAATGCCAAAGCATTCCAGGTTAAGACACACTGCCCGTTTTACAGGGAGTTGTTGAGATTCTGCTCCTAAGAATACCGTAGTCCTTTCCCTCTCCACTGTTAGTGCCCCGATAAGCTCAGCCAGCAAGGCCATTCGCTTTTCCTTTTGCGAGCAAACACACCAAACTACCCTCACACCCACGCACAAATCCAACGCACCCAACAGGGATATGTCAGTAGAGGGAAATGGTATCGGAGATGCAGATGGAAATCTGTGGCTACTCAGAGCACCACATTTCTGATGGCGCAGAGGGTTACCGCCCAGGGTCGCCTGTACTCCAGCAAGGTGGACGGCGGAGAGGCCCTCCTTCTCCAAACATGAGACCCTGCAGCTTGTGCGGCTACTGGACACAAATGGCCTGGACCATTCATTGCGCACGAATGCAGCAATCACAGCGCCCATTAAACGCATGTCTACTCATATGTCACATCATGACCGTCTCTCTGTCACACGTCCGAGAAAGGGTTTGTCGGACAGTTTGTTTCAATAGGGGCAATGCAGTCCTCCTTGAAAACCTTCCAGTCACTGTGTCTCCTGCTGTGTGGTGGGAGAGGAGGTGGGGAGGGAGGTGATGCCAAGGACACGGTGATTTCTGAACCCGTTGAACACTGATCCTAGCCCAAGTGTAGCCCGGCCGGCTACGAATGCCCGGGGCGTCTCGGGATCCTCTTTCTCCGCTGAAAAAAGCCACCCCCAAGCAGGGAAAGAGAACGACGCCACCCCCAGAGTGCGCGACCGCCATTCCCATACTGGGGAGATATGGATGACGGGGAAAACCACCCGCTTCCTCCGAAAGCCCCGCTGCCGGCCGGCCCAACCCAGGGATTCGAGTCCCAAGACACCCTGGCCTGTGCTATGGACAGCCTCGGTCTCGGCCTCTCGCTCTGTCTCTCTGAAAGTCTCTCTCACACCCCCGACCCCGCTCTCAGTCTCTCCCGCGCGCTCGCTCGCTTTCCGTCTCTCTCGGGCTCTCTCACGCGCGTTCTCGCTCCGGAGCTGGTTCCCGCCGTCCAGGCGCCAGCGCGGCGCCTCGTTTCCTCTGCCCTGGAAACGCAGCGCGGCCGGCTCGGAAATGAAGGGTTAAGACAACCGGGAGGAGCTGCCCACCGGCAGGCTAGACCGGCCACAGCGCGGAAGCTGGTGTCGGTGGGGTTGAGCTGGCGTCACATGGATGCGACGGTGGCCAGAAACTGGACCTTCGATTGGCTGCCGCGAGCCGCCCGGGAGCGAATGGGTATCTATGTGAGAGCGGCTGGGTGTTTTGTCGCGAACCCCTCCGCCCAGCTCGGCTGCGACAGGAGAAGGCGTGCAGGCCGCCCTTTCCGGAGGTGTGCCGCGGCGTTCCTGGAGCGACCCTCTCGGGAGCGTGTCTCGTGAACTGGACGAATGCTTCCGGAGGGTATGGGAGAGACTCCAGGAAGCGGACGTGACTTCATAGGCAGGCGACGAGGGAACTGGGCTGGAGGCATGGGAGGAGGCCGATTTCTCCTATGATTGGCTGGGAGGTTTGCGCTAGGGTGCGCCTCTGACCTGCCGTTTCATTTTCATTATTTACTGTTTTTGCATGAGCAGTACATGCACCCTTTAAATACAAAAACTAAACAATTCAAGACATTGAAATGATTCAGGCTACTGCCGTAGGGAGAGCGCCCCAGAAGTGGAAATCACACTGTCGCAGTAAGCGTGCGGGGTGGGGGTGGGGGAGTGTGTGTCTTTTACTTTCATAGGAAGGAGTAGACCGGTTTTAGTGGGGAGATTTATGGGGCAGGGGTTGTTTTTGTAATCAGCGGAAGTCTCAGCCAGCTGAACAGGGAATGTTTCTCTCTGTGCCTAGCTACTTTCAGGAGGACAGACCTCCCGTCTAAGTGAATCATTCCTGAGAAAAAAGAACAAGGAGTGGTTGGGTCAGCGATCTGGAAGTCATGGCACAGAGTGGACAGACGGCATCCCTTATATAAGTCCCATGGATAATACTGGTCCTTTGTGGTCAACGATTTCCCAGAACACGAAAGTGTGCAGATATTTCTTTACCGTGGCATTTGTCAGGAGTCAAGCGACATGCAGCAGCGTTTGTCCTAGCAGATACGTGGATAGTAGATTGCTTTTTAACCCTGGAAGAAGACACCCTGTGAACAGAGTTTATAGTTTTCAAAAAGTAATGTTTTTGTGGTTTAAGTGAAGGAAGGAAACATGAACCATTATCTCAGAATATTATCATCATTTCATTTTACAAATTAAGTAACTGGCCTCAGAGAGGTTAAGTAACCTTCCCAAAGTCACAGAAGATATTTAAAAAATGGTGGAGTCTCGATTTAAATCCAGGTGTCTGTGACTTCATCCCCTTCATGCTGTGCAGCCATACACTGTCATTTCCAAATCTACCTCTCCCTGAATCTATAGATTTCCTGTGCCAACTGACAACCCCACAGGCCCGTTGCACTCACCTCCTCCTATCCAGCATCCTAGGCAGTTGGAAACGACTTCCCAGAGAAGAGTGTGTTAGAGAACCTGGGTCCCAAAGGCCCTACCCCAGCCCCTGGAAGGAGAGGTGGGCTTCAAGAGGAAGATTAGAGGATTTGAAGGCAGAAGTATGTTTGTCTGAGGGACAGGCTGATAGGCCAATGTGGCACACACGTGATAATAAACACCAGTTACTTTGAATTTATGGTGTGTGTGGTTTTTTTTTTTTTTTTTTTTTTTTTTTTTTTTTTTTTAGTATTGGCAATACATGCTGAATGGTGGTGATACCCAAAGCAGATAGATAAAAATCAAGCCACTGTATGGGCAAGTTGAGACATTCCCATTTTACCTGGGAGGACCTGACAAGAAAATACCACTCTGCGGTATAAAAGAACTGTCTCCTAGACTCAACGAATGAAACAAATTAGTCATTTTTTCTAATTATTCTTATTCTCCTATTACAGATGAGGCACGGTAGGCACAAAGGGATTAGATCATCTCCTATTAGAGATGAGGCACAGTAGGCACAAAGTCATTCAAGTTATAAGTTGCTGAGTCCCATAGCAAGTACTACTCAGCATGTCCCAAAATGAACCCACCCATCCCCACTCTCGGCATGCCTGCCCCTCCTCCTGTGCTGCCGGACTCAGTGACAGGCACCACGTTCCACCCAGCAGCTTGGGCCAAAGATCTTGAAAGCCATCCTTGATTGCTGCCTGTCTCTCACCACCCCCACAGTGACTAAGCCTGGCCAGTTCGACCTCCCGGGTCTTTCTAAGTGAGATCTTTTTTTTTTTTTTAAACTTTTAAAAAAAAATTTATTTATTATACTTAAAGTTCTGGGATACACTTGCAGAACGTGCAGGTTTGTTACATAGGTATACTTGTGCCATGGTAGTTTGCTGCACCCATCAACCCATCATGTAGGTTTTAAGCCCCACATGCATTAGGTATTTGTTATAATGCTCTCCCTCCTCTTGCCCCTGCTACCCCCTGATAGGCCCTGCTGTGTGATGTTCCCCTCCCTGTGTCCATGTGTTCTCATTGTTCAACTCCCGCTTATGAGTGAGAACATGTGGTGTTTGATTTTCTGTTCCTGTGTTAGTTTGCTGAGAATGAACGTGAACTCATTCTTTTTTATGGCTGCATAGTATTCCATGGTGTATATGTGCCACATTTTCTTTATCCAGTCTATCATTGATGGACATTTGGGTTGATTCCCAGTCTTTGCTATTATAAATAGTGCTGCAGTAAACATACGTGTGCATGTGTCATTATAGTAGAATGATTTATAATCCTTTGGGTATATACCACCAACAAATCATAGCTCATCCTCTTGCCACCAGTCTTGACCCCTTCCCACGCATTCTCAGTGCCAGTGTGTGAGGCAACTTTCTTAACTCCTTATCTGGTCATGTCAAACCTTTTCAAACTCTACCAGGGCTGCCTGCTGCCCTTAGGATAAAGTCCAGCCTCCTGGACTAGGGACATCAGGCCCCGGCTACCCGCAAATGCATCCTCTGTAGCAGACCCCTCCTCCTGCTGCACCCACCCTCAGTATTCCACATTCTAGACCTCTTTCCGTTCATCAGTCAGTATTCCACATTCTAAACCTCTTTCTGTTCATCAGTCGACCAATGCTTGTGGACTGTCTAGCATGCGCACTCATTCTCTTGCTCTCTCTGTCCACCGCCTCACACCCGCCCTTCCCTCTGTCTGGCCTGCACTTGCTCCCTCCCCCTCTGCCTGATTCCTCCTTGCCTTCAGCTATCAAGTGAAGGAGAGCAAATTCTACTTCACCTAGGGAGCAACTGGATGAAAAGGCACGCTTAGTGGGTTCGATATTTTTACTGAATAGTACATGATGGGGATTCATGAAAATTCCCCCAATGGGCCAACCAACTGGAATGTCACATGAGAGTAGGGTTTTTGGGAAAAGTTTACTTGCAAAAATAGGATGCAGGAAGGTAACTGAGGAAGGTGACAGGTTCATTTGCCTGACTATAGCAACCTTCACTGTGTGTGTATAGCAGCATGTTTTATACTTCAAATATATACAATAAAACGAAAAAAATTAAAGATACACAACATAGATCTCCCCTTTATTTCTATGGACTCATCGTTATGTGTGAATATGGAAGTTGGAATTGTGGCCCCAGGTTTGGTATGAAGGGATGCAGGCTGAGGACCTGCCTCACATCTGGTTCTTCTTGCCACAGAGTGGCATGTGAGGATTAACTTTGTTCACTACAGCATGTTATTTCGATTCCCAGCATGGGAATACCTGATTATGAACGGGAGCATCTACTTTGGACATGTGGACAATGAAAGAGAAAAGGTGGGAATGGCACTGGTCCTGCCACCATCAGCCCAAGCCCCAAGCCTGGCTGGAGGGTAGACTGGACTCCCACTGTCCCAGCACGCTGGCCTGCACACTGATGTACCCCTAACATGGCACAGTGTGAATGGCTCTTCCTGGAGCCTGGCTGTTGAGGACCTACTGTGTGCTACTCACGTACAGTGTTGATTTCCCAAAGACCCAGAGAGGTAAGTATTAAACTCTCATCTACAGATAAGGAACCAAGCTGAAAGAGGTCAGGGCACTGAGGCAGAAAAGGCTGGATCTGGGACTCACATGCGGGCTCTGTCAGACTCCAAAGCCAGGCATCTTTAAACTCACGACAACATACTTTGCTTATGCTCCCCTTGCTGAGCTGCAGATATTATTCCATGATGGGACAGTCAGCCTGGTCCCAACACCATGTCCACCTGTGAGATCCAGGCCCCTGGCAGGGCAAAGCCACCCTGAAAAGTTCTAACACAGTCCACAGGAGCTGCCCTGGAGTCCGTTGCCTCACAGCTACCAGTCGAGTTTAGCTTCTAGCTCTCCCCCAGGAGGCGCTTTGCCCTATCACAGAGACACTTGCAATCCACCCCTGCCCTAAATTACGTCTCCGTCAGCCTCACTTTATTTAACAGATAAGAATCTAGAGGCAAACAGAGCAGAGGCAGCGTTAGTGGCTGCAGCACAGCTGTGGAGTTGATCAGACTCCAAATGTGGTGTGGAAATCAACAGGCTGAGAATGGGAATCTGGTTCCTCCTGTTCTTCGGCTCTCTGGACTGTAAGCTGTGCAGAATCAAAGTGCCTGCCGCAAAACCTCCCCTCTTCTGAAGAGTCTGTCCTGACCCAACCCTTGCGCACACACATCCCTCAGGTGAGGGTGGGGAGCTCTCCTGTGTGCTCCTAGGAGACTGTGGGTTGAATTCTGCCATGACTCTCCTTACCATCCCCACCCCAGTGTGGGGGTCATCTGCCAGCAAGGATACAGTGGAAAGCATCCCCCTGTCCCCAGAGTGTCCGGTCAGCACTCAGAACGAGTTTATTCGGTTAATAAAGGAATTTCACCCAGGGTACTTGGTTAGTAATGGTTATGATGGTAGCAGCTCTGTGTGCATTAGAAATGCTCCAGGAGAATCGAGTGAACAGAGGACATCTGTGCAATGAGATTCTCTTCCCCTGGAGTCAGGGAGGAGGGTTGTAACTTTCCTCTCTTCCTTAATTCTGGAACTCCTAGTAAAAGAGGCTACAAAATTATTTATTTATTTGGGATAGAGACTAGCTCTGTCACCTAGGCTGGAATGCAGTGACACAGTCTCAGCTGACTGCATCCTCCACCTCCTGGGATCAAGTGATTCTCCTGCCTCAGCCACTCAAGTAGCTGGGATTACAGGCGTGCGTCACTGCACCCGGGATTTTTTTTTTTTTTTTTGTATTTTTAGTAGAGACAAGGCTTCACCATATTGGCCAGGCTGTTCTCGAACTCCTGACGTCAAGTGATTTGCCCTCCCAAAGTCCTGGGATTACAGGCGTGAGCCACCGCAACCTGCCAGAATTTTTAAATATGTCTTGGCCAGTGTGTTACTCCATCAGGCTCGGCTGTGGCCTCCCAGTGGGACTGCAGTGATGGGTTCACCAAATTCTCATAGTACCCTAGGGCAAGTGCATGTGGGCCTCCCCCAGGGTCTGTAGGGAAAAACGACTATTGATTGGGTTCAGGCAGCCTAATTGAGTATGTGGTTCTGTGGCTGCAACACAGATATCCCTGGTGACAAAGACATAAACACCTGGATGAACGCGTCTGTCAAGTCCGGGTGGGCTACACCAGTGCCCTTGCCTGTCGTATCTCGTTGCCTAAGCCCTCCTGGTTCTGACTGCTCCTGCCTGGGTCCCTCCGTCGCCTGAACTCTGCAGGCTGCACAGACATGCTTTCGGCATCTGTGGCCCTTCATTGTCCCTTTCCGTGTTACTGGCAGAGCAGAAGATTACCTGGCCTGACAGGATGCTGTCCCTGTCACCGTGGCACCTCTAGCCTTCTGTTCAGCTTCCTGCTGGTGCGCTAGTGTCCTTGTGGCGTCTGTGCTATGTTGGGCCAACTTGGCCTCTGACTTTTTTTTTTTCCAACTGTCCCTTCTGTCTGGAAGGCCTTCACCACAGATAATCTGCTTGACTGACTCCTTCCCCTTCACATCTCTGTCAAATTGTCACCTTCTCAACCCAGCCTACCCTGGTCACTCTGTGTCATAATTTACCTTCAGCTAATCAAGTTCCTCCCCCAATTCACAGTCCCTGTACCACGATCTGTATATTTTTTCTTTTTTATCACAGCCCCCATCACCTTTGTAAACTAAAAATAAAATTCTAAGCCGCACTCCCCAATCATCTGAATGGACCCTCTTGGCCAAAGCTACTCCAAAGTTAGCCTGAAAAAGTAGTTCAGGCCATGATGGGAAGGGTGGGTCAGACTTGTGTCATTACACGCTTCTCCCTATGGAATTCAGGCACAACTGACCAGCATTTATGTTAAGGCAGAGATCTTAAGACTGTGGCAATAAGACACCAAGTTCCAGCCTGACTAGTATAGCATCACATGACAAATAGGCCCTGAAAGAAGTCAAAATATTTCACCCAACAATATATTTCTTTGATACATTTTGAAATAGGCCTACAAAGCCACCTCTTGTGAGGAAGTCTACATTCTGTAGAGAATCCCTTTCCCTTTCCAAGTCTTTTTCCTGGTCTAGGAGAGAATTAGCTAAGAGTCCAGCAACTTTTAAGGTCTGATAAGAAACATTTACAGTCTATTCCCTCTGAAGCCTGCTACCTCGGGACTTCATTGGCATAATAAGAACCTTGGTCTCCAAAACCCCTGATCTTAACCCAGACACTCCCTCCTATGGATTGGAGGTCTTTAGATAAACTCAAGCAATTGCCAATCAGAAAATCTTTGAATCCACTTATGACCTGTAAGACCCCACCCCCCCACGCCCACCAACTTGTAGTTGTCCCGCCTTTTCAGAATGAACCAGTGTACGTCGTACATGCATTGATTGATGTCTTATGTCTCCCTAAAGTGTATAAACCGAAGCTGTACCCTGACGACCTTGGGGATGTTTCGTCAGGACCTCCTGAGGTTGTGTCAGGGGCACGTCCTTAACCTTAGCAAAATAAACTTCTAAATTGATTGAGACCTGTCTTGGGTACGTTTTGGTTCATAACTTGTAACATTTCCTAGATTCCCTTGTGGAGGGTTTGCTGTCTGCCACCTACCACGTCTTCTTTGGGGAATGTCAGATCCAGGGCAGGGATTTCTGTTGATTTGATTCCCTGAGGTATCCCCACACCTCAAGAAGTGCCTGGCACGTAGAAAACCTTCTTACATATTTATTGCCTGAAGGAACACATCTGCCTCCCCCACTAGACAGTGAGACCATTCAGGGTCTCATTCTCCCCCGTGTGACGGAGCCCTCTATGCATCCTTGCGTCATGGTGCAAAGAGCCTCACAAAATAACAGAATTAAACCATGCATGTCTTAGAGACAGAGGGGACATTCTGGGGGTAGTTTCTACTTTCTTCAGCACAACACACATTTCTCTTGAATGGTCTGTGCCCATTACTCCTACATTCCAGCTGAGACGGTCTCAGGCCCACGCCTCCTCCTGGCCACAGATGGCCTCTACCAGCATCCCCTCCCTTCCCTAGCCCCGAATTCTGCATTCAGAAGCTCTGTGTGTTTGCAGGAAAGGGCTGAGATGCCATTCTGTAGATCCTCATCATGTAAAGGTGAAGTTAAGCTCTGGAAAAAAGATCCAAACAGCTAGAGGCTCTTGCAATCCCACCAGGGCACAGCGGATCTCGGGTTTGACGCATGTGTTCTGGAGAGCTGCAAGAGGGACATTGTGTCCAGGTTATTTTCTGGGTGTCAGTGACATCTAGCAGGAGACAGACTACATGACCCAGGAACACATGGGCAGGTCCTGTTCATCCTCGAGAGAGAGGGTCCCTGCTCTGTGTCTTTTGTCAGAGACACAGAAGAAACTCCTCCCCACAGTGAGATCTCCACAAGTGGTGCTGATGGGGACCTGTGACTCTCAAAGCAGTCGCATGACTCCAACCCCAGGGGTGGCTGTGAAGGAAGCTGGCCGTGTAAACTCAGGGGTCTAGATAAGTAAGCCTGGCTGTGGCAGGCTGGAGTGGACGAGTCTGAGAAAGTCAACTCGAGACAACCTCTCACTGACTGTACAGGGTGAGACCCAAATATCAGGAGAAGGCCACGAACATCTCATGTCTGAACTTTGCTGTGTGACAGTGTCTCTCATGCTGGAGATGATCTCCCAAACAGCTTAGATGTTTCAATCCCTGGAACACAGAACCAAAGACAGACCAGGCCTCCCTCCAAAACATACATCTCCTACCAGCTCTGAAACATCCTACCCTGGACACACTCAGATACCCAGGGACCTCACAGGGTGGGTCACAAAGCCCAAGAGACCCCAACGACATAGAAAACCCAGATAACAACCCAGGATCGAGCAGCTCAGAGACCTCAACCCTGGACACACAACACTGAACAGTTCGCAGAACTCAGACCCCTCCGAGAACTCAGTGAAGGAGGACACAGACACTCAACCTGCTTAGAGACGTCAGATTCTAAAATTCAGACCCACGTGCATGTGAGCAACTTTAGAACCTGTGATGTAGAAACCCGATTACCTCACAGACCTCACACCCTGGACCCAGAAGCCCACAAAACCATAGTGTGCACACCCTGAGATGCGGACACAGAAACAGTTGAGGGGACCAGGACAGGGAACACAGAGGCCTTGGGCACAATGTTCCCTGTAACAGACACCTAGGAGACCTCAGAGCGTGGGACACACCATTCCCACACAGCACAGACTTTACAACCTGAGACACAGCAACTCCTCAACATGTCAGCAGCCTCAACCCCTGTAGTGCGGACTCATAACCAGGTAGGGAGGACACACTCAGGACGCAGGACCCCAAAAGGATCAGACACCTTTTGTGAGTTTGGAATAACCTCAGTGTTCTCACAACCTAGGATATGGAGCCCCAAGGGGCCCTATTTTGTCCCATCATTGACAGACACTCAGGAGAGCTCAAACCCTACTTCCTGAAATCAGAAATGCTCCCACGCCTTACATTCTAGACACAATACCTAAAGCAGATCAGACACCTCACACACTGGGAGAGAACCCTAACCAGCCCAGAGGACTGTCACTCCGGACACAAGCCCTCCACAGCTCAGAGACCTGCCGACCTGGAACACTACCCTCCAAATTGGTCAGAGACCTCAGAATCTGGGCCCAGAGCCTGAAAGAGCTCAGCAGAATGACATCTTGCACTGGAGACACCTAAAAAGTCACTTGGTACAGGACACGTGTCAGATGCAGTCACAGCAGAGATCACCCAGGCTCATGAGGCAGACACAGAGACAGAGGGAGACAGAGACAGACAGAGTCAAAGGGAGCAATGAGGTCGGGGAGGGCTTGAGGATTAGGGAGAGCATTTCTGGACAGTTTCTGTCATGGAGGCAGCCTCCATCTTAGGACCCGGGCCAAGGCAGCCGAGTAACTTCTTGTTTTCCAGGTGAAGGGAGACCTCGGTTTCTGCCCTCAGAGGCTGTTTCTGGGCCTAGGCCACACCCAGGAGGACAGGAGCTGGCCCAGACACACAGCAGAGCCCTTTACCCATCAAAATGGGGATCCATTCTAGGTTTGGAGGGTTCATTCCATCATGAGGTGGAACCCTGTGCCCCTAAGGCCCCAACTGCCCTTCTCCTGAGGTGCTGCTGTCCCGGTGTGGAGAAGGGGTGTCTGTGCCCCGGTGGAATAAGAGCATGAGCCTGTGCTGCTCACAAAAGTGCTGGAAGCTTCCCCCAGCCCTGGGACTGCTTGTCCATACCCTCTTCATCCGCCCTGAGCAACTCTGCTTCAGCCTCCTGGGCAAGTGCACTCAGGAGGCACGGTGGCCACCTGGCTTCTCTCTGCCCTCTGTGACCCTGAACAGGACACCTGCAGATCCTTTGAAAGGGAATGAAGCAGAGGCAGCTAAAGTGGAGGCTGAAGCAGCTGGCCGTGCTGTGCTGAGGCTCCGTGGCACAGACCAAGAGCTGACGCTCAGGGGCGCTGCTATCCCCCCACCAACCATCCTTCCTATGCCCCAAGAGACCCATCCCCCTCCTCTCAATGCCTGATTCTGCTTTACAGGAGACAGGACATGAGGGTATCCACGATTGCTGCGGGCTTTGTGCAAACGGAAGGAGCACAGTTATCTCCTGCCCCATCTCCTCTAGGCCAATCCTAGGGCAGGGCTATTTGCTCATGGATGAAAACAGCTGTAAGGCTGTGGAATTCGGTGACTGAGGCCCAGGTGGGCCTGGCCAGTGGGCTTCATCCTCCTGGCAGACACACTCAGTGGCCCACCTCTGATTCCCTGGTGGACGTGCACTCCCGCAGGACCACAGGACTCCAGTGTCGCATCTCCAGCATTTCCTCCAGCGCTCTGAACACAGTCCAGGTTTAATCAGTGCCTGGTGGGATGCTCTTTGACTGAAGAACCCAGCTCCTTAGCTACGCTCACCCAAACACTTGTCCCTGCTTAATGCCTAAAATCCCATATTTAGGCTGGGCACAATGGCTTACTCCTGTAATCCCAGCTTCTCAAAGGCTGAAGTGGGAGGATCAGTTGAGGCCAGGAGTTCAAGACCAGTCTGGGCAACATAGCGAGACCCTGTCTCTACATAAAAAATTAAAAATGAGCTGGGCGCTGGAAACCATCATTCTCAGCAAACTGTTGCAAGAACAGAAAACCAAATGCTGCATGTTCTCACTTATAGGTGGGAATTGAACAATGAGATCACTTGGACACAGGAGGGGGAACATCACACACTGGGGCCTGTCGTGGGTTGGGGAGAGGGGGTAGGGGGGAGGGATAGCATTAGGAGATATACCTAATGTAAATGATGAGTTAATGGGTGCAGCACACCAACATGGCACATGTATACATATGTAACAAACCTGCATGTTGTGCACATGTACCCTAGAACTTAAAGTATTATAATAATAAAAAAATGAGCTGGGAAGGGTTGTAAGCACCTGGAGTCCCAGGTACTCAGGAGGCTGAGGTGGGAGGAAGATTTGGGCCCAGGAGGTTGAGGCTGCAGTGAGCCTTGATTGTGCCATCACATTCCAACCTGTGTGACAGAGCAAGACCCTGAATAAAAAAAAAAAAAAATTAAATTAAAAAAATCTCGTATTTACTTATTTACTAAAGATTGATTTACAAAAGATTGAAAAGATTTACAAACTATTCATTAGACAGGGTATTAATATCCAGGATATACAAAGAAGTTGAACATCTCTACAACAACAAAAATCATCCAAGCTCAAATAAGGAAATGATCAGAATAGATATTTCTCAACGGAAGACCTACAAATGGCCAAAAAATGTATGAGAAAATGCTCAGCATCACTAATCATCAGGGAAATACAAATCAAAACCACAATGTGAGCTGGCTGAGATGGAGTAGGCCTGTAGTCCCAGCTACTTAGGAAGCCAAGGGAGGAGGAATGCTTGAGCTCAGGACTTCAAGACAGCCTGGGTGACATAGTGAGGCCCTGTCTCCAGAAAAGAAAAGAAATAATAGTAAAACCACAATGAGTTATCATCTCACACAGTTACAATACCTGTTATCAAAAAGACAAAACAAACAAACAAATGCTGGCAATCTCACCCAGCTAGAATGCCTATTCTCAAAAAGACAAAAAATAACAAACACTGGCAAGGATGCAGAGAAAAAGGAACTGTCATACCCTATTGGTGAGAATTTAAACTAGTAGAGACACCATGGAGAACAAAAGGGAGGTTCCTCAAAAACTACAATAGAACCGCCATATGATCCAGCAATCCCACTAATGGGCATTTATTCAAGGGAAAGGAAATCAGCATATCAAACAGACGTCTGCACTCCCATATTGATTACAGCACTATGCACAATAGCCACACTATGGAATCAGTCTAGATGAATGGATGAAGAAAATGTGGTACACGTATACAATGCAACACTTTTCAGCCCTAAAAAAGAATGAAATTCCGTCATTCTCAGCAATCCTGGGTGGAAGTGGAGGACTTTATGTTAAGTGAAATAAGCCAGGAACAGACCTGAGCGTCAGCTCTTGGTCTCTGCCACGGAGCCTCAGCACAGCACGACCAGCTGCTTCAGCCTCCAATTTAGCTGCCTCTGCTTCACTCCCTTTCAAAGGATCTTAAACACCACATGCTGTCACTCATATGTGGAAGCTAAAAAATACTAATCTCATAGCAATAAAAAGTAGAACAGAGGATACTAGAGGCTGGAAAGGGTAAGGGGTGGTGGGGATAGGGAGAGATTTGTTAAAGGATACAAAATTACAGCTTGATAGGAGAAGTTACAGTGTTCCACAGCATTGTAGGATGACTATAATTAACAATAATATATTATATAGGCCAGGCGTGGTGGCTCACACCTGTAATCCCCGCACTTTGGGAGACTGAGGTGGGCGGATCATCTGAGGTCAGGAGTTTGAGACCAGCCTGGTCAACATGGTAAAACACTGTCTCTACTAAAAATACAAAAATTAGCCAGGCGTGGTGGCGGTTGCCTGTGATCCCAGCTACTCAGGAGTCTGAGACAGGAGAATCGCTAGAGCCTGGGAAGTGGAGGTTGCAGTGAACTGAGATTGCGCCACTGCACTCCAACCTGGGTGACAGAGCAAGACTCTGTCTAGAAAAGTTAAACAAATAATATATTGTATAGTTTCAAATAGCTAGGAGGACATTGAATATTCCCAACACAAAGAAATGATGAACGTTTGAGACAATCCATATGCTAATTACTCTGCTTTGATCACTATACATTATATGTATGAAAATATCACTACTTATATATGTATATATATATGTACAATTATTATGCCAATTTATAAAACAAAAACAAAGAAGAAATACAATTGATTTTTGCATGCTGGTATCTTGTACCCTGAATCTGAAGTATTGTGTTATATTGAAAAGAACTACAGCAACAACACAACTGAAGGCCAGTTCAGCTACTGAAAAGATTGATTCAAACCCCAACACCAATGCCCTGGCAGAAAAAGAAAAGAAAAGAAGACACACTACATACAGAGGAACAAATTTAAAGTCATCCATCAGACTTCTCATCGAATCTGTGCAACCCAGAACTTTCTAATCAGCACAGTTTTTTTAAATGAAGGTGACATAAACATGTTTATACAAACAGGTAAACAAACAAAAGTGGGGAGAAAAGTCATTGTCAACAGATTTGTCCTACAAAACATGTTAAAGGAAGTTCTTGGTTCAGAAGGAAAATAGAAGGAAATTTGGATCTACACACAGAACTTTACAGTGCTGGACATGGAACAATTGTGGGAAAGTACATGATTTTTTTTTTTGGAGATGGAGTTTCCCTCTGTCGCCCAAGCTGGAGTGCAGTGGCACGATCTCGGCTCACTGCAACCTCTGCCTTCCGGTTTCAAGGGATTCTCCTGCCTTAGCCTACTGAGTAACTGTGACTATAGGCGCACGCCTCCACGCCTGGCTAATTTTTTTGTATTTTAGTAGAGACGGGGTTCACCATGTTGCCCAGCCTGGTCATGAACTCCTGAGCTCAGGCAATCCACCCGCCTCGGCCTCCCAAAGTGCTGGGATTACAGAAGTGAACGGCCGATTAAAAAAAAAATTTAATTTTCTCGTTTAGAAAAAAGGTCTCCCTATGTTGCCCAGGCTTCTCTCAAACCTCTGGGCTCAAGCAATCCTCCTGCCTCAGCCTCCCAAAGTGTTGAGATTACAGGTATGAGTCATCATGCTCAGTCGAGATTTTTTTCTTGTAGCTAATCTCTTTAAAAGAAAATTGGCCCAGGTGGGGTGGTTCACGCCTGTAATCCCAGTACTTTGGGAGGACAAGGCGGGTGGATCACGTCAGGAGATTGAGACCATATTGGCAACGTGGTGAAACCCCGTCTCTACTAAAGTACAAAAAATTAGCCGGTGTGTTGGCACGTGCTTGTAATCCCAGCTGCTTGGGAGGCTGAGGCAGGGGAATCGCTTGAACCTGGGAGGCGGAGGTTGCAGTGAGCTGAGATTGCGCCACTGCACTGCAGTCTGGCGATAGAGCAAGACTCCATCTAAAATAAAAAAAAGAAAGAAAGAAAATTGACTGTCAAATAGTAACAATGTATTGTGGGGTTCTGACATAGGTAGAAATACAATGTGAGACAACCATAGCAGAAAGCTGGGGAGAAACGAAATGGAAGTATACAGCTGTAAGAGTCTTACAGTGTACATGAAGTGGTAGGATATTACTTGATGTCTGGCAGGAATTTTTGCATTTTATGTGTGGGATCAGTAGATTGACCATTATCCTACAATTTGACATAAACTCCACGAGGGCAGGGATGGGTTTTTTTTTTTATCGTATGCCCCAGACACTCAGCACAGTACCTAGAACATAGTTGGGGTTTGGCAAATGACTGTTCAACAAATGAAGTCTTTTTTTTTTTTTTTTTTTTTTTGAGACAGAGTCTTGCTCTGTCGCCCAGGCTGCAGGCTGGACTGCAGTGGCGCCATCTCGGCTCACTGCAAGCTCCGCCTCCCGGGTTCACGCCATTCTCCTGCCTCAGCCTCCAGAGTAGCTGGGACTACAGGCGCCCGCCACCATGCCTAGCTAATTTTTTGTATTTTTAGTAGAGACGGGGTTTCACCGTGTTAGCCAGGACGGTCTCGATCTCCTGACTTCGTGATCCGCCCACCTGGGCCTCCCAAATTGCTGGGATTACAGGCGTGAGCCACCGTGCCTGGCACCCCCCCTTTATTTCAGATAGCCAGCAGGCTGAGACGATGATGGATTAATGTCCTGTGGATCCATCTTAAGGGGGATGAATCTCAAGCTTCTTTTTACATTGGGCAAGAGAGAATCAGGAAAGGGTGAGGTCAGGAGGAGAATGGTGACCACAGACATCTAAGTGTCAACGGGAGCCCGGGGAGGTTGCAAAACATCTTTGTCCTTGGTCAGGTCACAGTGTTCCCATAAACCTTTCAGGCAACATTGCCGCTTGTGTGTACACCCTTCTCATCTCCTCTGGGCTGGGTTCCGAAAGGGACTATTATCATCCTTGCTTTGAAGTTAAACCCTACACTAAATTCCTCCCATAGTTCACTTGGCCTACGTGCGGGAATGAGCAAAGGCAGTTAGCTCCTCAGGTCAGAAGCAAGACAGAGCAAGCCCTGGTCAATTTCTCTCACTATGTCAGGTGCGCCCTCCCTCTCTGTTACACACACACCCATGTTCCCCTGGCACTGATTCAGATCAGTGGGCAGCTTCTGGGCAGCCACGCTGACCTGCATTAGGAGGCTGAAGGGCACTGGAACTTTATCTCGATGTCGGCTTCAAAGCTTCCGGAAGGTGCCATGGCATGAGGCACAGCCGGGCTGAAGAGCTTTCTGGGTGTGTGGGTGGTAAGGGCCGGGGGACCTTCATACCATCATACTGGTGTCTTGTACCCTGAATCAGAAGTATTGTGTTATGTTGAAAATAACTGCAGCAATATAATTTATGCGCTCAGTGCCCCCTTGTCACAGCTTTTGGCGAATCTTCAGAATGCTCATCACTAGGTACAGTCATTCCTTCACACACCTCAGGCCAGGGAAGCTTCTCACCACAGTAGTGGAGCACTCCATCATTTTAGCTGAAGAACAAACCTAGGAAACAGAAGCTTAGCCACTTGTGCACTAGTAATGTTATAGATCACATTGGCATTCACTCCCCCAATTCTTCTTTCAGGGACCAACCCAACCCAACCCTGCTCATCCCAAACTAATGACCACAACAACATATACATGCCTCTCGCTTTGCACTGATGGCGTCATTGGGGGAGCTTTGAATCTAACTATTGCACTATGTGTTTTCTCCGTTTCCCTGATCTGAAACTGTAGGCTTCCAGATACCAAGATAGGTGTCCCAGGCCACTCTCTGAAGTGATAATGCTGCAGGTGGGCCAGGCCTTGACCTCAGTACAGCTCACCAGCAGCAGCGCCTTGCCAGGGCCAAAAGCCACCCAATTGTGTTGCTGGAGCTGAAGGAGAGGAAAGGTCTAAAGAGACGTCATAAAGATCTCCATCTCGATAGCACAGCAGCCTCCTCTTACAAACATGCGGGTGTTTTGGTTTCTTTCAACATGTACCGACTATGGCATTTTTCAGGATGCCTGGGGTCTTCAGCTAACCTTCCATCCACACCACCCTGCCTCCCCCACTGCCCCTCTCTACCCTACCCCAAACCTTCCTTCTGTTTTAAATGCTGCCCCCGAGGATCACTGACTGGTTTTCCTCCTGATAAGGATATCAAAACACCTTTAACCCCTAATCTTCAAGATACCTAAAAGAATGAGTCTTCAGAACATCTATCTTAAAAATTATTATGGCAACAGTGGCTGAGTAATAATAGCAAAGAAAACGCAAGTAAAACAGTGAAAGGAATGTTATTTCAAAATGACTGAGAGTTTCCCACTTAGAGAACAACACTTCATATGTGGCATGTTCCCTTCCAGACTTTTTTTCTATGCTTTTTTTTTTAAATTATGAGATTGGAGAATAAGTAGTGTGTTTTACTACATCTGTTGTCTTATTTAATATTTTACCAAAGCTATTTCGCATAATGACAGTGACAGAGACGTTGCTGCTAACATCCATGGTAGCAAACACATACAGAAAGCAGAGACTGCCTTTGTGCTTTCCTGGTATTGACTTGTCACCCCGTATTATCGAATGCACTCAAGAGACCTCATGTTCAATCCACACGCAGATAATGTCATCTCATGAATGCTGCTGGACACTTTCACTTGTTTTGTGATCTGGAGGACCATTCCACACTGCAGCGCATTCCAGAGTGTCAGGGTCGGATTGCATGTGTCTGTACACCCCTCTCCAGCCTGGGTACCAATCTGACTCTGCTCTTGCTGGCGAGGTGACTTTGGGCAAATTCCTTAGTCTCTTAATGTGTCTCAGTTTCCTGTTCTATAATAAGAGATGATAACATTAGTAACACACATCTGACAGTGTTGCTATGAGCACTAAGTGACTGTGATTATGTATACATATATATATAATTTGAAAATATAGTCTTTTATTATATATTTGTATATATATATGGAGAGAGAGAGAGAGAGAAACAGAGAGAGAGAGAGAGAGAGAGAGAGAGAGAGAGAGAGATGCTAAAAAAGCATCTGGCCTAGAATAAGTATCCAGAAGTGTGAGCTTCTATTCTCACATCTCTGAACTTCTGCTTTCTGCTCTTCCCCATTATTCCTCGCCCCTGTCTGCTGCAGACCTCTCTCCCTGCCCTGCACACCTTCACCTCCCCTCCACACTCCACTCTCTTTCCCCATTGCCCATTTCCTATGACTCTGGATCTGAGTAAATTGATACCATCTTCTCATGATTTTGCTCAGAAAATATTAGTATCATTGGTCTTTTATTAAGTCACCAATGAATTTTTTTTTTGAGACAAAGTCTTGCTTTCTCACCCAGGCTGGAGTATAGTGGCATGATAATAGCTCACTGCAGCCTTGACCTTCTGCAGTCCAGTGACCCTCCTGCCTCAGCCTCCTGAGTAGCTGAGACTACATATGGGTGCCACCATGCTCAGCTAATTTTTAAAATTTTGTAGGTGTGAGGTCTTGCTATGTTGTCCAGGCTGGTCTCAAACTCCTGCTTCAAGTCCTGCCTCAGACTCCCAAAGTGCTGGGATTACAGGTGTGAGCCACTGCACCTGGCCAATTTGCCCCCTCCTTTTTTTTTTTTTTTTCCCTTTATCTAAGTCTTTGCTCCAGCCCAGAAAACTGTTTTTTTTTTCTCTCCTACTTGGAGGAAAGAGCAATCAAACTTTCAGGATTTTTGCCTATTCAAAGTTCAGCTTTGGCAACATTTGAGTCCTTTCTCCTCCTGCCTGGAGGAGAAAACAAAAGCCAAAGTCAGCGCCTGGCTGAACCTTCTCCCAACACCCTGCATTATTCAGCATAGAACAGTGGCTCAGGGATCCAGTGGGTCAACTCTTTTGCCGTTGGAGGGATTACTGTGAAATGCTGTGAGTACATGTATTTTTCACAATAGACAGCAGCTCGGCTGCTGCTTCCTATTAGGGGCAAATCCAGTCTCCCAGGTGTTACAGCTTTGTCAGGTCTGTTGCTTCATTCTTTATTCAAAGAAGGCTTTCATCATATTTTAGTGAGTCAGGGTCTTGCTGGTGAATCACACTGTTGCTGCCAGTGTGTCAGGGATCACCAAGATCACCCTCACTTCCAGTAATTGCCTATGAGGACTCAATGTATAGTTGTACTCGTGGCTAAGACTTATTACAGCAAAAGAATACTGAGCTAAATCAGTAACGGGGAAAGCCTACTGGGCAAAGTCTGGTGGGAACCAGCAAAAGCTCCCAAGAGTTACTTCCCAATGGAGTCACACAATTTGTCTCTCCAGCAATGAATCATGACAACATGTGTAAAATGTTATCTACCAGGGAAGCTAATTAGAAACTGAGTGCCCCAGGTTTTTACTGGGGACTGGTCACATAGGCACTCTCTGCCTAGCAGGCAACAACATTTCAGATTCCTAGAAGGGAAGCTGGTGTTCAGCATAAAACACATTGCTTGAACAAACAATTTCGGAAGAGTAAACCACTCTTACCAGATGGAGAATGGTGGGAAACCTCCCGAAATCAAGTTCACAGATGCCAGGCAAGGGCCAGTCTTACAAGCTGGCCTTTCTAAGGATAGTCGTTTCAGACCTGCTATATTACCTCTTTTTTTGCACAGAACTCAACTACAAAGGTTTAAAATACATAATCAAATCAGACAGAACCAATGGAAAAAAGTCAGCAACATATAGATGAACTGAATGGCACCATGGACTAATTGGATCTAAGTGACACGTGGAGAAAGCTCCTCATAATGACAGCAGACCGTGTATTCCCTCATGGCTGGTTTTGAGGGGTTCACAGCTCCAGTGGATGAAGTACCTGCTAACATGGTGGAAATAGCAAGAGAACAAGGGTGGAACGTGAAGAGGTGACTCAACTACTGCCATCTCATGATAAAACTTTAACATGTGAGGACTTGCTTTTTACGGATGAATGAAGAAAGTAGTTTCTTGAGATGAAATCTACTCCCAGTGAAGATGCTGTGAACACTGTGGAAATGACAGCAAAGGATGAGTTGATTAGGTAATGGCAGGATTTGAGAGATCTGACTCCAATTTATAAAGGAGTTCTACTGTAGGTAAAATACTATCAAGCAGCATTGCCTCCTACAGAGAAATCGTTCTTGAAAGGAAGAGTACATTAATGGAGCAAATTTCATTGTTGTCTTATTTTAAGAAATTGCCACAGCCCTCCATGTAGTATTAGCTTGTTAAAAAGTAAATAAAAAAGAAAATAAATTGCCACAGCCACCCAACTTTCAGCAACCAGCACCCTGATCAGTCAGCAGCCATGTACATCCAGGCAAGACCCTCTACCAGCACAAAAGTTACAACTCACTGAAGGCTCAGATTATCTTTAGCATGTTTTAGCAATACAGTATTTTCCAATTAAGTTATGTACATTTTTTTGACATAATACTATTGCACAGTTAACAGATTGTAGTGTAGTGTAAACATCACTTTTATTTTATTTTTATTATTATTTAAATTTTTTTTAATTTCAATAGGTTTTTGGGGAACAGGTGGTATTTGGTTACATGAGTAAGTTCTTTAGTGGTGATTTGTGAGATTTTGGTGCACCCATCACCCGAGCAGTATACAATGAACCCAATTTGTAGTCTTTCATCCCTCAGCCTCCTCCCAACCTTTCCTCTGAGTCCTCAAAGTCCATTGTATCATTCTTATGCCTTTGCATCCACATAGCTTAGTTCCCACTTATGAGTGAGAACATACTATGAACATCACTTTTATATACACTAGGAAATAAAAAAATGTGTGTGACTTGCTTTACTGTGGTGGTCTGGAACAGTACATGCAGTGTCTATGATTTATGCCTGCATAAATTTATGAAGGGGACATGATTTAACATGTAAAAGTCCACCATCTGGCACCTCAAATTCATGTTCTCTCACATCTAAAATACATTCATCTCATCTCAACATCCTCGAAACTCTTAATTCTTTCCAGTATCAACTCTAAATCCCAAATCTCATTCAAATATCATCAAAATCAGGAAAGGGTGAGAGTCAGAGTATGTTGTATTCTGGGGCTAAATTATTTTCATCTGTGAACTTGTGAAAGCAGACAAGACGTTATCTGCTTTCAAAACAGCATGAAGGTGCAGGCATAGGAGAAACACTCCCATTCCAAAATGGAGAAGATGGAAGGAGAGAAGGAGTCATGGGATCCAAGCAAGGTTTCAGACTTTAAGAGATTTTAAGGCTTCAGAATGGTCTTCTTTGGCTTGATGCCGTGTCCTCTGTGCCTAGTAGGGTGGCAGCTCTGCCCTCTTGGCCCTGAGTGTTAGCCCTGCTCCCTTACCCCTGGGCAGAAGCCCTGTTTTCTGAAATTGAGGAGGTGGCTCTGCCATCTGGAGCTCAGGAAGAGGCATCTGGATTCCTGTTCCCCAGGTCATTGCTGTCTGGGCCTATAGAGGCAGTGGCAGCTTGCCAACCTCTGCATCTGTAGCTCTCCCATCAAAGTCACTCTTCCTTTATTTTGTCCCATTTCTGTTCCTTTCATTCCAGGCTGGCTGTGCTTCTTTTGGTATAAAATCCTCAAAACATGTTGGCCTCTGATGCAATTCATGGTGTCCATGCCAACAGTCCCTGGATCCTCCATAGATCTTTCCTGGATAAATGCATCTCCTTCCCTGCATTCTGCTGAGATGGTTGACTGGATCCATGACTCACATACCTCATCTCTTTAGCAATCAGTTGTCCCGCTCCACCCTTGGCCCTATTTCCAGAGCTTGCTATCTGGATAGGCTGAGAATCTTCTAAATAATCAAAGGCTGATTCCTTTTTGCTCAGCAATTCTGTCATTGATTTATTTCTCCTCCCTTGCATTTTGCAACCAGCAGCGAGGAGAAACCAGGCCACAACTTCCATACTTTGCTTAGAAATGTTCTTAGCTACATATGCAATTTCATCACTTACAAGTTCTACTCTGCATCTAAGAGAATGCAATCTAGCCAAATTCTCTGCCACTTTCTTACAAGGATTGTGTTTCCACATGTTTCCAATACCGTGTTCCCCATTCCTGTCTGAAAGCTCACCTTCAACATTCATATTTCTAGGAATATTCTGTTCATGATGATGGATGTATTCTCTGAGATGACAGAAACTTTCTCTATAGTTATATAAACACCTCCCCCCCCGCAATGCTAGAAACTCTCCTCCATTTGAATGACCTCCCGTAATGATGCATTCAGAGGAGAGAAGTGATCTGCTGGGAACTCTTAGAGCTTTCCAAACCGGGTCTACCTGTGCTTGCCCTGGCATTCATTCTCTGCCGCCCTTCTGCATACAATTGCTCCTAACTGAAGCCAGCCCCCCACCTCAGCTCAGGATCCCATACCTCCCACTTTCTCAGGGGCTTTGCTCCTGCAATGATCATTCTGTCTCCTGAACCACCAACTGCTCCTTCTAAATGGGATCATTCCCCAACCTAAGGGGGGAACTTACCTCCTTCCCCCATGTCCTTCTATAGCTACTAACATATTTATCTGCTGCCCTTCAAAGTGAAACTGCGTGAACTTATACAACCCACTTCATTGGAGTCATTTTTCAAAATTATATAGAAAGGAAAATGAACCAGAACAGCCAAAACGATTCTGAACTATAACTTTGGGGAACTCACACTACCTAATATCAAGAGTCATGTTAATTCTATAGTAACCAGAACGTGGTACTGGGGAAAAATCAACAGACCAGAATGGAGTCCGGAAATAGGTTCACAGACATGATAAACTTATTTTCAAAAAAGGTGCAAAGGCAATGGAGAAATATTATCTTCCTGAGAAACTGTGTTGTTTTCCCCCTTGCTTCTTGGCCACTACATTCATTGTTCTTTACTACCGTGGGTCCGTTCCCCATGTTTCTCCTTTGCAGTTCAACTGCTCTTCTGTTTAACTGTCTGTCTGCCCCACTACAGTGTGGTGGCCTCCATGGGACATACCACGTGTGGCTCCTTGGTCTTCACATTTCCAGCATCCCAGATATTTCCTGCAACATGGCAGGCACCCGTGCATATATAAATAAAAAAAAGCGTGTATATATATATAAATAATTTATTTGTCACAAAAGGTCTTTCTGAGACACATCCTCCACTCATGGTGACATGGGACTGTCCCCAGTGTTTCTGGATGCATAAGAATTGTAGGGCAAGAGAGGGAACAAAGCCTCTTAGTCCCTTTCCTTCTACTACAAACATCTTAGGGATGTGAGTCTGGGGACAGTGAGAAAACCCCGGCTGGCCTTGCATGTGCTTGACTCAGTATGCACACCCCTTGCTGCCCAAGTCCCTTGTTGTCCATGTGCCTTGCTGTCTGCCTTGTGTCCCTGCAGAGCTGTGCAAGGAGACATCGTGACTTCCTTCTGTGCTGCTGACTAGGAGTCAGCCGGTAGGTCCGAAGATCAGTCCTCCCAGGGTGGAAGTGGGAGAGAGTGTGAGGAGGAGCCCGCGGCGCAGTCTATGTCCTCCGATTGGGGAAGGTCCTTGAGGTTGCCATTCTTCTCCTAACAGGCGGCGACACAGCCATGGCCTTGGTATCGTGGGTGTCCCAGACAGGGGAGGAAGGAGGGCCATAGAGGGGAGGAGGACCTAGTGAACATGGAGTGAGCTTTGAAGGGGGAAACTATTTGTGGTATTTGAGTCCCGGAGGCATATGAAACCGCCCACAGAAGACACATTCCGAAGTCTTCAGTGGGAACCTGGGAGAGGGCAGAGGACTGCGCGGCGCGGGATGGGGTGGGGCGAGGAGGGGCGCCACAGCCCACTAGGCAGGCACCTTCCTCACTGCGCATGTCCACTGGGCGTCTTCCCCTCTGCACCTTTGCCCATGTGGTGAACGCCCTGGAGCTGTGAGAGTGTGAGGGTCGCGTTCCTGCTGTCTGGACTTTTTCTGTCCTACTGAGACGCAGCCGGTAGGTCCACAAGCCATTCCTCCCAAGAGTTGAAGTGTGAGTGAGTGTGAGGAGGAGCCAGTGGCTATCTGGAGCGTGGGACAGCGTGGTCCACGGCCTCAGAGGTCGAAGGGTCTCAAGGTGCTCGTCCTTCTGCTCGTGAGGTGGCACTGCCGTGGGCCTTGTTGTAGTGAGGTCAGAATGAGGGAAGAAGGTGGGCCGCACAGTTGAGAGGGGTCAGGTGAAAATGGGGCGAGTGCTGGGGGTGCTGGGGCAGGTATCCGAGTCCCTGGAACCCTCGACCGAGGACAGATTCCAGGCTCCTTTGTGTCGACCCGGGAAGGAGCAGGGTGGGCATTAAGGAAGGGAACTGGGAACGCTGCGGGTTGGCGACCATGGCCCTGAGGTCTGTAGAGCGCCTGGCAGAGGTGTACAGTGAGGAGGGCCCAGCGCTGTGTGGCAGCTTCTCAACTCCACCGTGGAGGTTTGAGTTGGTGGGGCTCTGCGTTCCAACAAAACTTGATTTTAGGGGGGAAATGGGCCTAGCAAATGGGTGTGTGACAAAAGCCGTAGTTACTGCAGTTTTAATTCTCTGGCTGTATTTTCCCAAATGTCTCCACAGAGGAGAGTTAAGTTGTGAAACCAAACCTTATCGGAAATATCCTGTGTCTTTTGCCAGGAGCCTTAAGAAATTGCTCAGTTAGCTTGACCAACTTAATGGCTTCGCAAGCATTCATAAGGCACACACACTTACACTTGCCCTGAGACTTAGTTCGAAAGTATTTACAAACTTTTAAAAAACGACAAGTTAACATTTGGTCATGGAAGTGGTCAAATATAGCTGTCTTTTCAAGTACATTTACCAATTCACAGTATTCTGCTTGCAGTGTGAAATATGATTTGGCGAGGAAGATCAACATATAGGCCTAGACCAAGGAGAAGTGTACCACCTCCTGAGCTGATTGGGCCTATGCAGGTGAGTGCCTTAACCTTTGATGTTTTCTATTAGCAGAAAGTTATTTTTGTAACTTGTTGTTGTTGCAAAACTGTTTTGTAATTGTTGTTGAACCAATATAGATACACCAATAAAGGTGTCCCATGCTGATAGAAATTATCATGGGGGCCTGGCGCGGTGGCTCAAGCCTGTAATCCCAGCACTTTGGGAGGCCGAGACGGGCAGATCACGAGGTCAGGAGATCGAGACCACCCTGGCTAACACGGTGAAATCCCGTCTCTACTAAAAATACAAAAAAAAAAAAAAAATTAGCCGGGCGAGGTGGCGGGCGCCTGTAAACCCAGCTACTTGCGAGGCTGAGGCAGGAGAATGGCGTGAACCGAGGAGGCAGAGCTTGCAGTGAGCTGAGATCCGGCCACTGCACTCCAGCCTGGGCGACAGAGGGAGACTCCGTCTACAAAAAAAAAAAAAAAAAAAAAAAAAAAATTCATGGCATCTCATGAAGGAAAGACGAATCCAAGAGGAGTAAGTTCTCCTGTTGTCTGGGTGGATGATCTTGTGTTCCCCAGATTTTGCCCATGATTTCCTTCTCATGCTTATTTGCAAAAGATTACACACATTCATCCTAACATAGATTAAAACAGCTTCCAAAGCCCTTGAGGGCAACTGTCTTAGAGTAACCTCTCTGTGGGAAGAGTAACTTTATGAAAAATAAGTATGTGGAATAGTGTTGGAGAAATGTCTTTAGACTTATGATCAGAAACATCTATGTATTCTGTATGTTTATATTATTGAAATGTATTGATAACAAAACTTTTTATCTGCACACACACACACACACACACACCCCTCGTTCCAGGAGCCCAGTGATGCGGAGCCTCAGCAAGCGGAACCACTAACCGAAAGTCAGGATTCTACACCTGGTCAGGAGAGAGAAGAAGATCAGGGTGCAGCTGAGATTCAAGGTACTGGGAGGGGAAAGAAAGAATGTCTATGGGGAGGGAAGGAGGCCTATGTGTGCATCATGCCTTATGCCATGACCAGTAACAGGAGGAAAGAAAACATTGGGAAAGGATCTCAAACATTTGCTGAGAGTTGGCTGGACAAGTGAAGAGTATAGTTTGCAGCTTCATAGAGTCCCTGGATATAATGAATCTTCTCCTACCTTTAAAATATATTTTGGGCCGGGCGCGGTGGCTCAAGCCTGTAATCCCAGCACTTTGGGAGGCCAAGACGGGCGGATCACGAGATCAGGAGATCGAGACCATCCTGGCTAACACGGTGAAACCCCGTCTCTACTAAAAAATACAAAAAACTAGCTGGGTGAGGTGGCGGGTGCCTATAGTCCCAGCTACTTGGGAGGCTGAGGCAGGAGAATGGCGTGAACCCGGGAGGCGGAGCTTGCAGTGAGCTGAGATCCGGCCACTGCACTCCAGCCTGGGTGACAGAGCAAGACTCCATCTCAAAAAAAAAAAAATATATATATATATATATATATATATATACACACACACATATATATATATATATTGTATGCTTGAAAATACAGTCCTTGCTAAATCAGATGAAACTGTTTAATTTGATGTACAAAAATGTACATTATTTCACTAGTTTACTTTGATCTTCTTAGAATGTTGTCTGATCTTCTTAGCCGAGGGGTCCACAGTATTGTATGCACCCTTTAATAGCATGTAGAATGCCAAGTCACCCTACCTTGTAACACCCTGAATAAAGCCCATTTGTATAAGGATGTTAGCCCTATTTTGTAAAGAAGAAAACTGAGGCTCTGAAATGGAGGCTTACCAAGAACACTTGACTCATGGAGAAGGAATTCATATTTCATTCCAACGTTTATGTTCTCCCTACCATTCACATTAGAACACGTGAATGATTTTGCTTGAAATGTTAATACTCGAATGTGTCTGTACTGTAAGGTACTTCAGTATTGGCTCAGGACAAAACAAAGTTCAGTGAAGCAGGATAGCAACTCCAGAAAAGATCTCAATGAATGACAGCCACTCTTTCCTTTGCTCTGTATTTTTGACAGTATGTTTGGTAAAATCTGGATAATTCAGGACATTGGCATACAGGTAGCTATATTAGTATGATTTTGAGGGGCTTTTAAAGAGTTGTTTATATACTTTTATAATTAGAAAACTCGAAGTATGATAAGATTATCATGAAACAGAAATTATTTCTTCAACAGATAGCATTTTGAAGTTAAACATTGACAGAATTTGGGTAATGGATTACTTTAGCAATTCACTGTTAAGGGGTTTCCAGAATATGACTGTCAACAATGCCCATTAATTTTTTTTTCACTCAAGTTCCTGTACTCTTGTGGAAGACAGCGATTTTGTTGTTATATTTGTTACTTTTATGTGAATGGGATTCGTTTATGGAAAGTTACATATAGGGCCTTTGAACCTAAGGTTGACTAATTTTAACCAAAAAGTTTCCAAGTTACCTCAACAGGTAATGAGTGTCAGGACTGTAAGATTTGTCATAGGCTCACCAATACATTCATCTAATCTTTCAGAAAATTATGTTTGAGTTATGATTAAAATGCTATCCACTGGGCAGTCTTTAGGTTTCCTAGATAGCTGACACTCACTGTTTATAATACACAATGGTAAAGTATAGGAAATGTAAGTGTGGTGTGATTTTTCCTCAGATTGTCATTTAAGATAAGATTTCATAATACAGGAAAACAAAGGTGGGACATCTTTGCACCACATTTATTACCACAGTCGACTGCAGCCTTTTATTTCCTAACACTGAGGAAAATAATATTATCATTTCCTTATTTATCTTTCTTGTTTGCCTGCTTCAATTGATAACCTTTGTATTTTTTTTTATTATACTTTAAGTTCTAGGATACATGTGCACAACATGCAGTTTTGCTATATATGTATACATGTGCCATGTTGGTGTGCTGCACCCATTAACTTGTCATTTATATTAGGTATATCTCCTAATGCTGTCCCTCTCCCCTCCCCCCACCCCACAACAGGCCCCAGTGTGTGATGTTCCCCTTCCTGTGTCAAAGTGTTCTGATTGTTCAATTCCCACCTGTGAGTGAGACCATGCGGTGTTTGGTTTTCTGTTCTTGTGATAGTTTGCTAAGAATGATGGTTTCCAGCTTCATCCATGTCCCTACAAAGAACATGAACTCATCCCTTTTTATGGCTGCATAGTATTCCATGGTGTTTATGTGCCACATTTTCTTAATCCAGTCTATCATTGATGGACATTTGGGTTGGTTACAAGTCTTTGCTATTGTGAATAGCGCCACAATAAACATACGTGTGCATGTGTCTTTATAGCAGCATGATTTATAATTCTTTGGGTATATACCCAGTAATGGGATGGCTGGGTCAAATGGTATTTCTAGTTCTAGATCCTTGAGGAATTGCCACACTGTCTTCCACAATGGTCGAACTAGTTTACAGTCCCACCAACAGTGTAAAAGTGTTCCTCTTTCTCCACATCCTCTCCAGCTCCTGTTGTTTCCTGATTTTTAAATAATTGCCATTCTAACTGGTGTGAGATTGTATCTCGTGGTTTTGATTTGCATTTCTCTGATGACCAGTGATGATGAGCATTTTTTCATGTGTCTGTTGGCCGCATAAATGTCTTCTTTTCAGAAGTGTCTGTTCATATCCTTTGTCCACTTTTTGATGGGGTCGTTTTTTTCTTGTAAATTTGTTTGAGTTCTTTGTAGATTCTCGATATTAGCCCTTTGTCAGATGAGTAGATTGCAAAAATTTTCTCCCATTCTGTATGTTTCCTGTTCACTCTGATGGTAGTTTCTTTTGCTGTGCAGAACCTCTTTAGTTTAATTAGATCCCATTTGTCAATTTTGGCTTTTGTTGCCATTGCTTTTGGTGTTTTAGACATGAAGTCCTTGCCCATGCCTATGTCCTGAATGGTATTGCCTAGGTTTTCTTCTAGGATTTTTATGGTTTTAGGTCTAACATTTAAGTGTTTAATCCAGCTTGAATTAATTTTTGTATAAGGTGTAAGGAAGGGATCTAGTTTCAGCTTTCTACATATGACTAGCCAGTGTTCCCAGCACCATTTATTAAATAGGGAATCCTTTCCCTATTTCTTGTTTTTGTCAGATTTGTCAAATATCAGATGGTTGTAGATGTGTGGTATTATTTCTGAGGGCTCTGTTCTGTTCCATTGGTCTAGATCTCTGTTTTGGTGCCAGTACGATGGTGTTTTGGTTACTGTAGCCTTGTAGTATAGTTTGAAGTCAGGTAGCGTGATGCCTCCAGCTTTGTTCTTTTGGCTTAGGACTGTCTTGGCAATGCGGGCTCTTTTTTGGTTCCATATGCACTTTAAAATAGTTTTTTCCAATTCTGTGAAGAAAGTCATTGGTAGCTTGATGGGGATGGCATTGAATCTGTAAATTACCTTGGGCAGTATGGCCATTTTCACAATATTGATTCTTCCTATCCTTGAGCATGGAATGTTCTTCCATTTGTTTGTGTCCTCTTTTATTTTGCTGAGCAGTTAACCTTTGTATTTTTAAGTGCTTGACCTGGAAGCTGATCTCCAGGAGCAATCTCAGTCAAAGACTGGGGATGAATGCGGAGATGGCCCTGATGACCAGGGGAAGATTCTGCCAAATTCAGAGGAATTTAAAATGCCAGAAGGAGGTATGCTACCCATTAAGATGCAAAATTATGTGCTTTCTGTTTTCCACAATATTTTACTTTTGATAATAAGAGAGAACATTACTACCCCCTTAAAATCAGAGTTCAAATGCAGACTTTCTTTGAAAGGTTGTTCAGACCCCAATTGCCTGACTGCAAGACTTAAACACTATCAGATACAGACACAAATTGGGTCAAAGCCATATTGAATCATCAAATATGAAAGTATATTCTTACTTCTGATTATACCTAACAACTAACAATTTTCAGATTTTTTTCTAATTTCTGATTTTAACAAATACATAATGCATTTGTAATACCAGTTTGTGTGAAATATCCTAGCACCTTAAGCAGATTCTAATACCAACTTTAACATTATTTGTGAGATTCTGGATTAATTCCATAAATTCTACAACCATCTCTGGTTGTAGAACACGGCTGTTATTGAAAATAGTAAATGCAAATCAGATGTATTAACATCTGTTTTAAAGTTGATTTCTGCATCCTCATGTTCTGTTGGATAAAATACAAAGATACGATTTGTTTTTCATAACAATCAGTTTCACTCCAGTTCTAATATCTGAGTTGAGATATCATGGTTCCTAAGAAAATGAGCAGGCAACTTGCTTGATGAAAGTACCTTTTCCACATATTTTCCAAACTGATGACTGTCAATTAGAAGAGCTTCTGAATTTATAGGAAGCTTTCCATGTTTGTGGAAGAAATTACCTAAATGTTTTTACTCTACACTGCTGAACCATTCAATTAGACTATTTACGTTGAAAGATAGTTTTCAATTATTTCCAGAAGCCCATTGAACAAGCCTCAATTGTATTCTTAGGAAGATAGTCTTAAATGAATATCTTGTTAAAATAGATAGAAAATTACACGAGAAAGGAAAATATTACAAAATGAAAATAATAAAGAGCAATAGAATAAATCTAAGAGAAAAGGAAAGAGGTACTTAATAAGAGACAGGTATGAATCATTAGTAAAAGGAAATGTAATCCAAAAGTAATACATTTAAAAGATTGTTCTTTTGAAAAATAGCTATGAATAGAGTAATAATTTGCACACTCTTAAAGAAAATGGAAAAAGCTCAACATGGAATACGAACAAGACCCTAACAGATACTGAATATATGGTAGAATCGAAAGTGAATACATTCTTGAACTTTAATATTTTCAAAATATGAATGAAGTGATTGATATTCTAGGAACACATACATTAGTTAATATATTACAGTAATACCTGAATATCTAAATATCACAAAGACTGTGGAAAAACTTCTGAAATTTCCCACTTATCCCTCAAAAACACTCAACTTTTAGAAACAAATATTTGGCTTTTCCAGATGTCTTACTGTCCTTTTCCATTTTCCTCTCCCTCCATTTCTTTTTTTTGCCCCACTCCTCATGATATATGCCTCTTTCCCATTTTGATGTCAAAAATAATAGTGATAGATTAAACCAAATCTGACCATGTAATTTATTTTACCAATGGAAATATTTTCAAGTTTAAAAAGAGGGACTCTTCATATTGACATCAGGATGACAGGTAAAAATGTTGGACAAAAATGGTTACTGTACCTTAAAGAACACAGGTGGGTAAACTAGCCCCAAGCAACATTTTTGCACTTCTGCACAACAGAGAAAAAACAAATGCAGTACTGGCCTTTCAATTCACTGCACTTACGCAGTTCCTAATGTACATAAACTGTTTCCCAGGAACTTGTTGAACATCCAGAGTATTATTTCAAGGCAAAATATTATATTACATTATACATTGTTTGTAAATTCCTTTTGTTTCTTAGGTTTGTTGTGTGTTGGTTATGTTTTTATTAAAACTGTACACAGTGTTTGCTTTTCACTTTGGGCCACCTTTTAATAGGTTCACTTGATTTAAAGCGTTTTGAAGTTGACAGTTTTGGTTCCCTTGAACTACAGAAAACAAGGTGTTTTAAAAATGTTGCTAATGTATATGCTTGGAAGCCTATCTTCAAAGTCTCTACAGAGGTCTAACTGAATGTTAGCCATTGGGTTACTCTTAGGCTTCTGGTTTTAGTCCATGGTATAAAACCAAAACTTTGGTGTCCTTCATATACCTTTAATGTCATCTGAATACAGTTCTGCTACTAATATTCCCTCCTGTTATGTTTCTATTATAGGTGACAAGCAACCACAGGTTTAAATGAAGACAAGCTGAAACAACACAAACTGTTTCTATCTAAGATATTTGACTTAAAAATATTGAAATAAACTTTTGCGGCTTTCTCCAAATAAGTCTTGCACATTTTTTTGTTCATTTTATTCCCAAATATTTGATACTATTGAAAATGGTGGCCAGGTGTGGTGGCTCAAGCCTGTAATCACAGCACTTTGGGATGCTGAGGCAGGAGGATTTCTTGAGCTCAGGAAACTGACACCAGCTTGGGCAACATAGTGAGACCCCCTCACTGCAAAATAAATGAATGAGTGCATGAATGTATGCATGTATATATGTAGCTTCAGTCCCAGCTACTTCTGAGGCTACATTGAGAGGATCCCTTGAACTCAGGAGGTCGAGGATGTGGGTAGTTATGTTCAGGCCACTGCAACTCCAGCCTGGGTGACAGAGTGAGACTGTTTGGAAAAAAAAAGGAAAAGTATCATTTTTGAAATTTTGTATTCTGATTACACTGGTATACACACTTGTGATATTATGAAATATATAAATAATATTTGGTCCTCTACCCTCTGTACTGGCGTACAACTCTTAATATTTTTAGAATCTCCACAAAGTGATGTCTTTTTGTATGCTAATGAGTTGACTGTTGCCTAGCAGCCCCTAGGTAGCTTTGGGATGGGGGATTAGAGGGCTGGGACTTTCAGTCCCACCCCAAACCTTCAGGAAAGGGAGAAGTGCTGAAGGTTAAGTTGATTATCAATAGCCAGCCAGTGGTTTAATCAGTCACACCTGCATCATGGAAACCTCCATGAAAACCCAAAAGGACAGGGTTCAGAGAGCTTCTGGATAGCCCCGCACACGGAGGACAGCATTTCCACAGGGGGCATGGCTCCCTGCCCCTTAACCCATTCCTTATCCTATGCATCTCTTTAACTGGATCCTTTCTAATATCCTGTTTAAATCAACCCATAAATGTATATGTTTCACTGAGTCGTGAGATGCTTTAGTAAATTAATTGAACTTGAGTAGGAGTCATGGGAAATTCAGTTTATAGCTGGTGGGTCAGAAACACGGTAAAACAATTTAGGGCTCGTGGCAATTGGCAGGGTCCTCTTGCGGGACTGAGCCCTCAACCTATGCAATCTGATGCTATCTCCAGGTAGATCCTATTGGAGTTGAATGAGAGGATACCCAGCTGGTGTATGCCGCAAAACTGTTTGCTTGCTTGGTGTGTGGAGAAAAGCCCCCACATATCTGGTCACAGAAGTCTTTGATGTTACTGGTTGTAGGGCAAGAACAGAGAAAACACTTTTTTCTTCCATTCAACCAACAGGTATCATGTTTGTATATTGTTTTTCTATGCAGTAAACTTGCTAAATATCCTTATTCTAAATTTATCTCTAGATCCTTTCTGATTTTCAACACACACAATCATATCATCTTTGAATAACAACAGCTTGTTTTTGACATTTCAAACAGTATCCTTTTTCCTTTTTCCTATTCTACGACATTGGACAGGCCCACCCAATACAATGCTGATTAGAACCAGTAATTGTGGCCATTTTTCTCATATGCCTAGTAGGCACTGGAAAATTTTTTTTTTTTAACATCTTACCATGCTTGCTGTGCTTTTAAAAATAGATCTATTTTATTAGAATAGGAAGCTCCATTCTATTTTCCATTTGTTAAGACTATTTATCTTGAATATATGTTGAGTTTCATGAAGCACTTGTAATGCATCCATGTAGATGATTACAGGACTTTTTCCTTTATTAATCTGTTAACATTGTGAATTACATTGGTAAGTTGCTATGTTTAAACCAACGTTGCATTCCTAGGGGGAACATTGGGTCATGACATATTATCCTTTTTGACGAATCTATGTATTACTAATTTGTTTAGGATTTGTATGTGTGTTCTCAGAAGTGACATTAGCCTATATTCTTATTTTATGTAGAGATGCTCCTCAAGTTATCATAGAATTATGTCCCAATAAATCGATCATATATTGAAAATTTTGTAAGTTGAAAATGCATTCAGTACACCTAACTTAGCAAACATCATAGCTTAGCTTAGCCTACCTTAAACGTACCCAGCATACTTACATTAGCCTACGGTTGTGCAAAATCATCTAACACAAAGTCTATTTTATCATAACTTTGAATATCTCATGTAATTTATTGAATACTATCCTGGAAGTGAAAAATATAATGGCTATATGGTTATTCGAAGTACTGTTTCCACTGAACGCATTTCTTTTATCTGCCATCATAAAGCCAAATACTTTTAAGCGGAGGCATCGTAAGTCGTGGCTGTCTGTATTCTCTTTGTTGGACTTTGGTATCTAGGTTACACTAGCTTCATGAAATGAATTGGGATATAAGTCCTCTTTCTTTCTTTTCTTTCTTTCTTTTTTTTTTAAGACGGAATCTCGCTCTGTCGCCCGGGCTGGAATGCAGTGGCGCGATCTCGGCTCACTGCAAGCTCCGCCTCCTGGGTATAAGTCCTCTTTCTTTTTTTTTTTTTTTTTTTTTTTTTTTTTTTTTTTGAGCCGGAGTCTCAGGCTGTTGCCCAGGCTGGAGTGCAGTGGCGCGATCTCGGCTCACTGCAAGCTCCGCCTCCTGGGTTCACGCCATTCTCCTGCCTCAGCCTCCTGAGTAGCTGGGACTACAGGCGCCCGCCACCGCGCCCGGCTAATTTTTTGTATTTTTAGTAGAGAGGGGGTTTCACTGTGGTCTCGATCTCCTGACCTTGTGATCCGCCCGCCTCGGCCTCCCAAAGTGCTGGGATTACAGGCTTGAGCCACCGCGCCCGGCCAAGTCCTCTTTCTATTCTCTGGAACTGAAATCTCTGCAAGACTGAATAACTTGGGGATAGGCTTTGCCATGTTCTTTTGTTTCTAGATTGAATCTCCTTTTTACCTTTGGACCCTACTTAAAGACGGAAGGACCAGATCTAGGTTCCTATGCCTTTGAACTTTATAAGGTGGCCATCTTTCCTCCAATGATCCCTCTAATGATGCTGTCACTCTGAGAACTACCTGCTCCTTTTTTTTTGTACTGATATTAACCCCTGTACACAGAAAGTTAAAAGTTGCCATTCTATTAATTTGCCTACATAAGATTTTTAAGAGATGGGTTCTTGCTATGTTGCCCAAGCTGATCTTGAACTCCTGGGCTCAAGTGATCATCCCTCCTTGGCCTCCAAATGTCCTGGGATAACAGGTGAGAGCCACCATGCCGGGCCTGCCTACATGATTTTGATCTGTGGTATGTGATTGTGAATGGGTTGACTAACCAAAGCTGTGTATAGTTACAACAATAGCTCCATTTATTGAGTTCTTTAAGAAAAACAGGAATAATAATAACTTGCATTTATGGAGTATGTGTTATCCATTAGCCACTTCTCTGAGCTACGTTTCGTTTTTTTCTGACCTCATTTAATCCTTTAAAAAGGTGAGTCAGAGTTTTCATAAAATTTACAATAAATGACTCTAGTAAAAAGCAGATATGGGGATTCAAGTTCTAAGTTCACAGTCTGCGCTTTCTCAAAGCAAATGCTTCTGACAGCGTTGAATGTAGAACTGGTGTTGCATATACTGACTTCAGTGGTAATCTCATTTTTATATAAATCTGTGGTAATATATAAAATATATATTTTTTTCATTGTTCAAGATAAAAGGCTTTGTTCTTTTCTTGAAGGAAGTGTTTCCCAAAATATGGCACGTAGAGCTAACAGGCGTTTTGAGATGAAACCATTGGTACAAAAACATTTAAAAAAGTAATGATAACATACCTATTTTACGGTGCTACAGAACAATATAACTTGAATACTAAAGTCTTTTGGAATAGTTTGTGGGAACACGGAGAGAAGAACTGATGCCTCAATCCCTATGGAAAATGCCACGACATCTCCTGCAAACACATTTGACCTTTCTTTAAAAGTTATTAAGAGCCAGGGAGGGAGAAGCACCAAACCTCATTTTTTTTTTTTTGAAAAGCGCATACATTTATTTAATATAAGTTTTACATAGGGAAAGGAAAACACAAAGAAACAGGAAAACTTGTGTATATTTATTCTAGGTTTGATGGAGAAGTGGATAGTGATGGAAAAGTATGTTGGATAAAAATGCATGATCTGATGATAGTTAATTGGGGAGAACTCAGCTATGCCTGTTTGTTCAGATTGCTGTCAATGACCTTGTGTTTCTAGAGATATACAGATGTCCATTTCCTCTGGGCATAGAGACAGCACCTGTCAAATGAGGGTTTTATGACCTGCTTCAGGAGAGAAGAATTGGGGGAAGGTGAGAGTTACCTTCCTGTTTCTGCTGTTTTCTAAATACCCCCATATTCTGGGGTAGTGTGTCCTGAACCCCATCACTCAAAAGTTACCACTGGTTTTATATCTCTGTATGATACATTCCAAGCTTTTCAACATGACATACAAAATTTTCTCTCTTTCCCACCCTCCTGTGATCTTTCTAGTTTCAATCACCACCACTTTCCACCTTTCATTTTGCATTCTATTGTCAAGGACTGCTCATACTTCTCATCCACGCACAATGCTATTTTATTCCTCCCTGTCTGTATATATATTGTCTTCTCTGCCTAGAATGTGCTTACCCCTCTTTCTTTACTTGAGTAACTCCCATTTACTCTCCTTTACTCTGCTCAGGTCTTATCTTCTCTATGAAGCCGCCTTTAATGTACTTGGACTGCTAAGCTTTCTCTTTTGTATTTCTAAAAGAAATCCTGCTTCCCACTTTAAATCATTTTTATTTATTTTATTTATTTTTTAATTTTTAAAATTATACTTTAAGTTCTAGGGTACATGTGCACAACGTGCAGGTTTGTTTCATATGTATACATGTGCCATGTTGGTGTGCTGCACCCATTAACTTGTCATTTACATTAGGTATATCTCCTAATGCTATCCCTCCCCCCTACCCCCTCCCCACAATAGGACCCAGTGTGTGATGATCCCCTTCCTTGTGTCCAAGTGATCTCATTGTTCAATTCCCACCTATGAGTGAGAACATGCGGTATTTGGTTTTCTGTTCTTGCGATAGTTTGCTGAGAATGATAGTTTCCAGCTGCACCCATGTCCCTACAAAGGACACGAACTCATCCTTTTTTATGGCTGCATAGTATTCCATAGTGTATATATGCCACATTTTCTTAATCCAGTCTGTCACTGATGGACATTTGGGTTGATTCCAAGTCTTTGCTATTGTGAATAGTGCCGCAATAGACATACGTGTGCATGTGTCTTTATAGCAGTATGACTTATAATCCTTTGGGTATATCCCCAGTAATGGGATGGCTGGGTCAAATGGTATTTCTAGTTCTAGATCCTTGAAGAATAGTTCTGGGATACACGTGCAGAATGTGCAGATTTGTTATGTAGGTGTACATGTGCCATGTGGTTTGCTGCACCTATCACCCTGTCATCTAGGTTTTAATCTCTGCATGCATTAGGTATCTGTCCTAATGCTCTCCTTCTCCTTGCCCCCAACCCCTCAACAGGCCCCCGTGTGTGTTGTTCCCCCTCCCTGTATCCATGTGTTCTCATCGTTCTACTCCCACTTATGAGTGAGAGAATGTGGTGTTTTGTTCTCTGTTCCTGTATTAGTTTGCTGAGGATGATGGCTTCCAGCTTCATCCATGTCCCTGCAAAGGACATGATCTCATTCTTTTTTATGGCTGCATAGTATTTCATACAAACATCATTTTTCATCTACATAAAACTCCATCAGTCTGATAGTCACCACATCTCATTCAGAAACCCCTGAAGCTTCCTGGATCCAGCCTGATACCCCTCTTACTAAACATAATACAGGATTTTCAACTCTGGGCTCCATTTGTATCCTCATACCCACGAAGAGAATTCTGCAGCAAAGGGCCCTACTCAGAATCCATACTGCTTAAGGAGGGGAAGAGATTATAATCAGCAATTATTTCTCCCTATTACAGAGATCGTAAAATATTTTCTTATCCAAAAGGACTGAAAAACTAGGATTCAAATAAAAAGTGAGACTAAATGTAGGGGATCCCATTTGCCACGAAGTATGTGAGAAGTTCTTAGGCTGCAGAGCTGGATGAAAGAATGAGGGCCTAGGTAGTAGACAGGGGAAAGTAACCAGGGCAACTTGCTGATGAGAGAGGACTTGGGTCCTCGCTACATTGTCTCTTTATAGGCTATGGCATGAAATAGCCATGGGTTTCTATCTTGCCTCTCGCACACTGGCCTTGAGATGGTGGGCAAGATACTTATATCCTGTGGGACTGTTTCCCCATTTCTAAAGTAGAAATTAGAATATTTACACTAAATACTTGCTATGAAGAATAAATGAAATAATAGAGGAAGCAGGCATTACATTGCAGACAAATTTGGTTTACTAGTTATATTTCTGCTTTTTCTTCAAAATTTATTTTTTTCATTCAGTTTACCTTTACAACTACATCTATAGTAAGTGATAACTGCTTTTGAAATGCAAGTAAAAATACCGAGTTGTCTTTAAAAATGCATTTGACTTCCAAAACTTATTTGATTTAAATAAATATGTTAATTAATTATGTGAGACATGGAATGAATTCTAAAGTCTGTTTGTAAATACCCAACGGTGACAAGGCCAATCCTAAGTCAGTGGTATGTGCTAAAAACTGTGCTCCTTGCTCTGTGTGATGCCAGGAGGAATTAGTCAATATTCTGGCCAGGCAACACTACACATAATTCTGTACAATAGTGTGTCAATTACTCAAGCAGTTCCTAAACAGCCCTGTTGTGGCTAACTAGGCTACAAGTTTCACCAGTACAGTTGTTAGTTTGCCTTGTCACATATCCATAGATTTGGCCGGTAAGTAGAAAATGAACCCAAATTGATCCAAGTGGTTGATTGCTTGCATACACAGCAAAAGCAAGATCGGCATTGTGTCAGCACTGTGTCCCTAGTCTCACAGTATGACACTGAATCAGAGGTACTCAATGACAGCACAGATGGTGGGTCTCTCTGCCTGTGAGGAGCCCACAGTCATATCCTGTAGCCAAGGTTGAAACCACACTGAATATTGAACCCAAGATCACAACTGACACAGCTTCGACTGTGGAACAGCAGGGGCGACCCAGCTCCTGAACATCCCAGGCACAACACCTGGGGATGTCATCCACGCTTTTGAAGTGGAGGAACTGGTGTCAATGTCTACCCTGAACTGAATGGATTCTGACAGTTCCCCTAAGTCAGAGATGCAAATGAATTGTTTGGACTGGACAAGAAACCCTAGAGGGAAAGGTCGCATAGTGGGAGGCCACATTGGGAGCCTTGGCCAGCTCCTGCCTAACTAACGTATGTCCTGCTGGGGGTACCCTAACAAGGGTAAACTCTTAGAGTTTACCATGGGTATCACTTGTGCCCTCTGGGACTGTACTTGCATGTGCACCCTGACTATCCTGACCCTGCCTGAGCCCTGGAAGGCATTTACATCAGCCTCAGTTTCCTGGCCAGCATCGTACTGAGCCTGAAGCGGAGGCTTGGGCTGGACAAAAAAGGTTTATACAGAATCTTAGTTAGGAAGTCACCTGCCTTTGTCAGATAGACCTTCATAATTTATAGGATTTGTATAAGATGGCTATGATGGGAAATTTGGTGTGTCATCTTGGCTCAGTCATGGTCCAGACAAAATTGTTCACTTTGTCCAGGGTAGGTGTCTCTCTGAAGGTGTTTTTCAGATGAGACTAACAGTTAAATAAACAGACACTGGGTAAACTTAATTGCCCTCCACAATGTGGGTGAGCCTCATCCAGTCACTTGAAGGCTTTCAGAGAAGAAGACTGAGATCCTCCTCAAGATGAAGAAATTCTACCTCTACACTGCCCTTAAATTTGAGCTATCACATCACCTCTGCCATGGGACTCCAGCCTGACATCCTGCTTTGCAAGGTTTGTACTTTCCAGCCCTCGTAATTGCATGATCCACTTCCTCAAAGCCAATCTCTCTCTCTCTCTCTCTCTGAGTGCACACACACACACACACACGCACACACACTCTCTCACACACACAGAGGAGCCCTAACCAATAGGCTGCTTACATCTGGGACCCTTAAAGGGCATCACTGAGATCAGTACTGCAGGTTGGTCTCACTCTGCTGCAGGGCTCCTAAGGCAGACGCCTGTGGCGTTCCCCTCCCACCCTCTGCAGACGGACATCCACATGGCTCATCACTGTGACTCTGGGTTTGGTCATCCAACCATGTAGAGATCACTACAATTCCACAAGTGTTCCCTGCCCTCCATCTGCCTGTGAGGTCCTCTGTTCTATCCTGAGGACACAGAGATCTACTGGGTATGTTTCCAGCTTGCCAGGAGAGACCCCAGAGCCTGGTGAGGGAGATATACCTGCACAAAGAGAACTTCAGTGCAGTAACAGCAACGGGCATAGCCGGTGTGTTCACCAACTCATGAGAGATCACACTACCAACATCTCCCGCTTGATTTTCCCCATCAACTAACAGCTTATCCTGGAAACAATCCCTTTGGTAGGTAAGTTGGATTCTCCTCATTGTTTCCCCCGGGGCATGCGGAGCTACAAAGCAAATTGATACTGGTATGTTGTGTGAGAGTGGAATCCAAGAATGGAATGCTCTGTAGTGCTGTGATTGCCAAAGCAGTCAATAAATCTTTGTAAGTTCCCAGATGAAGCAACATTACAAGCCTCTCTCAGTTTACAGGGAGTGACACGTATGGAAAATCCAGTTTATTTAAGACTCTGGAAAAAGTCGTTTGCCTCCCTGTAACACTCAGTCCCCAAATGCCAGTAGCCCCTGCCAATCATTCCAGCAACCAAAGCTGCCCTCAGAATGTCCTAAATGTCCCAAAATGGGCAATGATGTTCTTGCTATAAATTACAAGTTTAGGATTGAAAGGAAGTACCCTTAGTCTTCTTATTTACATCAAGAGAATAGGAATGTTGTGGTCGGTACGGAGGAAATAGCTCTCTAGCGTTGAAAAGGACACAATGTTCCCTAGGAGGGGTTACAGGCACCTTCCTCCTCTGTCTTGCTTTCTGTGATGAGAAAGTTTTTCAGGACCAAGCGAGGTGGCTCAGCCCTCTAATCCCAGCATGTTGGGATGTCGAGGCACAAGGATTGCTTGAGCACAGGAGTTCGCGATCAACCTGCGGAATATAGGGATATCTTGTCTTAAAGAAAACAAAAAACAAAAAACAAGAAAACAACCCAGACGTGGTGGGGTGTGCAAGTAGTCTCAGCTACGTGGGAGGCTGAGATGGGAGGATGGCTTGAGCCTGGATGGTAAAGGCTGCAGTGAGCCATGATTTCCCCACTGCACTCCAGGCTGAGCGACAATAAGACCCTGTCTCAAATAAGACAAAAAGAAAAGAAAGTATTTCAGAGCTAGCTGGGGTGTGTGGTGAAACTTCATTTCATAGGTCAACCGCTGCCATGGGACATTGATGCTCAGGATGGTTCTGTAGTAGTCATGGCTCTGGGATCCTGGGACTGGTGTCCTTCTCCTCGGTGAGGACAGCCCTCTCTAGTCTGGGACACAGGAGGAAGGGGTCAGGCTAGGTCGTCAGGCTGCCAGGGACAGCTGTCTGCTGTGGGATCACAGATGAGATCAGGAGAAGGACAGCTTAAGGGAGGAGAGGGGAGATGAACTCCTCAGGTGAGGGTGCGGAGTCAGTGAAGGGAAGACATTGGCCCTACATCCTGACATTGCTCTAGGTTCCCGTGGAAGGACATGAAGAAAGAAACCAAGGCTGGTGGGAGGGGGACAGTAGCTTGCATCACCTCCCATCCAATGTGTTCAATGGTCCCTGAGAAGAGCCTATGCCATTTTGTGATCTAAAAGGTTATTTCCTGACACCCCTCCATCCACTACCCATGAGGAGAAGGGATTTGAGACAAATTGAGTCCTTCAGGGAGAAAGGCCAGTACGAGTTGCAAGGTCTTCTCATAAGACACATTGCCCTACTCTTGTGGTGACTTTCACACTGTGTTCGTCATGTCCTGTGTTCCTGTGTGCTCTGAGGTCGTTCTTCTAAACGTCCTGTCTGTGCTGGGAAGAGTGGGTATATTGCACACAATCTTGCTACCTAAGGGATTTAATAAGGTTTCTGAAAGTTCCCTAGGCTGAGTAGTAAATTCCCAGATCCTAGGGCACCATTGTGGCTGTACTACATGAGATTCATTGGGTGTGAATCCTGGAGTCTGCATATTTAAAAGATTCTGGGTTCCAACTTTCATGGAAACTTGTTTGAGGACTACTAGAGCAGAGGAATAGTCTCCTCCTACAGCCACACAGCTTCTTTCTCCTTTGTGAAGGTATAGAAGGGACAGGTTTGGAGTGTTCTCTGATGTACAAACCCAAGACTTTCAGGTTAGGGGGCTGACACTGACATGCTGCCTGGTATGGTAATGACACACTCAGGGCACCTTCTCCAAATGATACCCAGACCAATCCTTTCAAGCCTCCATCTCTAAATGGTTTCTGAAGAAATCAAATTTCCATTCATTGTACAGTCCCATGCTGTAAAATTATAAATATTTTGCAGTAGCTTTTGGGTCTTACCCTTGATTGCATAAATATGTAGCACAGTAGATGTTTCATGATGCCTCTGACCCATGGCTCCACTGCTCACTGCTGGGTGACACCGAGAAAGTTACTTAACATCTCTGTGCCTCCTTTCTCCATTAGTTCTTTGGAAATAGTACTTGTAAAGTCATCTGCTTCTTGCAGGCAGTTTAGAGCACTGAATGTGTAAACAAGTACAGTTGTCAGGACAGTTCTTTGCGTATAGTAAGTTTCCAATTAATTTTAGCTGTTATTTTTTTGCCGTTAATATTGTTGCTGTTCCCACATTTTCCTGGAGCATGTTCCAGAGATACAAAGTCAAGACTACCTTTGACCCCTTGGCTGATCTTTGGGTTATCTCTTCAGCTCTTCAGGGACCCAAGGACTGAGTCTGTGGGGCTTGGGGGAGGGCATAGTTGTTTTTTTTTTTTTTTTAGCACAATGAATATTCAGCTCTCCTTAAAGGGTATTGTAGAAACCAAATGCAATGGTGGGGTTTAGTCATCATGAGCTTCTAGGAAAAATTTACATGGAAATTTCTCTAGGCAATTAAACCTCTAGTGACCTCTTCATGTGATTTTTATAATGCTTTGAAAAGTAAGTAGTCACTGGATAATGATAGGACATAGGTATATAAACTTAAAAATAGTTTATGAATTTTTAATTTCATAGTTTGTGCTTTTTGTATCCTATCTATCTTTGTCTAACATGATGTCACACATCCTCATACATTTTCTTCTAGAAGTGTTGTAACATTAGCTTTTACATTTAGTTCTATGTTGCATTTTTCTAAAAAAAATTAGAAATAGGGCCTCCGTATGTTGACCAGGCTGTTCTTGAACTCCTGGTCTCAAGCAATCCTCCCATCTCAGTCTCCCAAAGTGCTGGGATTACAGGCATGAGCCACCTCGCCTGACCATGCCTGGCCAATTTAAGACTTTTCTTCCTTTCTGATGTGAGTATTGAATGGTATACATTTCCCTCTATGCTTTAGTTTCATCTTGCAAAGTTTGATATGTTGTGTTTTTATTTTAAAATTTTCCCAACAAGGTACAGTTCCAAATAGGAACAGCTCCAGTCTCTAGCTCCCAGTGTGATCGACACAGAAGATGGGTGATTTCTGCATTTCCAACTGAGGTACCTGGTTCATCTCATTGGGACTGGTTGGACTGTGGGTGCAGCCTACAGAGGGCGAACTGAAGCAGGGCGGGGCATCGCCTCACCCGGGAAGTGCAAGAGGTCAAGGGATTTCCCTTTCCTAGCCAAGAGAAGCTGTAACAGACTGTACAAGGAATATCGGGGCACTGCCACCTAAATGCTGTGCTTTTCCAATGGTCTTAGCAAATGGCACACCAGGAAATTATATCCTGCACCTGGATCAGCCGCCCACTGCTAGCGCAGCAGATTGAATTGCAAGGCGGCAGCCTGGCTGGGGGAGGGGCATCCACTATTGCTAAGGCTTGAGTAGGTAAACAAAGCGGCCCAGAAGCTCGAACTGGGTGGAGCCCACCGCAGCTCAAGCAGGTCTGCTTGCCTCTGTAGACTTCACCTCTCGGGGCAGGGCATAGCTGAACAAAAGGCAGCAGAAACTTCTGCACACTTAAACGTCCTTAAACATCCCTATCTGACAGCTCTGAAGAGAGCAGTGGTTCTCCCAGCACTGTATGTGAGCTCTGAGAATGGACAGATTGCCTCCTCAAGTGCATCCCTGACCTCCATGCAGCCTAACAGCCTACAGCTGTGTGCCCCTCTGAGACAAAGCTTCCAGAGGAAGGATCAGGCAGCAATATTTTATATTCTGCAATATTTCTGTTCTGCAGCCTCCTCTGGTGATACCCAGGCAAATAGAGTCTGGAATGCACCTCCAGCAAACTCCAACAGACCTGCAGCTGAGGGATCTGACTGTTAGAAGGAAAACTAACAAACAGAAAGAAATAGCATCAACATTAACAAAAAGGACATCCACACCAAAACCCCATCTGTAGGTCACCATCATCAAAGACCAAAGGTAGATAAAACCACAAAGATGGGGAGAAACCAGAGCAGAAAAGCTGAAAATTCTAAAAATCAGAGTGCCTCTTCTCCTCCAAAGTACTGCAGCTCCTCACAAGCAACGGAAGAAAGTTGGATGCAGAATGACTTTGACAAGTTGACAGAAGTAGGCATCAGAAGATTGGTAATAACAAACTTCTCTGAGCTAAAGGAGGATGTTGGAACCCATCGGAAGGAAGCTAAAAACCTTCAAAAAGATTAAATGAATGGCTAACTAGAACAAACAGTGTAGAGAAGACCTTAAATGACCTGATGGAGCTGAAAACCATGGCACGAGAACTACGTGATGCATGCACAAGCTTCAGTAGCTGATTCGATCAAATGTAAGAAAGGGTATTAGTGATTGAAGATCAAATTAATGAAATGAAGCAAGAAGAGAAGTATAGAGAAAAAGAGTAAAAAGAAACAAAGCCTCCAAGAAATATGGGACTATGTGAAAAGACCAAATCTACGTTTGATTGGTGTACCTGAAAGTGATGGGGATAATGGAACCAAGCTGGAAAACATTCTTCAGGATATTATCCAGGAGAACTTCCCCAACCTAGCAAGGCAGGCCAGCATTCAAATTCAGGAAATACAGAGAACACCACAAAGATACTCCTCGAGAAGAGCAACCCCAAGACACATAATTGTCAGATTCACCAAGGTGGAAATGAAGGAAAAAAATGTTAAGGGCAGCCAGAGAGAAAGGTTGAGTTACCCACAAAGGGAATCCCATTAGACTAACAGCGGATCTCTTGGCAGAAACTCTCCAAGCCAGAAGAGAGTGGGGGCCAATATTCAACATTCTTAAAGAAAAGAATTTTCAACCCAGAATCTCACATCCAGCCAAACTAAGCTTCATAAGTGAAGGAGAAATAAATTCCTTTTCAGACAAACAAATGCTTAGAGATTTTGTCACCACCAGGCCTGCCTTACAAGAGCTCCTGAAGGAAGCACTAAACATGGAAAGGAACAACTGGTACCAGCCACTGCAAAAACATGCAATTTGTAAAGACCATTGATGCTATGAAGAAACTGCATCAACTAATGGGCAAAATAACCAGCTGACATCAAAATGACAGGATCAAATTAACACATAAAAATATTAACCTTAAATGTAAATGGGCTAAATGCCCTAATTAAAATACACAGACTGGCAAATTGGATAAGAGTCAAGACCCATCAGTGTGCTGTATTCAGGAGACCCATCTCACGTGCAGAGACACACACATAGGCTCAAAATAAAGGGATGGAGGAAATCTATCAAGCAAAGGGAAAGCAAAGCAAAGCAAAACAAAACAAACAAACAAAAAAACAGGGGTTACAATCCTAGTCTGTGATAAAACAGACTTTAAACCAACACAGATCAGAAGAGATAAAGAAGGCCATTACATAATGGTAAAGGGATCAATTCAACAAGAAGAGCTAACTATCCTAAATATATATGCACCCAATACAGGAGCACCCAGATTCATAAAGCAAGTCCTTAGAGACCTACAAAGACATTTAGACTCCTACACAATAATAATGGGAGACTTTAACACCCCACTGTCAATATTAGACAGATCAACAAGATAGAAGGTTAACAAGGATATCCAGGAGTTGAACTCAGCTCTGCACCAAGTGGACCTAATAGACATCTATAGAACTCTCCACCCCAAATGAACAGAATATACATTCTTCTCAGCACCACATCGCACTTATTCCAAAACTGACCTCATAGTTGGAAGTAAAGTACTCCTCAGCACATGAAAGAACAGAAATCACAACAAACTGTCTCTCAGACCACAGTGCAATCAAATTAGAACTCAGGATTAAGAAACTCACTCAAAACTGCTCAGCTTTATGGAAACTGAACAACCTACTCCTGAATGGCTATGGGGTAAATAACGAAATGAAGGCAGAAATAAAGATGTTCTTTGAAACCAATGAGAACAAAGACACGACATACCAGAATCTCTGAGACACATTTAAGGCAGTGTGTAGAGGGAAATTTATAGCACTAAATGCCCACAAGGGAAAGCAGGAAAGATCTAAAATTGACACCCTAACATCACAATTAAAAGAAGTAGAGAAACAAAAACAAACAAATTCAAAAGGTAGTCAAAGGCAAGAAATAACTAAGATCAAAGCAGAACTGAAGGAGAGAGAGACACAAAAAACCCTTCAAAAAATCAGTGAATCCAGGAGCTGGTTTTTTTTTTTTTTTTAAAGATCAACAAAATTGATAGACCACTAACAAGACTAATAAAGAAGAAAAGAGAGAAGAATCAAATAGATGCAGTAAAAAATGACAAAGGGGATATAACCACTGATCCCACAGAAATACAAAATACCGCCAGAGAATACTGTAAACACCTCTATGCAAATAAACTAGAAAATCTAGAAGAAATGGATAAATTCCTGGACACATACACCCTACCAAGACTAAACCAGGAAGAAGTTGAATCCCTGAATAGACCAATAACAGGCTCTGAAATTGAGGCAATAATTAATAGCCTACCAACCAAAAAGAGTTCAGGACCAGACGGATTCACAGCTGAATTCTACTAGAGGTACAAAGAGGAGCTGGTACCATTCCTTCTGAAACTATTCCAATCAATAGAAAATGAGGGACTCCTCCTGAACTCATTTTATGAGGCCAGCATCATCCTGATACCGAGGCCTGGCAGAGACACAACAAAAAAGAGAATTTTAGACAAATATTCGTGATGAACATCGATGCGAAAATCGTCAATAAAATACTGGCAAACCAATTCCAGCCGCACATTAAAAAGCTTATCCACCAAGATCAAGTTGACTTCATCCCTGGGATGCAAGGCTGGTTCAACATAGGCAAATCAATAAACGTAATCTGTCACATAAACAGAACCAAAGACAAAAGCCACAGGATTATCTCAATAGATGCAGAAAAAGCCTTCAACAAAATTCAACAGCCCTTCATGCTAAAAACTCTCAATAAATTCGGTATTGATGGAACGTATTTCAAAATAATAAGAGTGATTTATAACAAATCTACAGCCAATATCATACTGAATGGGCAAAACCTGGAAGCATTCCCTTTGAAAACTGGCACAAGACAGGGATGCCCTCTCTCACCACTCCTATTTAACATAGTGTTGAAAGTTCTGGCCAGGACAATCAGGCAAGAGAAAGAAATAGAGGGTATTCAATTAGGAAAAGAGGAAATCAAATTGTTCCTGTTTGTGGATGACATGATTGTATATTAAGAAATCTCCATTGTCTCAGCCCAGTATCTCCTTAAGCTAATAAGCAACTTCAGCAAAGTCTCAGGATACAAAATCAATGTGCAAAAATCACAACCATTCTTATACACCAATAACAGACAGAGAGCCAAATCATGAGTGAACTCCCATTCACAATTGCTACAAAGAGAATAAAATACCTAGGAATCCAACTTACAAGGGATGTGAAGGACCTCTTCAAGGAGAACTACAAACCACTGCTCAATGAAATAAAAGAGGACACAAACAAATGGAAGAACATTCCATGCTCATGGATAGGAAGAATCAATATTGTGAAAATGGCCATACTGCCCATGGTTATTTATAGATTCAATGCCATCCCCATCAAGCTCCCAATGACTTTTTTCACAGAATTGGAAGAAACTACTTTAAAGTTCATATGGAACCACAAAAGAGCCCGCATTGCCAAGACAATTCTAATCAAAAAGAACAAAGCTGGAGAAATCATGCTACCTGGCTTCAAACTATACTACAAGGCTACAGTAACCAAAAAAGCATGGTACCAGTACCAAAACAGAAGTATAGACCAATGGAACAGAACAGAGGCCTCAGAAATAACACCACACATCCACAACTATCTGATCTTTGACAAATCTGATAAAAACAAGCAATGGGGAAAGGATTCCCTATTTAATAAATGGTGCTGGGAAAACTGGCTGGCCATATGTAGAAAGCTGAAACTGGATCCCTTCCTCACACCTTATACAAAAATTAATTCAAGATGGTTTAAAGACTTAAATGTTAGACCTAAAACCATAACAACCCTAGAAGAAAACCTAGGAAATACAATTCAGGACCTGGGCATGTGCAAGAACTTCATGTCTAAAACACCAAAAGCAATGGAAACAAAAGCCAAAATAGACAAATGGGATCTAATTAAACCAAAGAGCTTCTGCACAGCAAAAGAAACTATCATCAGAGTGAACAGGCAACCTACAGAATGGGAGAAAATTTTTGCAATCTACCCATCTGACAAAGACTAATATCCAGAATCTACAAAGAACTTAAACAAACTTACAAGAAAAAAATCAACCCCATCAAAAAGTGGACAAAGGATATGAGCAAACACTTCTCAAAAGAAGACATTTATGCAGCCAACAGACACATGAAAAAATGCTTATCATCACTGGCCATCAGAGAAATGCAAATCAAAACCACGAGATACCATCTCACACCAGTTAGAATGGCGATCATTAAAAAGTCAGGAAACAATAGGTGCTGGAGAGGATGTGGAGAAATAGGAACACTTTTACACTGTTGGTAGGAGTGTAAACTGGTTCAACCATTGTGGAAGACAGTGTGGCGATTCCTCAAGGATCTAGAACTAGAAATACTGTTTGACCCAGCGATCCCATTACCGGGTATATACCCAAAGAATTATAAATCATGCTACTATAAAGACATATGCACATGTATGATTATTGCAGCACTATTCACAATAGCAAGGACTTGGAACCAACACACATGTCCATCAATGATAGACTGGGTTAAGAAAATGTGGCACATATACACCATGGAATACTATGCAGCCATAAAAAGGATGAGGTCATGTCCTTTTTGGGGACATAGATGAAACTGGAAACCATCATTCTGAGCAAACTATCACAAGAACAGAAAACCAAACACCACATGTTCTTACTCAGAGGTGGGAATTGAACAATGAGAACACTTAGACACAGAGCGGGGAGCATCACATCTGAAGTGGGGTGGGGGACAGGGGGAGGGATAGCATTAGGAGAAATACCTAATGTAAATGACGAGTTAATGGGTGCAGCAAACCAACATGGCACGTGTATACCTATGTAACAAACCTGCACGTTGTGCACATGTACCCTAGAACTTAAAGTATAATAAAAAATAAAAGTAAAAATAAAAATAAAATTTTCCCTACTATTTCTTCTCTCATCCCTGCATTACTTAAAAGTGTTGTTTAATTCCACTATTTCATGGATTCCAGATATCTTTCCACAACTCATTTCTATTTCAATTCTTTTGTGGTCACAAGACATGTTTTATAAGATTTCATTCCTTTTGAATCTGTTGAGATTTGTTTTTTGGCCCATAATATGGTTTATCTTGGTGAACATTCCATGAGCACTTGAGAAGAATGTGCATTCTGCTATTGCTCTATGAATATCAATTAGGCCATGTCGTTTGATAGTGTTGTTTAAGCCTTCTGCATTTATATATCCTGGTGTTTTTTTGTACACTTTTTCTACCAATTGCTGGCAGGAATGTTGAAGTCTTCTACTATAAGTGCATATGTGTCTATTTCTTCTTTCTGATGTATCTGTTTTTCCCTCATGTATTTTGAAGGTGCATATATACTCATGGTGTTTCTGTCTCCTGAATCAATGCACCTCTCTGTGATTATTATGTAATGTTCCACTTTGTCCCTTGTAATAATCTCCACTATAAAGTGTGCCTTGTGAGGTATTAATACCTCCAGTTTTTATTTCATTCATATTTGTGGGGTTATATCTTCTTCTATCCTTTACTTATTTATTTTTAAAGTGGGTTTTTTTCAAGATACAAATTACTGATAAATGTATTGTGAAAATCAAGATCTTCTTGCAGCTGTGCCACAACAATAAAAATACCAAAAAATTAGATGCAGAAGTTAATGTAAAACTTAAGTGTTATGCAGAAATCCACAGAATAATTTGTAAGGTTCTTCAAAAGAACCTAAATCAAACTCTTTTACAGCCTTTATAGAGAGATAGCTTGAAACTAAAGTGATATATTTGTCTAACAATATTATTTTATCCCCCACTTTCTGCAGTAGGGTTTTGGATAAAATTTCATTTTACAGAAGTGTTCTGGTGCTAAAAGTTCCTTGAAAAATGACTATATCAGATGATCTCTCAGAGCTCTCTTAGCTTTTACATTTTGGGGTTCAAATATCCTTCTGTAGATTGAGTGGGAAACGTAAAAAGGAGAACAATATCATGGGGGAGGAAATGTTGGTCTTTTGCATTTTTCTTTTCCTTTTCTTCCTAAACTAACCAGTCTCTTTTGGTCCTCAGCTGGGCTGCTAATCCAGGGAAGAGGTGCCCTTCAGGAGATTACATGGATTCAATAGAGCCCAAGACAGGATTGAATCGCTCAGAAAAACCAGCCAGAATAACTTTTGAAAGGCGGTAAATGGAGATGATTGCGACCCTCTAATTTATGTCACTCGACATTCAAGTTGCTCAAAGTGCCTTCTCATCAAGAGCTGTTTGGGTAGAGACAGTCACATTTGTTCAGCCCTGTTTTTCTTTTGTGTTTTCTTCTCCTTCTCTCCTTCTCCCCTCCCTCCCTCCCTCCCTCCGTCCTCCCCCTGCCTCCCTCCCTCCCTCCCTCCCTCCCTCCCTTCCTTCCTTCCTTCCTTCCTTCCTTCCTTCCTTCCTTCCTTCCTTCCTTCATTCCTTCCTTCCCTTTTTAATAAAAAGAAATGAACTGATTTTTTTTTTCTCAGTAGAAAGATCAGAATATTTCACAATCTTTGTGAGTTTTTTTTTTTTTTGAAACTTTTATTTTGGGTTGAGGGGTACATGTGCAGGTTTGTTACCTAGGTAAACTTGTGTCATAGGGGTTTGTTGTACAGATTATTTCATCACTCAGGTATTAAACCCAGTACCCATTAGGTATTTTTCTGATCTTCTCCCTCCTCCCACCCTCCACCCTCCAATAGGCCCCAGTGTGTGTTGTTCCCCTCTATGTGTCCGTGCGTTCTCATCATTTAGTTCCCACTTATAAGTGAGATCTTTTGGTATTTATTTTTCATTTCTTGCATTAGTTTGCTAAGAATAATGGCCTCCAGCTCTATTCATGTTCCTGCAAAGGATATGATCTCGCTTTTAAAAATGGGCACATAGTATTCCATGGTGTATATGTACCACATTTTCTTTATCCAGTCTACTATTGATGGGCATTTATGTTAATTCCATGTCTTTGTTATTGTGAATAGTGCTGCAGTGATCATACATGTGCATGTATCTTTATAATAGAAAGATTTGTGTTCCTTTGGGTATATTCCCAGCAATGGGATTGCTGCGTTAAAATGGTATTTGTATTCTCAGGTCTTTGAGAAATCTCCACGCTCCTTTCCACAATGGTTGACCTAATTTATACTCCAACCCACAGGGTGCCAGTGTTGCTTTTTCTACACAAACTCACCAGCATCTGTTATTTTTGTTCTTACCTTTTTATCCAGTATTATAAACTCGGACATTTTTTTTTTTTGAGACAGGATCTCACTCTGTCTGTGGATGTGAATTCCACTTGTCTCTGAGACTTCCAGGGATTCCAACTCTCTCAGTTGCCTGTGTTTGGCCTTTATGAATTTGTTACATTTTCAGTTGTTTCCTTCTTACTCACTTTTATGACTGTCACTTCCTCCACATGTGCTCTGCCAGAGGTGACGCAGTTTGTGTGTCTCATCTCTCCTTACAGGGACTAGTCGCCCTTTTGTATCAGTTCCCATGGCTGCCTCATTACCTTGATGATCTTTTTTGGATCATGATCTAATAAATCCCCTATAATCTTTTTTTATTATTATACTTTAAGTTCTAGGGTACATGTGCACAACGTGCAGGTTTGTTACATAGGTATACATGTGCCATGTTGGTTTGCCGCACCCATTAACTTGTCATTTACATTAGGTATTTCTCCTAATGCTATCCCTCCCCCTGTCCCCCACCCCACTACAGGTGTGATGTTCCCCGCTCTGTGTCTAAGTGTTCTCATTGTTCAATTCCCACCTCTGAGTAAGAACATGTGGTGTTTGGTTTTCTGTCCTTGCAATAGTTTGCTCAGAATGATGTTTTCCAGCTGCATCCATCTCCCTGCAAAGAACATGAGCTCATTCTTTCTTATGGCTGCATAGTATTCCATGGTGTACATGTGCCATATTTTCTTAATCCAGTCTACCATTGATGGGCATTTGGGTTGGTTCCAAGTCTTTGCTATTGCGAATAGTGCCTCAATAATCATACGTGTGCATGTGTCTTTATAGTAACATGTAAATCCCCTATAATCTTATAGATTATTAGGATATTGCTCATTTTCATGACTGGAGTGACTTTCTCTTGAGGCTTTCAAAATCTTATCTGAAGGCAGAACTCTCATTTGTTAATATTTTGACTACTGGTACAAAAATACAGTATTCAAATATTTAAATTAAAAGATAATCCAGGGGTTAGTAGTCTATGGCTTGAAAGCTAAATCCAGCCTATGGCTTATTTTTGTATAGCTTTTGAGATAAGCATTTTTTTTTTACATTTTAAAGTATTATTTCTAAAAAAATACAACAATATAACACAGAAACTACATGGCCTATGAAGACTGAAATACTTATTGTCGGGCCTGTTAAAGAAAAATTTGCTGATCTCATATTAATTTAATACATTTTATTCTGCTTTGCATTATTGTATACGTTTTTACATCCATTATTTATTTATTCACAGATTGAAAATTATGGATTACTTTCTGATCTTATTTTATCCCCTCCATAAATCATCCAGATTTATGATACCATGGTTTCAGTCGGGGGGAACTTGGCCCAAGACTCATGTGAATACAGAAACATATATGTGAGGTAGGAGACCAGCAGGACTTGTTTTCTGGTCATAACCCTACTGACTAAAACAGGATCTGATCCAAACAGGATCAGATAGTGAAACTGGCAGAAACCAGCAGGTGGCCGTGAGGGTGATTTCTGGCTGCCCTCATTGCTTATTAGCATGGGACATTCCCACCAGCATAATGACAGTTTATAAATGACATGGCAATGAACCAGAAGTTTACCATAATAAAGTAAATAGCATATTGCTATTTATTTTATCAAAGATTTGTGATTGTATATTATCTCTAAAAGAATTTAATATTAATTTTCTTGATTGTATATTTCTCAAGTTGATTTGTTAATAATGTCAAAATCTCAGAATCTTTAATTCTATGTCTTGGTCAATGTGCCATTTAAGCATAATGGTGACATAAAAGCTGAAGTGTAATAAGTGTTAGTCTGATTATAAATGCAGTAGGATTATTGCCCTGTAAGATCTTTTATCTGAGATTGTGACCTCAATCTCACATAATTTTCTTAATTATTTCTTTTCTGATTAAAAAATAGTGGATGTTTTTTATAGAAAATTGTAAAATATGGAATAGCAGAATAAAAACAGTCACAATTTCACAGTGTGAGATAAACAATTTGCTGCACTTCTATCCAGTCCCTTTTATAACTCACTCATATCTTAAATTGTATACATATATCAAATCATCACATTGTACCCCATAAATATATATAATTATCACTTAAGTAAACATTTTTAAAGAAGAAAAAATAATAAAAGTCATTAACAATTTTGAAACAATATGTCAACAGAAAAGTTATTCTTTATATAACATGACGGAGTTAATATTCTTTGTACACACAAACAAAAATCCTTGAGATGAAAAAAATTAAAACAGTATGGATATCACATGATAAATAAATATAAGAATAAAATGGAAAATTAGCACCAAAATAGTTCAAATTATAAAGATATAGAAACACTTATGCAACTTCTAGTAATTTCAGAATGAAAAATAAAGCAAAATTTAAATTGAAACTTTCTCCATCAAATTAGAAAACATTTATTTTTGAATAAACAAGGAATACCCCATGTATATTCTTCATAATGCTGCAGTTAAAGGGCACTTTTATAAATCCCCCATTGCTGAGATTTTTTTGTTTATGATTTTGTCTTTTGTAATTTTTCAACAAGCAAAATTAAAAACATGATACAAATGAATGTTTTTCACTATGTTTATGAATAAAGACATATTTGTGTTATAATGCATACATTTATATAAACATGGGTCTATTCAAGAAGAATATAACATTCTTCCAGATATTGTCTAGCTAACATATGCTCTCTTTTTATTGAACTCTCAATCTATTTCCCAACTTCTCATCTGAAAGGCTATTCTTTGTTTCTATACATAATATTAGGAGTTTTTACAGTCATCATTAATTATGGCACATTATTACTCTACCTATGATTAATATACATTTGTACCTTCACTGACTAGCAATATATCAATATATTAAGCATATGAATAGATTTTTATTCAAAGTTACATCTAAAAATATTACCTATTATTGAAGGAGAATGTTCACATGATAACCGTAACTCCAAATACTATGGTTTGTTTATATACTGATGATGTGTTATTGGTTAGATATGACAGTTACATAAGAATTACCAGGATCACAAAGTAGTATAGGGATGCCAGAAATCTCGTTGGCATAGAATTTGGCTGATGGGTCTTCCTAAACATCCTAAGCTGAAACTGAAGCTGAATAGAAGACTTAGGCTAAGCATTTGTGAAAAAGCAAACTTTGAATGGCTGCATGCAATAAAAAATATGCTTGGGATGATTAAAGGGACACCTGATTTTAGTGAGAAAGAAAACCCTGCATTCTCATGTAGTTTTGAAGTAGAAGACACACAGGACTTAATTCCAGGTCCTGACAGGACTTAATTCACGGTCCTCACAGGATAGGGTGAAGAAACCCGCATGAACCCGCAGACAGAGATGACCTCAATCTCTAGCTACCCTCATTGCTCACTAGCACATGACACTTCCACCAGCGCCATGACAGTTTACAACTGCCATGGCAACGATCCAGAAGTTTACTCTCCCCTGCTCCCCTGCATTACTAGACAGTTCTAAACAACTCGCCCTTCAATTTGCATTAACCTACCCCTTCATTTACATGGAACTGAAAGTGGGCATAAATGAGTAAAAATACAGTTGTCAAGAGCCCATAGGTTGCTGCTTGCTGGCTCCCTGCCTGTGGGTTAGCCCTGTTCAGAAAGGAGCAGTACTATTCAGTAAAAGTATTGGAATAAGCTCCAACTTTGGGGTTCGCCTATCCTACATGAGTTTCAAGGCAAGAATTTTCCTGATAGTGCACGATTGTATATTTCTCAAGTTGATTTGTTAATAATGTCAAAATCTCAGAATCTTTAATTCTATGTCTTGGTCAATGTGTCATTTAAGCATAATGGTGACATAAAAACTGAAGTGTAATAATTGTTAGTCTGATTATAAATGCAGTAGGATTATTGCCCTGTAAGATCTTCTGTTGTTACATTCACTGGAATCATGGCAGAAAACCCAGAATCACAGAAAAAAGTGATTAATTAAAGCATGTATAAAAATTGGCCAAGGTGGGAGGATCTCTTGAGCCCAAGAATTTGAGACCAGGATGGACAACATAGTGGGACCACTCTCTAAAAATAGATGAATCGATTGTTCAGGTGTTGTATCCACACCTGTAGTACCACTCACTTGGGAGGCTGCAGGATGAAGATTGTTTGAACCCAGGAGTTATGCCACTGCCCTCCAGCCTTGGCAACAGAGCAACATCCTTAGAAAAAAGCATGTGTAAATACAGACATAAAATTCCTTATTTCTGTCACAAAAGAAATACATCCTCCACTAAGGGTGACATGGGACTGTGTGTTTCCAGTGTTTCTCAAAGCAGGAGATTGTTTGGGCAAAGAAACAAAAGCTCTCTTAAGTCCCTTTCTTTTTACTAAACAATGCCCTGTGGATGCAGATACGGGTGTTATGGGATCTTTGGGGTGTCGATTTTCTGGCTGGAAACCTCTGTGGCTGGTGGCGCCTTTGTTTAAGTTCTTGTCCTGCATCCAGGAAGAATAAGATATGCAGACAAGTGGAGGGCAAACAAGACGAAGAGGACTTTTCAGTCAGGCACTGAGTGTTTTTTTGGATCATGTCTGGTGGCTCCATGGATTATAACAGAGAACATGGCAGCCCAGAGGGAATGGACCCCGATGGTGTAATTGACAGCAACTGGAATAAGATTGTTGATAACTTTGATGATATAACTTTAAAGGAGTCTCTTCTTTGGGGCATCTATGCTTACTATTTTGAGAAGGCTTCCACTATTCAGCAGAGAGCTACTATTACCTGTATGAAAAGGTATGATGTGATTGCTCAAGCTCAGTTAGGTACTGGCAAGACAGCCACATTTGCTATTTCCATCCTGCAACAGTTGGAGACCCAAGCACTAATATTGGCCCTCACCAGAGAACTGGCTCCACAGATCCAAAAGGTAATTCTGGCACTTGGAGACTATATGGGAGCAACTTGTCATGTCTGCATTGGTGGAACAAATGCGAACTGAAATGCAAAAACTGCAGGCTGAAGCACCACATATTGTTGTTGGTACACCTGGGAGAGTATTTGATATGTGAAACAGAAAATATCTTTTTTCAAAATGGATCAAAATGTTTGTTTTGGATGAAGTAGATGAAATGTTGAGCCGTGGGTTTAAGGATGAAATCTATGAGATTTTCCAAAAACTAAATAAAAGTATTCAGGTTGTGTTGCTTTCTGCCACAATGCCAACTGATGTGTTGGAAGTGACCAAAAAATTCATGAGAGATCCAATTCGAATTCTGGTGAAAAAGGAATAATTGACCCTTGAAGGAATCAAACAGTTTTATATTAATGTTGAGAGAGAGAGGAATGGAAGTTGGAAACACTTTGTGACTTGTACGAGACACTGACCATTACGCAGGCTGTTATTTTTCTCAAAGCACAAAGTGGACTGGCTGACTGAGAAAAATGCATGCCAGAGACTTCACAGTTTCTGTTCTGCATGGAGACATGGACCAGAAGGAGAGATATGTTGTCATGAGGGAATTCTGATCAGGGTCAACCCATGTTCTGATCACTACTGACTTGTTGGCTCGCGGGATTGATGTGCAACAAGTGTCTTTGGTTATAAATTATGACCTACCTACCAATTGTGAAAACCATATTCACAGAATTGGCAGAGGGGGTCTACATGGGAGGAAAGGTGTGGCTATGAACTTTGTTACTGAAGAAGACAAGAGGATTCTTTGTGGCATTGAGACTTTCTACAATACTACAGTAGAGGAGATTCCCATGAATGTGGCTGACCTTATTTAATTCCTGGGATGAGAGTTTTGGATGCAGTACTCGCTATTGCTGAATAGGTGATCACAACATGCATTGTGGTTCTTTCTTTGGGAATACTTGAATCTTATCTCAATGCTCATAATGGATAAGAAATATAGATTTTGATAGCAAAGCTACATTAGTCATGAGCTCTTGTGAGGAAAGTCATTGGCTTTATCCCCTTTAGAGTTAGACTGTTGGGGTGGGTATAAAAGATGGGGTTTGTAAAATCTTTCTTTCTTAGAAATTTATTTCCTAATCTGTAGAAATGGTTGTATTAGATGTTCTCTATCATTTAATAATATACTCGTGAACTAAAAGATATAGGTGCTGTATAAAATCAGCCAATTATGTTTAACTAGCATATCTGCCTTTATTGTGTTAGTCAGCCTGAGTAGAAAGACCTTAAAATTTTTTTTTTTTAGAAAGCATTTGAATACATTTTGTTTGGTATTGTATTTATTCAATAAAATATTTAATTAGTGCTAAGTGTGAACTGGACCCTGTTGCTAAGCTCCAGCAAGCAATCATCCTAGGTAGGGTTTAATCCCCCATAAAATTGCCATATTGCACATATCTTAATGAAGTTTGAATGTTAAATAAATTGTATATTCACTTTTAAAAAAAACTAACAAGAGGAGCTTTATTGAGTGTTAGAACAGCTCAGAGGAGATCCGCAGTGGGTAGTTCCTCTGTAGGCAGGTTGTTTGGTCAAGTGTTCAGCTCTCAGCAGAGAGGAGGCCCTGAAGAGTGTGGCTTCTCTCTGCAGGCAGGTCTTTCCAACCTCTGCAGCTCTTAGCAGAGAGGAGGCCCTGGAGAGGGTAGCTCCTCTCTGCAGCTGGTCGTCCCATTGTCTCTCCATCCTCTGCCCTGCTCTGGCTGAGTCCCAGGCATTTACAGACCTCAGAGGGGAGAAAGTGCATGTACATTGGTCCATGGGCAGCCATGGATGGGTCCAGAAAAGGTACCACAAGTCCACACTCTGGTCTCTGGGATTGGCAGCCTGGCCAGTCCCTGGCCTGAAGGTGGGGCCTTACCAGGGACTGCCCCCTTCTGCTCTGGATCCTGTCTGCCTCCGACTGCAGTCCATGGTGCCCAGGCTGCTCACACCAAGGGGCACCTGCAGGCCACCGCCCAGCTGCCCTCAGAACCCCCTTGGTTTCCCCTCTCATGTTCCTCAGCAATCAAATTCTGGAGGTGTTTGAGGTGGCAAGGGGCTGGCATGCCAGTGCTGGCCTGGCCATGTGCACACTTGGCTGAGCTGTGACAGTGCAGGGGCTCAGCTCCCAACCTGCTCTGAAATCAGAGTGGGTGCTGGGAGCAGGTAGAGATCAGGCAGTGGGAGCAGACACTTCTGAGCCTGCAGTGACAGTGGGGGCCTTCCTGGGCTTCAGAGAGTGCAGGCTGCAGACACGCCTGGGTCCTGCGCTTGGGAGGGCAGTTGCAGCTGCTCCTAGGGAGCTCCCAACCCACCAAATCTGAAGGAGTGGGCCTCCCACTTGTCCCCAGCTCCTGGGTCTGCAGCCATGGATCGTTTGGCTGCAACTGCAGCCGGGAGGGCAGGGATCCTGCCTGCTCACAGTCCCTGCAAGAGGACAGGGAGACTTGGATCTGCAGCCACAACTTGGGTGGCTGCAGTCCCGCCCAGGAGGGCAGGGCTCCTGTCTGCTCCATAGAGCGAGAGGTCTGGGTCTACAGCTGCAAGTGCACCCAGAAGCTCCCTCCCCAACTCATAAAAGGTGGGGATCCCACTTGTCCCTGGCTCCTGCTGGCTCCACAGAGCATGCAGCCCTGGCTAGGCCTCCCTGCTGCAGCCAGTGTGATGGCAGTGGCTGCTGATATCATGGTGACAGCGAGAAAAGTCTGGCTGTCCCTGAAAGTCCCTGGCTCAATGGGCAAGTCTCTTCCTATGCAAGCTCCTGCTGCCCATGGGTCTTGCTGTCTGCCTTCTGTCCCTGCAGAGCTGTGGGAGGAAATGTCATGACTTCTTTCTTGCTGATTATGACACATCAGGTAGGTCCACAGATCAGTCCTCCCAGAAGTTGAAGTATGAGTGAGTGTGAGGGAAAGTGGGCAGACTTCCCATGGGTTGGGCCACTTGGTCCATGGCCGGATAGAGATCCTCATCCTTCTACTAGAAGTCCGCGACACCGCAATGGACTTGCTCCCTTGAGGGGCCTGGAAAAGGGAGGAACAAGGGCCACAGAGGGAGGGTCAAGTGAATATGGAGTGAATTTTGAAGGATGATATTATTTGAGGTATTTGAGTCTCAGAGGCATAAAAAAAAACACACAGGGAGGATGCATTCCAAAGTTCTTAGTGGGGACCTAGGATGGAGGAAAGGGTGGGGGCAGGGGGTGGGCGAGGAGGGACACCACAGCCCTTAAGGCAAGTGCACATCTCACTGCGCATGCTCTTTGGGCACCCACCTCAGTGCACATGTTCACCAGGCATCTTCTACTCTACCTCTTCATCCGCGTGGTGAATGCCTCCGAGCTGTGAGGTCAAGTTCCTAAGGTCTGGATTCTTTCTCTCCTACTGAGACACAGCAGGTAGGTCCACAGGCCAATCCAACTGGGAGTTGAAGTGTGAGTGAGGGTGAGGAGGAGCCAGTGGGCTTCTGGAGGGTCGTCGGTGGGAGGGAGACTCAGAGGGGAAGGGCCTCGAGGTCTTCATCCTTTACATGTGGCACTGCAGCCATGGGCCTTCTTTTCTGTCGGGGCCACAACTAAGGAGGAAGGAGGGCCTTGACGTGGAGGGGATTGGGGTACGATGGGGTGCGTGCTGGGGGTGCTGTTGAAGGTATCTGAGTCCCAGAAATGCCTCAAACCCCCGACAGAGGACAGATTGTAGACTCCCCAGCGGGGACCCAGGCATGGACAGCGTGGGCAGTAAGGAAGGGGCCTGGGAACTGGGAATGCTGCGGGTTGGTGACCTCAGCCCCGAAGTCTGTAGAGTGCCAGAAACAGGTGTCCAGTGAGGGGCACCCAGTGCTGTGTTGCAACTTCCCAACTCCACCGTGGAGGTTCGAATGGACGGGACTCTGTGGTCGAGCAAAACTTCATTTTAGGGAGGAACTGGGCCCAGGAAATGGGTGTGTGACAAACACTGTGGTCACTCCCAGTTTAATTCTCTAGCTCTATTTTCCTAAACGTCTCCATGATGGAGATTCCAGTTGTGAAACCAAACCACATCAGGGATATCCAGTGTCTCTTGCCAGGAGCCTTAAGACATTACTTTGCTAGCTTGATCACCTTAAGTGACTGTGCAAGCATTCTATTCAGAAGACACACAAACTTATACTTGCCCTGGGACTTACCTTCAAAGTATTTCCAAACTTCAAAAAAGTGACAAGTTAACATTTGGCCATGGAAGTGCTCGAATGGAGCTATCCTCTCAAGTGCCATTTCCCAATCACAGTATTCTGTATTCTCTTTGCAGAGAGAAATATAATTTGGCGAGGAAGATCAACATGTAGGCCTAGACCAAGACGAAGTTTACAACCTCCTGAGCTGATCGGGAGTATGTGTGACTGCTTTAACATTCGTTGTTTTCTATTAGCAGAATGTTTTGTGTGTGATAGTGTTGTTGAACTAGTATACATACACTGTTAAAGGTCTTCTGAGCTGATAAAAAATGATCATGGCATCTCATGAAGGAAAGACTGATCCAAGAGGATTACGTGTTGTGTGTGTGTGTGTGTGTGTGTGTGTTGTGTGTGTGCGTGTGTGTGTGTGTGTGTGTTTTGGAGATGGAGTCTTGCTCTGTCACCCAGGCTTGGCTCACTGCAACCTCCGTCTCCTGGGCTGAAGCAATTCTCCTGCCTGAGCCTCCCGAGTAGCTGGGACTACAGGTGCACGCTGCCACGCCCAGCTGATTTCTTTTTGTATTTTAGTAGAGACGGGGTTTCACCGTGTTGCCCAGGCTGTTCTTGAACCCCTGAGCTCAAGCAATCCACCTGCCTCGGCCTCCCAAAGTGCTGGGATTACAGGCCTGAGCCACTGCGCCCAGCCTACGTTCTGGTTTTGCCTGGATGGATGACCTTGTGTTCCCCAGATTTTGCCCATGACTTCCTCCGTATGCTTATTCATAACAGATTGCACACATCCATCCCAACATAGATTAAACCACCTTCCAAAGCCCTTGAGGGTAACTCCGTCTTAGAGTAACCTCTCTGTGGGAAGAATAACTTGATGAATAATAAGTATATGAATAGTGTTGGAGAAATGTCTTTAGACTTACTTATGATCAGAAATATCTATGTATTCTGTTCATTTGCATTGTTGACATGTATTGATAACAATTTTTTTTTTTTTCCTGAGACAGAATCTTGCTCTGTCGCCCAGGCTGGAGTGCAGTGGTGTGATCTCGGCTCACTTGCAACCTCTGCCTCCGGGATTCAAGCGATTCTCCTGCCTCAGCCTCCCAAGTAGCTGGGATTACAGGCATGCGCCACCATGCCTGGCTAATTTTTGTATTCTTAGTAGAGACAGGGTTTCAGCGTGTTGGCTAGGCTGGTCTCGAACTCTTGACCTCGTGATCTGCTCGCCTTGGCTTCCCAAAGTGCTGAGCGTGAGCCACTGCGCCCAGCCAAAACTTTTTATTTATACACACACAACCACGGTCCCAGGAGCCCAGTGATGAGGAGCCTCAACAAGAGGAACCACCAACTGAAAGTCGGGATCCCACACCTGGTCAGAAGAGAGAAGATCAGGGTGCAGCTGATATTCGAGGTGCTGGGAAGGGAAAGAAAGAATGTCTATGCGGGGAGGAGGCCTATGTGTGCATCATGCATTATGCCGTGACCAGTAACAGGAGGAAAGAAAACATTAGGAAAGGATCGCAAACATTTGCTGAAAGTTGGCTGGAAAATTGAAGAGTATAGTTTACAGCTTCATGCAGTCCCTGGATATAATGAATCTTCTCTTACCTTTGAAATATATTTTGTACGCTTGAAAATACAGTCCTTGCTAAATCAGATGAAGCAGTTTAACTTTATGCATAAATATGCAGTATTTCACTAGTTTAATTTGTTCTTCTTAGAATGTTGCTGTATGATCTTCTAAGGCATTGTGTCAATGGTGCTGTAAGCACCCTTTAACAGCATGTGGAGTGCCAAGTCATCCTACCTTATAACACCCTGAATAAAGCCCATTTGCATAAGGATGTTAGCCTCATTTTATTAATAAGAAAACTGAGGCTCTGAAATGGAGGTTTACCAAGAACCCTTGTACTCATGGAGACAGAATTCATATTTTGTCCCAAGGTTTGTGTTATCCATGTTGTAATAAGAAAAGGTCAGTGGTTTTGCTTAAGATACTTATTATTTGAATGTGTGTGTACTCTAAGGTAGTTTAGTATTGGCTCAGGACAAAACACAGTTCAACGAAGCGGAATAGAAACTCCAGAAAAGAGCTCAATAAATGACAGCCACTCTTTGAGTGGTATCCTTTGATCGGTAATTTTTCAGGATGTTTGGTAAAAGGTGGATAACTCAGGACACTGGCATACAGGTAGCTATATTAGCATGATTTCGAAGGGGCTTTTAAAAGTTGTAGAAGCACTTTCATCATTAGAAAACTAAAAGTACCATAAGTTTATCCTGAATCAGAAGTTGTTTACTCACTAGATAGTACTTTTGCGTTCAACACTGGCAGAATTTGGGCCATGGAGTATTTTAGCAATTCGCTGTTAAGAGGTTTCCAGAATATGACTGTCAACAGTGACCACTAATTTCTTTGCACTCAACTTCCTGTACCCTCACTGGAAGACAGTGATTTTCCTGTTATTTTTGGTACATTATTCTAAATGTGATTCATTTATGTAAAGTTACATACAGGGCCCTTAGACCCAAGCATAATGTTAATTTATCTAAATAATTTTCAAGTCACCTCAACAAGGGATGGGTGTCACAACTGTAAGATTTCTCCTAGGCAGGCCAATACATTGATCTAATCCTTCAGAAAATTACATTTCATTTATGATTAAAATTCTATCCATGTGGCAGACTCCAGATTTCTTAGATAGTCGATATTCACTATTCATAATACACAATGGTAAAGTATGGGAAATGTAGGTGTGGTGTGATTTATCCTCAGATTGTCATTTAAGATAAGAATTCATAATACAGGAAAACAAAAGTGTGCCATCTTTACATCACATTTATTACCACACTGGTCTACAGGCTTTTATTTCATAACACTGAGGAAAAGAGCACTATCTTTTCCTTATTTGTCCTTCTTGTTTGCCTGCTTCAATCAAGAACCCCTGTATTTTTTAGTGCCTGACCTGGAAGCTGATCTCCAGGAGCTGTCTCAGTCAAAGACTGGGGATGAATGCGGAGATGGTCCTGATGTTCAGGGGACAATTCTGCCAAAAGCAGAGCAATTTAAAATGCCAGAAGGAGGTATGCTATCCATTAAGATGCAAAATTACGTGCTTTCTGTTTTTCACAATATTATACTTTTGATAATAAAAAGAGAGAACGTTACTGCCCCTTTAAAAACACAATTCAAATGCAGGCCTTCTTTGAAAAGTTGTTCAGACCCCAAATGCCTGACCGGAAGACCTAAACACTATCAGATACAGAAACAAATCGGGTCAAAGCCGTATTGAATCATCAAATATGAAAGCATCTTCTTACTTGTGACTATAACCAATAGCTAACTGTTTTCAGATTCTTTTCTAATCTCTGCTTTAAACAAATACATAATGCATTTGTAATACCACTTTGTGTGAAAATATGCTGAGTACTGAAGGAGGTTCTAGTACCAGATCTAACATAATTTGTGAGATTTCAGATGAATTCCAAAAATTCTACATCCATCTTTTTCTATTGAAAATAGTAAATGCAAATCAGATATATTAAAATCTGTTTCAAGATTGATTTCTGTATTTTCATGTTCTGTTGGATAGAATACAAAGATATGATTTGTTTTTCATAACAGTTTCACTCCAGTTATAATATCTGAGTTGAGATTTCATGGTTCCTAAGAGAATGAGTGGGCAACCTGCTTGATGTTTGTTTTCCCGTATGGAGACCTAAATGACTGTTCTTGGATTCTGTTAAATTCTGAATTCTCTGGTTCTTAAAGAATAATTGCATTTTAAATCCTTCCCGCAGTGAACCCTTGAACGACTGAATAATAAAATGGCAAGAGACAGACAGGTTTCTGTTACCAATGAAGTAGGCAGCATGCATGTAGGTCAGTGATGCTCAAGGTGGGTGTAAGATGCCTGTGCTAAGCATGCCCCCTGCCCTTCTGTCAGTCTTCATGAGCTGCTGTGTGTAATTAGATTGAAGACACATATGATAGAATCCCCTCTAGCCATATCATAGGTTACATATTACAGGTTTCTGCCTTGAGACATCAGATGATGCGATTTAAAGTTCAAAGACTGTAACGTCCTCATTCGTGAGTAGTCGACATAAGTATCTTTTACACGTATTTTCCAAATTGCTGACTGTTAATTAGAAGAGCTTCTGAATTTCAAGGGAGCACTCCATATTTAGGGAAGAAATTACCTAAATGTTTGTACTCTACACTGCTGAACCATTCCATTAGACCATTTACATTCAAAGACAGTTTTCTTTGGAAGGCCGAGGCGGGCAGATCACGAGGTCAGGAGATTGAGACCATCCTGGCTAACACGGTGAAATCCCATCTCTACTAAACAAAATACAAAAAATTAGCCGGACGTGGTGGCGGGCGCCTGTAGTCCCAGCTACTCGGGAGGCTGAGACAGGAGAATGGCGTGAACCCGGGAGGCGGAGCTTGCAGTGAGCCGAGACCAGGCCACTGCACTCCAGCCTGGGCGACAGAGCGAGACTCTGTCTCAAAAAACAAAACAAAAACAAACAAACAAACAAAAAGACCTTTTTCAGTCTGTTTCCAGGAGCCTACTGAAGAAGCCTCAACTGTATTCTTAGGAAGATTATAGTCTTAAATGCATAGAAAACACATTACGTGATAAAGGAGAAGAATAAAAAATAATAAAAGAACAATAGAATAAACCTAAGGGAAAAGGAAAGAGGAAATGAATAAAAGACAGATACGAATCATTAGTAAAAGGAAAACGAATCCAAAAGTAACAAATTTAAAAGATCTTTTGGGGGGGAAATAGTTATGAATAGAGTATCCAGTAGTTTACACACTCGGAGAAAATGGAAAAAGGTCAACATGGAACATGAACAAGACACAGATATTGAATATAGGTTATAATTGAAAGTGAATACTCTAATATTTTCAGTGTATGGAAGAAATGGTTGATAGGCTAGGCATATATACATTATTTAATATATCCCTATAATATGTGAATACCTAAACATCACAAAGACTGGAAGAACTTCTGAAATTTGCTAGTTGTCCCTCAAAAACACTTACTTTTAGAAACAAATAGTTGGCTTCTCCAGATGTCTTACTGTCCTTTCCATTTTCCTTTCCTATCCCTCTATTTCCGTTTCTTGTTTTGTTTTGTTTTGTTTTGTTTTGTTGCCACACTGTTCATGATATATAACGGTTTCACGTTTTGACATCAGAAATGATAGTGATAGCTTAAAACTAGTGTGACCATATAATTAATTACACAAACGGGAATACTTTCAAGTGTAAAAAGGCAGTATTCATATTGACATTAGCACTTTAGGTGAAAATTGGGGGAAAATGATTACGGTACCTTAAAAACCACAGAAGGGTAAACTAGCCCAAAGAAACATTTTTGCACTTCAGATACAACAGATAAAAAACAAATGCAATAAAATGTTTTCCTAAAAGATAGTTTTCAGACTATTTCCAGGAGTCTATTGGACATCCAGAATGTAGTTTCAAGCCAAAGCATGAAATTAAACATTTTTTTTGTAAATTCCTTTTGTTTCTTAACATTTTTTGTGTGTTGGTTATATTTTTAGTAAAAGTATACACAACGTTTGCTTTCTGCTTTGACCACTTTTTAATAGGTTCACCTGATTTAAAGTGTTCTGACCTCTAACTCTCTTTTGGTTTCCTTGTAGCACTGGAAACCAGGATGTGTTTAAAAAGTATTGATAATGTATATGCTTGGAAATCTATCTTCAAAATCTCTACAGAGGCCTAACTGCATGTAAGCCAATGGGTGACTCATAGGCTTCTGGTTTTAGTCTACTGTATGCAACTAAAACACTGGTGTCCTTTGCATACCTTTAATGTCACCTAAATACAGTTCTGCTAGTAATGTTGTTCTTCTATTATAGGTGAAAGGCAACCACAGGTTTAAATGAATACAAGCTGAAAGAACGCAAACTGGTTTTGTATTAGACATTTGACTTAAAAATATCTCAGAGGACCTCACAGGCAGAAGGAGGGTGGGGAACACTTGTGAAATTGTAGTGATCGCTACATGGTTGGATGACCAAACCCTGAGTCACAGTGATGAGCCACGTGGATGTCCGTCTGCAGAGGGTGGGAGGGGAACGCCACTGGCCTCTGCTTGAGGAGCCCTGCAGCAGAGTGACACCAACCTGCAGTACTGATCTCAGTTACGCCCTAAGGGTCCCAGACGTAAGAAGCCTATTGGTTAGGGTTCCTCGGGGTGTGTGTGTGTGTGTGTGTGTGTGTGTGTGTATGTGTGCACACGTGTGTGTGGGTGGGTGGAGAGAGAAAGAGAGAGAGAGAGACTGAGTTTGAAGACCTAGCCCATGGAAGTGTTGCGACTGGCAAGTCCAAATCTCACGGAGCAGGATGTCAGGCTGGAGACCGGGGGAAGAGGTGATATGAAAGGTCAAATCCAAGGGCAGTGTGGAGGCAGAATTTCTTCATCTTGTGGAGGACCCCAGTCTTCTTCTCTGAAGGCCTTCAAGGAACTGGATGAGGCCCACCCACATTGGGGAGGGCAATTAGGTTTACCAAAAGTCTGCTGATTTAAATGCTAGTTTTCACGTAAAGAAAACCCTTCACGGAGACATCTACCCTGGTCAAAGTGAACATTTCTCATGCATCGTGGCGTAGCAAAGTTGACACATCAAATTTCCCATCACATTCATCTTATACGAATCCTATTAATGCTGAAGGTCTATCTGACAAAGGCAGGTGACTTCCTAACTAACATTCTGTATTAACCATTTTTATCCAACTCAAGCCAGCATTTCAGGCTCAGCACAACTATGGCCAGGAAGCTGAAGTTGATGTGCACGCCTTCCAGGGATGAGGCAGTGATGGGATATTCAGGGCACACAGGTAAGAACAATCCCAGAGGGCACAGGTGATACCCCTGGACTACAAGACTTTACCCTTGTTAGGACACCCCCAGCAGGACATACAGTCATCAGGCAGAAGCTGGCCAAGGCCTCCATTGTGCCATCCCACAAAGAAACCTTTCCCTCTAGGGTTCCCCGTTCAGTCTAAACAACTGGTTTGCATCTTTGGTTTAGGGGAACTGTCAGCAGGCAAGTCAGTTCAGGGTAGTCACTGACACAGGTTCCTCCTCTTCACAAGCATGGATGACATCCCTAAGGTGTTCTGTGCGAGATGTTCGGGAGCTGGGTCACCCCTGCTGTCCCATAGTCGCAGCTCGGTAAGGTGTGATCTTGGGTTCAGGATTCAGTGTGGTTTCAAAATTGGCCTTAGGGTATGACTGTGGGCTCCTCGCAGGCAGAGAGACCCACCATCTGTACTGTCACTGAGTTTCTCCAATTCAGTGTGGTACCCTGGGACTAGGGACACAGTGCTGACACAATGCTAATCTTGCTTTTGCTGAGTCTGCAAGTAAATCAACCACTTTGATTCATTTGGGCTCATTGTCTTCTTACCCGCCAAATTGATGAATATATGACAAGCCAAAATAACAACTGCACCGGTGATCCTTGTGGCCCCGTTAGCCACCATAGGGCTGCTTAGGGACTGCCTGAGCTCTTGACACACTGTGATATTGAGTTGTGTGGTGCTGACTGACTGGAATAGACTTATTCTTCATGGCATCACACACATCAAACAAGTTTTCAGCACATAGTACTGACATAGGGTTGGCCTTGTCACACCTCGGTTATTTACAAATCGGCTTCAGAATCAATGCCGTGTCTGATGCCAGCTACACCGCTATTTAACTTACATATTTACATGAAATCACCTTCTGAAGTCAAATGCATTTAAAAAGGTAGACTGATATTCCTACTTGAAATTCCAAAGCAGTTATCACATACTAGAGATGTAGTTGTAAAGAAAAATGGAATGAAAATATTTGAAATTTTAAAGGGATTAAGGAAAGATAACCAGTAAATTTATCTGCAATGTAATGCCTGCATCTTGTTATTTCATTTATTCTTCATAGCAAGCATTTAGTGTAAATATTCTAATTTCACTTTAAAAATGGGGAAACTGTCCCACAGGATGTAAGTATCTTGCCCACCATCTCAAGGCCAGTGTGTAAGAGGCAGGATGGAATCCCATGGCTATGTCATGCCATCGCGTGTAAGGAGACAGTGTAGGTAGGATCCAAGTAATTTTGCTTCAGCAAGTTGCCCTAGTTGCTTTCCCCTTTCTTCCACCTAGGCCCTAGTTCTTTCATCCAGCTCGATAGCCCGGGGAATTCTCACATATTTTGTGGAAAATAGGATATCCTAACAAAGGATGCAGATAAAGAGATACGTAGGGGAAGGAATAGAAGGAAGAGGCAGGGGGCTTCCGTGGCCTCTACGGGCATGCCACTCTCCATGTGTTCAGCTAGGCAAGAAGCTCTCTGAACCCTGTCCTTTTGGGTTTTGATGGAGGTTTTCATCCTATAGGCATGACTGACTAAACTGTTGGCCCGCCATTGGTAATCAACTTAACCTTCAGCCCCTCTCCCTGTCCTGAACGTTGGGGATGTGGCTGAAAAGTCCCAACCCTCTAATCCGCCATCCTAGAGCTACCTAGGAGCTGCCAGCAAATGGTCAACTCACTAGCATACAAAAAGACATCACTATGTGGAGATTCCAAAACCTGTAGGAGTTGTATGACAGTAAGCAGGGTCCAGGACCAAATATATATATTCACAATATCACACATGTGCATACCAGCTCAATCAGAATGCAGAGTTGCAAAAATGATACTATATTTTATTCAGACAGAGTCGCATTCACCCAGGCTGGAGCTGCAGTGGCGTGAACATGACTACCTACATCCTCGACCTCCTTGGCTCAAGGGATCCTCCCACCTCAGCCTCCAGAGTAGCTGGGACTACACCTACATACATATGTGCATATATTCATGCATTCATTCATCTATTTTTGTAGAGAGGGGGTTTTGCCATGTTGCCCAAGCATGTCTTAATCTCCCAAGCTCAAGCAATCTTCCTGCCTCAGCATCCCAATGTGCTTGGATTACAGGAATGAGCCACTGCACCCGGCCAAAATGTTCAATACTGTCTAATATGTGAGAATAAATGAACAACAGGTGTGTGATACTTCTTTGGAGAAAACTGGAAAACTTTATTGAGATTTTTAAAAGTCAAATATCTCGGATAAATCCAGTTTGCATTCTTTCGGTTGTCTTTGTTTAAAGCTGTGGTTTCCCTTCCCCTGCGACAGAAACATAACAGGAGGGAACATTACCAGAAGAACTCTATTCAGATGAAATTAAAGGTATGCAAAGGACACCAAAGGTTTAGTTTCATACAATGGACTAAAACCAGAATCCGAAGAGTCTCCCTGTGGCTAAGATTCAACTAGACCTCTGTAGAGACTTTGAGGATACACTTCTAAACATACACATTAGCAACATTTTTAAAACACACCCTGCTTTTTGTGCTAGAAGGAAACCAAAAGACAGTCTGAGGACAGATCACATTAAATCAAGTGAACCTATTAGAAGGGGCTTAAAGTAGATGACAAACAATGTGTAGAGTTTTACTGAAAATACAACCAGAACACAAAAAAACCTAAGAAACAGAAGGAATTTCTGAAAAAATTCCTCCAGAAAAAATGCATAATTTAATGTTTTGGCTTGACAGTATGGTCTGAATGTCCAATAGGTTCCTGCAGACAGTCTGAAAGCTATCTTTTGAGGAAACTGTTAATGTCACATTAGGAAATACATAAGTGAAATGAATAGAAAGGCCAGTATTGCATTTGTTTTTTCTCTATTGTGAAGAAGTGCTATGATATTGCTTTGAGCTAGTTTACCCTTCTTTGTTCTTTTTTAACATACACTAACCATTTGCATCCAGTTTTCACCTATAGTCCTCATGTCAATATGAATAATGACACTTTTTCCACTGGAAAGTATTCCCATTTGTATAATTAATTAAATGGTCATATAAGTTTTAACGTATCACGATCATGATTGATATTAAAATGTGAAAGAGTTATACATCATAACCAGTGTGGGGAAAAAAAAATGGAGAGGGAAATGAAAACAGAGAGTAAGACATCTGGAAAAGCTAAATATTTGCTTCTAAAAGTAACTGTTTTTGAGGGACGACTAGCAAATTTCACAAGTTCATGCACAGTCTTTGTGGTGTTCAGATATTTAGTTATTGCAGGGATATATTAAATAATGTAGGCATCCCTAGTGTGTCAACCATTTCATCCATACTCTGAAAATATTGTGTTTAAGAATGTATTATTAATTTCAATTATGTATTATTCACTTTCAATTATGCCCTACATTCAATATCTGGGTCTTGTTCATATTCCGTGTTGTGCTTTTTCCATTTTCTTCAAGATTGTTTCATCTGCTGGATGCTGTCTTCCTAGCTATTTCTCAAAAGAACGATCTATTAAATGTATTACTTTTCAATTAGTTTTCCCTTTGTTAATGATTCATACCTTTCATGTACTGCCTGTTTCCCTTTCCCTTAAGTTTATTCTGTGACTCTTTTATTATTTTTTATGTCTCAGTATTATTTTCTTGTATCATGTAATTTGTTATCTATTTTAATAAGATATGCATTTAACGGTATGACTGTCCTAAGAATACAACTGAGGCTTGTTCAGTAGGCTCCTGGAAATCGTCTACACACTATCTATTAATGTAAATAGTCTAATGGAGTGGTTCACCAGTGTGGAGTAAATCATTTAGATAATTTCTCCCCTAAAAATGCAGTGCATCCTTTAAATTCAGAAGTTCTTCTAATTAAGTCAGCAATTTGAAAAACGTGTAAAAGATACTTATGTGGACTACTCAGGACTTAGTACGTTATAGTCTTTGAACTTTAAATCATATCATCTGATGACTCAAGGCAGAAACCTGTAATATATAACCTCTGATATGGTTAGAGGTTACCGTATGTGTCTTCAATCTAATTACACACAGTAGCTCATGAAGATTGACAGGAGGGCAGGGAGCATGCTTAGCACAGGTATCTTTCAACCACTTTGAGCATCACTGACCTACATGCAGGCTCCCTACTTCATGGGCCACAAAACCTTGACTGTCTCTTTCCATTCTATTATTCAGTCATTCAAGGCTTCACTGTGGGAAGACTTTAAAACACAAATCATTGGGTCCAGCGAGGGAGGTGGTTCACACCTGTAATCCCAGCATTTTGGGAGGCCGAGGCAGGTGGATCACTTGAGGTCAGGAGTTCGAGCCCAGATTGGCCAACATGGTGAGCCCCTGTTTCTACCAAAAATACAAAAATTAGTTGGGCATGGTGGCATGCACCTGTAATCCCAAATACACGTGAGGCTGAGGCATGAGAATCGCTTAAACCCGGGAGGCGGGGGTCACAGGGAACCAAGATCGGACCACTGCACTCCATCCTGGGGCGGCCGAGCGAGACCTCATCCGAAACAAAACAAAACAAAACAAAACAAAACAAAAGCAAAAATAAAAATAAAACAATCATTGTTTAAGAGTCTGAGAGAATTCAGGATTTGACAAAATTCAAGAACACTCATGAAGGTCTCCTTACGGAAAAACAAACATCAAGCAGAGTGCCCGCTTGTTTTCTTAGAAGCAATGAAATCTCAACTCAGATATTACAATTGGACTGCAGCTGATCGTTATGATAAACAAATCATGAAAATCCGAGTATCTTTGCATTCTCTCCAACAGAACCAGAGCATGTAGAAATCAGCACTGAAGTGGATTTTAATCTATCTGATGTGCATTCACTACTTTCAATAAAAGCAAAAATGGGTGTAGGATTTATGTGATTTGTCCAGAAGCTCACAAATTATGTTAAGAGCTGGTACGAGAATCTCCTTCAGGGATCAGCATATTTCATACAAAGTGGTATTACAAGTGCATTATGTTTTTGTGAAAAGCAGAAATCACAAAATAATCTGAAAATTGTTAGCTGTTGGTTATACTCAGAAGTAAGAAAATGCTTTGCTATTTGATGATTCAATATGGCTTTGACCCAATTTGTGTCTGTATCTGATAGTGTTTCAGTTTTGCAGTCAGGCTTCTAGGGTCTGAATTACCTTCCAAAGAAAGTCTGCATTTGAACTCTATTTTTAAAGGGGCAGTAAGATTCTCTCCTTTTATTATCAAAAGTATAATATTATGGAATACAGACAGCACATAATTTTGAATCTTAATGGGTAACATACCTCCTTCTGGCATTTTAAATTGCTCTGATTTTGGCAGAATCTTCCCCTGGACATCAGAACCATCTCCGCATTCATCCCCAGTCTTTGACTGAGACAGCTTCTGGAGATCAACTTCCAGGTCGGGCACTGAAAAATACCAAAAGGATGTCGACTGGAGCAGCCAAACAGGAGTGATAAATAAGGAACTGATCCTTTTCTTTTCCTTGGTGTTATGCAATAAAAGCCTATAAGCTACTGTGGTAATAAATGTGAAGCAAAGATGTCCCACGTTTGTTTTCCTGTATTATGATACCTTATCTTAAATGACAATCTGAGGATAAGTCTCAGCACACCTACCTTGCCCATACTTTACCATTGTGTATTATAAACACACAGCTACCTAGGAAAACAGGACAGCCTCACGGATAGCATTTTAATCGTAACTTCAATGTAATCTTCTGAAGGATTAGATCAATGCATCGGTGAGCCTATGACAAATCTTATGGTCCTGACACTCATCCCCTGTTGAGGTATCTTGAAAATGTTGGGGTTAAACTTTATTAAAGTAATTCTTAGATCCAAAGGCCCCTATATGTGACTTTCCATACATGAATGTCATTAAGAAAAAAAGTACGAAATATAACAGCAAAACCACTGTCTTCCAGTGGGAGTACGGGAACTGAAGTGCAAAGAAATTAATGAGCATTGTTGACAGTCATATTCTGGAAACCCCTTAACAGGGAATTGCTAAAATAATCCATGGCCCAAATTCTGTCTCTGATTAGTTTGAAAATGCTATCCGTTGAGAAAACAATTTCTGTTTCATGATAATCTTATCGTACTTGGAGCTTTCTAATTATAAAAATATTGAAACAACTTTTCAAAGCCCCCTCCATATCCTACTAATAAAGTTACCTGTACGCCAACATCCTGAGTTATCCACCTTTTACCAAACATACTGTCAAAAATATACATCAAAGGAAACAGTGGCTGTCATTCATTGACCTCTTTTCTGGAGTTGCTATCCTGCTTCACTGAACTGCGTTTTGTCCTGAGCCAATATCGAAGCACCTTATAGTACAGACACATTTGAGTATTAAGCATTTTTGAGCAAAATATCATTCACATTTTCTAAAATAGATGGTAGGAAGAATGCATACCTTGGAACAAAATACGAATTCCTTCTCCATGCGTCAAGTTTTCTTGGTAAGTCTCTATCTCTGAGCCTCAGTTTTCTTATTTATTTATTTTTATGTTTTGAGACGGAGTCTCGCTGTGTCACCAAGGCTGGAGTGCAGTGGTGTGATCTCGGCTCACTGCAACCTCTGCCGCACGGGCTCAAGAAATTCTCCTGCCTCAGCCTACTTAGTAGCTGAGATTACAGGTGTGTGCCACCACGCCCAACGAGTTCGTATATTTTTATAGAGACAGGATTTCACCATATTGGCCACGGTGGTCTCGAACTCCTGACCTCAAGTGATCCGCCCACCTCGGCCTCCCAAAGTGCAGGGATAACAGGGGTGAGGCACCACGCCCGGCCTCCGTTTTCTTATTTATAGAATGAGGCTAAGATTCCTTTGCAAATGGGCTTTATTTGGGGTGTTATATGGTAGGGTGACTTGGCACTCCACATGCTATCAAAGGGTGCTTACAACACTGTGAACACCATGGCTGAGAAGATCTCACTGCAACGTCCTAAGAATATCAAGTTAAACTGGTGAAATAATGTACATTTTTATACAACCAATTACATGGTTTCGTCTGATTTAGGAACGACTATATTTTCAAGCATACAAAATGCATCTCAAAGAAAAAGAGAAGATTCATCATATCCAGGGACTGCAGGAAGCTGCAAACTATACCCATCACATTTCCAGCCTCTTGCAAAACTCTCAGCAAATGTTTGAGATCCTTTCCTGTTGTTTTCTTTCGTCCTGTCACTGGTCATGGCATAAGGCGTCATGCACACACAGGCCTCCTCCCCCCATAGACATTCTTTCTTTCCCTTCCCAGCACCTTGAATCTCAGCTGCACCCTGATCTTCTTCTCTCTTCTGACCAGGTGTATGATCCTGACTTTCAGTTGGTGGTCCTTCTTGTTGAGGCTCTGGCACACTGGGCTCCTGGGACAAGGGCGGGGACATGGTGTGTGCATGTGCAGATAAAAAATTCTTCTTATCAATGCATGTCAATAACATGAATATACAGATTACACAGATACTTCTGATCATATGCATGTTTAAAGACATGCTCCAACACTATCCCAAAACTATTCCACATACTTATTCTTCATTAAGTTACTCTTCCCATAGAGAGGTTACTCTGAGACCGTTACCCTCAATGGCGTTGGAAGCCATTTTAATTCATGTGGGGTTGAATGGGTGTAACGTGCTATGAATAAGCATGAGGAGGAAATCACCAGTCAAATCGAGGAACACAAGTTCACACATCCAGGCGAAAACAGTGTGTAGTCCTCTTGGGTTACTCTTTCCTTCATGAGATGCCATGATCATTTTTTATCAACATGGGAGACCTTTATCAGTGTATCTATACTAGTTCAACAATAACTACCACACAAAAAAACTTCTGCTATTGGAAAAAATCGAACGTTAAGTTACTCACAGGCATAGGCCCAACCAGCTGAGCAAGTCGTAAACATCGTCTTGGTCTATATCTTCTTCCTCGCCAACTCATATTTCAGTCTGCAAACAGAACAGTGTGCACTTTGCGGAGGCTGAGGAGGATGGATCACCTGAGGTCAGGAGTTCGAGGCCAGCTTGGCCAAAATGGTGAAACCCCGTCTCTACTAAAAATACAAAAACTTAGCCGGGTGTGGTGGTGAGTGCCTTAATCCCAGCTAGTCGGGAGGTTGAGGCAGGAGAACCGCTTGAACCCGGGGGCGAATGCTGCAGCCAGCCGAGATCACGCCATTGCACTCCAGCCTGGGCAACAAGAGCAAAACTCCATCTCAAAAAAACCAAACCAAACCAAACCAAAACCCAGAATACCGTGACTGGAAAAATGCATGTGAGTGGATACTACATTTGAGCACTTCCATGGCCAAATGCTAACTTGCAATTTTTAAAAATTTGGTAAGACATTGAAAGGTAAGTCAGAGGGCATGTATAAGTGCGTATGCCTTCTGAATCGAATACTTGCACAGCCACTTATGTTCGTCAAGCTAGCTGAGCAATGCCTTAGGGCTTACGGCAAGAGACGCACGGTATTTCCAATGAGGTTTGGTTTCACAATTGGACTCTCCATCGCGAGACATTTAGGAAAATACAGCTTGAGAATTAAAATTAAAGTGCCCATGGCTTTTGTCACACACCCTTTGCTAGGGCCATTTCCCCCCAACATCGAGTTTTGTTGGAATGCATAGCCCCTCCCACCCATTCGAACTTCCAAGATGGAGCTGAGAAGTTGCCACATAGCACTGGGCAGTCCTCACCGGGCGGGCACCTCTGCGGTTCATTATACAAACCTCGGGGTGGCGGTCACCAGTCCGGAGTGTTCCCAATTTCCAGGCCCCTTCCTTACCGCCCACGACATTCCAGGCCTGATGCCCCTTGAGGAGTCTGGAATTTGTCCTCTGTTGGAAGTTTCAGGCGTTTCTGGGACTGGAATACCACCAACAGCACCCCAGCATCGCCCCAGCTTCACCTAACCCCCGTCCCATTCCGAGGCCCTGCTTCTTCCTTCGTTCTGACCCCGACAAGACAAGAAGGCCCATAGCTGCGGGGCCGCACGAGAAGGACGACGACATCAAGCCCCTTCTCACTCGGAGTCACCAATCATGCGCCCCGACCCTCTGGAAGCCCGCTGGCTCCTCCGCACTCTCACTCACGCTTCAACTCCCAGCTGGAGCGACCTGTGGACCTACTGGCTGCGTCTCAGCAGGGGAGAAAGAATCCAGACCTCAGGGACCCGAGCTGCAGGATCACAGCTCCCCGGCGTTCACCATACGCGAAGGGCCAATGGGAAGACGCCCAATGAATATGCGCACTAAGGAGGCACCAAAGGAGCATGCGCAGTGAGGTCCCCTCTTGCCTTAAGAGCCGCACTGCGCTTCCTTGTCTCCCCATGCCCTGTCCTCTGCTCCTTCCAAGGTCCCCACTAAGGACTTTGGAATCCATCCTCTCTGTGTCGTATTTTTTATGCCTCTGAGACTGAAATACTGCAAATAATGTCACCCTTCAACTCATTCCCTGTTCATCTGACCCTCCTCCCCACTATGCCCTTACTTCCTCCCCTGCCCAGGACCCCACAACAGCAAGGCCATGGTGATGTGGCTGCCTTTTAGTAGAAGGATGAGGATCTATATGAGGCCATGGACCGAGTGGTCCAACCTACGGGAAGCCCTTCTGCTTTCCCTCCCACTCACTGACACTTCAACTTCTGGGAGGACTGCTCTGCTGACCTACCAGCTGTGTCATAGTTGGCAAGAAAGAAGTCATGACGTTTCCTTCCACAGCTCTGCAGGGATAGAAGACAGACAGCAAGTCACATGGGCAGCAGGAACTTGCTTAGCAAGGGGCATGCCCACTGAGTCTGCCACTTGCAGGGTCGACCACGGTTTTCCTGCTGTTCTCATACCCGCATCCACAGGGTGTTTGTAGTGGAAAGAAAGGCACTTAAGAGAGCATTTGTTTTTCTTTGATCAAACCATCTCATGCATTGAGAAACGTTGGGAACACACAGTCCTATGTCACCCTTAATGGAGGATGTGTCTCAGAAAAGCCTGTTGTGAAAGAAAGAAACTATTTTTATATCTTTATTTATCAATGCTTTTTATTTTTTTTTCTCAGACAGGGTGTGGCTTTCTCTCCCAGGCTGGAGGGCAGTGAGATGACAATACCTCACTGAATCTGGAGTCTGGATCTCTTGGGCTCAAATAATCCTCATACTGAAGCCTCTCAAATGGATGGTACTACAGGTGCGAACACCACACCTGAGCAATTAATTTATTTTTTAGAACATTGTCTCAGTCTGATGCCACGCTGGTCTTGAAGTTTTGGGCTCAAGCGATCATCCCACCTGGACCAATTTTTACACATGCTTTGATTAATCCCTTTTTTCCTCTGGTTCTCGGTTTTCTGCCATGCTTCTAATGAATGGAATGGAATAAACTCTTCTGCAGACTAAATATATTCACACACGCTTAATTTTGGTTTTTTTTTTTTTGGGGGGGGGTGTGTTATTGCACATTTAAATCTCTGGGCTAGTGACTGATTTGCCTGAATATACCTGTAGGCCATTCAGATCGTGTATTTTGATTCAGAAATATATGTACATATTGATGACAGGATCTAGGCGCAGTCTCCTGTGACATGATGCAAAGCAGTGGTGACTAACTGGATCATATACTGTACTCTCCAAATATCAACTAAATAGCCTGTTCATAAGACAGGGCTGACATTATTTGCATAGTGCTGTAAGGGAGAGCACTACCTCGACAGAGGCACTAGTGTGTCAGACGTCGAAGGGATTTCAGTATATTTATTCTGATTTTGAAATCTAGTGTAAAGTGGGTCTTTTAAAGTGGGGGATTGTTTGGTTAGAGTTAGGTAGGAATCATAATGATGTAGGATTGGTGGAGCCAAGAAGACAAAAATGTTTAGGCAACGGTTCAATGAGTTTTGGGATTGAAAAATGTCATTTGACACTTTTGACTGAAGAGTTGATGAATCTTTCAGGCAGTTGCTGAAATGAACAGTAAAGTTCTTTGCATCTTTTATTTTCCTAGGCAACAGATTGCTGTATTAGTAAAGTTATGTTGATGAAGCCAGTGGGGTATAAGCTCTCGTTAATGTAGACAGTAAGCTGTGCGCATGATTCCTGTTCTTATTACTCATGTATTCTTTGGCAGTTTAATGTGGGAAATATTATATGGAAGGGAAGGATAGGAACGGGGCCCTGACCAGAATGCAGCCTTTTATAAATAAGATATATTGCTGAAATGACGCCTATATATATCATGCAGCTGGCCTTCTTTTAGGGCAATACCTTGAGTTGGAAAAGAAAGGTGGCTCAATCTCTCTCTGTCTCTCTCTCAAAAGCAACTTGAGTAGGAATCGTGGTGTTTTAAATATTTTTTTTAAAAAACGAGAGCAGTTATAATCATGATCTCTTATTTAATTTACCTTTTATACTTTTTATCCTTTCTTGGCATGGACACTATTATTATTAAATTTTACTTTCTTTTTTTCCTTACTAAGTCCAGTTTTTAATATAGTGCACTCGCAAGTGCTCAAAGAATGGGAGATAGTGATTTCTGGACTCAGACTTTTTGTGAGCAACTATGGCTGTTGGTAGTGTTTCACGTTGTACTAGTTAGGGATCTGTAGAAGGACAGAACTAATAGGATAGATGCATGTATGAAGTAGGGTTTATTAAGGAGTATTGACTCACACGGTGACAAGGTGAAGTCCCACAATAGGCCATCGGCAAGCTGAGGAGCAAGGAAGGCAGTCCGAGTTCCAAAACCTCAAAAGTATTGAAGCCAACATTGCAGCCTTTAGTCTGTGGCCAAAGGCCCGAGAGCCCCTGGCAGATCCTGGTGTGAGTTCAAGAGTCCAAAAGCTGAAGAACCTGGAGTCTGTTGTTCGAGGGCAGGAGGCATGCAGCACCGGAGATAGTTGGAGGCCAGAAGACTCAGCAAGTCTAGTTTTCCATGTTCTACTGCCTGATTTATTCTAGTGGCACTGGCAATTGATTAGATGGTGCCCACCCAGACTGAGGGTGGTTCTACCTCTCCCAGTCCACTGACTCAAATGTTAATCTCCTTTGACAACACACTCTCAGACACACCCAGGAACAATACTTTGCATCCTTCGATCCAATCAAGTTGACACTTAATATTAACCATCACATGCAGACCTGGACTTCAGTGATTCCTGAGTGGCCTCACTCCAGCCTCAAAGAGCAGGCTTGAATTTCTTGCCAAATTTGAACTTCCCGCTGCCATTCCTGTGGGCCATAACAGGTATTTCGGGGATATATTAAACAATGTAGGCATTCCTAGCATATCAACCATATCATCCACACTCTGAAAACATCAGTGTTCAAGAACGTATTCCCTTTCAATTATGCCCTACATTCAATATCTGTGTCTTGTTCATATTCTGTGTTGTGCCTTTTCCATTTTCTTCAAGATTGTTACATCTACTGGAGGCTCTTCCTAGCTATTTCTCAAAAGAACATTCTATTAAATTTATTAATATCAAATTAGTTTTCCTTTGGTTAATGATTCGTACCTTTCATTTACTGCCTGTTTCTTTTTCCCTTTTTCCCTTAAGTTTATTCTGTGACTCTTTTATTCTTTTGCTCTTTCTTAATGTTATTTTCTTGTATCATGGAATTTGCTATCTATTTTAATAAGATATACATTTAATGCTGTGACTGTCCTAAGAATACAATTGAGGCTTGTTCAATAGGCTCCTGGAAATTGTCTGAAAACAATCTTTTAATGTTGATAGCCTAATGGAGTGGTTCAGAAGTGTGGAGTAAAAACATTTAGGTAATTTCTCCCCTAAACATGCAGTGCTTCCTTTAAATTCAGAAATTCTTCTAATTAAGTCAGCAATTTGGAAAATATGTGTGAAAGATACTTATGTGGACTACTCAGGACTTAGTATGTTATAATTTTTGAACTTTAAGTCGTAACATCTGATGACTCAAGGCAGAAACCTGTAATATATAACCTCTGATATGGTTAGAGGTTACCGTATGTGTCTTCAATCTAATTACACACAGTAGCTCATGAAGACTGACAGGAGGGCAGGGAGCATGCTTAGCACAGGCATCTTCCAACCACCTGGAGCATCACTGACCTACATGCAGGCTCCCTACTTCATGGGCCACAAAACTTTGACTGTCTCTTTCCATTTTATTATTCAGTCATTCAAGGCCTCACTGCGGGAAGACTTTAAAATGCAATCATTGGGTCCGGCAAGGGAGGTGACTCACACCTATAATCCCAGCACTTTGGGAGGCTGAGGCCGGTGGATCACTTGAGATCAGGAGTTCGAGCCCAGCCTGGCCAACATGGTGAAACCCCGTCTCTACTAGAAACACAAAAATTAGTCGGGCATGGTGGCACACACCTGTATTCCCAGCTACACAGGAGTCTGAGGCATGAGAATCCCTTGAACCCGGGAGGTGGAGGTCGCAGTGAACCGAGATCAGACCACTGCACTCCAGCTTGGGCGACAGAGCGAGACTCCTTCTGGGAAAAAAAAAACAAAAAAAAAACAAAAAAAAAACACCAATCATTGCTTAAGAGCCTGAGAGAATTCAGGATTTGACAAAATCCAAGAACACTCATAAGGTCTCCATACAGGAAAACAAATATCAAGTAGAGTGCCGGCTCATTTGCTTAGGAGCAATGAAATCTGAACTCGGATATTATAATTGGACTAAAGCTGATTGCTATGATAAACAAATCATGAAAATCGGAATATCTTTGTATTTTCTCCAACAGAACCAGAACATGCAGAAATTAGCAATGAAATGGGTTTTAATCTATCTGATATGCATTCACTCCTTTCAGTAAAAGCAAAAGTTGGTGTAGGATTTGTGTGATTTGTCCAGAATCTCACTAATAATGTTAGAGCTGGTATTAGATTCTCCTTCAGGGTCAGCATGTTTCATACAAAGTGGTATTACAAATGTATTACGTATTTGTGAAAAGCAGAAAGTAGAAAATAATCTACAAATTTTTAGCTGTTGGTTATACTCAGAAGTAAGAAAATGCTTTCCTTTTCTTTTCTCTTTTTTTTTCAACCTCAGATCGGAGTTTCACTCTGTTGCCCAGGCTGGAGTGCAGTGGCACGATCTTGGCTCACAGCAACCTCCACCTCCCAGGTTCAAGCAATTCTCCTGCCTCACCCTCCCGAGTAGATGGGATTACAGGCGCCTGCCACGAAGCCCGGATAAATTTTTGTATTTTTAGTAGAGACTGAGTTTCACCCGCCTGGCTGGTCTCGAACTCCTGGCCTCAAATTATCCGCCCGCCTCGGCCTCCCAAAGTGCTAGGACGACAGGCGTGAGCCCCCACTTCTATTTCATGATTCAATATGGCTTTGACCCAATTAGTGTCTGTATCTGATAGTCTTTGAGTTTTGCACTCAGGCTTCTGGGGTCTCACCCACCTTCCCGAGAAAGTATGCATTTGGACTCTGTTTTTAAAGGGGCAGTAATGTACTCTCTTTTCATTATCAAAAGTGTAATATTATGGAATACAGAAAGCATGTAATTTTGGACCTTAATGGGTAACATACCTCCTTCTGGCATTTTAAATTGCTCTGATTTTGGCAGAATCTTCCCCTGGACACCAGGACCATCTCTGCATTCATCCCCAGTCTTTGACTGAGACAACTCCTGGAGATCAGCTTCCAGGTCAGCTACTAAAAAATACCAAGGATGTCGACTGGAGCAGCCAAACAAGAATGATAAATAAGGAAATGATAATATTCTTTCCCTCAGTGTCATGCAATAAAGCCTGTAGGATACTGTGGTAATAAATGTGATGCAAAGAGGCCCCACCTTTGTTTTCCTCTATTATGACACCTTATCTTAACTAACAATCTGAGGATAAATCACACCACACCTACATTTCCCATACTTACCGTTGTGTATTACAAACACTCAGCTACCTAGGAAACCTGAAGTATCTCAGCTACCTAGGAAATCTGAAGACTGCCCCGCAGAGAGCATTTTAATCATACCTTAAATATAAAGTTCTGAATGATTAGATCAATGTATTGGTCTGTCTATGACAAATCTTATAGTCCTGACACTAATTCCCTGTTCAGGTACCCTGAAAATGCTGGAGTTAAACTTAATTAATGTTTAGGTCCAAAGGCCCTATATGTCAGTAAGAAAAAGTACCCAAAACGACAGCAAAATCACTGTCTTCCAATGAGAGTATGGAAACTGAAGTGCAAAGAAATTAATGGGCATTGTTGACAGTCATATTCTGGAAACCCCTTAATAGTGAATTGCATCACATTTAAAAGAACTAGAGAGGCAAGAGGAAACACGTTCAAAAGCTAGCAGAAGGCAAGAAATAACTAAGATCAGAGCAGAACTGAAGGAGATAGAGACAGAAAAAAAACCTTCAAAAAATCAATGAATCCAGGAGCTGGTTTTTTGAAAAGATCAACAAAATTGATAGACCGTTAGCAAGACAAATAAAGAAGAAAAGAGAGAAGAAACAAATAGACACAATGAAAAATGATAAAGGGGATATCACCACCGACCCCACAGAAATACAAACTACCATCAGAGACTACTATGTGTAAACACCTCTACGCAAATAAACTAGAAAACATAGAAGAAATGGATAAATTCGTGACCACATACACTCTCCCAAGACTAAACCAGGAAGAAGTTGAATCCCTGAATAGACCAATAGCAGGCTCTGAAATTGAGGCAATAATTAATAGCCTACCAACCAAAAAAAGTCCAGGACCAGACGGATTCACAGCCGAATTCTACCAGAGGTACAAGGAGGAGTTGGTACCATTCCTTCTGAAACTATTCCAATCAATAGAAAAAGAGGGAATCCTCCCTAACTCATTTTAGGAGGCCAACATCATCCTGACACCAAAGCCTGGCAGAGACACACACAAAAAAGAGAATTTTAGACCAATATCCCTGATGAACATCGATGCGGAAATCCTCAATGAAATACTGGCAAACCGAATCCAGCAGCACATCAAAAAGCTTATCCACCACGATCAAGTGGGCTTCATCCCTGGGATGCAAGGCTGGTTCAACATATGCAAATCAATAAACGTAACCCAGCATATAAACAGAACCAAAGACAAAAATCACATGATTATCTCAATAGATGCAGAAAAGGCCTTTGATAAAATTCAACAGCCCTTCATGCTAAAAACTCTCAATAAATTCGGTATTGATGGAACGTATCTCAAAATAATAAGAGCTGTTTATAACAAACCCACAGCCAATATCATACTGAATGGGCAAAAACTGGAAGCATTCCCTTTGAAAACTGGCACAAGACTGGGATGCCCTCTCTCACCACTCCTATTCAACATAGTGTTGGAAGTTCTGGCCAGGGCAATCGGGCAGGAGGAAGAAATAAAGGATATTCAATTAGGAAAAGAGGAAGTCAAATTGTCCCTGTTTGCAGATAACGTGATTGTATATTTAGAACACCCCATCATCTCAGCTCCAAATCTCCTTAAGCTGATAAGCAACTTTGGTGAAGTCTCAGGATACAAAATCAATGTGCAAAAATCACAACCATTCTTATACACCAATAACAAACAGAGAGCCAAATCATGAGTGAACTCCCATTCACAATTGCTTCAAAGAGAATAAAATACCTAGGAATCCAACTTACAAGGGATGTGAAGGACCCCCTCAAGGAGAACTACAAACCACTGCTCAATGAAATAAAAGAGGACGCAAACAAATGGAAGAACATTCCATGCTCATGGATAGGAAGAATCAATATCATGAAAATGGCCATACTGCCCAAGGTAATTTATAGACTCAATGCCATCCCCATCAAGCTACCAATGACTTTCTTCACAGAATTGGAAAAAACTGCTTTAAAGTTCATATGGAAACAAAAAAGAGCCCGCATTGCCAAGACAGTCCTAAGCCAAAAGAACAAAGCTGGAGGCATCACGCTACCTGACTTCAAACTATACTACAAGGCTACAGTAACCAAAACACCATCGTACTGGCACCAAAACAGAGATCTAGACCAATGGAACAGAACAGAGCCCTCAGAAATAATACCACACATCTACAACCATCTGATCTTTGACAAACCTGACAAAAACAAGAAATGGGGAAAGGATTCCCTGTTTAATAAATGGTGCTGGGAAAACTGGCTAGCCATATAAAGGAAGCCAAAACTGGATCCCTTCCTTACACCCTATACGAAAATTAATTCAAGATGGATTAGAGACTTAAATTTAGACCTAACACCATGAAAACCCTAGAAGAAAACCTAGGCAATACCATTCAGGACATAGGCATGGGCAAGGGCTTCATGTCTAAAACACCAAAAGCAATGGCAACAAAAGCCAAAATTGGTAAATGGGATCTAATTAAACTAAAGAGCTTCTGCACAGCAGAAGAAACTACCATCAGAGTGAACAGGCAACCTACAAAATGGGAGAAAATTTTTGCAATCTACTCATCTGACAAAGGGCTAATATCCAGAACCTACAAAGAACTCAAACAAATTTACAAGAAAAAAACAAACAACCCCATCAAAAAGTCGGCAAAGGATATGAACAGACAATTCTCAAAAGAAGACATTTATGCAGCCAACAGACACATGAAAAAATGCTCATCATCACTGGCCATCAGAGAAATGCAAATCAAAACCACAATGAGATACCATCTCACACCAGTTAGAATGGCGATCATTAAAAAGTCAGGAAACAACAGATGCTGGAGAGGATGTGGAGAAACAGGAACACTTTTACACTGTTGGTGGGACTGGAAACTAGTTCAACCATTGTGGAAGACAGTGTGGCGATTCCTCAAGGATCTAGAACTAGAAATACCATTTGACCCAGCCATCCCATTACTGGGTATATACCCAAAGGATTATAAATCATGCTGCTGTAAGGACACATACACACGTATGTTTATTGCAGCACTATTCACAATAGCAAAGACTTGGAACCAACCCAAATGTCCATCAATGATAGACTGGATTAAGAAAATGTAGCACATATACACCATGGAATACTATGCAGCCATAAAAAAGGATGAGTTCATGTCCTTTGTAGGGACAAGGATGCAGCTGGAAACCATCATTCTCAGCAAACTATTGCAAAAACAGAAAACCAAGCACTGCATGTTCTCACTCATAGGTGGAAACTGAGCGATGAGAACACATGGACACAGGAAGGGGAATATCACACACCGGGGCCTGTCGTGGGGTCGGGGGGAGGGGGGAGGGATAGCATTAGGAGATATACCTAATGTAAATGACGAGTTAATGGGTGCAGCACACCAACATGGCACATGTATACATATGTAACAAACCTGCATGTTGTGCACACGTGCCCTAGAACTTAAACTATAATAATTAAAAAAAAAAAAAGAAAGAAAGAATGAAAAGAAACAGTGAATTGCTAAAATAATCCATGGCCCAAATTCTGTCTATCTTTAGTTTGAAAATGCTATCTATTCGTTGAGGAAACAGTTTCTGTTTCATGATAATCTTATCGTACTTGGAGTTTTCTAATTATAAAAATATTAAAACAACTTTTAAAAGCCCCTTCAAAGTCCTAATAATGTATTCCAGTATCCTGAATTATCCACCTTTTACCAAACATACTGTCAAGAATACACATCAAAGGAAACAGTGGCTGTCATTTATTGGCCTCTTTTCTGGAGACACTATCCTGCTTCACTGAACTGCATTTCATCCTGAGCCAATACTGAAGTACCTTACAGTACAGACATATTTGAGTATTAAGCATTTTTAAGCAAAATCATTCACATTTTCTAACATGGATGGTGGGAAGAATGCAAACCTTGGAACAAAATATGAATTCCTTCTCCATGAGTCAAGTGTTCTTGGTAAGTCTCAATCTCTGAGCCTCATTTTTCTATTTGTTTGTTGGTTTGTTTATTTATTTATTGACACAGTTTCCTTCTTTTTGCCCAGGCTGGAGTGCAATGGTGCGGTCCCGGCTCACTGCAACCTCCACCTCCCGGGTTCAAGCAGTTCCTCTGCCTCAGCCTCCTGAGTAGCTGGGATTACAGGCATGTGCCACCACACCCGGCTAATTTTTGTATTTTCAGTAGAGACGGGGTTTCGCCGTGTTGGCCAGGCTCGTCTTGAACTCCTGAGCTCAGGTGATCCACCTGCCTCGGCCTCCCAAAGTGCTGGGATTACAGAGGTGAGCCACCATGCCTTGTGCAGCGAGGGGCATGCACACTGAGTCAGGCACGTATAGGGCCAGCCAGGGTTTTCCTGCTATCCCCACACCCTTGTCCCAGGTTGTTTTTAGTAGGAAGAAAGGGACGTGAGAGATTTTTAAAATTTTTTTTTGTCTCTTGCCCAACCATTCTCATGCATCCAGAAACACTGAGAACAGAGAGTCCCATGTCACCCTCAGTGGAGGGTCTGCCTCAGAAAGACCTTCGTGACAGAAATAAAGAATTTTATGTCTATATTTACACAAGCTGTTTTCTCAGGGTGTTTTTCTGTTGTCCAGGGTGGAGGGCAGTGGCATGACGATGCCTCACTGCAGCCTCCATCTCTTGGGTTCAAGCAATCCTCCTCACACTGCAACCTCCCCTGTAGCTGGGACTACAGGTGGCCACCACCACGCCTGCCTAATGTATTTAATTATTATAATTTTTTTTTAGATGTGGGGCGTCACTGTGTTGCTCAGGCTGCTTTCAAACACATGGCCTCAAGTGATCCTTGCATGTCTGCCAGTTTTTATACATGCTTTTTATACATGCTATAGACTCAATCAATTCACACCTGTGCGTTTTCTTTAAGGTTGTGTTATTGCACATTTATACCTCTCGAGTGGTAGCTGATTTCCCTGAATACCTGTCAGGTAATCACTGGCTCGCCAATCAGTGTGGTTTTAACATTGGCTCACAGTGGCTTGGAAAGCCCTCATGGGAAGTATTTCTTGAGGAAAAGTGGAGAGTTTGCAGGAATAGTTTTGAAAAACAGAGACAACCGATGTCTTCCTTCCCTCCCTTGCCTCTCCTCATGTGCCAGGTTTTCTGTTTTCTCCACTATTACAGAATCACCATGTAGTATTCTGTGATGAAAACTTTTATCTCTTTAATCATCCCATTTCGTCCTCCAGACCTTTTTTTTCTGGAAGGGTTGTAAGCAGAAGGGACAAAACATCTTCAGAAAATCACATTATGATATAAACTTAGTGAAAAGATTCATCATATTTAAGAAATGGACAGGATGAAATCCTGAATTCGTAAACATTAAAAAAATCGGTTTACATAACATCCGTCCCTTTTGTCTCTATCCTTTATCCAGTGAGAAGTGTAGAAAAGACGAATTCCTTGCTTGCGGCAACTGCATTAAGTAGTCAAACTGCTGGACCCTTTCTGTCAATATCACACATCCAGATGTAATAGCCACAAGACACAAAAACATTTTACAACTGTACCTTTTTTTTTTTTTTTAAATCTCATTGTAATTTGCATCAAACCCCTAGCACTGAACTCAACATTCACAGAGTTAAGAGTACCATGGCCGAGAGAGATCCTGCCTCAAATGTTGGGAGGAGGCTGCAGCAGTGGCAGTCCAGCTGAAGACAAGGCTGGAATGTGTCTTCACACACCCCACTCCCTTTTTGAGACAGGATTTCTCTCTGTCGTCCAGGCTGGAATACCCTGGAGGACTTAGAGCGCACCACAAACTAGGACTCCTAGGCTCAAGCAATCCTCCTGTGTTACTTTCCTGAGTAGATGGGACTACAGACACGTGCCATGGTGCCCAGCTAGTTTTAAAAATTGTGTAGAGCAGGGGTCTCACTATGTTGCCCAGGCTGGTCTTGAACTCCTGGCTTCAAATGATTCTCCTCCCTCAGCCTCTCAAAATACTGGGATTACAGGTGTGAGCCTCTGCATGTGGCCTTTTTTCTCTCTTACTTTTTTTCCTTTATCTAAGGCTTAAGGTTTATCTAAGGCTTTGCTTTAACCCAGGAAACTGATTTTTTTTTTTCCCTCCCACTTAGAGGAAAGAGCACTTCAAACGTTCAGGATTTTTGGCCTACTGAAAGTTCACTGGCAACAATTGTGTCCTGTCTCTACCTGCCTGCAGGGGAAAACAAAAATTAAAGTCAGCACCAGGCTGCACTTTTCCTCCATACATTATCCTGCACAGAACAGTGGTTGAGGGATCCAGTGAGCCAGTTCTCTTCCAGTTGGAGAGATTATTGTTAAATGCTGTGAGGACATGTGTTTTTCATAATAGACAACAGCTCGGCTGTTGCTTCATACTATGGGGAAATGCATAGTCTCCCAGGAGCGACAGCTTCATCATCTCTACCCCTTCACTCTTCCTTTACTCAAAGAAAGTTTCACCGTATTGTAGTGAGTCGGGGTCCTGCTGGTGAATCACACAGTTGCTGACAGTGTCAGGGACCCCCAAGGCCACCCTCACCTTCAGTGATTCATGGACATTCTCTGCTGCCCTCCTGCATACAATACTCCTAACTGAAGCCAGCCGCCTCACCTCAGGTCAGTATACCATGCCTTCCACCTTGTCACGGGCTTTGCTCCTACAGTGATCACTCCTCTCTCCTGAACCATCAACTGCTCCCTCTACATTGGATCATTCCCCAAGCTACGGGAAAACTCACCCTCTAACCCCATGTCCTTCTGTAGCTACGAACACATTAAACTCTTGCCCTGCAAAGGAAAACTGCCTGAACTTGTGTAACACACTTCATTGGAGTCCATTTTCAAAATTATCTACAAAGGAAAATGAATCAGAATATTCAAAACAATTCTGAAGTTTAACTTTGGGGAATTCACCCTACATGATGTCAAGATTCACATTAATTCTATTATATTTATCGATTGATTATGTTGTCAGTGCATTGGAAGAAGGTGACTTCCCCCTTGGCTTGGGGATTGATTCAATGTAGAGGGAGCCACTGATGGTTCAGGAGAGAAGAGTGATCAGTGCAGGAGCGATGCCCCTGAGAAGGTGGGAGGCATGGGATCCTCAGCTGAGGTGAGGGCGCTGCCTTGAGTTAGGAAGCATTGCATGAAGTTATTGATTATGATGCTTAATCATCCAGCCCCATATGGCAATTGTGTTACTTCTCCAGTATTCAAGACAGTGTGGTATTGGGGGAAAATCTACGGATCAAAATAGAGCCAGCAATAGACTCACAAACCTAATAAGTTGATTTTCAGATAAGTGGCAAAGGCAATGGAGAAAGATTTTCTTTTTAAAACATTGTGTTGTTTTCTCCTGTCTCATGGCCACTACATTAATTGTTTCTTATTCCTCAGGTTCCTTCCCTGTGTTTCTCCCTTGCACTTCAACTGCTCTTCTGTCTGTCTGTCTGCCCCACCACAGTGCGATATTTTTCACAGCAAGTACCACGTGTCTTTGTGATATTTCAGATGTCCATCCCATCAGTGATAAACCGAATCAAGAAAATGTGGTACACATACACCGTGGAATATATGCAGCCATAAAAAGAATGAGATCATGTCGTTGGCAGGGACATGGATGGTGGTGGCAGCCATTATCCTCAGCAAACTAATGCAGGAACAGAAAACCAAATACCGGATGTTCTCACTTATAAGTGGGAGCTAAATGATGAAAACACATGGACACGTGGGAGACGCATCACACACTGGGCCTACTGAAGTGCAGGGGTGGGAGGAGGGAGAGGGTCAGGAAGAGTAGCTCGTGGATGCTGGGCTTAATACCAGGGTGATGTGATGATGTGTGCAGTAAATCACCGTGGCACACATTTACCCATGTAAGAAGCCTGCACATCCTACACATGTACCCCTGAACTTAAAGTAAAGTTTGGAAATTAAAGATGTCAGTATTTCAGAATCCTTCTTTCCATGTGTTGGTCATTGTGTCATTTATCTAAGCGTTATGGTGACATAAAAGCTCAGGCATAACAACAATTAGTATGATCAGCAATTTTCCAGGATTATAGCTCAGTATGATCTAACATCAACTACTAATATTGAATTGCATTTGACTCCTTGAAGTACTTAAGGAAAATTGGTAAGAAAAAATATTCATGCTTGAAAATATTTTTAAAATTTGTGTAAATTGGATCAACACTGAATACCACAGATGTCGCTGTCACTGGACGCGAATGAAGTGCATAATAGGAACCATAAGACACAGTCAATGATAAAGGGGGAAATAAAAGGGAACCTATCAAAGCACCATCAGACGAGTGCAGAAGCACACACATGAACACACCCTGCAGCTGCAGAAAGACATGGTAGGAAGTAAAGCCCCACAACTCATCAGCCTTCCTTCTCACCAGCTCATGAGTTCACAAGTGAGTTTGCTGAGGGTCAAATGCCCACAGTAAAACTGACCAATTTAAACATCACTGAGCGCCATTTCAAGCATTATGTAGAAAGCTACAGACAACAGTGAACTTATTCTGAGCACGTCTTAATCCATCATCTTCACAGATGGCTATAGAAATGGCCTGTAAACATTTTGTCTGATAACCGCTAAAGTAGTGACGTTCAAACTCTTTTATGACACTGTGTGAGAAATACACAGTTTACATATAGTCGACTAGGCAAGTAAATATATGTATGTGCATGGGGATGTGCAGTGCATTTGTATATTCTACATGCAGCGAACGCTATTTAGTAATTTATTTTATCTCTGTTCTTTAAAATGCCGTTTGTGGCTGACAACATTATTCTCATGATCCACCATGGATTAAAAACCAGTTTAGAAATGATTACAGCTTTTTCGGAGAACATCCCCAATGGTTGATAAATGTTGCTATAGAATATATGCAAATATACATGAGAACCCAATTTTGTCCACCTCCTTTGCAATTCAGTGTTTTTAGACAAAACTCCCATCTTCGATATGGGCCAAAAGGCTACTACAAAATATAGAGTTACTGATGAAATATGTGTTTCATCTGCAGATATCAGTGTCTGTTTTGCACAGGTGTAGTCTTACTTGGAGAGATGAGAACTCACAGGCAAAAGGGACAGACAGTACATGTGACTTCTTGTCCTCTTGATATCATGTGGAGGCTTTGCTTGGGCTGCAGCATAGGTGAACGCCATGCATTGCCTGCGTTCGCGGGGACCTCCCTGTGAATGCACAGGGACCTCCATTCCCCTACTGTGCTCCCATTTTATGAGGCCAGTGGGAGAGCTACACTGAACGTGGTAGGTAGCAAATAATTTCACCTCAACCACCAAGCAATCTGAGCTCAGGTGACAGTGTTTACTCTGGTACCCTGAGACTTGCCAGCTGCTCGGAATCTGTAGACTTTGTCCCACCCACCCACCATCCTGTGGAAATCTAAGTTTGGTCATAGATTCCCGTGCATGGAGGATGGGAAGCTCTGGTCATGTGGGAAATTGAGCCCCCTCACAGGTAGACTGGTTGTGTTGGTCCCAGCTCTGTTTCCTCCCTTAACAGCTAGAGAGTTGCTGTAGGGTCACGTATCAGGCAACTCTTCTTGTCTCTACAATGTCTTTCATACTTTCCGCTGCTTCCTGTTTGTCACAAGGGCTCCTTCACAACTTTCCCAATCCCAATCCTAATATGATCCTTTGAACTCATCCAGCAGGTCCGGAGTTATGGCCCACAGGAATGGCAGCGGGAAGTTCAAATTTGGCAAGAAATTCAAGCCTGCTCTTTGAGGCTGGAGTGAGGCCACTCAGGAATCACTGAAGTCCAGGTCTGCATGTGATGGTTAATATTAAGTGTCAACTTGATTGGATCGAAGGATGCAAAGTATTGTTCCTGGGTGTGTCTGAGAGTGTGTTGTCAAAGGAGATTAACATTTGAGTCAGTGGACTGGGAGAGGTAGAACCACCCTCAGTCTGGGTGGGCACCATCTAATCAATTGCCAGTGCCACTAGAATAAATCAGGCAGTAGAACATGGAAAACTAGACTTGCTGAGTCTTCTGGCCTCCAACTATCTCCGGTGCTGCATGCCTCCTGCCCTCGAACAACAGACTCCAGGTTCTTCAGCTTTTGGACTCTTGAACTCACACCAGGATCTGCCAGGGGCTCTCGGGCCTTTGGCCACAGACTAAAGGCTGCAATGTTGGCTTCAATACTTTTGAGGTTTTGGAACTCGGACTGCCTTCCTTGCTCCTCAGCTTGCCGATGGCCTATTGTGGGACTTCACCTTGTCACCGTGTGAGTCAATACTCCTTAATAAACCCTACTTCATATATGCATCTATCCTATTAGTTCTGTCCTTCTACAGATCCCTAACTAGTACAACGTGAAACACTACCAACAGCCATAGTTGCTCACAAAAAGTCTGAGTCCAGAAATCACTATCTCCCATTCTTTGAGCACTTGCGAGTGCACTATATTAAAAACTGGACTTAGTAAGGAAAAAAAGAAAGTAAAATTTAATAATAATAGTGTCCATGCCAAGAAAGGATAAAAAGTATAAAAGGTAAATTAAATAAGAGATCATGATTATAACTGCTCTCGTTTTTTAAAAAAAATATTTAAAACACCACGATTCCTACTCAAGTTGCTTTTGAGAGAGAGACAGAGAGAGATTGAGCCACCTTTCTTTTCCAACTCAAGGTATTGCCCTAAAAGAAGGCCAGCTGCATGATATATATAGGCGTCATTTCAGCAATATATCTTATTTATAAAAGGCTGCATTCTGGTCAGGGCCCCGTTCCTATCCTTCCCTTCCATATAATATTTCCCACATTAAACTGCCAAAGAATACATGAGTAATAAGAACAGGAATCATGCGCACAGCTTACTGTCTACATTAACGAGAGCTTATACCCCACTGGCTTCATCAACATAACTTTACTAATACAGCAATCTGTTGCCTAGGAAAATAAAAGATGCAAAGAACTTTACTGTTCATTTCAGCAACTGCCTGAAAGATTCATCAACTCTTCAGTCAAAAGTGTCAAATGACATTTTTCAATCCCAAAACTCATTGAACCGTTGCCTAAACATTTTTGTCTTCTTGGCTCCACCAATCCTACATCATTATGATTCCTACCTAACTCTAACCAAACAATCCCCCACTTTAAAAGACCCACTTTACACTAGATTTCAAAATCAGAATAAATATACTGAAATCCCTTCGACGTCTGACACACTAGTGCCTCTGTCGAGGTAGTGCTCTCCCTTACAGCACTATGCAAATAATGTCAGCCCTGTCTTATGAACAGGCTATTTAGTTGATATTTGGAGAGTACAGTATATGATCCAGTTAGTCACCACTGCTTTGCATCATGTCACAGGAGACTGCGCCTAGATCCTGTCATCAATATGTACATATATTTCTGAATCAAAATACACGATCTGAATGGCCTACAGGTATATTCAGGCAAATCAGTCACTAGCCCAGAGATTTAAATGTGCAATAACACACCCCCCCCCAAAAAAAAAAAACCAAAATTAAGCGTGTGTGAATATATTTAGTCTGCAGAAGAGTTTATTCCATTCCATTCATTAGAAGCATGGCAGAAAACCGAGAACCAGAGGAAAAAAGGGATTAATCAAAGCATGTGTAAAAATTGGTCAAGGTGGGATGATCGCTTGAGCCCAAAACTTCAAGACCAGCGTGGCATCAGACTGAGACAATGTTCTAAAAAATAAATTAATTGCTCAGGTGTGGTGTTCGCACCTGTAGTACCATCCATTTGAGAGGCTTCAGTATGAGGATTATTTGAGCCCAAGAGATCCAGACTCCAGATTCAGTGAGGTATTGTCATCTCACTGCCCTCCAGCCTGGGAGAGAAAGCCACACCCTGTCTGAGAAAAAAAAATAAAAAGCATTGATAAATAAAGATATAAAAATAGTTTCTTTCTTTCACAACAGGCTTTTCTGAGACACATCCTCCATTAAGGGTGACATAGGACTGTGTGTTCCCAACGTTTCTCAATGCATGAGATGGTTTGATCAAAGAAAAACAAATGCTCTCTTAAGTGCCTTTCTTTCCACTACAAACACCCTGTGGATGCGGGTATGAGAACAGCAGGAAAACCGTGGTCGACCCTGCAAGTGGCAGACTCAGTGGGCATGCCCCTTGCTAAGCAAGTTCCTGCTGCCCATGTGACTTGCTGTCTGTCTTCTATCCCTGCAGAGCTGTGGAAGGAAACGTCATGACTTCTTTCTTGCCAACTATGACACAGCTGGTAGGTCAGCAGAGCAGTCCTCCCAGAAGTTGAAGTGTCAGTGAGTGGGAGGGAAAGCAGAAGGGCTTCCCGTAGGTTGGACCACTCGGTCCATGGCCTCATATAGATCCTCATCCTTCTACTAAAAGGCAGCCACATCACCATGGCCTTGCTGTTGTGGGGTCCTGGGCAGGGGAGGAAGTAAGGGCATAGTGGGGAGGAGGGTCAGATGAACAGGGAATGAGTTGAAGGGTGACATTATTTGCAGTATTTCAGTCTCAGAGGCATAAAAAATACGACACAGAGAGGATGGATTCCAAAGTCCTTAGTGGGGACCTTGGAAGGAGCAGAGGACAGGGCATGGGGAGACAAGGAAGCGCAGTGCGGCTCTTAAGGCAAGAGGGGACCTCACTGCGCATGCTCCTTTGGTGCCTCCTTAGTGCGCATATTCATTGGGCGTCTTCCCATTGGCCCTTCGCGTATGGTGAACGCCGGGGAGCTGTGATCCTGCAGCTCGGGTCCCTGAGGTCTGGATTCTTTCTCCCCTGCTGAGACGCAGCCAGTAGGTCCACAGGTCGCTCCAGCTGGGAGTTGAAGCGTGAGTGAGAGTGCGGAGGAGCCAGCGGGCTTCCAGAGGGTCGGGGCGCATGATTGGTGACTCCGAGTGAGAAGGGGCTTGATGTCGTCGTCCTTCTCGTGCGGCCCCGCAGCTATGGGCCTTCTTGTCTTGTCGGGGTCAGAACGAAGGAAGAAGCAGGGCCTCGGAATGGGACGGGGGTTAGGTGAAGCTGGGGCGATGCTGGGGTGCTGTTGGTGGTATTCCAGTCCCAGAAACGCCTGAAACTTCCAACAGAGGACAAATTCCAGACTCCTCAAGGGGCATCAGGCCTGGAATGTCGTGGGCGGTAAGGAAGGGGCCTGGAAATTGGGAACACTCCGGACTGGTGACCGCCACCCCGAGGTTTGTATAATGAACCGCAGAGGTGCCCGCCCGGTGAGGACTGCCCAGTGCTATGTGGCAACTTCTCAGCTCCATCTTGGAAGTTCGAATGGGTGGGAGGGGCTATGCATTCCAACAAAACTCGATGTTGGGGGGAAATGGCCCTAGCAAAGGGTGTGTGACAAAAGCCATGGGCACTTTAATTTTAATTCTCAAGCTGTATTTTCCTAAATGTCTCGCGATGGAGAGTCCAATTGTGAAACCAAACCTCATTGGAAATACCGTGCGTCTCTTGCCGTAAGCCCTAAGGCATTGCTCAGCTAGCTTGACGAACATAAGTGGCTGTGCAAGTATTCGATTCAGAAGGCATACGCACTTATACATGCCCTCTGACTTACCTTTCAATGTCTTACCAAATTTTTAAAAATTGCAAGTTAGCATTTGGCCATGGAAGTGCTCAAATGTAGTATCCACTCACATGCATTTTTCCAGTCACGGTATTCTGGGTTTTGGTTTGGTTTGGTTTGGTTTTTTTGAGATGGAGTTTTGCTCTTGTTGCCCAGGCTGGAGTGCAATGGCGTGATCTCGGCTGGCTGCAGCATTCGCCCCCGGGTTCAAGCGGTTCTCCTGCCTCAACCTCCCGACTAGCTGGGATTAAGGCACTCACCACCACACCCGGCTAAGTTTTTGTATTTTTAGTAGAGACGGGGTTTCACCATTTTGGCCAAGCTGGCCTCGAACTCCTGACCTCAGGTGATCCATCCTCCTCAGCCTCCGCAAAGTGCACACTGTTCTGTTTGCAGACTGAAATATGAGTTGGCGAGGAAGAAGATATAGACCAAGACGATGTTTACGACTTGCTCAGCTGGTTGGGCCTATGCCTGTGAGTAACTTAACGTTCGATTTTTTCCAATAGCAGAAGTTTTTTTGTGTGGTAGTTATTGTTGAACTAGTATAGATACACTGATAAAGGTCTCCCATGTTGATAAAAAATGATCATGGCATCTCATGAAGGAAAGAGTAACCCAAGAGGACTACACACTGTTTTCGCCTGGATGTGTGAACTTGTGTTCCTCGATTTGACTGGTGATTTCCTCCTCATGCTTATTCATAGCACGTTACACCCATTCAACCCCACATGAATTAAAATGGCTTCCAACGCCATTGAGGGTAACGGTCTCAGAGTAACCTCTCTATGGGAAGAGTAACTTAATGAAGAATAAGTATGTGGAATAGTTTTGGGATAGTGTTGGAGCATGTCTTTAAACATGCATATGATCAGAAGTATCTGTGTAATCTGTATATTCATGTTATTGACATGCATTGATAAGAAGAATTTTTTATCTGCACATGCACACACCATGTCCCCGCCCTTGTCCCAGGAGCCCAGTGTGCCAGAGCCTCAACAAGAAGGACCACCAACTGAAAGTCAGGATCATACACCTGGTCAGAAGAGAGAAGAAGATCAGGGTGCAGCTGAGATTCAAGGTGCTGGGAAGGGAAAGAAAGAATGTCTATGGGGGGAGGAGGCCTGTGTGTGCATGACGCCTTATGCCATGACCAGTGACAGGACGAAAGAAAACAACAGGAAAGGATCTCAAACATTTGCTGAGAGTTTTGCAAGAGGCTGGAAATGTGATGGGTATAGTTTGCAGCTTCCTGCAGTCCCTGGATATGATGAATCTTCTCTTTTTCTTTGAGATGCATTTTGTATGCTTGAAAATATAGTCGTTCCTAAATCAGACGAAACCATGTAATTGGTTGTATAAAAATGTACATTATTTCACCAGTTTAACTTGATATTCTTAGGACGTTGCAGTGAGATCTTCTCAGCCATGGTGTTCACAGTGTTGTAAGCACCCTTTGATAGCATGTGGAGTGCCAAGTCACCCTACCATATAACACCCCAAATAAAGCCCATTTGCAAAGGAATCTTAGCCTCATTCTATAAATAAGAAAACGGAGGCCGGGCGTGGTGCCTCACCCCTGTTATCCCTGCACTTTGGGAGGCCGAGGTGGGCGGATCACTTGAGGTCAGGAGTTCGAGACCACCGTGGCCAATATGGTGAAATCCTGTCTCTATAAAAATATACGAACTCGTTGGGCGTGGTGGCACACACCTGTAATCTCAGCTACTAAGTAGGCTGAGGCAGGAGAATTTCTTGAGCCCGTGCGGCAGAGGTTGCAGTGAGCCGAGATCACACCACTGCACTCCAGCCTTGGTGACACAGCGAGACTCCGTCTCAAAACATAAAAATAAATAAATAAGAAAACTGAGGCTCAGAGATAGAGACTTACCAAGAAAACTTGACGCATGGAGAAGGAATTCGTATTTTGTTCCAAGGTATGCATTCTTCCTACCATCTATTTTAGAAAATGTGAATGATATTTTGCTCAAAAATGCTTAATACTCAAATGTGTCTGTACTATAAGGTGCTTCGATATTGGCTCAGGACAAAACGCAGTTCAGTGAAGCAGGATAGCAACTCCAGAAAAGAGGTCAATGAATGACAGCCACTGTTTCCTTTGATGTATATTTTTGACAGTATGTTTGGTAAAAGGTGGATAACTCAGGATGTTGGCGTACAGGTAACTTTATTAGTAGGATATGGAGGGGGCTTTGAAAAGTTGTTTCAATATTTTTATAATTAGAAAGCTCCAAGTACGATAAGATTATCATGAAACAGAAATTGTTTTCTCAACGGATAGCATTTTCAAACTAATCAGAGACAGAATTTGGGCCATGGATTATTTTAGCAATTCCCTGTTAAGGGGTTTCCAGAATATGACTGTCAACAATGCTCATTAATTTCTTTGCACTTCAGTTCCCGTACTCCCACTGGAAGACAGTGGTTTTGCTGTTATATTTCGTACTTTTTTTCTTAATGACATTCATGTATGGAAAGTCACATATAGGGGCCTTTGGATCTAAGAATTACTTTAATAAAGTTTAACCCCAACATTTTCAAGATACCTCAACAGGGGATGAGTGTCAGGACCATAAGATTTGTCATAGGCTCACCGATGCATTGATCTAATCCTTCAGAAGATTACATTGAAGTTACGATTAAAATGCTATCCGTGAGGCTGTCCTGTTTTCCTAGGTAGCTGTGTGTTTATAATACACAATGGTAAAGTATGGGCAAGGTAGGTGTGCTGAGACTTATCCTCAGATTGTCATTTAAGATAAGGTATCATAATACAGGAAAACAAACGTGGGACATCTTTGCTTCACATTTATTACCACAGTAGCTTATAGGCTTTTATTGCATAACACCAAGGAAAAGAAAAGGATCAGTTCCTTATTTATCACTCCTGTTTGGCTGCTCCAGTCGACATCCTTTTGGTATTTTTCAGTGCCCGACCTGGAAGTTGATCTCCAGAAGCTGTCTCAGTCAAAGACTGGGGATGAATGCGGAGATGGTTCTGATGTCCAGGGGAAGATTCTGCCAAAATCAGAGCAATTTAAAATGCCAGAAGGAGGTATGTTACCCATTAAGATTCAAAATTATGTGCTGTCTGTATTCCATAATATTATACTTTTGATAATAAAAGGAGAGAATCTTACTGCCCCTTTAAAAATAGAGTTCAAATGCAGACTTTCTTTGGAAGGTAATTCAGACCCTAGAAGCCTGACTGCAAAACTGAAACACTATCAGATACAGACACAAATTGGGTCAAAGCCATATTGAATCATCAAATAGCAAAGCATTTTCTTACTTCTGAGTATAACCAACAGCTAACAATTTTCAGATTATTTTGTGATTTCTGCTTTTCACAAAAACATAATGCACTTGTAATACCACTTTGTATGAAATATGCTGATCCCTGAAGGAGATTCTCGTACCAGCTCTTAACATAATTTGTGAGCTTCTGGACAAATCACATAAATCCTACACCCATTTTTGCTTTTATTGAAAGTAGTGAATGCACATCAGATAGATTAAAATCCACTTCAGTGCTGATTTCTACATGCTCTGGTTCTGTTGGAGAGAATGCAAAGATACTCGGATTTTCATGATTTGTTTATCATAACGATCAGCTGCAGTCCAATTGTAATATCTGAGTTGAGATTTCATTGCTTCTAAGAAAACAAGCGGGCACTCTGCTTGATGTTTGTTTTTCCGTAAGGAGACCTTCATGAGTGTTCTTGAATTTTGTCAAATCCTGAATTCTCTCAGACTCTTAAACAATGATTGTTTTATTTTTATTTTTGCTTTTGTTTTGTTTTGTTTTGTTTTGTTTTGTTTCGGATGAGGTCTCGCTCGGCCGCCCCAGGATGGAGTGCAGTGGTCCGATCTTGGTTCCCTGTGACCCCCGCCTCCCGGGTTTAAGCGATTCTCATGCCTCAGCCTCACGTGTATTTGGGATTACAGGTGCATGCCACCATGCCCAACTAATTTTTGTATTTTTGGTAGAAACAGGGGCTCACCATGTTGGCCAATCTGGGCTCGAACTCCTGACCTCAAGTGATCCACCTGCCTCGGCCTCCCAAAATGCTGGGATTACAGGTGTGAACCACCTCCCTCGCTGGACCCAATGATTTGTGTTTTAAAGTCTTCCCACAGTGAAGCCTTGAATGACTGAATAATAGAATGGAAAGAGACAGTCAAGGTTTTGTGGCCCATGAAGTAGGGAGCCTGCATGTAGGTCAGTGATGCTCAAAGTGGTTGAAAGATACCTGTGCTAAGCATGCTCCCTGCCCTCCTGTCAATCTTCATGAGCTACTGTGTGTAATTAGATTGAAGACACATACGGTAACCTCTAACCATATCAGAGGTTATATATTACAGGTTTCTGCCTTGAGTCATCAGATGATATGATTTAAAGTTCAAAGACTATAACGTACTAAGTCCTGAGTAGTCCACATAAGTATCTTTTACACGTTTTTCAAATTGCTGACTTAATTAGAAGAACTTCTGAATTTAAAGGATGCACTGCATTTTTAGGGGAGAAATTATCTAAATGATTTACTCCACACTGGTGAACCACTCCATTAGACTATTTACATTAATAGATAGTGTGTAGACGATTTCCAGGAGCCTACTGAACAAGCCTCAGTTGTATTCTTAGGACAGTCATACCGTTAAATGCATATCTTATTAAAATAGATAACAAATTACATGATACAAGAAAATAATACTGAGACATAAAAAATAATAAAAGAGTCACAGAATAAACTTAAGGGAAAGGGAAACAGGCAGTACATGAAAGGTATGAATCATTAACAAAGGGAAAACTAATTGAAAAGTAATACATTTAATAGATCGTTCTTTTGAGAAATAGCTAGGAAGACAGCATCCAGCAGATGAAACAATCTTGAAGAAAATGGAAAAAGCACAACACGGAATATGAACAAGACCCAGATATTGAATGTAGGGCATAATTGAAAGTGAATAATACATAATTGAAATTAATAATACATTCTTAAACACAATATTTTCAGAGTATGGATGAAATGGTTGACACACTAGGGATGCCTACATTATTTAATATATCCCTGCAATAACTAAATATCTGAACACCACAAAGACTGTGCATGAACTTGTGAAATTTGCTAGTCGTCCCTCAAAAACAGTTACTTTTAGAAGCAAATATTTAGCTTTTCCAGATGTCTTACTCTCTGTTTTCATTTCCCTCTCCATTTTTTTTTCCCCACACTGGTTATGATGTATAACTCTTTCACATTTTAATATCAATCATGATCGTGATACGTTAAAACTTATATGACCATTTAATTAATTATACAAATGGGAATACTTTCCAGTGGAAAAAGTGTCATTATTCATATTGACATGAGGACTATAGGTGAAAACTGGATGCAAATGGTTAGTGTATGTTAAAAAAGAACAAAGAAGGGTAAACTAGCTCAAAGCAATATCATAGCACTTCTTCACAATAGAGAAAAAACAAATGCAATACTGGCCTTTCTATTCATTTCACTTATGTATTTCCTAATGTGACATTAACAGTTTCCTCAAAAGATAGCTTTCAGACTGTCTGCAGGAACCTATTGGACATTCAGACCATACTGTCAAGCCAAAACATTAAATTATGCATTTTTTCTGGAGGAATTTTTTCAGAAATTCCTTCTGTTTCTTAGGTTTTTTTGTGTTCTGGTTGTATTTTCAGTAAAACTCTACACATTGTTTGTCATCTACTTTAAGCCCCTTCTAATAGGTTCACTTGATTTAATGTGATCTGTCCTCAGACTGTCTTTTGGTTTCCTTCTAGCACAAAAAGCAGGGTGTGTTTTAAAAATGTTGCTAATGTGTATGTTTAGAAGTGTATCCTCAAAGTCTCTACAGAGGTCTAGTTGAATCTTAGCCACAGGGAGACTCTTCGGATTCTGGTTTTAGTCCATTGTATGAAACTAAACCTTTGGTGTCCTTTGCATACCTTTAATTTCATCTGAATAGAGTTCTTCTGGTAATGTTCCCTCCTGTTATGTTTCTGTCGCAGGGGAAGGGAAACCACAGCTTTAAACAAAGACAACCGAAAGAATGCAAACTGGATTTATCCGAGATATTTGACTTTTAAAAATCTCAATAAAGTTTTCCAGTTTTCTCCAAAGAAGTATCACACACCTGTTGTTCATTTATTCTCACATATTAGACAGTATTGAACATTTTGGCCGGGTGCAGTGGCTCATTCCTGTAATCCAAGCACATTGGGATGCTGAGGCAGGAAGATTGCTTGAGCTTGGGAGATTAAGACATGCTTGGGCAACATGGCAAAACCCCCTCTCTACAAAAATAGATGAATGAATGCATGAATATATGCACATATGTATGTAGGTGTAGTCCCAGCTACTCTGGAGGCTGAGGTGGGAGGATCCCTTGAGCCAAGGAGGTCGAGGATGTAGGTAGTCATGTTCACGCCACTGCAGCTCCAGCCTGGGTGAATGCGACTCTGTCTGAATAAAATATAGTATCATTTTTGCAACTCTGCATTCTGATTGAGCTGGTATGCACATGTGTGATATTGTGAATATATATATTTGGTCCTGGACCCTGCTTACTGTCATACAACTCCTACAGGTTTTGGAATCTCCACATAGTGATGTCTTTTTGTATGCTAGTGAGTTGACCATTTGCTGGCAGCTCCTAGGTAGCTCTAGGATGGCGGATTAGAGGGTTGGGACTTTTCAGCCACATCCCCAACGTTCAGGACAGGGAGAGGGGCTGAAGGTTAAGTTGATTACCAATGGCGGGCCAACAGTTTAGTCAGTCATGCCTATAGGATGAAAACCTCCATCAAAACCCAAAAGGACAGGGTTCAGAGAGCTTCTTGCCTAGCTGAACACATGGAGAGTGGCATGCCCGTAGAGGCCACGGAAGCCCCCTGCCTCTTCCTTCTATTCCTTCCCCTACGTATCTCTTTATCTGCATCCTTTGTTAGGATATCCTATTTTCCACAAAATATGTGAGAATTCCCCGGGCTATCGAGCTGGATGAAAGAACTAGGGCCTAGGTGGAAGAAAGGGGAAAGCAACTAGGGCAACTTGCTGAAGCAAAATTACTTGGATCCTACCTACACTGTCTCCTTACACGCGATGGCATGACATAGCCATGGGATTCCATCCTGCCTCTTACACACTGGCCTTGAGATGGTGGGCAAGATACTTACATCCTGTGGGACAGTTTCCCCATTTTTAAAGTGAAATTAGAATATTTACACTAAATGCTTGCTATGAAGAATAAATGAAATAACAAGATGCAGGCATTACATTGCAGATAAATTTACTGGTTATCTTTCCTTAATCCCTTTAAAATTTCAAATATTTTCATTCCATTTTTCTTTACAACTACATCTCTAGTATGTGATAACTGCTTTGGAATTTCAAGTAGGAATATCAGTCTACCTTTTTAAATGCATTTGACTTCAGAAGGTGATTTCATGTAAATATGTAAGTTAAATAGCGGTGTAGCTGGCATCAGACACGGCATTGATTCTGAAGCCGATTTGTAAATAACCGAGGTGTGACAAGGCCAACCCTATGTCAGTACTATGTGCTGAAAACTTGTTTGATGTGTGTGATGCCATGAAGAATAAGTCTATTCCAGTCAGTCAGCACCACACAACTCAATATCACAGTGTGTCAAGAGCTCAGGCAGTCCCTAAGCAGCCCTATGGTGGCTAACGGGGCCACAAGGATCACCGGTGCAGTTGTTATTTTGGCTTGTCATATATTCATCAATTTGGCGGGTAAGAAGACAATGAGCCCAAATGAATCAAAGTGGTTGATTTACTTGCAGACTCAGCAAAAGCAAGATTAGCATTGTGTCAGCACTGTGTCCCTAGTCCCAGGGTACCACACTGAATTGGAGAAACTCAGTGACAGTACAGATGGTGGGTCTCTCTGCCTGCGAGGAGCCCACAGTCATACCCTAAGGCCAATTTTGAAACCACACTGAATCCTGAACCCAAGATCACACCTTACCGAGCTGCGACTATGGGACAGCAGGGGTGACCCAGCTCCCGAACATCTCGCACAGAACACCTTAGGGATGTCATCCATGCTTGTGAAGAGGAGGAACCTGTGTCAGTGACTACCCTGAACTGACTTGCCTGCTGACAGTTCCCCTAAACCAAAGATGCAAACCAGTTGTTTAGACTGAACGGGGAACCCTAGAGGGAAAGGTTTCTTTGTGGGATGGCACAATGGAGGCCTTGGCCAGCTTCTGCCTGATGACTGTATGTCCTGCTGGGGGTGTCCTAACAAGGGTAAAGTCTTGTAGTCCAGGGGTATCACCTGTGCCCTCTGGGATTGTTCTTACCTGTGTGCCCTGAATATCCCATCACTGCCTCATCCCTGGAAGGCGTGCACATCAACTTCAGCTTCCTGGCCATAGTTGTGCTGAGCCTGAAATGCTGGCTTGAGTTGGATAAAAATGGTTAATACAGAATGTTAGTTAGGAAGTCACCTGCCTTTGTCAGATAGACCTTCAGCATTAATAGGATTCGTATAAGATGAATGTGATGGGAAATTTGATGTGTCAACTTTGCTACGCCACGATGCATGAGAAATGTTCACTTTGACCAGGGTAGATGTCTCCGTGAAGGGTTTTCTTTACGTGAAAACTAGCATTTAAATCAGCAGACTTTTGGTAAACCTAATTGCCCTCCCCAATGTGGGTGGGCCTCATCCAGTTCCTTGAAGGCCTTCAGAGAAGAAGACTGGGGTCCTCCACAAGATGAAGAAATTCTGCCTCCACACTGCCCTTGGATTTGACCTTTCATATCACCTCTTCCCCCGGTCTCCAGCCTGACATCCTGCTCCGTGAGATTTGGACTTGCCAGTCGCAACACTTCCATGGGCTAGGTCTTCAAACTCAGTCTCTCTCTCTCTCTTTCTCTCTCCACCCACCCACACACACGTGTGCACACATACACACACACACACACACACACACACACACACCCCGAGGAACCCTAACCAATAGGCTTCTTACGTCTGGGACCCTTAGGGCGTAACTGAGATCAGTACTGCAGGTTGGTGTCACTCTGCTGCAGGGCTCCTCAAGCAGAGGCCAGTGGCGTTCCCCTCCCACCCTCTGCAGACGGACATCCACGTGGCTCATCACTGTGACTCAGGGTTTGGTCATCCAACCATGTAGCGATCACTACAATTTCACAAGTGTTCCCCACCCTCCTTCTGCCTGTGAGGTCCTCTGAGATATTTTTAAGTCAAATGTCTAATACAAAACCAGTTTGCGTTCTTTCAGCTTGTATTCATTTAAACCTGTGGTTGCCTTTCACCTATAATAGAAGAACAACATTACTAGCAGAACTGTATTTAGGTGACATTAAAGGTATGCAAAGGACACCAGTGTTTTAGTTGCATACAGTAGACTAAAACCAGAAGCCTATGAGTCACCCATTGGCTTACATGCAGTTAGGCCTCTGTAGAGATTTTGAAGATAGATTTCCAAGCATATACATTATCAATACTTTTTAAACACATCCTGGTTTCCAGTGCTACAAGGAAACCAAAAGAGAGTTAGAGGTCAGAACACTTTAAATCAGGTGAACCTATTAAAAAGTGGTCAAAGCAGAAAGCAAACGTTGTGTATACTTTTACTAAAAATATAACCAACACACAAAAAATGTTAAGAAACAAAAGGAATTTACAAAAAAAATGTTTAATTTCATGCTTTGGCTTGAAACTACATTCTGGATGTCCAATAGACTCCTGGAAATAGTCTGAAAACTATCTTTTAGGAAAACATTTTATTGCATTTGTTTTTTATCTGTTGTATCTGAAGTGCAAAAATGTTTCTTTGGGCTAGTTTACCCTTCTGTGGTTTTTAAGGTACCGTAATCATTTTCCCCCAATTTTCACCTAAAGTGCTAATGTCAATATGAATACTGCCTTTTTACACTTGAAAGTATTCCCGTTTGTGTAATTAATTATATGGTCACACTAGTTTTAAGCTATCACTATCATTTCTGATGTCAAAACGTGAAACCGTTATATATCATGAACAGTGTGGCAACAAAACAAAACAAAACAAAACAAAACAAGAAACGGAAATAGAGGGATAGGAAAGGAAAATGGAAAGGACAGTAAGACATCTGGAGAAGCCAACTATTTGTTTCTAAAAGTAAGTGTTTTTGAGGGACAACTAGCAAATTTCAGAAGTTCTTCCAGTCTTTGTGATGTTTAGGTATTCACATATTATAGGGATATATTAAATAATGTATATATGCCTAGCCTATCAACCATTTCTTCCATACACTGAAAATATTAGAGTATTCACTTTCAATTATAACCTATATTCAATATCTGTGTCTTGTTCATGTTCCATGTTGACCTTTTTCCATTTTCTCCGAGTGTGTAAACTACTGGATACTCTATTCATAACTATTTCCCCCCCAAAAGATCTTTTAAATTTGTTACTTTTGGATTCGTTTTCCTTTTACTAATGATTCGTATCTGTCTTTTATTCATTTCCTCTTTCCTTTTCCCTTAGGTTTATTCTATTGTTCTTTTATTATTTTTTATTCTTCTCCTTTATCACGTAATGTGTTTTCTATGCATTTAAGACTATAATCTTCCTAAGAATACAGTTGAGGCTTCTTCAGTAGGCTCCTGGAAACAGACTGAAAAAGGTCTTTTTGTTTGTTTGTTTGTTTTTGTTTTGTTTTTTGAGACAGAGTCTCGCTCTGTCGCCCAGGCTGGAGTGCAGTGGCCTGGTCTCGGCTCACTGCAAGCTCCGCCTCCCGGGTTCACGCCATTCTCCTGTCTCAGCCTCCCGAGTAGCTGGGACTACAGGCGCCCGCCACCACGTCCGGCTAATTTTTTGTATTTTGTTTAGTAGAGATGGGATTTCACCGTGTTAGCCAGGATGGTCTCAATCTCCTGACCTCGTGATCTGCCCGCCTCGGCCTTCCAAAGAAAACTGTCTTTGAATGTAAATGGTCTAATGGAATGGTTCAGCAGTGTAGAGTACAAACATTTAGGTAATTTCTTCCCTAAATATGGAGTGCTCCCTTGAAATTCAGAAGCTCTTCTAATTAACAGTCAGCAATTTGGAAAATACGTGTAAAAGATACTTATGTCGACTACTCACGAATGAGGACGTTACAGTCTTTGAACTTTAAATCGCATCATCTGATGTCTCAAGGCAGAAACCTGTAATATGTAACCTATGATATGGCTAGAGGGGATTCTATCATATGTGTCTTCAATCTAATTACACACAGCAGCTCATGAAGACTGACAGAAGGGCAGGGGGCATGCTTAGCACAGGCATCTTACACCCACCTTGAGCATCACTGACCTACATGCATGCTGCCTACTTCATTGGTAACAGAAACCTGTCTGTCTCTTGCCATTTTATTATTCAGTCGTTCAAGGGTTCACTGCGGGAAGGATTTAAAATGCAATTATTCTTTAAGAACCAGAGAATTCAGAATTTAACAGAATCCAAGAACAGTCATTTAGGTCTCCATACGGGAAAACAAACATCAAGCAGGTTGCCCACTCATTCTCTTAGGAACCATGAAATCTCAACTCAGATATTATAACTGGAGTGAAACTGTTATGAAAAACAAATCATATCTTTGTATTCTATCCAACAGAACATGAAAATACAGAAATCAATCTTGAAACAGATTTTAATATATCTGATTTGCATTTACTATTTTCAATAGAAAAAGATGGATGTAGAATTTTTGGAATTCATCTGAAATCTCACAAATTATGTTAGATCTGGTACTAGAACCTCCTTCAGTACTCAGCATATTTTCACACAAAGTGGTATTACAAATGCATTATGTATTTGTTTAAAGCAGAGATTAGAAAAGAATCTGAAAACAGTTAGCTATTGGTTATAGTCACAAGTAAGAAGATGCTTTCATATTTGATGATTCAATACGGCTTTGACCCGATTTGTTTCTGTATCTGATAGTGTTTAGGTCTTCCGGTCAGGCATTTGGGGTCTGAACAACTTTTCAAAGAAGGCCTGCATTTGAATTGTGTTTTTAAAGGGGCAGTAACGTTCTCTCTTTTTATTATCAAAAGTATAATATTGTGAAAAACAGAAAGCACGTAATTTTGCATCTTAATGGATAGCATACCTCCTTCTGGCATTTTAAATTGCTCTGCTTTTGGCAGAATTGTCCCCTGAACATCAGGACCATCTCCGCATTCATCCCCAGTCTTTGACTGAGACAGCTCCTGGAGATCAGCTTCCAGGTCAGGCACTAAAAAATACAGGGGTTCTTGATTGAAGCAGGCAAACAAGAAGGACAAATAAGGAAAAGATAGTGCTCTTTTCCTCAGTGTTATGAAATAAAAGCCTGTAGACCAGTGTGGTAATAAATGTGATGTAAAGATGGCACACTTTTGTTTTCCTGTATTATGAATTCTTATCTTAAATGACAATCTGAGGATAAATCACACCACACCTACATTTCCCATACTTTACCATTGTGTATTATGAATAGTGAATATCGACTATCTAAGAAATCTGGAGTCTGCCACATGGATAGAATTTTAATCATAAATGAAATGTAATTTTCTGAAGGATTAGATCAATGTATTGGCCTGCCTAGGAGAAATCTTACAGTTGTGACACCCATCCCTTGTTGAGGTGACTTGAAAATTATTTAGATAAATTAACATTATGCTTGGGTCTAAGGGCCCTGTATGTAACTTTACATAAATGAATCACATTTAGAATAATGTACCAAAAATAACAGGAAAATCACTGTCTTCCAGTGAGGGTACAGGAAGTTGAGTGCAAAGAAATTAGTGGTCACTGTTGACAGTCATATTCTGGAAACCTCTTAACAGCGAATTGCTAAAATACTCCATGGCCCAAATTCTGCCAGTGTTGAACGCAAAAGTACTATCTAGTGAGTAAACAACTTCTGATTCAGGATAAACTTATGGTACTTTTAGTTTTCTAATGATGAAAGTGCTTCTACAACTTTTAAAAGCCCCTTCGAAATCATGCTAATATAGCTACCTGTATGCCAGTGTCCTGAGTTATCCACCTTTTACCAAACATCCTGAAAAATTACCGATCAAAGGATACCACTCAAAGAGTGGCTGTCATTTATTGAGCTCTTTTCTGGAGTTTCTATTCCGCTTCGTTGAACTGTGTTTTGTCCTGAGCCAATACTAAACTACCTTAGAGTACACACACATTCAAATAATAAGTATCTTAAGCAAAACCACTGACCTTTTCTTATTACAACATGGATAACACAAACCTTGGGACAAAATATGAATTCTGTCTCCATGAGTACAAGGGTTCTTGGTAAACCTCCATTTCAGAGCCTCAGTTTTCTTATTAATAAAATGAGGCTAACATCCTTATGCAAATGGGCTTTATTCAGGGTGTTATAAGGTAGGATGACTTGGCACTCCACATGCTGTTAAAGGGTGCTTACAGCACCATTGACACAATGCCTTAGAAGATCATACAGCAACATTCTAAGAAGAACAAATTAAACTAGTGAAATACTGCATATTTATGCATAAAGTTAAACTGCTTCATCTGATTTAGCAAGGACTGTATTTTCAAGCGTACAAAATATATTTCAAAGGTAAGAGAAGATTCATTATATCCAGGGACTGCATGAAGCTGTAAACTATACTCTTCAATTTTCCAGCCAACTTTCAGCAAATGTTTGCGATCCTTTCCTAATGTTTTCTTTCCTCCTGTTACTGGTCACGGCATAATGCATGATGCACACATAGGCCTCCTCCCCGCATAGACATTCTTTCTTTCCCTTCCCAGCACCTCGAATATCAGCTGCACCCTGATCTTCTCTCTTCTGACCAGGTGTGGGATCCCGACTTTCAGTTGGTGGTTCCTCTTGTTGAGGCTCCTCATCACTGGGCTCCTGGGACCGTGGTTGTGTGTGTACAAATAAAAAGTTTTGGCTGGGCGCAGTGGCTCACGCTCAGCACTTTGGGAAGCCAAGGCGAGCAGATCACGAGGTCAAGAGTTCGAGACCAGCCTAGCCAACACGCTGAAACCCTGTCTCTACTAAGAATACAAAAATTAGCCAGGCATGGTGGCGCATGCCTGTAATCCCAGCTACTTGGGAGGCTGAGGCAGGAGAATCGCTTGAACCCCGGAGGCAGAGGTTGCAAGTGAGCCGAGATCACACCACTGCACTCCAGCCTGGGCGACAGAGCAAGATTCTGTCTCAGGAAAAAAAAAAAAATTGTTATCAATACATGTCAACAATGCAAATGAACAGAATACATAGATATTTCTGATCATAAGTAAGTCTAAAGACATTTCTCCAACACTATTCATATACTTATTATTCATCAAGTTATTCTTCCCACAGAGAGGTTACTCTAAGACGGAGTTACCCTCAAGGGCTTTGGAAGGTGGTTTAATCTATGTTGGGATGGATGTGTGCAATCTGTTATGAATAAGCATACGGAGGAAGTCATGGGCAAAATCTGGGGAACACAAGGTCATCCATCCAGGCAAAACCAGAACGTAGGCTGGGCGCAGTGGCTCAGGCCTGTAATCCCAGCACTTTGGGAGGCCGAGGCAGGTGGATTGCTTGAGCTCAGGGGTTCAAGAACAGCCTGGGCAACACGGTGAAACCCCGTCTCTACTAAAATACAAAAAGAAATCAGCTGGGCGTGGCAGCGTGCACCTGTAGTCCCAGCTACTCGGGAGGCTCAGGCAGGAGAATTGCTTCAGCCCAGGAGACGGAGGTTGCAGTGAGCCAAGCCTGGGTGACAGAGCAAGACTCCATCTCCAAAACACACACACACACACACACGCACACACACAACACACACACACACACACACACACAACACGTAATCCTCTTGGATCAGTCTTTCCTTCATGAGATGCCATGATCATTTTTTATCAGCTCAGAAGACCTTTAACAGTGTATGTATACTAGTTCAACAACACTATCACACACAAAACATTCTGCTAATAGAAAACAACGAATGTTAAAGCAGTCACACATACTCCCGATCAGCTCAGGAGGTTGTAAACTTCGTCTTGGTCTAGGCCTACATGTTGATCTCCCTCGCCAAATTATATTTCTCTCTGCAAAGAGAATACAGAATACTGTGATTGGGAAATGGCACTTGAGAGGATAGCTCCATTCGAGCACTTCCATGGCCAAATGTTAACTTGTCACTTTTTTGAAGTTTGGAAATACTTTGAAGGTAAGTCCCAGGGCAAGTATAAGTTTGTGTGTCTTCTGAATAGAATGCTTGCACAGTCACTTAAGGTGATCAAGCTAGCAAAGTAATGTCTTAAGGCTCCTGGCAAGAGACACTGGATATCCCTGATGTGGTTTGGTTTCACAACTGGAATCTCCATCATGGAGACGTTTAGGAAAATAGAGCTAGAGAATTAAACTGGGAGTGACCACAGTGTTTGTCACACACCCATTTCCTGGGCCCAGTTCCTCCCTAAAATGAAGTTTTGCTCGACCACAGAGTCCCGTCCATTCGAACCTCCACGGTGGAGTTGGGAAGTTGCAACACAGCACTGGGTGCCCCTCACTGGACACCTGTTTCTGGCACTCTACAGACTTCGGGGCTGAGGTCACCAACCCGCAGCATTCCCAGTTCCCAGGCCCCTTCCTTACTGCCCACGCTGTCCATGCCTGGGTCCCCGCTGGGGAGTCTACAATCTGTCCTCTGTCGGGGGTTTGAGGCATTTCTGGGACTCAGATACCTTCAACAGCACCCCCAGCACGCACCCCATCGTACCCCAATCCCCTCCACGTCAAGGCCCTCCTTCCTCCTTAGTTGTGGCCCCGACAGAAAAGAAGGCCCATGGCTGCAGTGCCACATGTAAAGGATGAAGACCTCGAGGCCCTTCCCCTCTGAGTCTCCCTCCCACCGACGACCCTCCAGAAGCCCACTGGCTCCTCCTCACCCTCACTCACACTTCAACTCCCAGTTGGATTGGCCTGTGGACCTACCTGCTGTGTCTCAGTAGGAGAGAAAGAATCCAGACCTTAGGAACTTGACCTCACAGCTCGGAGGCATTCACCATGCGGATGAAGAGGTAGAGTAGAAGATGCCTGGTGAACATGTGCACTGAGGTGCGCACCCAAAGATTTGAGCTCTCCTATCACCTCTGCCATGGGTCTCCAGCCTGACATCCTGCTCTGTGAGATTTGGACTTGCCAGTTGCAACACTTCCATGGGCTAGGTCTTCAGACTCAGTCTCTCTCTCTTTCTCTCTCCACCCACCCACACACACACATGTGCATGCACACACACACCGAGGAACCCCAACCAATAGGCTGGTTACATTTGGGACCCTTGAAGGGCATCACTGAGATCAGTACTGCAGGTTGGTCTCACTCTGCTGCAGGGCTCCTAAGGCAGACGCCTGTGGTGTTCCCCTCCCACCCTCTGCACAGGGACATCCATGTGGCTCATCACTGTGACTTTGGGTTTGGTCATCCAACCATATAGAGATCACTACAATTCCACAGGTGTTCCCTGCCCTCCATCTGCCTGTGAGGTCCTTTGTTCCATCCTGAGGACACAGATATCTACTGGGTATGTTTCCATTCTTCCAGGAAGGACCTGGGAGCCTGGTGAGGGTGATACATCTGCAACAGTAGTAACAGCAATGGGCATAGGCAGTATGTTCACCAACTCATGAGAGATCACACTACCAACATGTCCCACTTAAGGTTCCCCATCAACTAACAGCTTATCCTGGAAGTTATCAGATTCATAGGTAAGTTGCATTCCCCTTATTCTATTTTCCCCAGGATTGCACACATGAAAAGCAAACTGATACTGGAATGTTGTATTGGAGTGCCATCCAAGAGTGGAATGCACTGCAGTGATGTGATTTCTGAAACAGTCAATAGGTCTTTTTTTAAATATATACCTTAAGTTCTAGGGTGCACGTGCACAAGGTGCAGGTTTGTTACATAGGTATACATGTTCCATGTTGGTTTGCTGCAGCCATCAACTCGTCTTTTACATTAGGTATGTCTCCTAACACTATCCCTCCCCCAGTCCCGCACCCCCAAACCGGACCCAAAATGTGGAACCAAAAAACAGCCCACATAGCCAAGACAATCCTAAGCCAAAAGAACAAAGCTGGAGGCATCACGCTACCTGACTTCAAACTATACTACAAGGCTACAGTAAGCAAAACAGCATGGTACTGGTACCAAAACAGAGATATAGACCAATGGAACAGAACAGAGGCCTTAGAAACAACCCCACACATCTACAAACATCTGATCTTTGACAAGCCTGACAAAAACAAGAAATGGGGAAAGGAATCCCTATTTAATAAATGGTCCTGGGAAAACTGGCTAGCCGTATGTAAAAAGCTATAACTGGATCCCTTCCTTACACGTTATACAAAAATTAACTCATGAGGGATTAAAGACTTAAATGTAAGACCTAAAACCATAAAAACCCTGGAAGAAAACCTAGGCAATACAATTCAGGACCTAGGCATGGGCAAAGACTTCATAACTAAAACACCAAAAGCAATGACAACAAAAGCCAAAATTGACAAATGGGATCTAATTAAACTAAAGAGCTTCTGCAGAGCAGAAGAAACTATCATCAGAGTGAACAGGCAACCTACAGAATGGGAGAAAATTTTTGCAATCTACCCATCCGAGAAAGGGCTAATATCCAGAATCTACAAAGAACTTAAATTTAAAAGCAAAAAACAAACGACCCCATCAAAAAGTGGGCAAAGGATATGAACAGACGCTTTTCAAAAGAAGACATTTATGCAGCCAACAGACACATGAAAAAATGCTCATCATCACTGGCCATCAAAGAAATGCAAATCAAAACCACAATGAGATACCATCTCACACCAGTTAGAATGGCGATAATTAAAAAATCAGGAAACAACAGATGCTGGAGAGGATGTGGAGAAATAGGAATGCTTTTACACTGTTGGTGGGAGTATAAACTAGTTCAACCATTGTGGAAGACAGTGTGGCGATTCCTCAAGGATCTAGAACTAGAAATACCATTTGACCCAGTGATCCCATTACTGGGTATATACCCAAAGGATTACAAATCATGCTACTATAAAGACACATGCACACATATGTTTATTGTGGCACTAATCACAATAGCAAAGACTTGGAACCAACCCAAATGTCCATCAATGATAGACTGGATTAAGAAAATGTGGCACATATACACCATGAAATACTATGCAGCCATAAAATAAGTCTTTATACATTCCCAGATGGACTAACATACAGGTCTTCCTCAGTTTACAGGGAGTTCATGTATGGAAAATCGAGTTTATTGAAGACTCTAGAAAAAGACACTTGCTTCCCTGTAACACTCAGTACCCAAATGCCAGTAGCCCCTACCACTCATTCCAAGAACTGCAGCTGCCCTCAAAAATTTCCAAAATGACCCAAAGTGGGCAAAGATATTCTGGCTATAAACCCCAAGTTTAGGATTGAAAAGAAGTATCCTCAAACTTCTTACTGACATCCAAAGAATAGGAATGTTGCCGTTGGTACAGAGGAAATAGCAGGGTAGCAGGGAGAAGGACACAATTTTCCCCAGGAGGGCTTGCAGGGACCTTCTTCCTCTGTCCTGCTTTCTGTGATAAGAAAGTAGTTTGGTGATAGGTGGGGTGGTTCATGGCTCTAATCCCAGCACATTGGGAGGTCGAGGTGTGAGTATTGCTTGAACCTAGGAGTTTGAGATCAGCCTGGACAGCATAAGGACACCCCACCTCTACCAAAAAAAAAAAAAAAAAAAAAAATTGGCCAGGGATGGTGGAACCTGCACGTTGTCCCAGCTACTTGGGAGGCTGAGATGGAAGGATCACTTGAGCCTGGGAGATTAAGGCTGCAGTGAGTCATGGTTTCTCCACTGCACCCCAGACTGAGCGATAGACCCCATCTGAAACAGCAACAAGTGCTTTGGGGCCAGCTGAGGTGTGCGGTGAAGCTTATCCCGGAAAAGATCCTGTTGCTAGGTAAGTTGGATTCCCCTCATTTTTTTCCCCAGGCACACAGAGCTACAGAGAAAACTGATACTGGAATGTTGTGTCAGACTGGGATCCAAGAATGGCATGGTCTGCAGTGATGTGATTTTCCAAAGCAGTCAATAAGTCTTTCATAACTTCCCAGATGTAGCAACATACCAGCCTCCCTCAGTTTACAGGGAAGTGACATGTATGGAAAATCCAGTTTATTGAATGCTCTTGAAAAAGATGTTTGCATCCCTGTAATACACAGTCCTCAAATGCCAGTAGCCCCTACCAATCATTCCAACAACCACAGCTGTACTCAGAAACGTCCAATATGTCCCAAAGTAGGCGATTATATTCTGGCTACAAACCACGAGTTTAGGATTGAAAAAAACTATCGTCAAACTTCTTATTTACATCAAAAGAGTAGGAATATTGAGGTGGGTACAAAGGAAATAACATGGCACCAAGCAGGAGGACATAATGTTCCCCAGAAGGGATTACAGGCACCTTCCTCCTCTGTCTTGCTGTACTTTTTGTGATAAGAAAGTGGTTCAGGGATAGGCATGGTGGCTCACGCCAGCGCCTTGGGGAACATAGGGACCCCACGTCTCGACAAAAAATTTTAAAAACATCCAGGCATAATGGAGCATTCTTGGGACAGTTAGAGCAATGACTGTGTGAAGACATGCCCAGTTGTCAGGACAGTCCCTGACATATGTCAGTTTCCAATCAATTCTAGCTGTTACTGTTTTGCTGTTAATATTGTTGCTGTTCCCACATTTCCCTGGAGCATGTTCCGGAGATACAATGTCACGACTACCTTTGACCCCTTCGATGATCTTTTGATTATCACTTCATTTCTTCAGGGACTCAAGGACTGAGTCTATGGGGCAGGAGGAGGTCATATTTTTATGAGCATAATGAATATTCAGCTCTCCTTACAGGGTGTTATGGAGCCTAATTGTAATGCTGGAGTTTCATCATCATTAGGTTGTGCGAAAAATTTGAATGGAAATTTATCTAGGAAATCGAAACACTAATGACCTCTTCATGTGATTTGTATAATGCTTGGAAAAGTATCTAGTGACTGGATAAGGATAGCACATAAGTATGTAAATATTTAAAAGATTATGAATTTTCTATTTTGTAATTTCTGTTTTTGTAGCCTGTCTTCGTTTTACATGATGCCATAGATTCTCCTACATTTTCTTCTACAAGTGTGATAACATTAGCTTTTACATTAAGTTCTATGATGCATTTTGAGTTTTCTTCTAGAAGTGTGATAACATTAGCTTTTACATTAAGTTCTATGATGCATTTTGAGTTTTCTTCTAGAAGTGTGATAACATTAGCTTTTACATTAAGTTCTATGATGCATTTTGAGTTAACTTTTGTAGATGGTGTGAGATAAAGGGTGAGGTTCATTGCTTGTGTGTCAATGTTCAATTGTTCCACCATCATTCTCTGAATACAACATCTTTTCCCACTAAATTATCTTGGCACCTATGGAAAAAATCCACTTAACTTGACTGTATAGGTCTAGCTTTGGCCCCTTATTTGTTTTCTTATGCCAATATCACACTGTCCTGATTACCACAGTTATGAAATATGCCTTGAAAACAGGTAATGAGTCCTCCAATATTCTTTGTTCTTTATCAAATTGTTAGACTATTCTAGTCCCTTTGCTTTTCCATATAAATTTTGAGGTCAGCTTGTCAATTTATAGAAACAAAAGGCTGCATGGATTTTGATTGTGTTTACATTGAATGTATAGTTCATTTGGGAGGGAGAAACTGACATATTCACAATCTTGAGTTTTGCAATCCGTTAATGCAGTATACTTCTCCATTGATTTCAGCCTGCTTTACTATTTCACAGTAATGTTTTTTAGGCTTCTGAGTGCAGGTCCTGCTCATATTTTGTTAAATTTTACCACTAAATATTTCATGGGTTTTTGCTGCTATATTAAGTGTTGTTGATTTTTCAATTGTTTGTTGCTGATATATAAAAATCACATTGACTTTTGCATACTTAATCGTGTACCATATTATTTTGCTAAACTCACATATATATTCAAGTCATGGGGTAAATCTCATTTCGCTATGATGCAAATTTCTAATATATTCCTAGTTTTGAACTGCTATTACTATAGCATAAACATAAATCTATGCTATTATGAACATGAGTTATATTAGTCTGTGATGTTTTTTTCTCATAATGTTTGTCTGGTTTTGATATCAGGCTGATGCAGGCTTTGTAAAATGCTTTGAAAAGCGTGATCTCTTTTCAATTATCATTAAGAGTTTGTGTAGAATGGACATTATTTTTTCCACAAACGTTTTGCAAAATTATCCAGTGAAATCGCCAGAGATGTGAAATTTATTTGAGAAAAAAATTTTGTTTCATTTCTTTGTTGGTTTTAGTGAATTCAATTTCTTTTATTGGTACAAGCTCTATATATGTCATCTATTTATTTTGGGGGACTGAGGTTTGTTAGCTAGTGTCCTTCAAGGAACATTACCATTCCGTTTAAAAAATAAATTTTTGGATACTGCTTTTCACCATGTTCCTTATCACACATTTAATATCTGGAGGATCTGTATCGATGTGCCCTGTGGTGTTACTGATATTTATAATTTGTATTCTCTCTCTGTCCACCTCTCTCATCAGGCTGGATAAAGGTTTATTAATTTGACTGATCCTCCCAAAGCAGCGACTTCTGGATTCGCTGGTTTTTTTCTATAGATTTTCTCATTTCTATTTAATTTGTTTCTCCTCATATCTTTATTAATTTTTCTTTCTTGTTGCCTTGGATATAATTTGATTTTATTTTTCTAGTTTCTTATTTTTATTTATTTATTTAGGTTTCTTTGGTTGTTGTTGTTCTGAGACAGTCTGGCGCTGTCACCTAGGCTGGACTGTGGTGCGACCTCGGCTCACTGCGACCTCCACCTCTTGGGTTCGAGTGATTCCCCTGCCTCAGCCACCATGCATGCCCAGCTAATTTTTGTCTTTTTAGTAGAGATAGGGTTTTGCCATGTTGGCCAGGCTGGTCTTAAACTCGTGACTTCATGTCACCTGCCCACCTTGGCCTCCCGAAGTGCTGGGATTACAGGCATGAGCCACTGCGTCCGGCCAACTATTTTTCTAGTTTCTTAATGTGGAAACTTAGGTAATTGACTTGAGACATTTCTTCCTTTCTGATATAAGTATTGAATGCTATAAATTTTCCTCTGTGCACTGCTTTAGTGTGTCATCTTGCATTTTTTGATATGTTGTTTTCATTTTAAAATTTTCCCTGCAATTTCTTCTTTCATCCCTGCATTGCCTAAAAGTGCTGTGTAATTTCCAATATTTCATGGATTCCAGATATCTTTCTACAGCTAATTTCTATTTCAATTCTTTTGTGGTCACAAAAACATGTTTTGTAAGATTCCATTCCTTTAGAATTTGTTGAGATTTGTTTTTTGGCCCACAATGTTGTCTATCTTGGTGAACATTCCATGTGCACTTGTGAAGAATGTATATTCTGCTGTTGTTCTATAATTATCAATTAGGCCAAGTTGGTTGATACTGTTGTTCAAGCCTTCTGCATATATATATCCTGATTTTGTTGTACACTTTTTCTACCAATTGCTGGGAGGAATGTTGAAGTCTACTGTAAGTGCAGGTGTGTTTATTCCTTCTTTCTCATGTATTGGTTTTTCCCTAACGTATTTTGAAGGTGCATACATTCTCATGGTGTTTTTGTCTTCTGAATCAATGCACCTCTCTATAAATATTATATAATGCCCCATTCTGTCCTTTGTAATAATCTCCACTATAAAGTGTGCTTTATGAGGTATTAATTGAGCACCTTTTAACTTTTAACTTAATTTTAACATCCTTTACTTTTAACTCATTTATTTTTAAACTGTGGGGTCTTTTTGTTTTTAACAGTATATAATTCGTTCTGTTTTTTTTTTTTTAATCCAGCCTTACAATCTCTAACTTTTAACATGTGAGACAAGGTCTTGTTCTGTCACCCAGACAGGAATGCGGTGGTGTGATCATAGCTCACTGCAACCTCGACCTCCCAGTCTCATGTGATCCTCCCACCTCAAGAGGAGCAGCTGGAACTAGAGGTGTGCATCACCACACCTGCCTAGTATTTTTTATATTTGTAGAGACAAGGTCTCACTATGTTACCCTGGATGGTCTTGAACTCCTGGCCTCAAGGGATCCTCCTGCCTTGGCTTCCCAAAGTGCTGAGATTAAAGGGCTGGGATTAGACACATGAGCCACTGTGCCTGGCCAGTCTCTGACTTTTAATTGACAAGTGTAAGCAAGTTAATGTGGAAGCAGTTTACCTTAAATCTTCCAACTTGCTATATATTTTTATTTATCACATCTATTTTGTATTGTTTTCCCTGTTTCTTCCCTTCTTTTAGACCAGTTTAACGTTTTTTTACTATATCATTTTCATCTCCACTGTTGGCTTTTTAGTTATATACCTTTGTTTTATAGGGATTGCTCTAAGAATTACTATATATCTCTATCTATCTATCTATCTATCTATCTATCTATCTATCTATCTATCTATTTAAGTCACAGTAAGCCTTCAAATAATATTACAACACTACATGTACAGTGCAATGCCTTATTTCCCTTTCCTTCCTTCTGTTCTTTATACTCTTATTGTCTTACATTTTAATTCTACACATGTGAAAAACCTCATAGTACATTGTTACTATTTGTGCCATAAGCTGCCAATTATCTTTTAAAGAGATTAAATATAAGAAAAGTATTTGCATTTAGCCACAATTTTATCACTTCCTGCTCCATTCAGTCCTTTTTGTTGTTCCAAATTTCCTTCTGATACAATTTTCCCTCGCTTGAAGAACTTCAACAAATTTTGTAGGGCAGATCTACTGACAATGAATAATGTCAGCTTTCTGCTTATTTGCTTGCTTGTTTAAAGTTTTTGTTTTATGTTTATTTATTGGAAAATGCTAGAATTGATTAGAGAATCTTGCGTTGTATATCTTCTGATAAGAAGTCTACCTCCCTTCTTAAGTTTGTTTTTCTATATGTAACATGTCTGTTTTTTTCCTTCTCTTCTTCTGGATATTAGCATTGGTATTTGAGCCAGTCATGTGAGTAGCTGAGCTGGGTTTCAATTGTGTTCTCTCCCCAGCACACACCGGGAGTATTGGGAAACCATCAAGTGATGGTTAGGCAGTTGTTAACTGTTTCTCTAAAGTAATAATTGGTCACAGCCAGCACCAGGGAAAGGCAGACTCCCAATAGATAGAAATCACCTGAAACTGATCAGCAGCTTCCCAATAAGATCTCAGGAGTGGGGAGAAGTAACACAAGATTCCGGAAGTATGCCAACGTAGAAAACTCCAAGTCAAGCGGTCAAGCCATGTTCTTGGCCTCTCGAGTTGCCCAGTTGGCCCTCTTCCAAGTGTACTTTCCTTCCTTTCTTTTGTTTCCCTCTTGTCCTTACTGAGCTAAAGCTTTTTAATAAGCTTTCACTCCTGCTCTGAAACTTGCCTCGGTCTCTCCTTCTGCCTGAGGAGGCAAGATTTGAGGTTGCTGCCTATCCACATGGATTTGCTGCTGGTAACTTGGATACCTTCCACCACTTATAACCCTACTCCTGATGTGGCACTCAGCATGGCATACACAGCTGGGCCACAATAGACTCTCCCCCAGGGGGTGATTGCTGCTGCTCTTGTTGGAGCCAGGGGGCGGTTCTCAGTTTTCCTGCTCAACCTCAGTCTTAGGCAAGTCCTTTGTGCTTAACCCTCAGGAGCAGGACTTTCTCAGCATTCCTGTGAGCCTCCCTTTGTGTTGGCCAAATTCTTCCCTGTTTCACTGGGGGATCTTGTGTGGGAGTTTTTTGTTCCTTCCCCCTGAACAGTAGACTTCTGTTTTTATATTAGTATGGGTTAGTGGGATGAACTAGATTTCCTGCTCCATCTCCAGGCTCAAACATCTTTGCTTCCATTCCTCCTTAGACTTTCACTAGGGACTTATGTTGAGAGAATTTCCTGTCCCTCTTCCAATGACTGGTGACATTGCTTCTGTAAGAGAAGGTTTTTTTGGTGTATTTATACAAGAGAATATTACTCAGCGGTAAATAGTAAGGAGATCCTTTCATTTTCCACAATATGGATGGATGTGGAGGATATTATGCTAAGTGAAATAAACTAGATACAGAAGGAAAAGTATTGCATGATCTCACTTATGTGTGGAATCAGAAAGAAAGAGGGGTGGAAGAAAGAAAGAGAAAGAGAGGGAAAGAAAGCTGAAAGAAAGAAAGAGAAAGAGGGAGAGAGAAAGGAAGTGAAAGGACACAAAGATAGATGTGTACCCGCCCCCCACCCGCTACACCCTTCTTCTGCTCTCTAATCTTTGCACATACCAGAGATTTCGTAAGTTCTGTGAGTACCTGGTTTTCTGCACGTACCAGAGATTTTGTTTTGCACATACCAGAGATTTTGTAAGTTCTGAGGCAAGGTCACAAGACGTGTTTAAGTAAGATAAACTCTTGCTGCCATAAACCTGCTCTCCCGCCTCAAAGTTTGAACCAAAATATCAGAAATGGCAGGAACCAATCATAGTTAGCCAAATCGCCTTGTTCAAACACTAGCCAATCATATATCTGATTTGTATAATAACTCTATGCCCACTTTTCTTAGACTATATAACATTGTTCGGAGCTGAGTGGGGGAGCTCTCCTGCCCGTCTCGTTTCACGAGCGAGGGAGAGTTCCAGGTTCGAACCTGTAATAAAGATCCTTGCTGCTTAGCTTTGACTCTGGACTCTGGTGGTCTTCTTCGGGGAATAAACGGTCTGGGCATAACAGAAGAAAGAAAAAGAAAGAAAACAAAAGATGGAAGGGGAGGAAAGGGAAGCGGGGGAGGGGAGGGGAGCAAGAAAGAGAAAGAAAGAGGTAGAATATAGGGAGATAGAGAGTAAATTGGTGGTGATCAGGGACAGGGGAGGGTGGAGGAGGAAATGGGGAGATGAAGGTCCAAGGATACAAAGTAGCAGATATGTAGGATGAACAAGTCTAGAAATCTAAGGTACAATATGAGGATTGCTGTTAATGTGTGATATTTGGCACTTTGGTTAAATAAGTGTATTTTAGCTGTTCTTGTCACAAAAAAGTCCCTGTGAGATAGGTTAATTTGCTTCACTACAGTAACCACATTACTATCTTTATGTACCCCATAGCATCATGTTGTAAACCTCAAATATACACAGTAAAAATTATTTTTTAAAAAAACAACAAGGTTTTGGAAGCAATCAGGGTTTCACCCACTGAGGGTACCCCCATGCCTCCATGGATTCCTCCAATCTACCCCATGAATGCCAGATAGAGGTGTGCAGGAAAAAGCTGGCAAGTGAACATGGATTCTACTTCTGTCTGAGACTTCCAGGGATTCCAGCTCTCCCAGTTGCCTGAGTGTGGCCTTTATGAGTTTGTTACATTTTAAGTTGTTTCCTTGTTACCTCCTCTTGTGATGGTCACTTTTTCCACACATGCTCGGTTCCCATGGCTGCCTTGCTACCTCAGCTAATTTATTTTTATTTTTATTTTCAGTAGAATCAGGGTCTCACTATGTTGCCTGGACTGGTCTCATACTCCTGGGCTCCAGTGATCCTTCCACCTGGCCTCCCAAAGTGCTGGGAGTACAGGTGTGAGCCACTGTGCTGGGCTTTTTGCTCAGTTTTTAATTAGGTTATTTGTTTTCTTACTGTTGAGGTCCTTATGTATTTTGGATTTTCACCCCTTCTCAGATGTATGGTTTGCAAATATATTCTTTCATTCCATAGGTTATCTTTGCACACTGTTGATTGTTTCTTTTGCTCTGCAGAAGCTTCTGAGTTTGAGATAATCTCATTTCTTTACTTTTGCTTTTGTTCCCTGTGCTTTGGGGATTGTATCCAAAAAAATCATTGCCCAGATCAATGTCATGGAGCTCTCTCCCTATGTTTTCTTCTAGTAGTTTCGTAGATTCGGGTCTTACATTATAATATGTTAATTCATTTTAAGTTGACTTTTGTATATGGTGAGAGATGAGGATGGAATTTCAGTCCTCTGCATGTGGATATACCATTTTCCAAATACCATTTACTGAAGGATGCCCTTCCCTCACTGTGTGTTCTTGGCACCTTTGTCAAAAATAAATTGACTGTAAGTGCATGGATTTATTTCTCGGCTCTCTTCTCTGTTCCACTGGGCCAGGTGTCTATTTTGGTCATGCCATAAAACTTCAGTTCTCTTTCTGGATTTATATTCCTCGATTTTGTTGTCCTCACTTCTGTCTGTCAGTTTTCATGTATTCCTTGGCTTTGCTCTATATTCTTTCCTTTGGAGCATTGATCCATCATTATAGGTTTAGGTATTAGAAGTTATGGGGAGGTAAAAGGATGTTCAATAGCCTTTTCCCTCAAGGAGTTTACAATTTGGTTAAGGACACACATAAATTAATTAATGCTTTTGTTAGTTTGGTTTTGGAACAGCGTCTGGCTTTGTCGCCAAGGTTGGACTGCAGTGGTGTGTTGCTACCTCACTGCAGCCTTGAGCTCCTGGGCACAAGTGATCCTCCCACCTTGACCTTCCACAGGACTGGGATTACAAGTGTAAACAATAAAAAAAAAAAAAAAAGTGTGAACCATCAAACCCAGCCCAGAGAGACATGTAAATTTATCATTGTAATTTTTAAAATTGCATAATTCAATTTAATTTTGTCATTTTTTTTTCAAAGGAATAGTGTTCAGGGAAACTCATTCTTTTTAAGACTAAAATAGTCATTGAAAATATGGATGCTGGCCAGGCACAGTGGCTCACACCTGTAATCCCAGCACTTTGGGAGGCTGAGGTGGGAAGAACACTTGAGGTCAGGAGTTTGAGATCAGCTTGGCCAACACAGTGAAATCTCGTCTCTACTAAAAATGGAAAAAATAGCCAGGCGTGGTAGCAGGCATCTGTAATCTTAGCTGTTCAGAAAGCTGAGGCAGGAGCCGGGTGCGGTGGCTCACACCTATAATCCCAGCACTTTGGGAGGCCGAGGAGGGTGGATCACGAGGTCAGGAGATCGAGACCATTCTGGCTAACATGGTGAAACCCCGTCTCTACTAAAAATACAAAAAATTAGCCGGGCATGGTGGCAGGCTCCTGTAGTCCCAGCTACTCGGGAGGCTGAGGCAGGAGAATCGCTGAGCTTGCAGTGAGCCGAGATCTTGCCACTGCACTCCAGCCTGGGTGACAGAGTGAGACTCCGTCTAAAAAAAAAAGAAAGCTGAGGCAGGAGAGACTCTGTCAAAAAAACAAACAAACAAACAAAAAACAACAACAACAACAAGAACAACAAAAAAAGATGGATGCTACAAAATATGATAAAAAACCTAAAGGCAGAATTAACAATTCGGATTAAAAATTAAAGTCCATGAGGGGATGGATTCCTCATTTGCCATGATGTGATTATTATGCATTGTATGCCTGTGTCAAAATATCTCATATACCCCATAAATATATAAACCTGCTATGTACTCACAAAAATTAAAAATTAAACAAATAGACAATTTGCCTGTGTTTGGCCTTTATGAATTTGTTACATTTTCAGTTCAGAAAACATTCTGAAAAGAAATCAACGTGAAGAAGGTAATTTTCACTCTTTGAGGGACAAAGTTTCTCTTAATTGTTAACTGCTTTGAGTTACATAATTTAGCCACTGCTAGTTCTATAATATTTTCATTCCAATTTTGAATTTAGAAATTTCATTAATTTTGTTATCCAGTGGGTCTGAGGTAGAAAAACAGAGGGTGGAACTGCTTTCATCTCTTTGCTCAGTGCCCACTAAGACATGTGCCATGGGCTTTTGGTTCCTTCAAGATCTTGTAATAGCTAAACACAGAGAACCCATTAGTGGAAGAATCAATGTCATTGATGCTGCTTTCACAGAAAAGGGACTGGCTCCAGAGTCATGACAGTGGAGAAGATTGGGAGTTAGTAAAGGAGCCAACCTAAGTATGTTTTTGACAAAAACAAATACAAAAATAGCCACTTTCTGAACCCCTAAATGATGATAGATAAGGAAATATTTGGAAGAGGCTAAGGCAAATTTACAGATGACAGACTGCTAAATGGCTACTCTGAGAAGCAGAAATATCCTTGGGCATTCACATTGATGGACTTTTGCTTCTTGTCTGATGACTGAGCACCATGATTCTTTGCCTCTGCCATAGTGATGAAAGAAATGAAGATAAAGATGGTATTGATGTCAGGAAATACTATTACAGCAAATTTTGTGGCCTTCTTTCTTGCATGGAAATCAACATTCCATTAATTTTAACCAAGAAAAAATGGAAACTAAGGTCCTCTCTATCCTCCACCCCCCAAATGATACCTAAAAAGGAAAATTGACATAACCAAGTGTGATGGTTAATACTGAGTGTCAACTTGATTGGATTGAAGGATGCAAAGTGTTGATCCTGGGTGTGTCTGTGAGGGTGTTGCAAAAGGAGATTAACATTTGAGTAAGTGGGCTGGGAAAGGCAGACCCCACCCTAAATCTTGGTGGCTACCATCTAATCAGTTGCCAGTGTGGCTAGAAATATAAAGCAGGCAGAAAAGTGTGAAAGGCTAGACCGGCCTAGTCTCCCAGCCTACTTCTCTCTCCCGGGATGGAACCTTCCTGCCCTCAAATATCAGACTCCAAGTTCTTCAGTTTTGGGACTTGGACTGGCTTTCCTTGCTCCCCTGCTTGCAGATGGCCTATTGCGGGACCTCGTGATCGTGTGAGTTTATAATAAACTCATATATATATATATTATATGATATATATCCTATTAGTTCTGACCCTCTATAGAACTCTTACAAATATGCCAAGGAAATGTATTCAAGATAGCACACTGCAACTTATTTTATCAAAGATTTGTGATTGTATATTCTAAGGGAATTTAATATTGATTTTCTTGATGTAAAGTAATATTTCTTTTCTGATTAAAAAACAAGTAGATGTTTTTATAGAAAATTATAAAATATGGAATAGCAGAATAAACACTAACAACCACAGTTTCTCCAGTCTGAAGTAAACAATGTGTTGCACTTCTAACCAGTGCCTTTTACAACTGAAGCATCTTTTAAACTGTATACATATATCAAAACATCACATTGTACCCCATAAATACATATAATAGTTACATATTAATTAAACTTAAAGAAGCACTGCATCTTTAGGAAAGACATAAAAGCTCAGGTGTAGCAACTGTTAGTATGATTAGCAATTTAGCAGGATTATAGCCCAGTGAGATCTAATATCAACTACTAATATTGAATTGCTTTGGACTCCTCGCAGCACTTAAGGAAAGTTGGTAAGAAAAAATATTCATGCTTGAAAATTTTTTAAAAAATTCGTGTAAAGTGGATCAACACTGAATACCAGGTGTCACTGTCACTGGATGCGAATGAAGTACATAATAGGAACCATAAGACACAGTCAATAATAAAGGGGAAAATAAAAGGGAACCTATCAAAGCAGTATCAGACGAGTGCAGAAGCACACACATGAACACACCCTGCAGCTGCGGAAAGACATGGTAGAAGTAAAGCCCCACAACTCATCAGCCTTCCTTCTCACCAGCTCATGAGTTCACAAGTGAGTGTGCTGAGGGTCAAATGCCCACAGTAATACTGACTAATTTAAACATCACTGAGTGCCATTTCAAGCATTATGTAGAAACCTATAGACAACAGTGAACTTATTCTGAGCACGTCTTAATCCATCATCTTCACAGATGGCTAAAAAAATGGCCTGTAAACATTTTGTCTGATAGCCGCTAAAGTAGTGATGTTCAAACTCTTTTATGACAATGTGTGAGAAATACACAGTTTATATATAGTCGACTAGGCAAGTAAATATATGTATGTGCATGAGGATGTGCAGTGCATTTGTATATTCTATATACAGTGAACGCTATTTAGCAATTTATTTCATCTCCGTTCTTTAAAATGCTGTTTGTGGCTGACAACATTAATCTAATGATCCACCATGGATTAAAAACCAGTTTAGAAATGATTAAAGCCTTTTCAGAGAATATCCTCAATGGTTAATAAATGTTGCTATAGAATATATGCGAATTCAGGTGAGAACCCAATTTTGTCCACCTCCTTAGCGATTCAGCATTTTTAGACAAAAATGTCTAATAATAACAGAGTCTAATTTCCATGACCATGTTTTTTAATTTTTTAAAAAAATAGTCTTCCACATTCAGGAATCACAAATGAAATCTGTTGGAATATGTTACATGAACAAGGTGTTATTTTCATGTAGATTAGCTACTAGGCTTTCATGGAATAGACATAAAAGCATAACAGCTGGTACCATCCCAGAATCAAAGGAAACGTCCCTGGGGACATATGGAATTTAGGGAGATCAATTATTAAGAGGCTACATGAAACTAGAAGTGCTCCCCAAAGTTTTCATTGTCTAGACAGAACAATTCGACAGATCAACCCCAGTGAGTAAAGGTACCTCCCTGACTTCCGTGGGGGATGAGCTTACCATTTAAAGCAGATATATGAAGCCTGAAAGATTTCAAAGGCACTCCAAGTGCTCCACACTTTGAAAGTCCCTCCCACAAACCTGGAACACCATCTGTTCCTGAAGGATCATGTCGCATACTGTGTCTTTGAGACACTGGGCAGTTAGCTCTCAGTTGAGATGAGGCCAATGATTTCAAGTGTAAAATGCATAAAACATCAATCATCTTTATGTAGCTCTTTGGAGGCCTCTCCACTTACATGGGTTGGTGAAAATGGCCCACCAGATAGATACACACCTGGGAACTGGGGTTTTCTCCTCTGCTCATAGCATCTCCTGGGTAAACCAATAATTACCTTCCCTCCTGCCTCAACGATCACATCTTTGATAAAGGTAATGGTGAGGATGACCTTTCCAGGAAACCAGAGCCCATGTCAATCCCTGTAAAGCTCGGAAATTGTGCGCGGGCCCAGGCAGCGGATTTCTCCTGAAAGTGGCTGAACCTGGGCTGTGGCTGAAGAGAGCAGAGGGCAGGAGCACAATTGACAGTGTCTGGGCCTTCAGGCCAGTTCCATAGCAGCTTAGGAAAGTGTTATACCCAGACCGTTTGTTCCCCAAAGAAGACCACCAGAGTCCAGAGTCAAAGCCAAGCGGCAAGGATCTTTATTACAAGTTTGAACCTGGTCCCTCCATTCCACAGCATACAAGAGGGCCCCGAACAATGCGAGTGCTTGCTTTTTTATAGCCCGAAAGTTACAGGGGAACAAAGGAATTCTTTTTGTTCCCGCGCTTTCAGTAAAACTTTGAACAGCTGTCTCCTTATCGGAGACTTTCCAGGTGGTGTTTGTACTGGGCTCAGGAAGTTTGAGAGATATATGGCGATATGTGGTGGGATGGGAGGATGGGATGTGTTTGTACTGGGCTTGTTTGTTTTGAGCCCGGGGCTGAGGAATGTGCCCGGCTCCTTTCAAAAGCAGGTGGATCTTTAGGCTGGAGGAGGCGTGATACTCTGGAAAGACATTGGGTGCGGGTGGAGAGGAAACCAAGCTGAGCAGGTTTGGGCAAAGGCAAGGTGTACTTCGCAATGTCACACTCTCCTCAGTGAGGAGCCCAAACCTGCCTTTCACGGCCCTCTCTGGACTCACTTCGCATGGCCAGGAAGTGGCACATGATCAGTAGCCAGCATCATTCTTCTGTACAGTTAAATTTTTATTGACTATTGTCACCTGGTTGTTCTATCAAATAGTATGCCTTATTCATTCTTTCTAACTATGTTTTTGGTACCCTTTAACCATCCACACCTCCCCCAAGCTCCCCACTACCCTTCCCAGCCTCTGGTAACCATCCTTCTACTCTCTGTGTCCATGAGTTGAATTGCTTTGATTTTTACATCCCACAAATAAATGAGAACATTTGATGTTTATCTTTCTGTTTTTGGATTATTTCACTTAATGATCTCCAGTTCCATTCGTGGTTTTGCAAATGAGTGACTCTCATTCTTTTTTATGGCTGAAGAGTGCTCCACTGTGTGTATGTACCACATTTTCTTCATTCCTCTCTTGCTGGGTACTTAGGTTGCTTCCAAATCTTAGCATTGTGAACAGTGCTGCAACAGACATGGGAGTGCAGATATCTCTTTGATATACTGATTTCCTTTCTTTGGGGTATATACCCAGCAATAGGGTTGCTTGATCATATGGTGGCTTTATTTAGTTTTTTGAGAAACCTCCAAACTGTTCTCCATAGTGGTTGTACGTTACATTCCCACCAGCAGTGTATGAGGGTTCCCTTTTCTCCACATCCTCACCGGCATTTGGTATTGCCTGACTTTTGGTTAAAAGCCATTTTAACTGGGGTGAGATGATACCTTATTGTAGTTCTGATTTGCATTTCTCTGAAGATCAGTGATGCTGAGCACCTTTTCATATGCCTGTTTTCCATTTGTATGTCTGCCTTTGACAAATATCCACTTAAATCTTTTGGCCATTTCTTGATCAGATAATAGACTTTTTTCCTATGGAATTGTTCATGCTTCTTGTATATTCTGGTTATTAATCCCTTGTAAGATAGGTATTTTGCAAATATTTTGTCCAGTTCTGTGTGTTTTCTCTTCAATTTGTTGATTGTATCCTCTGCTGTGCAGAAGCTTTTTAACTTGATGTGATCTCATTTGCCCATGTTTGCTTTGGATTCCTGTGCTTGTGGGGCATTGCTCAAGAAATTTTTGCCCAGGGAAATCTACAATATAAGTGTATTGTAGATTTTCCTCAATATTTTATTGTAGTAGTTTCATAGTTTGAAAGCTTAGATTTCTTTAATCCATTCTGATTTGATTTTTGTATATGGTGAGAGATTGGGGTCTAGATTCATTCTTCTGCATATGGATATCCAGGTTTCCCAGTACCACTTATTGATGAGACTGTCTTTCCCCTGTGTTTGTTCTGGACACCTTTGTGGAAAATGAGTTCACTGTAAGTGTGTGGGTTTGTTTCTGGTTTCTCTATTCTGTTCAATGGGTCTATATGTCTGTTTTAATCCCAGTATAATGCTGTTTTGGTTACTATCTCTCTGTCGAATGATTTGAAGTCAAGTAATGTGATTCCTCCTGATTTTTTCTTTTTGTTTAGAATAGCTTGGTCATTCTGGGTCATTTGTGGTTCCATATGAATTTTATGATTGGTTTTTCTATTTCCGTGAGAAACATCCTGTCATTTTTTTAAGGGATTGCTTTCAATCTGTAGATTGTTTGCATATGTATCTTTTAGAATGAGTTTTGCTAGCTAGTGCCCTTCAAATAATTTTTTCACTCAATATAAGTTTTTGGATAACATTTCATGTAATATTCCCTGTTGTACATTTAATATTTGAAGGAACTGTATTGACTTAATGAACCTTTGGGTTTACTGATATTGATAATTTGTATTCTCTGTGTCTGCTTCTCTCATCAGTCTGGATAAGGGTTTATTAATTTGACTTGTCTTCTCAAAGAAATGATTTCTGGTTTCATTGGTATTTTCTATAGATTTTATGAATTTTATTTAATTCCTTTTTCCTCATGTCTTTTAAACTTTTTCTTTCTTTTTTTTTCCTTTTTTTTTTTTTTTTTTGTGACTGAGTCTCCCTCTGTCGTCCAGGCTGGAGTGCAGTGGCGTCATCTTGGCTTACTGCAGCCTCTGCCTCCCAGGTTTAAGCGATTCTCTGGCATCAACCTCCCGAGTAGCTGGGATTATAGGCGTCAAACAGCACGCCCATCTAATTTTTGTATTTTTAGTAGAGACAGGGTTTCACCATGTTGGCCAGGCTGGCCTCGAACTCCAGACCTCAGGTGATCTGTTTGTCTCAGCCTCCCAGGGTTCTGGGATTATAGACGTGAGCCACCACGCCCGGCCTAAAATTTTTCCTTCTTGCTTTGGGTATAATTTGATGTTATTTTTCTAGTTTCTTAATGTGGAAACTTAGATAATTGATTTGAGACTTTTCTTCCTTTCTGACATAAGTATCGAAGGGTGTAAATTTCCCTATGTGTTTTAGTTTGATCTTGCAAAGTTTGATAAGTTGTGTTTTCATTTTAAATATTTTCCTGCAATTTCTTCTTTGATCTCTAAGTTACTCAAATGTGAAGTTTAATTTCCAATATTTCGTGAATTGCAGACATCTTTCTACAACCAATTTCCATTTCAATTCTTTTTGGACATAGAACATGTTTTATAACGTTTCATTCCTTTTGAATTTGTTGAGATTTGTTTTTGGCCCACAATATGGTCTATCTTGGTGAACATTCCATGAGCACTTGAGAAGAATGTGCATTCTGCTGTTGCTCTATGAATATCAATTAGGCCATGTTGTTTGATAGTGTTGTTCAAGCCTTCTGCATTTATATATCCTGATTTTTTGTACACTTTTTGTACCAAATGCTAGGAGTAATGTTGAAGTCTTCTACTTAATGCACATGTGTTTATTTCTTCTTTGTGATGTATCAGTTTTCCCTCAAGTATTTTGAAGGTGCCTACATATTCATGGTGTTTCTGTCTTCTGAATCAATGCACCTCTGTGTGATTATTATGTAATGTCCCACTTTGTCCCTTGTAATAATCTCCACTATAAAATGTGTTTTGTGAGATATTAATTTGACACTTTGAGTTTATGCAATTCGTAACAGGAAATATCTTCTTCCATCCTTTACTTGTAACTAATTTCTTTTTACAGTGTGGTTCTTTTTTATAAAGATACAGATTACTGTTAAATATATTGTGAAAATCAAGATCTTCTTTCAACTGTGCAACAACAATAAAGATATCAAAAAATTAGATGCAGAAATTAATGCAGAACTAAAGGGTTATGCAGAAATCCACAGAAAAATTTGCTAGGTTCTTTAAAAGAACCTCAATCAAACTTTTTGACAGTCTTCATAGAAAGATATCTTGACACTAAAGTGGTACATTTATATGAAAAATATTATTTTATCCCCCTGTTTTCTACAGTAAAGTTTTGGATAAAATTTCATTTCACAAAAGTGTTCTCTTGCTACAAATTCTTTGAAAAACAACTATATAGGATGATCTCTCAGAGCTTTCTTAGCTTCGAAATTTGGGGATTCAAATATCCTTCTGTAGATTGAGGAAGGAAAGTAAAAAGAACAATATCATGGTGAAGGAAATGTTGGTCTCCTGCATTTTTCTTTTCTTTTTCTTCCTAAACTAACCAGTCTGTGTTGGTCCTCAGCTGAGCTGTTAATCCAGGGAAGAGTTGACCTTCTGGTGAATACATGGATTCAATGGGGCCTAAGGCAGGTTTGAATCACTCAGAACCAACAGCCAGAATAACTTTTGAAAGACTGTAAATGGAGATGATTAAAATCCTCTGATTTATGTTACTTCTTACTCAAGTTGCTAAACGTTCCTTCCCATCAAGAGCTGTTTGGCTAGAGATAGAAACATTTGTTCAGCTTTCTTTCTTTTCTTTTCTTTTCTTTCCTTTCTTTCTTTCTTTCTTTCTTTCTTTCTTTCTTTCTTTCTTTCTTTCTTTCTTTCTTTCTTTCTTTCTTTCTTTCTTTCTTTCTTTCTCTTTCTTTCTTTCTTTCTTTCTTTCTTTCTTTCTTTCTTTCTTTCTTTCTTTCTTTCTTTCTTTCTTTCCTTCCTTCCTTCCTTCCTTCCTTCCTTCCTTCCTTCCTTCCTTTCTTTCTTTCTTTCTTTCTCTCTCTCTTTCTTTCTTTTCCTTCCTTCCTTCCTTCCTTTTCTTCCTTCCTTCCCTCCCTCCCTCGCTCCCTCTGTCCCTCACTCCCTTCCTTCTTTCCTTCTTTTTATAAAAAGAAATGAACTGATATTTTTTATGTAGAAAGATCAGATTATTTCACAATTTTTTGGTGAGTTTTCTTTTAACTTTTATTTTGGGTTCAGGGGTGCATGTGCAGGTTTGTAATATAGGTAAACTCATGTCATGGGGTTTGTTGTACAGACTATTTCATCACCCAGGAATTAAGGCCAGTACCCATTAGTTATTTTTCCTGACCCACTCCCTCCTCTCAGCCTCCACCCTCTGATAGCTCCTGGTATGTTGGCCCTCTGTAGGTGTCCATGTGTTCTCATCAATTAGCTCCCATTTGTAAGTGAGTTCATATGTTTTTGGGTTTTGTGTTCCTGCATTGGTTTGCTAAGCATTATGGCCTTCAGCTCCACCCATATTCCTCTAAAGGACATGATTTCACTCTTTTTAATGGTTACACAGTATTCCATGGTGTATACGTACAACATTTAAAAAAATCCAGTCTACTATTGTGTCTGGAGTTGGTTCCTTCTGGTGGGTTCTTGGTCTCGCTGACTTCAAGAATGAAGCCGTGGACCTTTGCAGTGAGTGTTACAGCTCTTAAAGATGGTGTGTACGGAGTTTTTCCTTCAGATGTGTCTGGAGTTTCTTCCTTCTGGTGGGTTCGTGGTCTCGCTGACTTCAAGAATGAAGCCACGGACCTTCGCAGCAAGTGTTACAGCTCTTAAAGGTGGTGTGGATCCAAAGAGTGAGCAGCAGCAAGATTTATTGTGAAGAGCAAAAGAACAAAGCTTCCATAGCGTGGAAGGGGACCGGAGCAGGTTGCCTCAGCTGGCTCTGCTGGCCAGCTTTTATTCCCTTATTTGGCTCTGCCCACGTCCTGCTGATTGGTCCATTTTACAAAGTGCTGATTGGTCCATTTTACAGAGTGCTGATTGGTGCATTTACAGTCCTTTAGCTAGATACAGAGTGCTGATTGGTACGTTTTTACAGAGTGCTGATTTGTGCATTTACAATCCTTTAGCTGGACACAGAGTGCTGGTTGGTGCATTTTTACAGAGTGCTGATTGGTCCATTTCCAATCCTTTAGCTAGACAGAGAGTGCTGATTTGTGCATTTACAATCCTCTAGCTAGACAGAAAAGTTCTCCAAGTCCCCACTCGACCCAGGAGGTCCAGCTGGCTTCACCTCTCAATCCCCCCTCTAAACAGGACACCCCAACTGCTGTTGGGAATTTGGCAATGACCACTCTAGCTACTTCCTGCTGGACAGGGGTGAAGAAGGGGCCCTGCAGTTGTAGTGTCCTCCAGAGGGGAACTCTTTAGGCCAATCAAAGGGCCAGTAGGTCAATCCAGGGGTCCTTGGTAGAAGCCATTAGTTGAGCTCATTTGGGGTTCCATTTGTAAGACCATCTGTAGCTTGATGGCCTCGATCCTAGAGGAAACAAATTTGACAAGGAGGTTAAAAACACCGGGCCTGAAGGTGAGTAATAGCAAGATGGCTGTCATGGGACCTAGAAACGGGAGAAGCCATATTGCCCAACTCCAAAGGTTGGTATAAGAGTTTGAAAGGCATTGTCTGATTTCAGAAGCCTTTTCCTGTAAACGCCAAGGACATCTCTTACTATTCCTGACTGGTTAGTGTAAAAACAACACTCTTCCCCTAAGAAGGTACAGAGTCCTCCTTTCTCAGTAGTAAGGAGGTCTAGGCCCTGGCGATTTTGGAGAGTCACTGCTGCCAAAGAGTCTATTTGGGATCGTAGAGTAAGGATAGATTTAATTATTTCTTGCAAACTCTCTGAAAAATCCTTTGAGAGTGTGTGGTAGTAGGATAATACATGTTACACTGTTAACTTCTAGCAAACTTTAGTTTTGTTGAAAACCTTGTAAGTTTGGGATTTCAATTATTGTTTGCTATTAACAAGACCTCATTCGGTCCATATTAACTTAGAATTGGTATAGATGGCTCCTTCCTGATTCTGTAAGTACTTTAAGGTTTGGCTGAGTGCAAACAGCTGGCACGTTTGAGCAGACCAATTATTAGGCAATTTTCCTAACTCTGCTTCAATAAGAGTTTCCTTATCATTTACTGAATACCCATTGTGGCTTTTTCCCTTAATCACCCAGGAGCAACCATCTATGGTCCTGTCCTGAAGGGAGTTCCTCTTAGATCTGGTCTGACCTTTGTATGGTAATTAATTAAGATCCCCTGTTAGGAAACCTGCTGGGTTAAGAATTTTTGATAGGAAGGCTATGGGTTGTCAGTGGCCTCAATGCTTTTGGGCTATGCCCTTGTTTGCACTGACAACAAGGTGGTATTGGAGTATTATAGGGTTACAGAGAAGACCGTCAATTATCAATTATAGGTTTTAAATTTACCCTGGCTTTTAAAGGAATAGGGTACACTGTTTTTTCTTTACTACTTCCATCTCTTTCTTTCTTTTTGAGTTCTTCTTTGTCTCTCTCTCTGTCTCTGACTCCCTCTTTGTCTCTGTCTCTTCCTCTCTCTCTCTCTCTCTCTCTCTCTCTCTCTCTGACTTTCTGTCTCTTTCTCTCTTTCCTTTCTGCTGGTCTTTCCCTGCTTCTGCCAGCCGCTTATGCTGCTGTTCTCCCCTCTCCTTCCCCTTTTGATGACTTCGGCAGTGTAAGACTGCCACCTTTTTGGGTTTTTGCCCTGCATGCAATAACTGCATGATTTCCTTGTGATATTTAATTGGGGGTTCCCCCATAGGTTAGGAACTCCTTTCTTTCCATATTGCAGCCTGGGCATGTCGGATTAGATAAGCATACTTACCATCTGTAGCAAAGTCTCCCAATTACAACTGAGGAGGTGGGAGAAATACCTGGTTACAGGCCATCCCAGGATTCCTCGGATGGTAATGGACCTTGAGGACAGCTCTCCAGGACAGGAGATTAACACTGAGAAAGCCGTGCCAGTGTCCAGGAGGAAGTCAATTTCCTGGCCTTCAATGGTTATATGTACCAGGGGCTCAGTGAGGGTGATGACATGAGCTGGCGCTTGCCCTGGGCACCCTCAGTCCTGTTGTTGGATCATCTGGTTGGGGGCTTCTGGCCCAGAGAACTTTTTCACTTTCCAGTGATTTCCTCAGCATAGTGGACTTGGGCGAGGGGGCAGCTTGTTTCTTGCTGGACAATCTTTCTTAAAGTGTCCTTGCACACCACACTGATAACAAGCCCTATCGGGTGATTGGCCTGCTCCATTTTCTGTCCTCTCTGAACCACCAAGGTTTGTTTGTCTGAGGGCCATGACTAAGGCTGCGGCCATTCTCTGATCTCACTTTTCCTTTTTGGCCTGTTCCTCTTGGTCCCTATTATAGAACACCGAGGTTGCCAGGTTTAATAATGCCTCCAAATTTTGTTCAGGGCCCAGGGCTCGCTTTTAGAGCTTTCTCCTGATATCTGTGGCTGACTGGGTAATAAACTTATCTTTTAGGATCAATTGACTCTCGAGGGAGTTGGGTGACAGGGGAGTATATTTTCTTAAGGCCTCCCGTAGCCACTTGAGGAAGGCAGAAGGATTTTCTTCTTTTCCCTGAGTTATGGTGGACATCATTGAATAATTCATGGGCTTTTTCCTAATTCTCCTTAGTCCTTCTAGAACACAGGCCAACAGATGTTTGTGACTCCAGTCCCCATGATCTGAGTCGAGGTCCCAGTGGGGATCCATACTGGGCATGGCTTGCTGACTGGTAGGGAATTTGTCCCTTTCTTCAACTGTCATTCTATCATTTACTTGACTAAGATACCAGGTATCTCCAAACTCTCAGGCTGCAGCTAAAGCTGCATTCTTTTCATTAAAGGCCAGGGTTTGATCTAACAATAGCATGACATCTCTCCAAGTGAGATCGAAGTTTTGTCCTAGACCTTATAGTACATCTATATAGCTATCAGGATCATCTGAAAGCTTCCCCAGGTCTACCTTGATCTGTTTTAAATCAGAGAGGGAGAAGGGGACATGTACCCGGGTTGGGCCAAATTCCCCTCCACCTACAGCTTGAAGGGGACATAACTGATAGCCTGGGGGGTTTTGTGGTCCTTTGGAGATTTCTTTGCTTGTTTCCTTCTGAGCAGGGGAGATTAGAGGAGGCTTATCATTAATAGGAATGGGAGCTATAGGGAGACTAGGATATGGGGGTAAGCTGAGAGGTCTTCCTATGGGATGTAAATTGCAAACTTTGCATAGTTGTGTATTCTTCAATGAAAAGAACACTTGGACATAAGGTATTTCACTCCATTTGCCTTCCCTTTTACAGAAAAGGTCAAGCTGCAGGATAGTATTGTAATTTATACTTCCCTCAGGTGGCCATTTTTCCCCATGAGAGAGAGAATATTGGGGCCAAACCATAGTGCAGAATAAAATGAGCTGCCTCTTTTTCAGGGTTTGTGGGTCAACTTGGTCCCAGTGGCTTAGGATGCATTTCAAGGGTGAGCCTGTTGATGCCTGAGTGTTTCCCATCTGAAAGACAAAACTGCCTGCAGTTTTGGTTTGTTTGTTTCTCCCCCTGCCCAAGAACCCACAATGGTCCCTGGACCCTGCTGACAGGAATAGTTGTGCTCACCAATGCAGCAGCAGAAACACCTCTTGCCCAAGAACCCGCAATGGTCCCCCGACCCTGCTGATTGGAATAGTTGCGCTCACCAATGCAGCAGCAGAAACACCTCTTGCCCAAGAACCTGCAACAGTTCCTGGACCCTGCTGATTGGAATAGTTGCACTCACCGACGCAGCAGCAGAAACACCTCTCGCCCAAGAACCCACAATGGTCCCCGGACCCTGCTGATTGGAATAGTTGTGCTCACGGATGCAGCAGCAGAAACACTAGTTTTTCTTCTAGACCACAAGGAGGACTGAGGAAGGTCGGATTTAGTGGCCCTTACCGATGCATTCTAAAAAACCTGTTAGAGTCCTAAGTGTTCTCCTGTTAGTATTGGGACCTTACCACTGTCCTATAAAGATGTTATGCCCCAAAAATGAAGTGGAGGGCCATACCTTGAGGGAGGGAAGGGATCTCCAGGGTTAGAAGAGTGACGCCTTTTGTCCTCACTTATATGAATAGGAAGGATACAATTTCTGAGGCTCCCCATATCCTAGCTTCAGCAATAGCTTTTTTTAGGCCTGCTAGTCTGAGGAGGGATCCTAAAATTCCAGATAAGATAGTCCCCCCATCACCAATGGGGCTTTGGGCAAAAATTATGTCTTTCTAATTAGTGAGCCCGGGTGCCTAAAGAAGGGAATAAAGTCTCAAAGTTTATACTAGAAATTATTCTTATAGGAGAAACCAGAAAAACACCAGAGACAGGGAGTGGTTTTTAGAAGCGGGACTAGCCTCAGAGAAGAGAGGCAAGAGGAAGTCTGTCTGTCAGGCATTAGGACCCAGGAGGCAAGGGTCAGGATAAATAGGATAGATGGGTGAGTCTCAGTTGGGCGACGTAACTTTTATTTATTTATTTATGTATTAATTATTATTATTATTATACTTTAAGTTCTAGGGTACATGTGCATAATGTGCAGGTTTGTTACATATGTATACTTGTGCCATGTTGGTGTGCTGCACCCATCAACTCGTCAGCACCCATCAACTCGTCATTTACATCAGGTATAACTCCCAATGCAATCCCTCCCCCCTCCCCCCTCCCCATGATAGGCCCTGGTGTGTGATGTTCCCCTTCCTGAGTCCAAGTGATCTCATTGTTCAGTTCCCACCTATGAGTGAGAACATGCGGTGTTTTGTTCTGTGTTCTTGTGATAGTTTGCTAAGAATGATGGTTTCCAGCTGCATCCATGTCCCTACAAAGGACACAAACTCATCCTTTTTTATGGCTGCATAGTACTCCATGGTGTATATGTGCCACATTTTCTTAATCCAGTCTGTCACTGGTGGACATTTGGGTTGATTCCAAGTCTTTGCTATTGTGAATAGTGCCGCAATAAACATACGTGTGCATGTGTCTTTATAGCAGCATGATTTATAATCCTTTGGGTATATACCCAGTAATGGGAAGGCTGGGTCATATGGTACTTCTAGTTCTAGATCTTTGAGGAATCGCCATACTGTTTTCCATAATGGTTGAACTAGTTTACAATCCCACCAACAGTGTAAAAGTGTTCCTATTTCTTCACATCCTCTCCAGCGCCTGTTGTTTCCTGACTTTTTAATGATCGCCATTCTAACTGGTGTGAGATGGTATCTCATTGTGGTTTTGATTTGCATTTCTCTGATGGCCAGTGATGATGAGCATTTTTTCATGTGTCTGTTGGCTGTATGAATGTCTTCTTTTGAGAAGTGTCTGTTCATATCCTTTGCCCACTTTTTGATGGGGTTGTTTGTTTTTTTCTTGTAAATTTGTTTGAGTTCTTTGTAGGTTCTGGATATTAGCCCTTTGTCAGATGAGTAGATTGCAAAAATTTTCTCCCATTCTGTAGGTTGCCTGTTCACTCTGATAGTAGTTTCTTTTGCTGTGCAGAAGCTCTTTAGTTGAATTAGATCCCATTTGTGAATTTTGGCTTTTGCTGCCTTTGCTTTTGGTGTTTTAGACATGAAGTCTTTGCCCATGCCTATGTCCTGAATGGTACTACCTAGGTTTTCTTCTAGGATTTTTATGGTATTAGGTCTAACATTTAAGTCTCTAATCCATCTTGAATTAATTTTCATATAAGGAGTAAGGAAAGGATCCAGTTTCAGCTTTCTACTTATGGCTAGCCAATTTTCCCAGCACCATTTATTAAATAGGGAATCCTTTCCCCATTTCTTGTTTCTCTCAGGTTTGTCAAAGATCAGATGGCTGTAGATGTGTGGTATTATTTCTGAGGCTCTGTTCTGTTCCATTGGTCTATATCTCTGTTTTGGTACCAGTACCATGCTGTTTTGGTTACTGTAGCCTTGTAGTATAGTTTGAAGTCAGGTAGCGTGATGCCTCCAGCTTTGTTCTTTTGACTTAGGATTGTCTTGGAGATGCGGGCTCTTTTTTGGTTCCATATGAACTTTAAAGCAGTTTTTTCCAATTCTGTGAAGAAACTCATTGGTAGCTTGATGGGGATGGCATTGAATCTATAAATAACCTTGGGCAGTATGGCCATTTTCACAATATTGATTCTTCCTATCCATGAGCATGGTATGTTCTTCCATTTGTTTGTGTCCTCTTTTATTTCATTGAGCAGTGGTTTGTAGTTCTCCTTGAAGAGGTCCTTGACATCCCTTGTAAGTTGGATTCCTAAATATTTTATTGTCTTTGAAGCAATTGGGAATGGAAGTTCAAAATGATTATCTCAATAGTTGCAGAAAAGCCTTTTGACAAAATTCAACAGCCCTTCATGCTAAAAACGCTCAATAAATTCGGTATTGATGGAACGTACCTCAAAATAATAACAGCTATTTATGACAAACCCACAGCCAATATCATACTGAATGGGCAAAAACTGGAAAAATTCCCTTTGAAAACTGGCACAAGACAGGGATGCCCTCTCTCACCACTCCTATTCAACGCAGTGTTGGAAGTTCTGGCTAGGGCAATCAGGCAAGAGAAAGAAATCAAGGGTATTCAGTTAGGAAAAGAAGAAGTCAAATTGTCCCTGTTTGCAGATGACATGATTGTATATTTAGAAAACCCCATTGTCTCAGCCCAAAATCTCCTTAAGCTGATAAGCAACTTCAGCAAAGTCTCAGGATACAAAATTAATGTGCAAAAATCACAAGCATTCTTATACACCAGTAACAGACAAACAGAGAGCCAAATCATGAATGAACTTCCATTCACAATTGGGCGACGTAACTTTAAGAATTCCACTCATGGCCGCAGGGTCAACCAACTTTTTGTTGGGAACCTGGAGCTGAATTGCTTTCCTCTCTTGACCCTCGGCTCAGCCTGGAAGTACAGGAAAAGCAGAAGCTGGTTCCAGGCATACCAGTTGTTAGAGAGCCCTTTCCCAGAAAGCCTGACACCTGTGTCTTTAGTCTGGTGGCCACACTAGTTGCTTTTAACTGGCCGACAGGTGCCCGGTATTTAGCCCCTGAATTCTAAGGAAAAATAGGACAGAATAGAAAGTGAAAGGGGTCCAATGGTACTCACCGCTTAGTGATAGTCCCTTCGTGGTCACCAAAATGTGTCCCATCTGGGTTGCCAAAATGTGTCCAGAGTTGGTTCCTTCCGGTGGGTTCTTGGTCTCCCTGACTTCAAGAATGAAGCCGCGGACCTTCGCAGTGAGTGTTACAGCTCTTAAAGATAGTGTGTCTGGGGTTTCTTCCTTCAGATGTATCTGGAGTTTCTTCCTTCTGGTGGGTTCGTGGTCCCGCTGACTTCAAGAATGAAGCCAGGGACCTTTGCAGTGCATGTTACAGCTCTTAAAGGTGGTGCGGACCTAAAGAGTGAGCAGCAGCAAGATTTATTGTGAAGAGTAAAAGAACAAAGCTTCCACAGCGTGGAAGGGGACCCGAGTGGGTTGCCGCAGCTGGCTCTGCTGGCCAGCTTTTATTCCCTTATTTGGCCCTGCCCATGTCCTGCTGATTGGTCCATTTTACAAAGTGCTGATTGGATCATTTTACAGAGTGCTGATTTGTGCATTTACAATCCTTTAGCTAGACACAGAGTGCTGATTGGTGCATTTTTACAGAGTGCAGATTAGTGCATTTCCAATCCTTCAGCTAGACAGATAGCACTGATTGGTGCATTTACAATCCTCTAGCTAGACAGAAAAGTTCTTCAAGTACCCACTGGACACAGGAAGTCCAGCTGGCTTCACCTCTCACTATTGATGGGCATTTAGGTTGATTCCAGGTCTTTGGTATTCTGACTAGAGCTGCAATGACCATATCTGTGCATGTGCCTTTATAATAGAAAGATTTATATACCTTTGAGTTTAGTCCCAGCAATGGAATTGCTGGGTCAAATGATATTTCTCTTCTTAGGTCTGTGAGGAATTGCCACGCTCCTTTCCACAATGGTTGAAAAAATTTATATTCCAACCAACCGGGTGCAAGCATTGTCTTTTCTACACAAACTCACCAGCATCTGTTATTTTTGTTCTTGCTTTTTATCCAGTTGTAGAGACTCTGACTCTGTTTTTTGAGAGAGGATCTCCTTCTGTCTTTGAACGTGAATACTACTTGTGTCTGAGACTTCCTGAGATTCCAGCTGTCTCAATTCCCTGTGTTTGAACTTTATGCATTTGTTACATTTTCAGTGGTTTCCTTCTTACCCCCTCTTATGACTGTCATGTCTTCCACACATGTTCTGTCCGAGGTGATGCAGTTTCTGTGTCTCATCTCTTCTCGGAGGGACTAGTCACCCTTCTGTATCAGTTCCCATGGCTGCCTTGTTACCTCAGGTCTCTCTAAGTACAAAACAAAAGATTAAGTATAGATTATTAGGCTTTTTCTCATTTTCAGGGCTAAAGTGACTTTATCCTGAGGCTTTCTAAATCTTACCTGATGGTAGTCCTCTGCTTTGTTACTATTTTGACTACTGGTACAAAAATACAGCATTCAAATATTTGAAGTAAAAGATAATCCAGGCGCTAGCTGACTATGGCTTGAGATCTAAATACAGCCCATTAGCTCACATGGTGAAAGGTGCACAGCTGTGAGCTTGCAACTCAGCTCCCTGAAGTCTGGATTTTTTTATCCCCTACTGAGACGCAGTGGATAGGTCCACAGGCTGATCCAACTGGGAGATGAAGTATGAGTGAGAGTGAGGAGGAGCCAGCGGTCTTCCAGAGGGTCAGGCAGTGTGGTCAGTGACTCAGAGGGAGAAGGGCATCGAAGTCATCGTCCTTCTCATGTAGCACCACGGCCGTGGACCTTATTGTCTTCTTGGGGCCACAACTAGGGAGAAAGGAAGGCAGAGGAGTGGAAGGGCTCAGGTGAAGCTGGGACAATGCAGGGGTGACGTTGGGGGGTACCCGAGTCCCAGAAGCACCTGGAACCCTGAAAGAAGACAGATTCTGGACTCCCCAGAGGGGACCGGCCTGAGCAGTATGGAAGTGGCCTGGAAGTGGGGAACGCTGCGGGCTGGTTACAGCAGCCCCGAGGTCTGTAAAGTGTCTGGCATAGGTGTCCTGCGAGGAGCGCCCAGCACTGTGTGGCAACTTCTCAACTTCACTGTGGAGATTCGAATGGGCCGCGCTCTGAGTTACTAAAACATGATTTTATGGGGAAAATGGGCCTAGCAAATGAGGGTGTGACAAAATCCAAGCTTATTGGAGTTTTAAATTTTCGTCTGTATTTTCCTATTTGTCTCCCTGATGGAGTGTCCAGTTGTGAAACCAACCTCATGGGAAATACCCTGTGTCTTTTGCCAGGAGCCTTAAGACATTGCACAACTAGCTTGACCTACTTAAGGGGCTTTGCAAGCATTCAATTCAAAAGTCACACACACTTATAAGTGTCCCGGAACTTTCATGGTATTTCTAAATTTAAAAAAAAAATGACCAAATTAACATTTGACCATGAAAGTGGTCAAATCTGGTTGTCCTGTCAAGTGCATTTTCCCAATCACAGTATTCTGCTTGTAGAGTGAAATATGTGTTGATGAGGAAGATCAATGTATAGGCCTATATCAAGAAGAAGTTCACAACCACCTCAGCTCATTGAGACTCTGCTTGTCTGCTTGTGAATGTCTTAACATTCAATGTTTTCTCTTAGCAGAAAGTTATTTTTCTGATAGTGTTGTTGGACCAGTATAGATACACTCATAAGGGTCTCCCATGCTGATAAAATATGATCATGGCATCCCATGAAGGGAAGGTTAGTCCAGAGGATTATATTTGAGTTTTGTGCGGATGGATGATCATGTATTCCCAGATTTTGTCCATAATTTCCTCCTCATGCTTATTCAGAACAGATTACACACATTCATCCTAACATAGATTAAAACGGCTACCAAAGCCCTTGAGGATATCAGTCTTTGACTAACATCTCTGAAGAAAGAATAAGGTTATGAAGTATAGGTATACAGGGTAGTGTTGGAGAAATGTCTCTAGACATACTTGTGATAAGAAATGTCCATGTATTCTGTATATTTATATTATTGACATGTATTAATAACAAAACTTTTTATCTGCACACACACACACACACAGCCAATCCCAGGAGCCCAGTAATGGAGAGCCCCAACAAGAGGAACCACCAGCTGAAAGTCAGGATCCTACACCTATTCAGGAGGCAGAATGAGATCAGGATACAGCTGAGATCCCAGGTGCTGGGAAGGGAAAGAAAGCATGTCTATAGGGTGGGAGAAGGTCTATGTGTGCTCATGGCTTATGCCATGAGGAGTAGCAGGAGGAAAGAAAACGTTAGGAATAGATATCAAACATTTGCTCAAAGTTGGCAGGAAAGGGGAGAGTATAGTTTGCAGCTTCTTGCTGTCCCTGGATATAAGGAATCTTCTCTTATTCTTCGAGATGGATTTTGTAGCTTGAAAATACAGTCCTTACTAAATCACTTGAAGCCATTTAATTTGGTGTATAAAAATGTACATTATTTCACTAGTTTAATTTGATCTTCTTAGAATGTTGCTGTATGATCTTCTCGGCCATGGTGTCCACAGTGTTGTAAGCACCGTTAATAACATGTAGAGTGCCAAGTCACCCTACTTTATAACACTGTGGATAAGGCTCATTTGCAAAGGGATGTTAGCCCCATTGTATAAATGAGAAAACCGAGGCTCAGACATCGAGTCTTACAAAGAACACTTGACTCATGGAGAAGGAATTCTTATTTTGTTCAAAGGTTTGTGTTCTTCCTACAATCCGTGTTGTAATAATAAAAAGTGAACAGTTTGCCTAAGATGCATAGCACTCGATTGTGTCTGTACTGTAAGGTACTTCAGTATTGGCTCAGGACAAAACAGTTGAGTGAAGCAGGATATTAACTCCAGAAAAGAGCTCAATTAATGATAGCCACTCTTTCCTTTGATCGGTCTTTTTGACAGTATGTTGGATAAAAGTTGGATAATTCAGGACACTGGCATACAGGGAGCTATATTAGTATGATTTTAAGGAGGTTTTACTAGTTGTTTAAATACTTTCATAATTAGAAAACTCAAAGTAAGATAAGATTATCCTGAAGCAGAAAACATATCCTTAACAGATAACATTTTCAAGTGAAACATTGACAGAATTTGGGCCATTGATTATTCTAGCAATTTACTGTAAAGGTGTTTCCAGATATGACTGTCAACAATGCCCATTAATTTCTTTGCACTCAACTTTCTGTACTCTCAATGCAAGACAATGATTTTTCTGTTATTTATGGTACATTATTCTAAATGGGATTCCTTTATGTAAAGTTACATATAGGGTTTTTGGACCTAAGCATAGCATAATGTTAATTAATGATCCAAACAATTTCCAAGTTATTTCAACAAGGGATGGGTGTCACAACTGTAGGATTTGTCAGAGGCCCGCCAATACATTGATTTAATTCTTCAGATAATTACATTTCAATTATGATTAAAGTGGTATTAATGCGGCTAACTTCAGATTTCACAGATAGCTGATACTCGCTGTTCATAATACACAATGGTAAAGTATCCAAAATTTTCGTGTAGTGTGATTTATTCTTAGATTGTAATTTAAAATAAGACATTGGGCCAGGAGCGGTTGCTTACGACTGTAATCGCAAAATTTTGGGAGGCTGAGTTGGGCAAATCCCTTGATCCCAGGAGTTGAAGACCAGCCTGGACAATATTGAGAAATCCTGTCTCAAACAAAACAAACAAACAAACAAACAAACAAACAAACAAACAAACAGAAATTATCCTTGGCAGTGGGGTACACCTGTATGCTCAGCTACTCCAGAGGCTGAGACACGAGGTTTTGTCGAGCCTGAGAGGTTGGGCTCACAGTAGGCCTTGATTGTGCTGTGGCAATCAAGTCCAGCCTGCAAGATAGAGGGAGACCCTGACTCAAAAAACAATGAAATAAAATAAAATAATAAAACAGGAAAACAAAGGTGTAACATCTTTGCCCAACCTTCATTACTACGCTGACAGAGTTTTTCCTTCCTTCCTTCCTTCTTTCCTTCCTTCCTTCCTTCCTTCCTTCCTTCCTTCCTTCCTTCCTTCCTTCCTTCCTTCCTTCCTTCTTTCTTTCTTTCTTTCTTTCTTTCTTTCTTTCTTTCTTTCTTTCTTTCTTTCTTTCTTTTTCTTTCTTCTCTCTCTCTTTCTTTCCTTCTTTCTTTCCTTCTTTCTTTCTTTCTTTCTTTCTTTCTTTCTTTCTTTCTTTCTTTCTTTCTTTCTTTCTTTCTTTCTTTCTTTCTTTCTTTCTTTCTTTCTTTCTTTCTTTCTTCCCCTCTCTCTCTCTTTCTTTCTTTCTTTTCTCATCTGTCACCCAGCCTGGATTGCTGTGGCATGATCTCAGCTCACTGCTTTCTCTAGCTCTTGGGTTCAAGTGAACTCACCCTCCCAAAGTGCTGAGATTACAGGCATGAGCCATCACTCCTGGCTCAGGCTTTATTTCATAATGCTAAGGAAAAGAATATTATCATTTTCTTATTTATATTTCATGTCAGAATGCTTAAATCGATAATCCTTGTATTTTGAAGTGCATGACATGGAAGGTGATCTGCAAGAGCTGCATCAGTCAAATACTGAGGATAAATCTGGATTTGGGTTCTGGTGTCAAGGCGAAGATTATACCAAAAGTAGAACATTGTAAAATGCCAGAAACAGGTATGTTATCCATCAAGATGCAAAGTTATGTGCTTTCTCATTTACACAATACTATAGTTTTGATAATAGAGGGACAACATTACTGCTTTTTAAAAACACAGTTGAAATACAAACTTTCTTTGAAACATGGTTCAGACCCAAATGCCAGATTGCAAGACTTAAACACTATCAGATACAGAAACAAACTGGGTCAAAGCCATATTGAATCATCAAATATAGCAGCATTTTCTTAGTTTTGTGTATAACCAACAGCTAACAATTTTTAGATTCTTTTCTCATTTCTGCTTTTAACAAATACATAATTCATTTGTAATACTAGTTTGTGTGAAATATGCTGAGTCCTGAAGCAGCTCAACCATAATATGCCGAGCCATGTACCAACTCTACCATAATTTGTGAGACTCTGGATGAATCGTATAAATTCCACACCCATCCTTGCTCTTACTGAAAAGAGTGAATACAAATCAGATAGATTAAAATCAATTTCATTGTGATTTCCACATGCTCTGGTTCTGTTGGATAGCAGACCAAGATACTCTGATTTTCATGATTTGCTGATCATTACAATCAACTTCAGTCCAATCATAATGTCTGAGTTGAGATTTCATGGTTCGTAAGAAAATGAGTGGGCACTCTGCTTGATGTTTGTTTTCCTGTATGGAGCCCTGTATGAGTGTTCTTGGACTTTGTCAAATTCTGAATTCTTTGGCTCTTAAAGAATAATTGCATTTTAAGGCCTTCCCGCAGTGAAGCCTTGAATGACCTAATGATAAAATGACAAGAGATCATCAGGTTTCTGTGGCCAGTGTAGTAGGGAGAATGTATGTAGGTCAGTGATGCTCAAGGTGGGTGTAAGATGCTTCTGCTAAGCATGCTCCCTCCCCTCCTGTCAGTCTTCATGAGCTACTTCGCTTAATTAGGTTGAAGACTCATATAGTAGAGTCACCTCTAACCATAGCATAGGTTACATATTAGGGGTTTCTGCCTTGAGACATTAGATGATAGGATTTAAAGTTCAACAACAGCAGTGTGCTAATTCCTGAGTAGTTGACGTAAGTCTGTTTTACACATATTTTCCAAATTGGTGACTATTAATTACAATACCTCTTGAAGTTAAAGGAAACACCCCATGTTTAAGGGAGAAATTACCTAAATGCTTTTACTCTACTCTGCTAGACCTTTCCATTAGACTATTTACATTAAATGATAGTTCTCAGATGATTTCCAGGAGCCTATTGAACAAGCCTCAGTTGTATTCTAAGGGAGATCATAGCTTTAAATGCACGTCTTATTAAAATATATAGCACATTACAGGATAAAATAAAAGAATACTATGAAATAACAATAAAAGAGGCTCAGAATAAACTTAAAGGAAAAAGAAAGAGGTAGTGAATAAAAGACAGGTACCAATCATTAGTAAAAGGAAAAGTAATTCAAATGTCATAAATTTAAAAGATTGGTGTTTTGAAAATTAGCTATGAATAGGGTATTCAGTAGTTTACACAATCTTGAAGAAAATGGAAAAAGCACGACATGGAATATGAACAAGACAGAGTGATTTAATATAGGGCATTATTGAAAGTGAATACAATCTTGAACGCTAATATTTTCAGAGTATGTATGAAATGGTTCATAAGCTAGGAAGGCATACATTATTTATTATATTTCTGTAACAACTGGGTAAGCATCACAAAGCCTGTGGAAGAGACTGACATTTTCTAGTTGTGCCTCAAAAACATTTACTTTTAGAAACAAATTTTGACTTTTTCAGCTGCCCTACTCTTGTTTTCCATTTCTGTATCCCTCCATTTTTTCATGTGTGACACGGTTCATAACGCTATCACATACTGATGACAAAACTGATAGTGATAGCTTAAGAGTAATGCGACCATATACTTAATTATACTAATGGGAATACTTTCAAGTGTAAAAAGAGGCATGATTCATGTTGACATCATGGTAGGAGAAAACGGGGTACAAATGGTTACTGTACCTTAAAAACCACAGAAGGGTAAACGAGTCCAAATAAATGTTTTTGCCCTTCTGCACAACAGAGTAAAAACAAATGCAATGCTGGCCTTTCTATTCACTTCACTTATGCAGTTCCTAAGGTGACATTAACCATTTTCTTTCAAGATAGTATTCAGACCATTTCCAGGAGCCCATTTGGCATCCAGACCACAGATTCAAGCCAGAACATTAAGAGTGTTTGCCAAAAATTATATATTTTTCATAAATTCTTTTTTTGTTTCTTAGGATTTTTGTGTGGTGCTGGTATTTTGAATAAAACCATGCACAATGTTTGCTTTCTACTTTAAACCCCTCTTTAGTGGGTTCACTTCATTTAATGTGTTTGGACCTCAGACTGTCTTGCTTTCCTTGTAGCACTAGAAAGCAGGGTGTGTTTGAAAAATATCTTTAATGCATCTGCTTGGATGGCTATTGTCCAAGTCTCTACAGAGGTCTACCTGAATGTAAGTAAAAGGGTGACTCAGGCTTCTGGTTTTTGCCCATTGTGGAAAACTAAAACTTTGGTGTCTTTTCCATATCCTTAATGTCACCTGTACACAGTTCTGCTAGTAATGTTTCCACCCATTATGTTTCTATTATAGGTGAAGGGCAACCACAAGCTTAAATGAAGACAAGTCAAAACAATGTAAACTGGTTTTATATTAGATATTTGACTTAAACTATCTCAATAAAGTTTTGCAGCTTTCACCAAAGAATTCTTCCTCATCTTTTGTTCACTTCCTTCCAAGGTATTTGATAATATTGAAAATCGTGGCTGGATGCAGTTTCCCATGCCTGTAATCCCAGCACTTTGGGATGCTGAGGCAGGAGGACTGCTTGAGCTCAGGAGTTTGAGACCACATGGGGCAACAGAGCAACACTCTCTACAAAAATAAAAGAGTGAATGTGAAAAGGGCCGAATAGGAACAGCTCCAGCCTCCAGCTTCCAGTGTGAGCAACACAGAAGATGGGTGATTTCTGCATTTTCAACTGAGGTACCGGGTTTATCTCACTGGGGCATGTTGTACAGTTGGTACTGGTCCGTGGGTGCAGCCCGACCAGCAAGAGCTGAAACAGGGTGAGGTATTGCCTCATCTGGGAAGCACAAGGGGGAAGGGAATTCCTTTTCCTAGCCAAAGGAAATTGAGACACACAACACCTGGAAAACTGGGTAACTCCCACCCTAATACTGCACTTTACCAAGGGTCTTAGCAAATGGCACACCAGGAGATTATATCCCACACGTGGCCCAGAGGGTCCCACGCCCATGGAGCCTCCCTCATTGCTAGCACAGCAGTCTGAGATCTAACTGCAAGGCGGCAGCAAGGCTGGGGGAGGGGTGCCCACCATTGCTGAGGCTTAAGTAGGTAAACAAAGTTGCTGGGAAGCTCAAATTGGGTGGAGCCCACCACAGCTCAAGGAGTCCTGCCTGCCTCTGTAGACTCCACCTCTGGGCACAGGGCATAGCTAAACAAAAAGCAGCAGAAACCTTGGCAGAGGTAAATGTCCCTGTCTGACAGCTTTGAAGAGAGCAGTGGATCTCCCAGCACAGAGGTTGAGATCTGAGAACAGACAGACTGCCTGCTCAAGTGGGTCCTTGACCCCTGAGTAACCTAACTGGGAGACATCACCCACCAGGTGCAGACCGACACCTCACACCTCACACGGCTGGGTACACCCCGAGATGAAGCTTCCAGAGCAAGAATCAGACAGCAACACTTGCTGTTCAGCAATATTCTGTCTTCTGCAGCCTCTGCTGCTGATACAGGAAAACAGGGTCTGGAGTGGACCTCAAGCAAACTCCAACAGACCTGCAGCTGAGGGTCCTGAATGTTAGAAGGAAAACTAACAAACAGAAAGGATACCCACACCAAAACCCCATCAGTACGTCACCATCATCAAAGACCAAAGGCAGATAAAACCACAAAGATAGGGAAAAAGCAGTGCAGAAAAGCTGGAAATTCAAAAAATCAGAGCACATTTCCCCCTCCAAAAGAATGCAGCTCATTGCCAGCAGTGGAACAAAGCTGGATGGAGAATGACTTTGACGAGTTGAGAGAAGAAGGCTTCAGTCGTTCAAACTTCTCAGAGCTAAAGGAGGAACTATGTAACCAGCGGAAATAAACCAAAAACCTTGAAAAAAGATTTGACAAATGGCTAACTAGAATAACCAATGTAGAGAAGTCCTTAAAAGAACTGATAGAGATCCCATAACATGAGAACTATGTGACAAATGCAGAAGCTTTAGTAACTGACTCGATCATCTGGAAGAAAGAGTATCAATGATTGAAGATCAAATGAATGAAATGAAGCAAGAAGAGAAGTGTAGAGAAAAAAGAGTAAAAAGAAATGAACAAAGCCTCTAAGAAATACAGAATTATGTGAAAAGACTGAACAAAGCCTCTAAGAAATACAGAATTATGTGAAAAGACTAAATCTACGTCTGATTGGTGTGCCTGAAAGTGACAGGGAAAACGGAACCAAGTTAACCAAGTTGGAAAACACTCTGCAGGATATCATCCAGGAGAACTTCCCCAACCTAGTAAGGCAGGCCAACATTCAAATTCAGGAAATACAGAGAACACCACAAAGATACTCCTCGAGAAGAGCAACTCCAAGACACATAATTGTCAGATACACCAAAGTTCAAATGAAGGAAAAAATGTTAAGGGCAGCCAAAGAGAAAGGTAGGGTTACACGCAAAGGGAAGCCCATCAGACTAACAGCAGATCTCTCGGCAGAAACTCTCCAAGCCAGAAGAGAGTGGGGGCCAATATTCAACACTGATAAAGAAAAGAATTTTCAACTCCAAATTTCATATCCAGCCAAGCTAAGTTTCAAAAGTGAAGGAGAAATAAAATCCTTTACAGACAAGCAAATGCTTAGAGATTTTGTCACCACCAGGCTTGTCTACAAGAGCTCCTGAAGGAAGCACTAAACATGGAAAGGAAGAACAGGTACCAGCCATTGCAAAACATGCCAAAATGTAAAGTCCATCAATGCTAGGAAGAAACTGCATCAACTAACGAGCAAAATAACCAGCTAATATTATAATGATAGGATCAAGTTCACACATAACAACATTAACCTTAAATGCAAATGGACTAAATGGTCCAATTAAAAGACACAGAGTGGCAAATTGGATAAAGAGTCAAGACCCTGGGGGGCGGAGCAAGATGGCCGAATAGGAACAGCTCCAGTCTCCAGCTCCCAGCGCGAGCGACACAGAAGACCGGTGATTTCTGCATTTTCAACTGAGGTACTGGGTTCATCTCACTGGGGAGTGCTGGACGATCGGTGCTGGTCAGCTGCTGCAGCCCGACCAGCGAGAGCTGAAGCAGGGCGAGGCATGGCCTCACCTGGGAAGCGCAAGGGGGAAGGGAATCCCTTTTCCTAGCCAGAGGAACTGAGACACACAACACCTGGAAAATCGGGTAACTCCCACCACAATACTGCGATTTAAGCAAACAGGCACACCAGGAGATCATATCCCACACCTGGCCGGGAGGGTCCCACACCCACGGAGCCTCCCTCATTGCTAGCACAGCAGTCTGTGATCTACCGGCAAGGCAGCAGCGAGCCTGGGGGAGGGGCGCCCGCCATTGCTGAGGCTTAAGTAGGTAAACAAAGCTGCTGGGAAGCTCGAACTGGGTGGAGCTCACAGCAGCTCAAGGAAACCTGCCTGTCTCTGTAGACTCCACCTCTGGGGACAGGGCAATAACAAACACAGCCGAAACCTCTGCAGATGCAAACGACTCTGTCTGACAGCTTTGAAGAGAGCAGTGGATCTCCCAACACGGAGGTTGAGATCTGAGAAGGGACAGACTCCCTGCTCAAGTGGGTCCCTGACCCCTGAGTAGCCTAACTGGGAGACATCCCCCACTAGGGGCAGTCTGACACCCCACACCTCACAGGGTGGAGTACACCCCTGAGAGGAAGCTTCCAAAGCAAGAATCAGACAGGTACACTCGCTGTTCAGAAATATTCTATCTTCTGCAGCCTCTGCTGCTGATACCCAGGCAAACAGGGTCTGGAGTGGACCTCAAGCAATCTCCAACAGACCTACAGCTGAGGGTCCTGACTGTTAGAAGGAAAACTATCAAACAGGAAGGACACCTACACCAAAACCCCATCAGTACATCACCATCATCAAAGACCAGAGGCAGATAAAACCACAAAGATGGGGAAAAAGCAGGGCAGAAAAGCTGGAAATTCAAAAAATAAGAGCACATCTCCCCCGGCAAAGGAGCGCAGCTCATCGCCAGCAACGGATCAAAGCTGGACGGAGAATGACTTTGGCGAGATGAGAGAAGAAGGCTTCAGTCCATCAAATTTCTCAGAGCTAAAGGAGGAATTACGTACCCAGCGCAAAGAAACTAAAAATCTTGAAAAGAAAGTGGAAGAATTGATGGCTAGAGTAATTAATGCAGAGAAGGTCATAAACGAAATGAAAGAGATGAAAACCATGACACGAGAAATACGTGACAAATGCACAAGCTTCAGTAACCGACTCGATCAACTGGAAGAAAGAGTATCTGCGATTGAGGATCAAATGAATGAAATGAAGCGAGAAGAGAAACCAAAAGAAAAAAGAAGAAAAAGAAATGAACAAAGCCTGCAAGAAGTATGGGATTATGTAAAAAGACCAAATCTACGTCTGATTGGGGTGCCTGAAAGTGAGGGGGAAAATGGAACCAAGTTGGAAAACACTCTTCAGGATATCATCCAGGAGAACTTCCCCAACCTAGTAGGGCAGGCCAACATTCAAATCCAGGAAATACAGAGAACGCCACAAAGATACTCCTCGAGAAGAGCAACTCCAAGACACATAATTGCCAGATTCACCAAAGTTGAAATGAAGGAAAAAATCTTAAAGGCAGCCAGAGAGAAAGGTCGGGTTACCCACAAAGGGAAGCCCATCAGACTAACAGCAGATCTCTCGGCAGAAACTCTCCAAGCCAGAAGAGAGTGGGGGCCAATATTCAACATTCTTAAAGAAAAGAATTTTCAACCCAGAATTTCATATCCAGCCAGACTAAGTTTCATAAGTGAAGGAGAAATAAAATCCTTTACAGATAAGCAAATGCTTAGAGATTTTGTCACCACTAGGCCTGCCTTACAAGAGACCCTGAAGGAAGCACTAAACATGGAAAGGAACAACCGGTACCAGCCATTGCAAAAACATGCCAAAATGTAAAGACCATCGAGGCTAGGAAGAAACTGCATCAACTAACGAGCAAAATAACCAGTTAATATCATAATGGCAGGATCAAGTTCACACATAACAATATTAACCTTAAATGTAAATGGACTAAATGCTCCAATTAAAAGACACAGACTGGCAAACTGGATAAAGAGTCAAGACCCATCAGTCTGCTGTATTCAGGAGACCCATCTCACACGCAGAGACATACATAGGCTCAAAATAAAGGGATGGAGGAAGATTTACCAAGCAAATGGAGAACAAAAAAAAGCAGGGGTTGCAATACTAGTCTCTGATAAAACAGACTTTAAACCATCAAAGATCAAAAGAGACAAAGAAGGCCATTACATAATGGTAAAGGGATCAATTCAACAGGAAGAGCTAACTATCCTAAATATATATGCACCCAATACAGGAGCACCCAGATTCATAAAGCAAGTCCTTAGAGACTTACAAAGAGACTTAGACTCCCATACAATAATAATGGGAGACTTCAACACTCCACTGTCAACATTAGACAGATCAACGAGACAGAAAGTTAACAAGGATATCCAGGAATTGAACTCATCTCTGCAGCAAGCAGACCTAATAGACATCTATAGAACTCTCCACCCCAAATCAACAGAATATACATTCTTCTCAGCACCACATCGTACTTACTCCAAAATCGACCACGTAATTGGAAGTAAAGCACTCCTCAGCAAATGTACAAGAACAGAAATTATAACAAACTGTCTCTCAGACCACAGTGCAATCAAACTAGAACTCAGGACTAAGAAACTCAATCAAAACCGCTCAACTACATGGAAACTGAACAACCTGCTCCTGAATGACTACTGGGTACATAACGAAATGAAGGCAGAAATAAAGATGTTCTTTGAAACCAATGAGAACAAAGATACAACATACCAGAATCTCTGGGACACATTTAAAGCAGTGTGTAGAGGGAAATTTATAGCACTAAATGCCCACAAGAGAAAGCAGGAAAGATCTAAAATTGACACTCTAACATCACAATTAAAAGAACTAGAGAAGCAAGAGCAAACACATTCGAAAGCTAGCAGAAGGCTAGAAATAACTAAGATCAGAGCAGAACTGAAGGAGATAGAGACACAAAAAACTCTCCAAAAAATCAATGAATCCAGGAGTTGGTTTTTTGAAAAGATCAACAAAATTGACAGACCACTAGCAAGACTAATAAAGAAGAAAAGAGAGAAGAATCAAATCGACGCATTAAAAATGATAAAGGGGATATCACCACTGACCCCACAGAAATACAAACTACCATCAGAGAATACTATAAACATGTCTACGCAAATAAACTGGAAAATCTAGAAGAAATGGATAATTTCCTGGACACTTACACTCTTCCAAGACTAAACCAGGAAGAAGTTGAATCCCTGAATAGACCAATAGCAGGCTCTGAAATTGAGGCAATAATTAATAGCCTACCAACCAAAAAAAGTCCAGGACCAGATGGATTCACAGCTAAATTCTACCAGAGGTACAAGGAGGAGTTGGTACCATTCCTTCTGAAACTATTCCAATCAATAGAAAAAGAGGGAATCCTCCCTAACTCATTTTATGAGGCCAACATCATCCTGATACCAAAGCCTGGCAGAGACACAACAAAAAAATAGAATTTTAGACCAATCTCCCTGATGAACATCGATGCAAAAATCCTCAATAAAATACTGGCAAACCGGATTCAGCAACACATCAAAAAGCTTATCCACCATGATCAAGTGGGCTTCATCCCTGGGATGCAAGGCTGGTTCAACATTCGCAAATCAATAAACATAATCCAGCATATAAACAGAACCAAAGACAAGAACCACATGATTATCTCAATACATGCAGAAAAGGCTTTTGACAAAATTCAACAGCCCTTCATGCTAAAAACGCTCAATAAATTCGGTATTGATGGAATGTACCTCAAAATAATAACAGCTATTTATGACAAACCCACAGCCAATATCATACTGAATGGGCAAAAACTGGAAAAATTCCCTTTGAAAACTGGCACAAGACAGGGATGCCCTCTCTCACCACTCCTATTCAACATAGTGTTGGAAGTTCTGGCTAGGGCAATTAGGCAAGAGAAAGAAATCAAGGGTATTCAGTTAGGAAAAGAAGAAGTCAAACTGTCCCTGTTTGCAGATGACATGATTGTATATTTAGAAAACCCCATTGTCTCAGCCCAAAATCTCCTTAAGCTGATAAGCAACTTCAGCAAAGTCTCAGGATACAAAATTAATGTGCAAAAATCACAAGCATTCTTATACACCAGTAACAGACAAACAGAGAGCCAAATCAGGAATGAACTTCCATTCACAATTGCTTCAAAGAGAATAAAATACCTAGGAATCCAACTTACAAGGGATGTAAAGGACCTCTTCAAGGAGAACTACAAACCACTGCTCAGTGAAATAAAAGAGGACACAAACAAATGGAAGAACATACCATGCTCATGGATAGGAAGAATCAATATCGTGAAAATGGCCATACTGCCCAAGGTAATTTATAGATTCAATGCCATCCCCATCAAGCTACCAATGACTTTCTTCACAGAATTGGAAAAAACTGCTTTAAAGTTCATATGGAACCAAAAAAGAGCCCGCATCTCCAAGACAATCCTAAGTCAAAAGAACAAAGCTGGAGGCATCACGCTACCTGACTTCAAACTCTACTACAAGGCTACAGTAACCAAAACAGCATGGTACTGGTACCAAAACAGAGATATAGACCAATGGAACAGAACAGAGTCCTCAGAAATAATACCACACATCTACAGCCATCTGATCTTTGACAAACCTGAGAGAAACAAGAAATGGGGAAAGGATTCCCTATTTAATAAATGGTGCTGGGAAAATTGGCTAGCCATAAGTAGAAAGCTGAAACTGGATCCTTTCCTTACTCCTTATATGAAAATTAATTCAAGATGGATTAGAGACTTAAATGTTAGACCTAATACCATAAAAATCCTAGAGGAAAACCTAGGTAGTACCATTCAGGACATAGGCATGGGCAAAGACTTCATGTCTAAAACACCAAAAGCAACGGAAGCAAAAGCCAAAATTGACAAATGGGATCTCATTAAATTAAAGAGCTTCTGCACAGCAAAAGAAACTACCATCAGAGTGAACAGGCAACCTACAGAATGGGAGAAAATTTTTGCAATCTACTCATCTGACAAAGGGCTAATATCCAGAACCTACAAAGAACTCAAACAAATTTACAAGAAAAAAACAAACAACCCCATCAAAAAGTGGGCAAAGGATATGAACAGACATTTCTCAAAAGAAGACATTCATACAGCCAACAGACACATGAAAAAATGCTCATCATCACTGGCCATCAGAGAAATGCAAATCAAAACCACAATGAGATACCATCTCACACCAGTTAGAATGGCGATCATTAAAAAGTCAGGAAACAACAGGTGCTGGAGAGGATGTGGAGAAATAGGAACACTTTTACACTGTTGGTGGGATTGTAAACTAGTTCAACCATTATGGAAAACAGTATGGCGATTCCTCAAGGATCTAGAACTAGATGTACCATATGACCCAGCCATCCCATTACTGGGTATATACCCAAAGGATTATAAATTATGCTGCTATAAAGACACATGCACACGTATGTTTATTGCAGCACTATTCACAATAGCAAAGACTTGGAACCAACCCAAATGTCCATCAGTGACAGATTGGATTAAGAAAATGTGGCACATATACACCATGGAATACTATGCAGCCATCAAAAAGGATGAGTTTGCGTCCTTTGTAGGGACATGGATGCAGCTGGAAACCATCATTCTTAGCAAACTATCACAAGAACAGAAAACCAAACACCGCATGTTCTCACTCATAGGTGGGAACTGAACAATAAGATCACTTGGACTCAGGAAGGGGAACATCACACACAGGGGCCTATCATGGGGAGGGGGGAGGGGGGAGGGATTGCATTGGGAGTTATACCTGATGTAAATGATGAGTTGATGGGTGCAGCACACCAACATGGCACAAGTATACATATGTAACAAACCTGCACGTTATGCACATGTACCCTACAACTTAAAGTATAATAATAATAAATAAATTAAAAAAAAAAAAAGAGTCAAGACCCATCAGTTTGCTGTATTTAGGAGACCCATCCAACATGCAGAGACACACATAGGCTCAAAATAAAGGGATGGAGGAAGATCTACCAAGCAAATGGAAAACAAAAAAAGCAGGGGTTGCAATCCTAGTCTCTGATAAAACAGACTTTAAACGATCAAAGATCAAAAGAGACAAAGAAGGCCATTACATAATGGTAAAGGGATCAATTAATCAGGAAGAGCTAACTGTCCTAAATATATATGTACCCAATACAGGAGCACCCAGATTCATAAAGCAAGTCCTTAGAGACTTACAAAGAGACTTAGATTCCCATACAATAATAATGGGAGATGTTAACACCCCACTGTCAACATTAGACAGATCAACGAGACAGAACATTAACAAGGATATCCAGGAATTGAACTCAACTCTGCACCAAGTGGACCTAATAGACATCTACAGAACTCTCCACCCCAAAGCAATAGAATATAACTGAATTGTGACAAGGCCAAATGAATGTCAGCAGTGTGTGCTGAAGATTTGTTTGCTGTGTGTGATGTAGGTGGATCACCTGAGGTCAGGAGTATGAGACCAGCCTGGCCAACATGGTGAAACCGCATCTCTGCTAAAAACAAAAATTAGCGAGGTGTGGTGGTGTATGCACATAATCTCAGCTACTGGGGAGGCCGAGGCAGGAGAATTGCTTGAACCCAGGAGACGGAGGTTGCAGTGATCCGAGATAGGGCCATTGCATTCCAATCTGGAAAATAAAGAGTGAAACTGTCAAAAAAAGAGAGAGAAATGAAGAAAGAAAGAAAGAAAAAAGAAAGAAAGAATGAAAGAAAGAAAGAAAAGAAAGTAAAGAAAGAAAGAAAGAAGTCCCTCTTTCCATATCTGCAGTCACCTTTAAAGGCACGTATGTGCCATGAACCTGGATGGGCAGTCATACTCTAGGTCTAAGAGGCAAGTCTGAAAGACATTTCCTGTTGACTTGACACCCTTCAGTCTTCTTGGAATGCATGCTCTCCCCAGGACACCAGCCAAACACCGAATGGCCTGACAGAGTTTGCATTTTTTTCTCATAGTTCTCCTTGGTCATTCAGATAATATAGGTTTTCTCTGACACACTTCTGTTGCAGAATAGAGAAGGTTGCATCCTCCCAGTTTTGACTGTTTTAGGTGCTGGAACCCTGAGAAGTTGCCATCTTGAGAGGATCAGCAGGCAGCAGTAGATTTTCAGGCGGGAGAGAGGACCCCCACAATCCCACCAGACACAGCTCTTCTTCCTGGTGCTGTTCTTGAGGCCCTGGGCAATTGCCTTTGACCACATATGATTCATCTTTCTTGTATCAAGGTGAATCTCACTTCCAAAGAATCCCCATTCTTGTAGGACACTCTGGGCTTCCTGGTCTCTCCAAGAACTGGCTAAATTCCATGTTTTTCCATCGGAATACTGAGACAGACAACCTTAAAGTGCAGTTTCTTTACAACTGTCTTCATCCGGCCATGGCATTAATTTCCCATTTGGTAGGAGGGTATGGTCTTATTTTCATCAGTATGTGTAGGGCCTGTTAGTGCACAGCATCAGCCCTACAGGAAGACTTCTACGTTGAGATGTGAAATGCATCAAAAGCGTATGTGGAGTTAATAAAACTACTCTACCTCTACGAGTGTCAGTTTCCTCACCCGTAAAATGAGGATCACAAGATGACTTCTTCAAGTTGTTGCCAGAGTTAAATTCGCCAAGATATTTAAAAGTACCTAGCTGCAAGGGTCCACATCATTAATAAAATAGCGTCAGATTTCAAAGTACACAAAAGGAATAAAGTACACATATCCTAAGATGAGATGAGCAGCTTTCTAAGTAGCCTGATGAACATCAGAATGAGATCTATATTTAAGCAGATTTCTTCGGAACCCTACGGAAGAGGACACACGTCGGGGCTCCAAGAAGGTAAGTACATGGCCATTGTAGAGGAACTGGTGTTGTGAGGGCGGAATCTGTAATGTCATTACACAACTGGTTCTCAGGGAGCACTGGAAGAAACCGTGAAACCCAGCAGATAATACTGGGAATTGGGTGAGCAGAGGAGGGTCATGGCCACAAATCTAAGTTAGAAGACACCAAACCACAAGGAGCTTCTGGCTCTGAAACAGCAACCGTGTTGGCATAAGGACAACTGAGATAGCTGCTGTGGGATTGCTGAGAGCACATGATTTTGCATCAATACACCCAAAAGCAGTGCATGTGAAAACAGATCAGAAAACTCTCCTCTCCATGCATCTTTGTTTTACGATGACCAATGATGGCTACCCTCGCGTTAGAACATCCCTACCAACACTTGTGGACAAGCCATTTAGAAACTCCCACCTAAATTGGGAACGCTCAGGAGTAGGGTGAGAATATTGATGGATGGGTAAGGGATGCAGGTTCTTCACTCCAACAAGAGAAGAGCCGTTGTGCTGTGGTCTCCCTATACTTCCTCATCTTGCCACATTCATAGGTGCCACATGGTTTTTTTCCCTTTATTTACAAAGGTGCTAATGAACCCATCAGTAATTAATCCTGAAGGAGGAAATTCTTCACAAAGTACAATAACAGGGTCTAACTTCCACGACCAGGTTTTTAATTTTTTTTTTTAATAGTAACCCACATTCAGGAATCACAAATAAAATGTGTTGGAATGTGTGATGTGAACAAGGTCTTATTTTCATGTAGACTAGCAATTAGGCTTTTATGGATTAGACATAAAAGCATGAAAGCTGGTACCATCCCAGGATCAAAGGAATGGTCCCTGAGGACATACGGAATTTAGGGTCATCAATTACTAAGAGGCTACGGAAAACCAGAAGTGCTCCCAGAAGTTTTCATTGTCTAGACAGAAAAATTCAACAGGTCAGCTCCAGTAGTAAAGTTACCTCCCTTACTGCCATGGATGATGAGCTTTCCATTCCAAGCAGAGAAGGGAAGCCTGAGGCATTTTGAAAGTACCCCAAGTGCTCCACACCTTGAAGGTCATTCCCATAAAGCTGGAACACCATCTGTTCCTGAGGGATCAGGTCATGGTATGTGTCTTTGAGACACTGGGCAAACAGACCCTGAGTCCTGCATAGGTCTTTACTGGATAACTGCATCTCTGTTCCTGCATTCTGAGATGGTTGATGGAGCCATGACTCACATACCTCACTTCTTTAGCAATCAATTGTCCGGCTACATCCTCAGCTGTGTTTTCACGGCATGCTATCTGAATAGGCTGAGAATCTTCCAAATCATAGCAGGCTGATTTCTTTTTCTTAGCAGTTCTGTTGTTGATTTATTTCTCATCTCTTGCATTTTGCTATCAGCAGCAGGGAGAAACATGGCAACATCTTCAATACTCGGCTAAGAAATCTTGAGTAAATACCCATGTTCATCACTTCAAATTCTACTTTGCATCTGAGAGTATGCAGTTTGGCTAAATTCTCTGCCATTTTCTCATAAGGAATGTGAGTCCATGTTTCCAACAACATGTTCCCCATTCGTGTCTGAGACCTCACCAGAAGCACCTTTAACATTCATTTTTCTAGCAACATTCTGTTCTTGATGTTGGATGTGTTCTCTAAGATGACAGAAATTTTCTGTATACCTCTCTGTTTTTTTTCTGAGCATTTGCCAGACTTTCTCTTAAGGTCCATATGTCTGCCAATTGCCCCATCAAGGAAGTGTAGGCTTTTTCTGTCATGTACCTCGAAACTCTTCCAGCATCTCTCCATGACCCAGTTCCAAAGCTAGTTTCACATTGTTAGGTATTTGTTAGAGCAGCACTTCATTTCCTATTACTACACTCTTTGAGAGTTCTCTAGGACTGCAGTAACAAATTACTGCAAACTCACTGGCTTCAACAACAGACATTTATTTTATCACAGTTCTGGAGGCTAATAGTCTGAAATCAAGATGTGGGCAGGGTTAACCCCTGAGGGCTGAATGGAAGAATCTGTTCCACGCCTTTCTCATAGTTTCTGTTGGCTTCCTGGCAATCCTTGACATTCATTGACCAGTAGATGCATTACCCCCATCTCTGCCTTCATGCTCATATGGTTTTTTTCCCTGTGTGCACGTCATAGTCCATATTGTGTTCCTAGAAAGAATACCTAGAACCGGGTAATTTATAAAGAAAACACATTTATTTAGCTCACGGTTCTGCAAACTGAGAAATTCAATGGAATGCATAGCCCTCTGGCTTTTGGTGAGGAATTCCGTTCCATATCACAACACGGTGGAGAAGGCCGAAGGGGAAGTGGACATTTGTGAAGAGGGGAAAACCTGAGGGGTGTCCTGGCTTTACAACAACCCACATTAAAGGGAATGAATCCATTCCCTAAAGAGCTACTCCAGCCTTGTGAAACTGAGAACTCACCATTTCACCCACAGATCAGCATCAAGTCATTCATAAGGAATCCACACCCGTAAACCAAACTCATCCTACTAGGCCCCACCTCCAAACACTGCCACGGGAGGGGCAGGGCAGGGGGCAAATTTCTTTTTTTCCTTTTTCTTTTTTTGAGAAAGAGTCTTGCTCTGTTTTCCAGTCTACAGAACAGTAGTGTGATCTCAACTCGCTGCAAGCTGTGCTTCCCAGGTTCAAGTGATTCTCCTGTCACAGCCTCCCGAGTAGCTGGGACCACAGGTGCGTGCCACCACTTCCGGCTAATTTTTGTATATATATATATTTTTAATAGAGACAGGGTTTCACCATGTTGGCCAAACTGATTTGGAACTCCTGACTTCAGGTGATCTGCCCACCTGCCTTGGCCTCCCAAAGTGCTGGGATTACAGGCATGAGCCACCGCACCAGGGCAAGAGGGTCAAATTTCAACATGAGTTTTCCTGGAGACAAACCTACCATACCCAAGTCATAGCAACGTCTGTGTACAAATTTCTCCCTCTTCTAATAACAGCAGTCATGTTAGATTAGGGGTCCACCCAACCTCATCTGAAATTAACTAATTATATTTGCAATAACCCTATTTCCAAATAAGGTCACATTCTGAGGTACCTGGGGTCAGGACATCAACATATGAATTTTTCAGGAAACACAAAATAAACTATGTGTATTTTGCCACAATAAAAAAATGTTTAACCTTCTCCCGTGCAGTAAACTGCTTCAAGGGCACCTATGGAAACATCTCCATGTGAACCTCACTGTCCAGGAGGCTTCTTTCACAATAAACACCATAGAAAGCTCTTGACAGATATAGTCTCCACAATCATTTGAACAACAGCCACTCCCATCTCCTCTGCTCTCCCCTGTATTGCTACTTGTTGCTGCTGCTGCTGCTGGAATGTTGATAATTACTCATCCTGGGATCCCTTACAGAGGGTTGTGTGCCACAGTTTACCAGGTGTTGCTAATAATATGCCTTATTATAAGGTTTGGGAATGAGAAGTAATGTTTTAGTTCTACCAAAAATGGTTGCGGTGTGAAGGGTGAATTAGGCAGGTGGGACTGGCGAATGTGGGAATTTTGGGCAGGTGCGCATGGTGAATGTAGGATGTTTAGGCAGGTGTGCATGGTGATTGTGGAATTTTTGGGCATGTGTGAATCATGAATGTGAAATGTTTGGGCAGGCGTGAAGAGTGAATGTGGGAATGTTTGGGCAGGTGTAAATGATGAATGCGGAATGTTTTGGCAGGTGTGAATGGTGAATGTGCAAGTGTTCAGGCAGGTGTGAATGATGAGTGTGCGAGTGTTTTTTATGGCTACGGGATTCCACTACTAATCACCTGCCTCAGAATTTCAGGAGGCAGAGACATTTGGCAGAGGTTTCCTCCAGTTGCCTGACCACCAGGTATATTTCAGTGGACTCCAAATCCAGTATGATTTCCATTAAGTCTGTAGGTTTTATGAGACCTGATGATTCTTCACTACTGTTTTCTGTACACATATACTTTAATAACACATGAATTCATGATAAGAAATGTAACAAATCTGACTTTCTCAGTTACACTCCACTCAAAAACACATGAGTTTTGTCTGTTTGATTAGTACTTCCATTCCTGGTAAGGTTCAGCAAGAGATGAGCTTTCTGGACTTCAGTGACTACATCCTACCTTGCGGGGTACTTGCAAGAATGAAATAAATGATAGTGATAAGAGTAGTAAAAATAGTAGTAAAAGAAGGCTAGATTCAGTGACTCACGCTTGTAATCCCAGCACTTTGGGAGGGAGGCTGAGGCGGGAGGATGGCATGAGCGCAGGAGTTCCAGATCAGCCTGGGGAACATGGCGCAACCCTCCACTCTTGTCTACAATAAGGTTAACAAAATTTAGTCCACTGTGGTGTCACACACCTGTACTGCCAGCTACTAGGAAGATGACATGGCAGGATCCCTTGAGCAAAGAGTTCCAGACAGTAGTGAGCCATGGCAAAGTCAGTGCACTCCAGCCAGGGTCACCCTGTGAGACTTGGTGTCAAAAACAAACAGTTTTAATATAAAACCAACAGTCATACTGTTATGGGCTGAGTTGTGTCTGCACAAAATTCATATGGTGAAGTCTTAACCCCTAGAACCTCAGACTGTAACTGTATGAGAGATAGATGGGGTCTTTAAACAGGTAATTAAGTGAAATGCGGTCATTAGAGTGGGGACTAAGGCAATGTGCCTGGTGCCCTTATAAGAAGAGGAAATGAGGACACAGACATGTTCAGAGGGAGGGCAAAGGAAGACACAGGGAGAAAAGAGCTGCCTACAAGGCAAGGAGGGAGGCCTTAGAAGAAACCAACTCTGCTGACACCTTGATCTCAGACGTGTAGCCTCCAGAATTGTGAGAAAATACATTTTTGTTGTTTAAGTCACCCAGTCGATGGTAGTTTTTGATGGCAGCCTTAACAAACCAATGGAAATACTTTTAGTGCCCCTCAGGAGGTGAGCATTATCCTATCTATTTTATGACTTAGAACTCCTGCTCCTCCTACTAATATAATGAGCATGTAATGATGCCTGTATCTGAGCAACTGAGCAGTGATGAGAAAACTTCAAACTTTGGGAATTATTTTACCTTAAGTCCATGACCACGACAGAATTGCTTCTCCCTTTCACACTCATCCTACTTCCACTACTACAATACTCTCACGAATTCCCAGGAACCCTCCTCCATTTGAATGACCTACCCTAATGATTCATTCAGAAGACAGACACTATCTGCTGGGAATTCTCAGAGCATTCAAAATCCAGTCTACCCCTGTCGGGCCTGGCATTCTCTGCCTCCCTTGTGCATACAATGCTCCTAATGGAAGCAAGCCCCTCACCTCAGCCCAGGATCCCATAACTCCCACTTTCCCAAGCGCTTTGCTGCTGCAATGATCATTCCTCTCTCCTGAACCATCAATGGTTCCCTCTGTATTGGATCACTCCCCAAGCTGAGGAGGGAACTCACTTTCTTCCCCCATGTCCTTTTATAGCTACAAATACATTTATCTGCTGCCCTTCAAAGCAAAACTGCCTCAACATATACAATCCACTTCATTGGAGTCATTTTCCAAAACTACCTGGAAAGGAAAATGAACCAGAACAGCTGAAACAATGCTGAATTATAACTTTGGGGAACTCACACTACGTAATATTAAGAGTGATGTTAATTCTATAGTAATCAAGAGAATGTGGTAATTTGGAAAAATCAACACATCAGAATGGAGTTCACCAATAGACTCACAGACATGATATATTGTTTCAGCATAGGTGGTATGTAATGGAGAAAGAGTGTGTTTTCGTGAAACAGTGTTATTTTCCTCCTGCCCCTTGGCCACTACATTGATTGATTTTTATTCCCCTGGGTCCCTTCCCTGTGTTTATCCCTTTGCACTTCAGCTGCTCTTCTGTTTAGTGGCCTCTCTGCCCCACCATAGTGTGACAGCCCCCACAGCAAGTACCAGGTGTTGTTGGTTGTTCTTCCAATTTCCAGCATCCCAAGTATTTCTTGTAACATGGCAGGCCACTCGTGCATGTCTACTGAATTGATGAATTAACTTTTTGTAATGATCCTAACAGAAAAACATCTCCCTTGTTTGGGAGTCTTTATTGGAGATATGTTTCTAGACACCTTACATATGGTCTTTGGTTTCGTACTGGACACTCTACGGTAAAGGCTCTGCATGGTGCTCTGGAGCTCCTGCAGGTACCACATAGGGGAAGTAGGCAAAGCTAGACTACAGGCTAACCTGAGTCTGGGCAGAATATCCTGAATGTCCTTGGAACAAGGAAAGATAGGCAGCATGGTGGGAACTGCCATAGGTATTTTCGCACCAGCTCCCTATCTGCCTTGAGGCTGACACCAGGCCATTCTTCATCCATCTCCCTAGTTGGAGGTAAGCACAGGCCTTTCTTCATCATAGGGTACAGTTGTGGAGTGTAAAATTGCTCACTGCCTTAGGGTATGGGGTGGACTCCCCACCGGCCAAAGACCAACCATCTGTGCCATCCATCACTGAGTACCTCCCATTCACTGTCACACTATGGGAATAGGGATATGGTGCTTATACAATGCTGATCTTGCTTTTGCTTTGTCTACGAGCAATCAACCACTTGGATCTGTTTGGGCTCATTGTCTCCATATTGGCCAAATTTAAGAATATGTGAAAAGGCAAACTAATGATTTTAGTGGTGATCCTCATGTCCCTGTTAGATACCACAGTGCTGCTTAGGGACTGCTTGAGCAATTGACACACTAATGTATTGAGTTGCGTGGTGTAGCATAGACAGAATATTGATTTATTCTTCATGGCATCACACACAGCAAATAAGTTTTCAGCACATACTATTAACTTACGTTTGGCCTTGTCACACCTCAGTTATTTACAAATTAACTTCAGAATCTATGCCGTGGGTGACACCAGCTACACTGCTATGAAACTAACATATTTAAATCAGATATTTATTTTCTGAATTCAAATGTATTTTAAAAGTTGACATTCTTACTTAAAATTCAAAAGCAGGTTATCACACACTAGAAATGCAGCTGTAAGGAAAAATGAAATGACAAAGTTTGAAATCTAAAGGAAAAAAGGAAATCTAAGTAGGAAGCCAAATTTATCTGCATGTAAAGCCTGCTTGATGTTATTTCCTTTATTCTTCATAGCAAGTATTTTTAGTTTACATATTGTAATTTCTACTTTAGAAATGGAAAAACAGTCCCAAAGGGTGTAAGTATCTTGCCCACCATATCAAGGGCACTGTGTGAGAGGCAGGATGGAAATCCATGGCTACTTCATGCCATAGCCTGTAAAGAGACAGTGTAGGTAAGACCCAAGCCATCTTGCTTCAGCAGGTTGCCCTGGTTGCTTGACCCTTTCTTCTACCTAGGCCCTAATTCTCTCATCTAGCTCTATAGCCCAGGGACTTCTCACATGTTCTGTGGCAAGCGGGATACCCTAGGAAAGGAAGGAGATGAGGAGACACAACACGGGGTATGGCCGAAGGGGCAGGGGGCTTCTGTGCCCACTAGGGGCATGCCCTCCATATGTTAAGCTAGCCAGAAGCTCTCTGAATCCTGTCCTTTTGATTTTGATGAAGATTTTCATTATGTAAGTGTGACTGATTAAACTGTTGTCCCGTCTTTGGGGATCAACTTAACCTTCTGTCCCTCTCCCTTCCTGAAGGTTGAGCAGAGGGCTGAAAGTCCCAACACTCTTATTCCCCAGCCTAGAGCTACCTAGGTGCTGCCAGCAACGCACTAGCATACAAAAAGAAACCACTTTGTGGAGATTCTAAAAATTGTAGGAGTTGTGTGCCAGGAAGCAGGGTCTAGGACCAAATATGTATTTCATAATATCATCCCTGTGCACACCAGCTCAATCAGAATACAAAATTTCAAAAATGATACTTAACTTTTTTAAAATAGAGTCTCTATCTCAAAAAAAAAATAATAATAATAACCTCTTCCTGGACCTCCTGGGCTCAAGGCATCCTCCACCCTTTGGCTCTAGAGTAGCTGGGAAGAGAGCTACATAGAGACATGCATACATTATGCATTCACTCTTTTATTTTTGTAGAGAGTCTTGTTCTGTTGCCCCATGTGGTCTCAAACTGCTGAGCTCAAGCAATCCTCCTGCCTCAGCATCCCAAAGTGCTGGGATTATAGGCGTGGGAAACCGCACCCAGCCACGATTTTCAATATTATCAAATACCTGGGAAGGAAGTGAACAAAAGATGAGCAGGCCTTCTTTGGTGAAAGCTGCAAAACTTTATTGAGATAGTTTAAGTCAAATATCTAATATAAAACCGGTTTGTGTTGTTTCAGCTTTTCTTCATTTAAACTTGTGGTTGCCCTTCACCTGTAACAGAAACATAACAGGTGGGAACATTACTAGCAGAACTGTGTTTAGATGACATTAAGGATATGGAAAAGACACCAGAGTTTTAGTTTTCTACAATGGACAAAACCAGAAGCCTAAGAGTCACCCTTTTGCTTACATTCAGGTAGACCTCTGTAGAGACTTTGACAATAGTTGTCCAAGCGGATGCATTAAAGATATTTTTCAAACACACCCTGCTTCCTAGTGCTACAAGGAAAGCAAGACAGTCCGAGGTTCAAACACATTAAATGAAGTGAACCCACTAAAGAGAGGTTTAAAGTAGAAAGCAAACATTGTGCATAGTTTTGCTCAAAATACCAGCGTCACACAAAAATCCTAAGAAACAAAAAAGGAACACATGAAAAATGTATAATTTTTGGCAAACACTCTTTTAATGTTCTGGCTTGAATCTGCGGTCTGGATGCCAAATGGGCTCCTGGAAACGGTCTGAATACTATCTTGAAAGAAAACGGTTAATGTCACCTTAGGAACTGCATAAGTGAAGTGAATAGAGAGAACAGCATTGCATTTGTTTTTACTCTATTGTGCAGAAGGGCAAAAACATTTATTTGGGCTCGTTCACCCTTCTGTGGTTTGTAAGGTACAGTAACCGTTTGTCCCCAGTGTTCTCCTACCGTGATGTCAATGTGAATCATGCCTCTTTTAACACTTGAAAGCATTCCCATTTGTACAATTAAGTATATGGCCGCATTACTCTTATGCTATCACTATCAGTTTTGTCATCAATATGTGATAGCGTTATGAACCCTGTCACACATGAAAAAATGGAAGGATACGGAAATGGAAAGAGTAGGACAGCTGAAAAACCCAAAATTTATTTCTAAAAGTAAATGTTTTTGAGGGACAACTGGAAAATTTCACAGTTTCTTCCACAGGTTTTGTGATGCTTAGATAATCGGGTATTCGAGAAATAAATAATGTATGCTTTCCTAGCTTATCAACCATTTTATCCACGCTCTGATCAAGATTGTATTCGCTTTCAATAAAGCCCTATATTAAATCACTCTGTCTTGTTCATATTCCATGTCGTGCTTTTTCCATTTTCTTCATGATTCTGTAAACGACTGAACACTCTATTTATAGCTAATTTTCAAAACAACAATCTTTTAAATTTATGACATTTGAACTACTTTTCCTTTTACTAATGATTCGTATCTGTCTTTTATTCATTACTTCTTTCTTTTTCCTTTAAGTTTATTCTGTGGCTCTTTTATTGTTATTTCATAGTATTCTTTTCCTTTATCATGTAAAATGCTGTTTATTTTAATAAGACGCGCATTGAAAGCTATGATCTCCCTAAGAATACAACTGAGGCTTGTTCAGTGGGTCCTGGAAGTCATGTGAGAACTATCTTTTAATGTAAATAGTGTAATGGAATGGTTCAGCAGAGTAGAGTAAAAACATGTAGGTAATTTCTCCCTTCAACATGGGGTGCTTCCTTTAACTTCAAGAGGTATTGTAATTAACAGTCACCAATTTGGAAAACATGTGCAAAACAGACTTATGTCAACTACTCAGGAATTAGCACCCTGCTGTTGTTGAACTACAAACCCTATCACATAATGTCTCAAGGCAGAAACCTGTACTATGTAACCTATACTATGGTTAGAGGTGACTCTACTATATGAGTCTTCAATCTAATTACACGAAGTAGCTCATGAAGACTGACAGGAGGGCAGGGGGCATGCTTAGCAGAAGCATCTTACACCCACCTTGAGCATCACTGACCTACATGCATTCTCCCTACTTCACTGGCCACAGAAACCTGATGATCTCTTGCCATTTTATCATTCAGTCATTCAAGGCTTCACTGAGGGAAGACTTTAAAACACAGTTATTCTTTAAGAGCCAGAGAATTCAGAATTTGACAAAATCCAAGAACACTCATACAGGACTCCATACAGGAAAACAAACATCAAGCAGAGTGCCCACTCATTTTCTTAGGAACCATGAATCTCAACTCAGACATTATAATTGGACGGAAGCTGACTGTTGTGAAAAACAAATCATGAAAATCAGAATATCTTGGTCTTCTACCCAACAGAACCAGAGCATGTGGAAATGAGCAACGAAATGGATTTTAATCTATCTGATGTGCATTCACTCTTCTCAGTAAGAGCAAAGATGGGTGTGGAATTTATACGATTCATCTAGAGTCTCACAAATTATGGTAGAGCTGGTACTAGAATCTGCTTCAGGGCTCAGCATACTTCACACAAACTCTTATTGCATATGCATTATGTATTTGTTAAAAGCAGAAATGAGAAAAGAATCTGAAAACTGTTAGCTGTTGGTTATACACCAAACTAAGAAAATGCTGCCGTGTTTGATGATTCAAAATGACTTTGACCCAATTTGTTTCTGCATCTGATTGTGTTTAAGTCTTGCAATCTGGCATTTGGGTCTGAACGGCATTTCAAAGAAAGTTTGCATTTGCACTGTGTTTTTAAAGTAGCAGTAATGTTATCTCTCTATTATCAAAAGTATAATATTGTGTAAATGAGAAAGCACATAACTTTGCATCTTGTTGGATAACATACCTGCTTCTGGCATTTTACAGTGTTCTCCCTTGGGTATAATCTTCACCTTGACGCCAGCACCCAAATCCAGATTTAACCCCGGTCTTTGACTCACGCAGCTCTTGCAGATCACCTTCCATGTCACGCACTTCAAAATACAAAGGATATCGATGTAAGCAATCTGACATGAAATATAAATAAGGAAATGATGATATTCTTTTCCTTAGCGTTATGAAATAAAGCCTGAGCCGGGTGTAGTGGCTCATGCCTGTAATCTCAGCACTTTGGGAGGCCGATGTCACTTGAACCCAAGAGCTGGAGGTGGCAGTGAGTCAAGACCATGCCACAGCAATCCAGACTGGCTGACAGATGACGCTCTGCCACATTAAAAAGAAAAAGGAAGAAAGAAAGAAAATAAAATGAAAAAATCTCTGTCAGCGTGGTAATTAATGTCATGCAAAGATGATACACCTTTGTTTCCCTGTTTTATGATACTTTATTGTTTTCTGAGTCAGGGTCTCACTCTTTCGTCCAGGCTGGAGTGCTGTGGCACAATCAAGGCCCAGTGTGAGCCCAACCTCTCAGGCTCAACAGAACCTCCTGTCTCATCCTCTGCAGTAGCTGAGCATATGGCTAACCCCACCACTAAGGCTAATTTCTGTTTGTTTGTTTTGTTTGAGACAGGACTTCTCAATGTTGTCCAGGCTGGTCTTCAACTCCTCAGATCAAGGGATTTGCCCAACTCAGCCTCCCAAAATTTTGGGATTACAGTCATGAGCTCCTGGCCCAATGTCTTATTTTGAATTACAATCTAAGAATAACTCATACGATACGTAAATTTCCCGCACTTTACCTTTGTGTATTATGAACAGCAAGTGTCAACTATCTATGAAATCTGAAGTCAGCCGCATGAATGCCACTTTAATCATAAGTGAAACGTAATTTTCCGAAGAATTAGATCAATGTTTTGGTGGGCCTCTGGCAAATCCTACAGTTGGGACACCCATCCCTTGTTGAGGTAACTTGGAGATTGTTTGGGTAGTTAATCAACGTTGTGGTATGCTTAGGACCAAGAACCTTATATGTAACTTTACATAAATGAATCCCATTTAGAATAATGTACCAAAAGTAACAGAAAAATCATTGTCTTGCAGTGCGACTACGGAAAGTAGGCCCAAATTCCGTCAATGTTTCGCTTGAAAATGCTACCTGTTGAGGATACATTTTCTGTTTCAGGATAATCTTATCCTACTGTGACTTTTCTAACTATGAATGTATTTAAACAACTGTTAAAACCCCCTTAAAATCACACTAATATAGCTCCCTGTATACTAGGGTCCAGAATTATCCAACTTTTCTCCCACATACTGTCAAAAAGACCGATCAAAGGAAACAGTGGCTGTCATTCATTGAGTAACTGTCATTCTGGAGTTACTATCCTGCTTCACTGAACTGTTTTGTCCTGAGCCAATACTGAAGTACCTTACAGTACAGACACAATCGAGTGTTATGCATCTTAGGCAAACTGCTCACTTTTTATTATTACAACACGGATTGTAGGAAGAACACAAACCTTTGAACATAATATGAATTCCTTCTCTATGAGTCAAGTGTTCTTTGCAAGCCTCAATCTCTGAGCCTCGGATTTCTTATTTATACAGTGGGGCTAACATCCTTTTGCAAAGGGACCTTATTCACGGTGTTTTAAGTTCGGGTGACTTGGCACTCTACAGTCAATTAATGGGTGCTTACAACACTGTGGACACCATGGGCTGAGAAGATCATACACCAACATTCTAAGAAGATCAAATTAAACTAGTGAAATAATGTACATTTTTATACACCAAATTAACTGTTTAAAGTGATTTAGTAGGGACTGTATTTTCAAGCATACAAAATCCATCTCGAAGAATAAAATAAGTTTCCTTATATCCAGGGACAGCATGAGGGTGCAAACTATACTCTCCCCTTTCCTGCCTAGTTTGAGCAAATGTTTGGTATCTTTTCCTAGTGTTCTCTTTCCTCCTGTTACTGCTCATGGCATAGGGCACGACACAAACATAGACCTTTTCCCGCCCCATAGACATGCTTTCTTTCCCTTCCCAGCACCTTGGATCTCAGCTCTATCCTGATCTTCTTCTGTCTTCTGAACAGGCGTAGGATCACGACTTTCAGCTGCTGTTTCCTCTTCTTGGGGCTCTCCATTACTGGGCTCCTGGGATTGGCTCTGTGTGTATGTGTGTCAGTGGGTGTGTGCAGATAAAAAGTTTTGTTATTAATACATGTCAATAATATAAATATACAGAATACATAGATATTTCTTATATAAGTACGTCTAGAGGCATTCCTCCAACACTATCCCGTATACCTATTCTTCATAACATTATTCTTTCCTCAGAGAGGTTACTCAAAGATAGATATCCTCAAGGAATTTGGAAGCCATTTTAATCTATGTTGCGATGAATGTGTGTAATCTGTTCTGAATAAGCATGAGGAGGAATTTATGGACAAAATCTGGGCACACACGATCATCCATCCACACAAAACCCAAATATCCTCTGTACTAATCTCTCCTTCATGGGATGCCATGATCATCTTTTATCAGCATGGGAGTCCATTATCAATGGGAGACCATAAACAATGAACCAGCATTCTGATAATCCAACAACACAACACTATCAGAAAAATAAGTTTCTGCTAAGACAAAACATCGATTGTTAAGACATTCACAAGCAGAGGCACAATGAGCTCAGGAGGTTGTGAACTTCTTCTTGGTATAGGCCTATACGCTGATCTTCCTCATCAACACATATTTCACTCTGCAAACAGAATACTGTGATTGGGAAAATGCACTTGACAGGACAGCTGTATTCGACCACTTTCATCGTCAAATGTTAACTTGGTCATTTTCTTTTCTAATTTAGAAATACTCTGAAAGTACCGGGGCAAGTATGAGTATGTGCATCTTTTGAATCGAATGCTTGCAAAGCCACTTAAGTAGGTCTGTCTAGCTGAGCAATGTCTGAAGGCTCCTGGCAAAAAACACAGGGTATTTCCCATGAGGTTGGTTTCACAACTGGACACTCCATCAGGGAGACAAGCAGGAAATTACAGCTAGAGAATTAAAATTGAGTGACCACGAATTTTGTTACATAATGATTTGCTAAGCCCCCGCTCCCCACCACCAACCCAAATCACTTTTTTAGGAACTCAGAACCCCACCCACTGGAATCTCCACAGTGGAGTTGGGAATTTGCTACACAGCAGTGGGCACTCCTCACAGGACACCTATACTCTACACACCTCGGGGCTGCGGTCACTAGCCCGCAGCGTTCCCCGTCCTAAGGACCCTTCCATACCGCTCATGCCATCCCTCCCCGGTCCCGTCTGGGGAGTCTAGAATCTTCTGTCAGGGTTCCAGGTGCTTTTGGGACTTGGAAACCTCCAAGAGCACCCCAGCATCGCCCCAGTTTCACCTGAGCCCCTCCACTCCTCAGCCTTCCTTTCTTCCTAGTTATGGCTGTGACGAGACAAGAAGGTCCATGGGCGTGGCGTGGCATCAAAGGGACGACGACTTCAAGGCCCTTCTCACTTTGAGTCACTGACCACGCCACGATCCAGAAGCCTGCTGACTCCTCCTCACTCTCACTCACACTTCAACTCCCAGTTGGATCGGCCTGTGGACCTACCCGCTGTGTCTCAGTAGGAGAGAAAGAATACAGACCTCAGGAACCGGAGTTGCCAGCTCACAGCTCCGCCGAGTTCCCCACACTGGCGAAAGGGCCGATGGGAGGACGCCTAGGGAACATGCGCACAAAGGCGGGCACCAAAGGAGCATGCGCAGTGAGGTCCCCTCTCGCCTTAAGGGCTGTGGTGCCCCTCCTTATCCCGCCTGGCCCTATCCTGTGCTCCTTCCCAGGTCCCCATGAACGACTTTGGAATGCCTCCTTTCTGTGTGTGGGCTGCACCCCACCCAGGACTCAAATACCCCAAATAATGTCACCCTTCACAACTCACCCCATGGCCCGGCCCGGTGGCTCACGCCTGTAATCCCAGCACTTTGGGGGCCCGAGGCGGGTGGATCATGAGGCCAAGAGATCGAGACCATCCTGGCCAACATGGTGAAACCCCGACTCTACTGAAATTACAAAAGTTAGCTGGGTGTGGTTGCGTGCACCTGTACTCCCAGCTACTCGGGAGGCTGAGGCAGGAGAATCGCTTGAACCGGGGAGATGGAGGTTACAGTGAGCCGAGATTGCACCACTGCACTCCAGCCTGGTGACAGAGCAAGAGCCCGTGAAAACTAACAAACAACGGAGAAAACAAACAAACAAAAAACCTCACTCCATGTTCACCTGACCCTCCTCCCCTCTCCTCTGTGACCCTCCTTATTCCCATGCTCGGGACCACACAACCGCAGACCTACTGGCTAAATTGAAGTCAGCACGAAAAAAGGAAGTCACCACCTCTCCTTTCACAGCTGTGCAGGGACAGAAGGCAGAGAACAAGGCGCACGGGCAGCAAGGAACTTTCATAGAAAGGGACATGCACATTGAGCCAGGGACTTTGCAGGACAGGGTAGGGTTTTCCGCTGTCCCCAGACCCACATCCCCAGGGCGTTTGTAGTAGAAAAAAGGAACTTGAGAGCTTTCGTTTCTCTTTGTCCAATCTCATGCATTCATAAACGTTGGGAACAGACAGCCCCTTACTGGAGGATGTGTCTCAGAAAGACTTTTTGTGGAAGAAATAAATTATTTTCATATCTTTATTTATCAATCCTTTTTTATTTTTATTTTTCCAGACAGAGTGTGGTTCTGTTGATCAGGCTGGAGGGCAGTGGCAAGACCACACCTCAATGAAGCCTCCCTCTTCTGGGCTCTAAGAATCCTCCCCAGTCCCTGCTACTACAGGTGCAGACACAACACCTGGGTAATTGGTTTCCTTAATCTTTAGATAGTGGTCTCACTGTGTTGCCCATGCTGGTCTCAATTTCCTGGGCTCAAACGATCCTCCCACCTTGACCAGTTTTATAAATGCTTTTATTAATCAGTTTGTTCTCTGGTTCTGGGTTTTCTGCCATGCTTCCAATAAACATAGTTGAATAAATTCTTCTGTAGACTAAATACATTCACACCTGTATACGTTTTTCTTTTTAGGTTGTGTTATTTCAAATTTAAATCTCTGGACTGGTAACTGATTTCCCTGAATATATCTGTAGGTCATTCAGACAGTGTATGTTTCAGAAATAGCCAAAGATTCTGATTGTACGCTCTAGGCTCAGTTCTGACCGGAAAACAAGTCCTGCCAGTCTCCTACCTCAAATATATGTTCGTATATTGACCTGATCCCTGGGACAAGCTTCCCAGACTGAAACCATGGTATCACAAAGCTGGATGCTTTCTTGAAGGGATAGAGTAACATCCATATTTTCAATCCTTGTGTAAATAAATTAATTAATGGATGAAATGATGTATGCCATAATGTGAAGCAGATTAACAGGTATTTGATTAAATATGTCACCAAATTTTCCTTTAATAGATCTGATCGTAATTATTTCAGTCTTTGTGGGTCATGTAGGTTCTGTGGCATATTGTTCTGTTTTTTAGAAATGATACTTTTAAATGGAAAAAATGTCCTTATCTCAATGGCTATGCAAAACAAGTCATGGGCTGTATTTAGATCTCAAACCATAATCAGCTAGCCCCTGGATTATGTTTTACTTCATATATTTAAATGCTGTATTTTTGTACCAGTACTCAAAATATTAACAAAGGAGAATTCCACCACCAGGTAAGATTTAGAAAGCCTCAAGAGAAAGTCACTTTAGCCCTGAAAATGAGAAAAAGCCTCATAATCTATGGCATTATCTTTTCTTTTGCTTTGTTTTTAGATCATGAGAGACCGGAGGTAATAAGGCAGCCATGGGAACCGATACAAAAGAATGACTAGCCCTCTGAGGAGGGATGACACACAAAAACTACACCACCTCTGGCAGAGCATGTGTGGAAAAAGTGACAGCCATAACAGGGGGTAAGAAGAAAACCACTGAAAATGTAACAAATTCATTAAGTTCAAACACAGGCATTTGAGAGAGCTGCAATCCTGGGAAGTCTCACACAACAGTGGAATTCAGGTTCACAGACAGAAAGAGATCCTGTCTCAAAAAACAGAGTCAGAGTCTGTAAGACTGGATAAAAAGCAAGAACAAAAATAAGAGATGCTGGTGAGTTTGTGTAGAAAAGGCAACGCTTACACCTGTTAGTTGGAGTATAAATTAGTTCAACCATTGTGGAAAGGAGTGTGGCAATTCCTCGCGGACTTAAGAACAGAAATACCATTTGGCCCTGCAGTCCCATTGCTGTACCTTTGGGTACAGTCCCTCCCTCCCTCCCTCTGTTCCTTTATCGCTCGCTCCCTCGTCTCTCACTCTTTCTCTTTTTCTTTTTCTCTTTTCCTTCCTTCCTGTTTTTGTTTTTTTTTTTTTTTTAATGGAGTTTCACTCTTTATTTTCCAGACTGGAGTACAATGGCCCGATCTCAGATCACTGGAAATCTCCGCCTCCTGGGTTCAAGTGATTCTCCTGCCTCGACCTCCCCAGTAGTTGAGATTTACATGCATACACCACCACACCTGGCTAATTTTTGTATTTTCAGTAGAGATGGGGTTTCACCATGTTGGCCAGGCTGGTCTCATACTCCTGACGTCAGGTGATCCACCCACATAACACGCAGCAAAGGTTTTCAGCCCACACTGCAGACATTCAGTTGCTTTTGTCCCACCTCGGTTATTTAGAAATTAACTTCAGAATGTATACCGTGGGTGACACCAGCTACACTGCTATTAAGTTAACATATTTAAATCAAATATTTATTTTCTGAATTCAAATGTATTTTAAAAGCTGACATTCTTACTTAAAATTCAAAAGCAGGTTATCACACACTAGAAATGTAGCTGTAAGGAAAAATGAAATGAAAAAGTTTGAAATCTAAAGGAAAAAAGGAAATCTAAGTAGGAAGCCAAATTTATCTGCAATGTAAAGCCTGCTTGATGTTATTTCCTTTATTTTTCATAGCAAGTAGTTTTCGTGTACATATTGTAATTTCTACTTTAGAAATGGAAAAACAGTCCCAAAGGGTGTAAGTATCTTGCCCACCATATCAAGGGCACTGTGTGAGAGGCAGTATGGAAACCCATGGCTACTTCATGCCATAGCCTCTAAAGAGACAGTGTAGGTAGGACCCAAGTCATCTTGCTTCAGCAAGTTGCCCTGGTTGCTTGACCCTTTCTTCTACCTAGGCCCTAATTCTCTCATCTAGCTCCATAGCCCAGGGACTTCTCACATGTTCTGTGGCAAGCGGGATACCCTAGGAAAGGAAGCAGATGAGGAGACACAGCACAAGGTTTGGGGGAAGGGGCGGGGAGCTTCTGTGCCCACTAGGGGCGTGCTGCCCTCCATATGTTCAGCTAGCCAGAAGCTCTCTGAATCCCGTCCTTTTGGTTTTGATGGAGGGTTTCATTATGTAGGTGTAGATTAAACTGTTGTCCTGCCATTGGGGATGAATCTAACTTTCTGCCCCTCTCCCTTCCTGAAGGTTGAGCGGGGGGGCTGAAAGTCCCAACACTCTTATTCCCCAGCCTAGAGCTACCTAGGTGCTGCCAGCAACTCACTGGCATATAAAAAGACACCACTTTGTGGAGATTCTAAAAATTGTAGGAGTTGTGTGCCAGGAAGCAGGGTCTAGGACCAAATATGTATTTCATAAAATCATCCCTGTGCACACCAGCTCAATCAGAATACAAAATTTCAAAAATGACATTTATTTTTTTTTTAAATAGAGTCTCTATCTCAAAAACAAACAAACAAACAAACAAACAAACAAAAAAAACCTCTTCCTGGACCTCCTGGCTCAAGGTATCCTCCATCCTTTGGCACTAGAGTAGCTGGGAAGGCAGCTACATAGAGACGTGCATACATTATGCATTCACTCTTTTATTTTTGTAGAGAGTCTTGTTCTGTTGCCCCATGTGGTCTCAAACTGCTGAGCTCAAGCAATCCTCCTGCCTCAGCATCCCAAAGTGCTGGGATTACAGGCGTGGGAAACCGCACCCAGCCACGATTTTCAATATTATCAAATACCCGGGAAGGAAGTGAACAAAAGATGAGCAGGCCTTCTTTGGTGAAAGCTGCAAAACTTTATTGAGATAGTTTAAGTCAAATATCTAATATAAAACCGGTTTGCGTTGTTTCAGCTTTTCTTCATTTAAACTTGTGGTTGCCCTTCACCTGTAACAGAAACATAACAGGTGGGAACATTACTAGCAGAACTGTGTTTAGATGACATTAAGGATATGGAAAAGACACCAGAGTTTTAGTTTTCTACAATGGACAAAACCAGAAGCCTAAGAGTCACCCTTTGCTTACATTCAGGTAGACCTCTGTAGAGACTTTGACAATAGTCGTCCAAGCAGATGCATTAAAGATATTTTTCAAACACACCCTGCTTTCTAGTGCTACAAGGAAAGCAAGACAGACCAAGGTCCAAACACATTAAATGAAGTGAACCCACTAAAGAGGGGTTTAAAGTAGAAAGCAAACATTGTGCATAGTTTTACTCAAAATACCAGCGCCACACAAAAATCCTAAGAAACAAAAAAGGAATTTACGAAAAATGTATAATTTTTGGCAAACATTCTTTTAATATTCTGACTTGAATCTGTGGTCTGGATGCCAAATGGGCTCCTGGAAACGGTCTGAGTAGTACCTTGAAAGAAAACGGTTAATGTCACCTTAGGAACTGCATAAGTGAAGTGAATAGAAAGGCCAACATTGCATTTGTTTTTACTCTATTGTGCAGAAGGGCAAACACATTTATTTGGGCTCGTTCACCCTTCTGTGGTTTGTAAGGTACAGTAACCGTTTGTACCCAGTGTTCTCCTACCGTGATGTCAACATGAATCATGCCTCTTTTTACACTTGAAAGTATTCCCATTTGTACAATTAAGTATGTGGTCGCATTACTCTTAAGCTATTACTATCAGTTTTGTCATCAACATGTGGTAGCGTTATGAACCATGTCACACATGAAAAAATGGAGGGATACGGAAATGGAAAACAAGAGTAGGACAGCTGAAAAAGCCAAAATTTCTTTCTAAAACTAAATTTTTTTTGAGGGACAGCTGGAATATTTCACAGTTTCTTCCACAGGCTTTGGGATGCTTAGATAATCAGGTATTCGAGAAATAAATAATGTATGCCTTCCTAGCTTATCAATCATTTCATCCATGCTCTGAAAATATTAGTGTTCAAGATTGTAGTCACTTTCAATAATGCCCTATATTAAATCACTCTGTTTTGTTCATATTCCATGTCGTGCTTTTTCCATTTTCTTCAAGATTGTGTAAACGACCGAATACTCTATTTATAGCTAAATTTCAAAACAACAATCTTTTTAATTTATGACATTTCAACTGCTTTTCCTTTTACTAATGATTCGTACCTGTCTTTTATGCACTACCTCTTTCTTTTTCCTTTAAGTTTATTCTGTGGCTCTTTCATCGTTATTTCATAGTATTCTTTTCCTTTATCATGGAATGCGCTGTTTATTTTAATAAGATGTGCATGTAAAGCTATGATCTCCCTAAGAATACAACTGAGGCTTGTTCAATGGGCTCCTGGAAAAAGTCTGAGAACTATCTTTTAATGTAAATAGTGTAATGGAATGGTTCAGCAGAGTAGAGTAAAAACATGTAGGTAATTTCTCCCCTCAACATAGGGTGCTTCCTTTAACTTCAAGAGGTATTGTAATTAACAGTCACCAATTTGGAAAATACGTGTAAAACACAATTACGTCAACTACTCACGATTTAGCACCCTGCTGTTGTTGAACTTCAAACCCTATCACATAATGTCTCAAGGCAGAAACCTGTAATACGTAACCTATGCTATGGTTAGAGGTGACTCTACTATATGAGTCTTCAACCTAATTACACGGAGTAGCTCGTGAAGACTGACAGGAGGGCAGGGGGCATGCTTAGCAGAAGCATCTTACACCCACCTTGAGCATCACTGACCTACATGCATTCTCCCTACTTCACTGGCCACAGAAACCTGATGATCTCTTGCCATTTTATCATTCAGTCATTCAAGGCTTCACTGAGGGAAGACTTTAAAACGCAGTTATTCTTTAAGAGCCAGAGAATTCAGAATTTGACAGAATCCAAGAACACTCATACAGGACTCCATACAGGAAAACAAACATCAAGCAGAGTGCCCACTCATTTTCTTAGGAACCATGAATCTCAACTCAGACATTATAATTGGACGGAAGCTGACTGTTATGAAAAACAAATCATGAAAATCAGAATATCTTGGTCTTCTATCCAACAGGACCAGAGCATGTGGAAATCAGCAATGAAATGGATTTTAATCTATCTGATGTGCATCCATTCTTTTCAATGAGAGCAAGGATGCGTGTGGAATTTATACGATTCATCCAGAGTCTCACAAATTATGGTAGAGCTGGTACTAGAATCTGTTTCAGGGCTCAGCATACTTCACACAAACTCTTATTACAAATGCATTATGTATTTGCTAAAAGCAGAAATTAGAAAAGGATCTGAAAATGTTAGCTGTGGGTTACACACCATCCTAAGAAAATGCTGCCATGTTTGATGATTCAATATAGCTTTCACCCAATTTGTTTCTGTATCTCATAGTGTTTAAGTCTTGCAATCTGGCATTTGGGTCTGAACGGCGTTTCAAAGAAAGTTTGAATTTGCACTGTGTTTTGAAGACAGCAGTAATGTTATCCCTCTAATATCACAAGTATAATATTCTATAAATGAGTAAGCACATAACTTTGCATCTTGTTGGATAACATACCTGCTTCTGGCATTTTACAGTGTTCTCCTTTGGGTATAATCTTCACCTTGATGCCAGCACCCAAATCCAGATTTAACCCTGGTCTTTGACTGACGCAGCTCTTGCAGATCACCTTCCATGTCACGCACTTCAAAATACAAAGGATATCGATTTAAGCATTCTGACATGAAATATAAATAAGGAAATGATGATATTCTTTTTTTTTTTTGAGACGGAGTCTCACGCTGTTGCCCAGGCTGGAGTGCAGTGGCTCGATCTCGGCTCACTGCAAGCTCCGCCTCCCGGGTTCCCGCCATTCTCCTGCCTCAGCCTCCTGAGTAGCTGGGACTACAGGCGCCCACCACCGCGCCCGGCTAATTTTTTGTATTTTTAGTAGCGACGGGGTTTCACTGTGGTCTCGATCTCCTGACCTTGTGATCCGCCCGCCTCGGCCTCCCAAAGTGCTGGGATTACAGGCTTGAGCCACTGCGCCTGGCCAGGAAATGATGATATTCTTTTCCTTAGCGTTATGAAATAAAGCCTGAGCCGGGTTTAGTTGCTCATGCCTATAATCTCAGCACTTTGGGAGGCCGATGTCGCTTGAACCCAAGAGCTGGAGGTGGCAGTGAGTCAAGACCATGCCACAGCAATCCAGACTAGGTGACAGATGACGCTCTGCCACATTAAAAAGAAAAAGGAAGAAAGAAAATAAAAAGAAAAAAATCTCTGTCAGTTAGTGTGGTAATGAATGTCGTGCAAAGATGTTACACCTTTGTTTCCCTGTTTTATGATACTTTATTGTTTTCTGAGTCAGGGTCTCACTCTTTCGTCCAGGCTGGAGTGCTGTGGCACAATCAAGGCCCAGTGTGAGCCCAACCTCTCAGGCTCAACAGAACCTCCTGTCTCAGCCTCCGCAGTGGCTGAGCATATGGGTGCACCCCACCGCCAAGGCTAATTTCTGTTTGTTTGTTTTGTTTGAGACAGGACTTCTCAATGTTGTCCAGGCTGGTCTTCAACTCCTGGGATCAAGGGATTTGCACAACTCAGCCTCCCAAAATTTTGGGATTACAGTCGTGAGCTCCTGGCCCAATGTCTTATTTTGAATACAATCTAAGAATAACTCATACGATATGTAAATTTCCCGCACTTTAACATTGTGTATTATGAACAGCAAGTGTCAACTATCTATGAAATCTGAAGTCAGCTGCACGAATGCCACTTTAATCATAAGTGAAACATAATTTTCCGAAGAATTAGATCAATGTTTTGGTGGGCCTCTGACAAATTCTACAGTTGTGACACCCATCCCTTGTTGAGGTAACTAGGAAATTGTTTGGGTAGTTAATCAACGTTGTGGTATGCTTAGGACCAAGAACCTTATATGTAACTTTACATAAATGAATCCCATTTAGAATAATATACCAAAGTAACAGAAAAAATCATTGTCTTGCAGTGAGACTACAGAAAGTAGGCCCAAATTCAGTCAATGTTTAGCTTGAAAATGCTACCTGTTGGAGATACGTTTTCTGTTTCAGGATAATCTTAACCTACTTTGACTTTTGTAATTATGAATGTATTTAAACAACTGTTAAAACCCCCTTGAAATCACACTAATATAGCTCCCTGTATACCAGTGTCCGGAATTTTCCAACTTTTGTCCAATATACAGTCAAAAGCACCAATCAAAGGAAACAGTGGCTATCATTCATTGAGCTCTTTTCTGGAGTTACTATCCTGTTTCACTGAACTGTTTTGTCCTGAGCCAATACTGAAGTACCTTACAGCACAGACACAATCGAGTGCTATACATCTTAGGCAAACTGCTCACTTTTTATTATTACAACATGGATTGTAGGAAGAACACAAATCTTTGAACATCATATGAATTCCTTCTCCATGAGTCAAGTGTTCTTTGCAAGCCTCAATCTCTGAGCCTCGGATTTCTTATTTATACAATGGGGCTAACATCCCTTTGCAAAGGGGCCTTTTTCATGGTGTTATAAGTTCGGGTGACTTCGCACTCTACACACATTTAACGGGTGCTTACAATACTGTGGAGACCATGGCTAGAAGATCATACACCAACATTCTAAGAGGATCAAATTAAACTATTGAAATAATGTACATTTTTATGCACCAAATTAAATGGTTTCAAGTGACTTAGTAAGGACTGTATTTTCAAGCACACAAATCCATCTCGAAGAATAAAATAAGATTCCTTATATCCAGGGACAGCATGAAGCTGCAAACTATACTCTCCCCTTTCCTGCCAACATTGGGCAAATGTTTGGTATCTTTTCCTATTGTTCTCCTTCCTCCTGTTACTGCTCATGGCATAGACCATGACGCACACATAGACCTTTTCCCGCCCCATAGACATGCTTTCTTTCCCTTCCCAGCACCTTGGATCTCAGCTCTATCCTGATCTTCTTCTGTTTCCTGAACAGGTGTAGGATCCCGACTTTCAGCTGCTGGTTCTTCTTCTTGGGGCTCTCCATTACTGGGCTCCTGGGACTGGCTCTGTGTGTATGTGTTTCAGTGGGTGTGTGCAGATAAAAAGTTTTGCTATTAATACAGGTCAATAATATAAATATGCAGAATACATAGATACTTCTTATCATAAGTACGTCTAGAGGCATTTCTCCAACACTACCCCGTATACCTATTCTTCATAACATTATTCTTTCCTCAGAGAGGTTACTCAAAGATAGATATCCTCAAGGACTTTGGAAGCCATTTTAGTCTATGTTGGGATGAATGAGTGTAATCTGTTCTGAATAAGCATGAGGAGGAAGTTGTGGACAAAATCTGGGCACACACGATCATCCATCCACACAAAACCCAAATATCATCCTCTGGACTAATCTTTCCTTCATGGGATGCCATGATCATTTTTTGTCAACATGGGAGACAATTATGAATGGGAGGCCATAAACAACGCACTACCATTCTGATAGTCCAACAACACTATCAGAAAAATAACTTTCTGCTAAGAGAAAACATCGAATGTTAAGACATTCATAAGCAGAAGCACAATGAACTCAGGAGGTTGTGAACTTCTTCTTGGTATAGGCCTATATGTTTATCTTCCTCATCAACACGTATTTCACTCTCCAAGCAGAATACTGTGATTGGCAAAATGCACTTCAGAGGACAACTAGATTCGACCACTTTGATGGTCAAATGTTAACTTGGTAATTTTTTTTTTTTTTTTTTTTTTTTTTTTTTAGAAATACTCTGAAAAATCCCGGGGCAAGTATGAGTGTGTGCAACTTTTGAAACGAATGCTTGCAAAGCCACTTAAGAAGGTCTAGCTGGCGGAGCAATGTCTTAAGGCTCCCGGCAGAAAACACAGGGTGTTTACCGTGGGGTTGGTTTTGCAGCTGGACACTCCATCAGGGAGACAAGTAGGAAATTACAGCTAGAGAATTAAAATTGAAGTGATGGCGAATTTTGTCACATAATGATTTGCTAGGCCCCTCGTCCCCCCCTGACCCAAATCACTTTTTTAGGAACTCAGAGCCCCACCCACTGGAATCTCCACAGTGGAGTTGAGAATTTGCTACAAAGTACTGGTCACTCCTCAAAGGACACCTGTACCAGGCAGTCTACAGACCTCGGGGCTGCAGTCACTAGCCTGCAGCGTTCCTGGTCTCCAGGACCCTTCCATACCGCTCATGCCATCCCTCCCCTGGTCCCGTCTGGGGAGTCTGGAATCTAATGTCGGGGTTACAGGTTCATCTGGGACTCGGATACCTCCACCAGCAGCACCCCAGCATCGCCCCAGCTTCACCTGAGCCCCTCCACTCCTCAGCCTGCCTTCCTCCCTAGTTATGGCCATGACAAGACAATGGGTGCAGCGTCGCATGAAAGGGACGACAACTTCGAGGCCCTTCTCACCCTGAGTCACCAAACATGCGACCCTCCGGAAGCCCGCTGGTTCCTCCTCACTCTCACTCACACTTCACTCCCAGTTGGATCGGCCTGTGAACCTACCCGCTGTGTCTCAGTAGGAGAGAAAGAATCCAGACCTCACGGACCCCAGCTGCTGGCTCACAGCTCCGCGGAGTTCCCCAGACTGGCTAACGGGCCGATGGGAAGACGCCCAGTGAACATGCGCATGGAGGCGGGCACTAAAGGAGCATGCGCAGTGAGGTCCCCTCTTGCCTTAAGGGTTGTGGTGCCCCTCCTTATCCCGCCTGGTCCTGTCCTGTGCTCCCCTTTAGGTCCCCATTAATGACTTTGGAATCACTCCTCTCTGTGTGTGAGTTGCCCCCCACCCAGGATTCAAATACCTCAAATAATGTCAGCTTTCTAAACTCACCCCATGGCCGGGCACAGTGGCTCACCCCTGTAATCCCAGCACTTTGGGGGGCCAAGGCGGGTGGATCATGAGGCCAAGAGATCGAGACCATCCTGGTCAACATGGTGAAACCCTGTCTCTACTGAAAATACAAAAATTAGCTGGGTGTGGTTACGTGGGCCTGTACTCCCCGCTACTCAGAAGGCTGAGGCAGGAGAATCGCTTGAACCCGGGAGGCGGAGGTTGCAGTGAACCAAGATTGCGCCACTGCCCTCCAGCCTGGTGACAGAGCAAGACTCCGTGAAAACAAACAAACAAACAGACAGACAAAACAAACAAACAAAAAACTCCATGTTCACCTGACCCTCCTCTGCTGTGCTCTATGGCCCTCCTTCTTCCCAGGCCCGGGATCCCACAATAGCAAGGCCATGGCGGTATCGCTGAGGTTTAGTAGAAAGATGACGACCTCAGAGGCCATGGACCAAGTGGCACAACGCACAGGAAGCCCGCCCGCTTCCCCTCACACTCACTCACACTTCAACTTCTGGGAGGACTGATCTGCAGACCTACTGACTAAGTCGTAGTCAACACGAAAGAAGGAAGTCACCACCTATCCTTTCACAGCTGTGCAGGGACAGAAGGCAGAGAACAAGGCGCACGGGCAGCAAGGAACTTTCACAGGAAGGGACGTGCACATTGAGCCAGGGACTTTGCAGGACAGGGTAGGGTTTTCCGCTGTCCTCAGACCCACATCCCCCGCGCGTTTGTAGTAGAAAAAAGGGACTTGAGAGCTTTCGTTTCTCTTTGTCCAATCTCATGCATTCATAAACGTTGGGAACAGACAGCCCCTTACTGGAGGATGTGTCTCAGAAAGACCTTTTGTGGAAGAAATGAATTATTTTCTTATCTTTATTTATAAATCGTTATTTATTTTTTATTTTTCCATACAGAGTGTGGTTCTGTTACTCAGGCTGGAGGGCAGTGGCAAGACCACACCTCAATGAAGCCTTCATTTTTGGGGCTCAAACAATCATCCCGATGTAGCCTCCCCAGTCCCTGCTACTACAGGTGCAGACACCACACCTGGGTAATTGATTTAATTATTTTTTAGATAGGGGTCTCACTGTGTTGTCCATGCTGGTCTCAATTTCCTGGGCTCAAACGATCCTCCCACCTTGGGCAGTTTTATAAATGCTTCCAATAAATGTAATAGAATAAATTCTTCTGAAGACTAAATACACTCACACCTGTTTACTTTTTTCTTTTTAGGTTGTGTTCCTTCACATTTATATCTCTGGACTGGTAACTGATTTCCCTGAATATACCTGTAGGTCATTCAGACAGTGTATGTTTCAGAAATAGCCAAAGATTCTGATTGTAGGCTCTCGGCTCAGTTGTGACCAGAAAACAAGTCCTGCCAGTCTCCTACCTCAGATATATGTTTGTGTGTTGACCTGTCCCTGGGACAAGCTTCCCATGCTGAGACTATGGTATCATAAAGTGGGATGCTTTCTTGAGGGGATAGAGTTACATCCATATTTTCAATCCGTGCATAAATAAATTAATTAATGGATGAAAAGGTGTATGTGATAATGCGAAGCACAATAACAGGTATTTGATTAAATATGTCACCAAATTTTGCTTTAGCAGATCTGATAGTAGTTATGTCAGTCTTTGTGGGTCATGTAGTTTCTGTGGCGTATTGTGTTTTTTAGAAATAATACTTTCAAATGGAAAAAAAACCTCTTATCTCAATGGGTATACAAAACAAGTCATGGGCTGTATTTAGATCTCAAACCATTGTCAGCTAGCCCCTGGATTACGTTTTACTTCACATGTTTAAATGTTGTATTTTTGTACCAGAAGTCAAAATATTAACAAAGGAGAGTTCTACCACCAGGTAAGATTTAGAAAGCCTCAAGAGAAAGTCACTTTAGCCCTGAAAATGAGAAAAGGCCTAATAATCTATAATGTTATCTTTTGTTTTGCTTTGTTTTTAGGTCATGAGAGACTGGAGGTAACGAGGCAGCCATGGGAACTGATACAAAAGAGTGACTAGTCCCTCTGAGGAGGGATGAGACACACAAACTACACCACCTCTGGCAGAGCATGTGTGGAAGAAGTGACAGTCATAACAGGGGGCAAGAAGAAAACCACTGAAAATGTAACAAATTCATAAAGTTCAAACACAGGCATTTGAGAGAGCTGGAATCCTGGGAAGTCTCAGACACCAGTGGAATTCAGGTTCACAGACAGAAAGAGATCCTGTCTGAAAACACAGAGTCAGAGTCTATAAGACTGGATAAAAAGCAAGAACAAAAATAAGAGATGCTGGTGAGTTTGTGTAGAAAAGGCAACACTTACACCCTGTTGGTTGGAGTATAAATTAGTTCAACCATTGTGGAAAGGAGTGTGGCAATTCCTCAGGGACTTAAGAACAGAAATACCATTTGGCCCTGCAGTCCCATTGCTGGGACGGTACCCAAAGGTACATAATTCCTTCTATTATAAAGACGCATGCACATCTATGGTCATTGCAGCACTACTTACGATAGCAAAGACATGGAATCATCCTAAATGCCCATCAATTATAGACTGCACTTTTAAAAATGTGGTATATATACACAATGGAGTACTATGCAGCCATAAAAAGTAGTGAGATCATGTCCTTTCCAGGAACACGGATGGAGCTGGAGACCATTATCCTTAGCAAACTAATGTAGGAACAGAAAACCCAATACCACATGAAGTCATTTATAAATGGGAGCTAATTGCTGAGAACACGTGAACACCCAGGGAGGGCCAACATGCTGGGACCTATCAGAGGGTAGAGGCTAGGAGGAGGGAGAGGATGAACAAAATAACGAATGGGCACTGGCCTTAATACCTGGGTGATGAAATAATCTGTACAACAAACCCCATGACATGAGGTTACCTATATTACAAAACTGCACATGCACTCCCGAGCCTAAACTAAAAGTTAAAAAAAAACTCGCAAAAAATCATGAACTCTTCTGATCTTTTCACTTCAAAAATATCAGTTCATTTCTTTTTATAAAAAGAAGGAAAGAAGGAAGGGAATGAGGCATGAAGGGAGTGAGGAAAGAAGGGAGAAAATAAGGACAAACGGAGCGAGGGAGGGAGGGTGGAAAGAAGTAAGGGAGGGAGAAAGAGAGGGAGAGAGGAATGCAGCAAGGGAGGAAGGGAAGAAGGAAGGAAGGAAGGAAGGTAGGTAGGAAGGAAAGATGGAAAGAAAGAAAGAAGGAAAGAAGGAAAGGGAGAAAAATAGGGCTGGACAAATGTTTCTGTGCCTAGCCAAACAGCTCTTGATGGGAAGTCACTTTTAGAAACTTGATTGAAAAGTAACATAAATCAGAGGATTTTAGTCATCTTCATTTACAGCCCTTTGGAAGTTATTCTGGCTGTTGTTTCTGAGCGATTCAAACCTGCCTTGGTCTCCACTATATCCATGTACTCTCCAGAAGGGCAACTCTTTCCTGGATTGAAAGCCCAACTGAGGACCAACACAAACTGGTTAGTTTAGGAAGAAAAAGAATAGAAAAGTGCAGGAGACAAATATTTCCTCTCCCATTTTTTTATATATATGTATACACACAAACACATATATATTTATATATACATTTACTTTTATATTTTATATATATTATAATATATATAATATATATATATACACACACACACACACACACACACACTTTTCCTCCTCAATCTACAGAGGGACATTTGAATCCCCAAATTTCAAAACTAAGACAGCTGTGTGAGATCATCCTATATAGTTGTTTTTCAAAGAATTTTTAGCAAAAGAACACTCTTGTGAGAGGAAATTTTATCCAAAAGACAACTGTAGAAAATAGGGGAATAAAATTATATTTTTCATATAGATATACCACTTAAATGTCAAGATATCTTTCTATGAAGGCTATCAAAGAGTTTGATTGAGGTTCTTTTGAAGAACCTAATAAAGTATTCTGTGGATTTCTGTGTAACATTTTAGTTGTATATTAACCTCTGCATCTAATTTTTTGGTACTTTTATTGTTGTTGCACAGTTGCAATATGATCTTGATTTTCACAGTATATTTATCAGTAATCTGTATCTTGAAAAAAAAAGAGCCCCACTCTAAAAATAAATAAGTTACAAATAACGCATGGAAGAAGATATTTCCTGCAAATATGAATCACAGAAACTCGAAGCGTCAAATTAATACCTCACAAAGCACACTTTGTAGCGGGGATTATTATAAGGTTTGACAAATTGGGACATTACATAAAAATCATAGAGAGTTGCATTGATTCAGAACACAGAAACACCATGAATATGTTGGCACCTTCAAAATACTTGAGGGAAAACTGATATATTACAAAGTAGAAATAAACACATGTGCATTTAGTAGAAGACTTCAACATCACTCCGAGCATTTGGTAGAAAAAGTGTACAAAAAATCAGGATACATAAATGCAGAAGGCTTGAACAACACTGTCAAACCACATGGCCTAATTGATATTCATAGAGCAACAGCAGAATGCACGTTCTTCTCAAGTGCTCGTGGAATGATCACCAATTCAGAGCTTCGCAGATGTTGACATGTGCTCTGCTTTCCTGGAAAAGTCACTCTCACCATCACCTTTTTCAAGGATGTGAACGCTGAGGCACGAAGGAGGGTAATTACTGGTTTACTCAGGGGATGCTAAGAACAGAGGAGAAAACCCCAGTGCTCAGGTGTGTGTCTGTCTGGTGGGCCATGTTCGCCAACCCATTTAAGTGGACAGGGCTCCAAATAGCTACCTAAAGATGAGGTTTGGGGAATTTTCCACTTTACACTTGAAATCACTGGCTTCATCTCAACTGAGGCCTGACTGCCCAGTGTCTCAAAGACACAGGTCATGACCTGATCCTTCAGGAACAGATGGTGTTCAGCTTTGTGATAGTGACTTTCAAGGTGTGGAACACTTGGGGTGCCTTTGAGACACCTCAGGCTTCGTATCTCTGCTTTGAATGAAAAGCTCATCACCCACGGCAGCCAAGGAGGTACCTTTACTCGGTGGGGCTGATCTGTTGAATTTTTCTGTCCAGAAAATGAAAACTTCTGGGAGCACTTCCAGTTTCGTGTAGCCTCTTAATAATTGATGCCCCTAAATTCCGTATGTCCTCAGAGACTGTTCCTTTGATTCTGGGATGGAACCAGCTTTAATGCATTTATGTCTTAACTATAAAAGCCAAGTTGTTAACCTACATGAAAATAAGACTTTGTTCATGTCACACATTCCAACAGGTTCCATTTGTAATTCCTCAAAGTGGGATACTGAAAAAACAAACAAACAAACAAACAAAACTAAAAAGCCTGGTCATTGAAATTAGATTCTGTTATTGTACTTTGTGAAGAATTTTCCTCCTTCAGTATTAATTACCACTGGGCTCATCAATACCTTTGTAAATAAAGGGACAAAAACCATGTGGCGTCTACGAATGTGGCAGTATGAGGAAGTAAAGGGAGACCACAGCCCAATGGCTCTTCTCTTGTTTCAAACAGAGTCTGTGGGGTGAAGTACCCACATCTCTCCCCCATCCCTCAATATTCTCATCCTACTCCTGACTGTTCTCTCTTTAGGTGGGATTTTCTAAATATGATTGTCTACAAGTGTTGGTGGGGATGTTGCTATGTGAGGGTATCCATAATCAGTCATCTTAAAGCAAAGATGAATGGAGAGGAGAGTTTTGTGATCCGTTTTCAAGTGCACTGCTTTTGGGTGTGTGGCTGCAAAAACACATGCTCTCAGCAATCCCACAGCAGCTGTCTCAGAAGATTGGCCCTGGTGCCACCACAGCTGCTGTTGCAGAGCCAGGAGCTCCTAGTGCTTTGGTGTCTTCTCCTTAAATTTGGGGCCGTGACCCCCTCTGCTCACCCAATTCCTGGTAGCATCTGCTGAGTTGCCTGGTTTGTTCCAGCGTTCCCCGAGAGCCTGTTGTGTAACAACTTTTCAGAGGGTCTTTAGGGATTCCACCCACACCACAGCAGTGACTCTGCAATGGCCATGTGCTTATCTTTTTGGAGCCCCCGTGTGTGTCCTCTTCAGTGGAGCTGTGAAGAATTCTACTTAAGTATAGATCTCATTCTGATGCTCATCAGGCTGCTTAGAAAGCTGCTCATCTCGTCTTTGGACACATGTACTTCATTCCTTTTGTGTGCATTGAAGTCTGATGTGATTTTATTAATGATGTGGACCCTTGTAGTTAGGTACTTTTAAATATCTTGGTGAATTTAACTCTGGCAACAACTTGAAGAAGTCGTTGTGTGATGCCCATTTTACAGGTGAGGAAACTGACACTCGTAGAGGTAGAGTAGGTTTATTCACTCCACACAGGCGCTTGATGCGTTTCACATCTCAACGTAGAAGTCTTTCTCTAAAGTTCATGCTGTGCACGAACATGCACTACACATACTGATGAAAATAAGACTATTGTCCTCCTTCCAAGTGGGAAATTAATGTCATAGCTGGATAAAGACCCTTGTAAAAAAACTGCACTTCAAGGTTTTCTATCTCAGTATTCCAATGGAAAAACATGGAATTTTAGCCAGCTCCTGGAGAGACCAGGAAGCACAGTGTCCTACAAGAATAGGGATTCCTTGGAAGTGAGGTTCACCTTGACTCAAGAAAGATGACTCACGTGCGGTGAAAGGCAATTATCCAGGGCCTCAAGAACAGCACCAGGAAGGAGAGCTGGGTCTGGTGGGATTGTGGGGGTCCTCTCTCCCACCTGAAAATCTACCGCTGCCTGCTGACCCTCTCAAGATGGTGACCTCTCTGGGTTCCAGCACCTAAAATAGGCAAAACTGGGAGGATGCCGATTTCTCCATTCTGTGCCAGACATGTTTCAGAGAAACATGACCAAGGAGAACTATGAGAAAAAATGCAACTCTGTGTCAGGCCGTTCAGTGCTTGACTGGTGCCCTGGGGAGCACATGCATGCCAAGAAGACTGAAGGGGGCCAAGCCTGCAGGAAATGTCTGTCAGACCTGCCTCTTAGACCTAGAGTATCACTGCCCATACAGGTTCATGGCACAGACTTGCCTTTAAAGGCAACTGCAGATATGGACAGAGGAATTTCTAACCCTGGTAGAACACGGCCAGTTGTTCTGCTGGGGAAAGTCGCATCCAGTAGTGAGATGCTGCTCAAACTAGCCCGGACCACACTGTACTGGCTGAGGAATAAGCCTTACATTTGTTCTTTCTGGGTGAAAGGAGAGGACTGTCTGCAAAGACATGAGAAGCCTGCAGATCCGGATGACCCCCCCTTGCGGGTCAGAATATTAAAGATCGATATTGTGGAAACAGTGACCCTGTAGCAGATAAGCTTCTAAAGCAGGCTTCAACCATGCGTCGTCTTGAATCACCAACAGAGAAGGCTGCCACCACACTGTATGTTGGTGATCTGGCGGATACCATTACTCAGACAGATTTAAGAAATTGTCTCTGCCTGTTGGTGACATCCGCATGGTCACTGTTGTGCACAGATAGCAGTGTGCCTTTCATCCAGCTTTCCACAGGGTGGTACGGAAGTGCGTACCGAGAAGTCCTCTAATGAACTGATTGTCCATGGCCACAGACTCCACGTAAAATCCCAGCCTAGGGAACTTCAAGAAACTTTATTGAATCCCTTAGGTAGCAAGACTGTCTGAAATATATCCACTCTTCCCAGGACAGACATGAGGTTGAGAAGAGTGACCTCAGAGCACACAGCAACACAGGACATGAGGAACACAGTGTGAGACTCACCATAAGGGTAAGGCAGTGCATCTTATGAGAAGACCTCACAACTCTTACTGGCCTTTCTCCCCAGAGGCCTCAGTTTATCTCAAATCCCTGCTCCTCATGGGTGGTGAATGGAGTTGTGTCAGGAAATGACCTTTTAGATCCCCAAAAGGCATGGGCTTCTCTCAGAGGCCACTGAACACATAGGATGGAACATGATGCAAGCTGTTGTCCCACTCCCATCAGCTTTGATATCCTTCTTGCACCATCATGTGCTTCCATGGGGGCCTAGAGCAATGACACGACCTAGGGCCAATGACTCCCCTTTTTAGGAGACCGGCCCCTCACCTGAGCAGTGCGTCTCTCCTCTCCTCCTTTCAGCTGTCCTTCTCCTGATCCCATCTGCCATTCCATAGCAGACAGGTGTCCCTGGTAGCCTGCTGATCTAGCCTGGCCCCTTCCTCCTGTGTCCCAGCCTGGAGAGGGCTGCTCTCGCCGAGTGGAATGACATCAGTCCCAGGATCCCAGAGCCATGACTACTACAGAGCCATCCATTGCATCAGTGTCCCATGGCAGTGGTTGACCTTTGAAATGAGGCTTCATCACCCATCGCAGCTGGCCCTGAAGCACTTTCTTTTCGTCTCATTTGAGACAGGCTGTCACTGTGTTGCTCAGCCTGTAGTGCAGTGGAGAAATCATAGCTCGCTGCAGCCTTGACCTCCCAGACTCAAGCAATCCCTCCATCTCAGCCTCACAAGTAGCTGGAATTACATGCGTGTTCCACCATGCCTGGGTATATACTTTTTAAGTTTTTTGTAAAGACAGGGTCTCCCTATGTTGCCCAGGATGGTCTTGAACTCTGGGGCTGAAACAATCCTCATGCCTCGATGACCCAGCATGCTGAGATTTGAGGTCTGAGCCACCTCACCTTGCCGTGAACCATTTTCTTTCTTTTAAAATTGTTACTATACTTTAAGTTCTGGGATACGTGTGCAGAACATGCAGGTTTGTTACACAGGTATACACGTGCCATGGTGGTTTGCTGCACCCATCAAGCCGTCATCTACATTAGGTATTTCTCCTAATGCTATCCCTCCCCTAGACCCCCATCTCCCAACAGGCCCCGGTGTGGGATGTCCCCCTCCCTGTGTCCACGTGTTCTCATTGTTCGACTACCACTTATGAGTGAGAACATGCAGTGTTTGGTTTTCTGTTCCTGTGTTAGTTTGCTGAGAATGATGGTTTCCAGCTTCATCCATGTCCCTGAAAAGGACATGAACTCATCCTTTTTAATCTTTTTAATGGCTGCATAGTATTCCATGGTGTATATGTGTCACATTTTCTTAATCCAGCCTATCATTGATGGGGCATTTGGGTTGGCTCTAAGTCTTTGCTATTGTGAATAGTGCTGCGATAAATGTACGTGTGCGTGTGTCTTTATAGTAGAGTCAGGCACAGGCAGGGTCGACCAGGGTGTTCCTGCTGTCCCCACACCCGAATTCCAGGGTGTTTGTAGTGGAAAGCAAGGGATGCGAGAGCTTTTGTGTGTGTATGTTTGTGTGTGTGTGTGTGTGTGTTTGTGTGTGTGTGTGTCTGTGCATGTGTGTCTTGCCCAGCCATTCTCGTGCATCCAGAAACGTTGGGAACAGAGAGTCCCACGTCTCCCTTAGTGCAGAGTGTGTCTCAGAAAGACATTTTGTGACAGAAATAAAGAATTTTATGTCTATATTTACACATGTCTTTTTCTCAGGGTGTTTTTCTGTTGCTGAGGGTGGAGGGCAGTGGCATGACCATGCCCACCTAATCCATTTAATTTTTTTTTCAGATGAGGTGTGTCAGTGTGTTGCTCAGCCTGCCTTCAAATACACAGCCTCAAGTGATCTTCCCATGTTGGCCATTTTTTAAAAAATGCTTTTTATACATGCTGTAAACTCAATCAATCCACACTTCTGTGCTTTGTTAAGGCTGTGTTATTCCACATTTAAATCTGTCAACTGGTAACTGATTTCCATGAAAACCTGTAAGGTGATCATGGCTCATCAGTCAGTGTGATTTCAGCGTTGACTCACAGCAGCTTGGAAAGCCTGCATGGGAAGTATTTCTTGAGGAAAACTGGAGAGTTTCCAGGAACAGTTTTGAAAAACAGAGACAACCAACGTCTTCCTTCCCTCTCTTGCCTCTCCTCATGTGCCAGGTTTTCTGCTTTCTCCAATTGTTAAAAAATCAGCATGGAGTATTCTGTGATGAAAAGCTTTTATCTCTTTCATCATCCCGTTTCTTCCTCAAAACTTTTTTGTTTTTTATTCTGGAAGGGTTGTAAGCAGAAGGCACTAAACATGTTCAGAAAAACACATTATAATAGAAATGTGGTGAAAAGTCATCATATTTATGAAATGGTCATGATGAAATCCTGAATTTGTAATAATTGTAAAACTCAGTTTGCATAACCTCCATCCCTTTTGTCTCTATCACTTATCCGGTGACAAGTGTAGAAAAGATGAATTCCTTGCTTGTGACAGCTGCGTTAATTAGTCAAACTGCTGGATCCCGTCCATTGATATCACACATCCAGATTTAATAGCCATAAAATGCAAAGGCATTTTTACAACTGTGGCCGTTTTCTTTATCTCATTGTAATTTCCATCAAACCCCTAGCACTAAATTCAACATTAACACACTTACAAGTACCATGGCCAAGAGAGATCCTGCCTCAAATGTTGAGAGCAGGCTGCAGCAGTGGCAGCCCAGCTGAAGACAAGGCTGGAATGTGTCTTCACAAACCAGCATTCCCCTTTTGAGGCAGGGTTTTTCTCCTTTGCCCAGGCTGGAGTAAACAGGACGACTTATAGTGCATCACAATGTAGGACTCCTGTGCTCAAGCGATCCTCCTGCCTTACCTTTTTGAGTAGATGGGACTACAGACACGTGCCATGATGCCCAGCTAATTTTAAAAATTGTGTAGAGCAGGGGTCTCACTATGTTGCTCAGGCTGGTCTTGAACTCCTGGCTTCAAATGATTCTCCTCCCTCAGCCTCTCAAAATACTGGGATTACAAGCACGAGCCACTGCCCAGGGCCGCCTTCTCACTTATTTTTCCTTTATCTAAGGTTTAAGGTTTATCTAAGGCTTTGCTGAAGTCCAGGAAACTGATTTTTTTCCCTCCCACTTGGAGGAAACAGCAATTCAAACGTTCAGGATTTTTGACCTACTGAAAGTTCATTGGCAACAATTGTGTCCTGTCTCTACCTGCCTGCAGGGGAAAACAAAACTTAAAGTCAGCACCAGGCTGCACTTTTCCTCCATACATTATCCTGCACAGAACAGCAGTTGAGGGATCCAGTGAGCCAGTTCTCTTCCAGTTGGAGAGATTATTGTTAAATGCTGTGAGGACATGTGTTTTTCATAATAGACAACAGCTCGGCTGTTGCTTCATACTATGGGGAAATGCATAGTCTCCCAGGAGCGACAGCTTCATCATCTCTACCCCTTCACTCTTCCTTTACTCAAAGAAAGTTTCACCATGTTGTAGTGAGTCAGGGTCCTGCTGGTGAATCACACAGTTGCTGACAGTGTCAGGAACCCCCAAAGCCACCCTCACCTTCAGTGATTCATGGACATTCTCTGCTGCCCTCCTGCATACAATACTCCTAATTGAAGCCAGCCGCCTCACCTCAGGTCAGTATACCATGCCTCCCACCTTGTCACGGGCTTTGCTCCTACAGTGATCACTCTTCTCTCCTGAACCATCAACTGCTCCCTCTACATTGGATCATTCCCCAAGCTACGGGAAAACTCACCCTCTAACCCCATGTCCTTCTGTAGCTACGAACACATGTGTCTGCTGCCCTGCAAAGGAAAACTGCATGAACTCATGCAACACACTTCATTGGAGTCCATTTTCAAAATTTTCTACAAAGGAAAATGAACCAGAATATCTAAACCAATTCTGAAGTGTAACTTGGGGGAATTTACTCTACGTGATGTTAAGATTCACATTAATTCTATTTTATTCATTGATTGATTATGTTATCAGTGAGTTGGAAGAATGTGACTTCTCCCTTGGCTTGGGGACTGATCCAATATAGAGGGAGCCATCGATGGTTCAGGAGAGAAGAGTGATCAGTGCAGGAGCAGAGCCCCTGAGAAGGTGGGAGGCATGGGATCCTCAGCTGAGGTGAGGGTGCTGCCTTGAGTTAGGAGCACTGAATGAAGCTATTCATTATGATTTTTAATCATCCAGCCGCATATGGCAATTGTGTTACTTCTGCGATATTCAAGACAGTGTGGTATTGGGGGAAAATCTACAGATCAAAATCCAGTAGAGTCCAGCTATAGACTCACAAACCTAATAAGTTGATTTTCAGAAAAGAGGCAAAGGCAATTGAGCAAGATTATCTTTTAAGAAATTGTGTTATTTTGTCCTGTCTCGTGGCAACTACATTAGTTGTTTTTTATTTTTTTGGTTTCCTTTCCTGTGTTTCTCCTTTGCACTTCAACTGCTGTTCTCTTTGTCTGTCTGCCCCATCACAGTGGGATATTTCCCACAGTAAGGAACTAGTGTCTTTGTGATATTCGATATGTCCATCCCTTCAATGATAAACCGAATCAAGCAAATGTGGTCCATATACACCATGGAATACTATGCAGCCATAAAACGAATGAGCTCATGTCCTTGGCAGGGACATGGGTGGTGGTGGCGGCCATTATCCTTAGCAAACTAATGCAGGAACAGAAAACCAAATACCGGATGTTCTTACTTATAAGTGGGAGCTAAATGATGAAAACACATGGACACACGGGAGAAGCATCACACACTGGGGCGTACTGGAGGGCAGGGGTGGGAGGAGGAAGAGGATCAGGAGGAATAGCTCATGGATGCTGGGCTTAATACCTGGGTGATGTGATGATTTGTGCAGTAAATCACAGTTGCACACATTTACCTATGTAACAAACTTGCACATCCCGCACATGTACCCCTGAACTTAAAGTAAAATTTGGAAATTTAAAAAGAAGTCAATATCTCAGAATCCGGCCTTTTATGTTTTGGTCTTTGTGTCATTTATCTAAGCATTATGGTGACATAAAAGCTGAGGCGTAACAACAGTTAGTATGATTAGCGGTTTAGCAGGATTATAGCTCAGTATGATCTAACATCAACTACTAATATTGAATTGCATTCAGCTCCTTGACCCACTTAAGGAAAGTTGGTAAGATAAAGTATTCACGCTTGAAAGTAAATTTCACGTGAAGTGGATCAACACTAAGTATCACAGATGTCCCTGTCACGATACTAATGAATTACATAATAGTAACCATAGGACCCAGTCAATAATAAAGGGGGAAATAAAAGAAGACATATCAAAGCATCATCAGATGAGTGCAGAAGCACACACGTGAACACACCCTGCAGTCAAACTGACCAACTTAAACATCACCGAGTGCCATTTCAAGCATTATGTAGAAAGCTACAGACAACTGTGAACTTATTCTGAGCACATCTTAATCCATCATCTTCATAGATGGCTACAGAAATGGCCTGTAAACATTTTGTCTGATACCCCCTAAAATAGTGACGTTCAAACTCTTTTATGACACTGTGTGAGAAATACACAGTTTATATATAGTCGACTAGGCAAATAAATATATGTATGTTCATGGGGATGTGCAGTGTATTTGTATATTCTATATGCAGCGAACGCTATTTAGTAATTTATTTTATCTCCGTTCTTTTAAATGCTGTTTTTGGCTGACAACATTAATCTTATGAGTGACCATGGATTAAAAACCAGTTAAGAAATAATTAAAGCCTTTTCAGAGAACATCTCGAATGGTTGATAAATGTTGCTGTAGAATATATGCAAAAACACATTAGAACTCAGTTTTGTCCGCCTCCTTAGCAATTCAGTATTTTTAGACAAAAACGTCATCTTTGATGTGGATCACCAAAGCTACTACAAAATATACTATTACTGATGAAGTGTGTGTTTCATCTGCAGATATCTGTGTCTCTTTTCCACAGGTGAAGTCTTATTTGGACAGATGGGAACTCACAGGCAAAAGGGACAGAAAGTACATGTGACCTCTTGTCCTCTTGGTATCATGTGGAGGCTTTGCTTGGGCTGCAGCATAGGTGAACGCCATGCATTGCCTGCATTCACGGGGACCTCCTTGTGAACGCACAGGGACCTCCATTCCCCTACTGTGCTCCAATTTTAGGAGGCAAGTGGGAGAGTTGCACTGAACATGGTAGGTAGTAAATAATTTGGCCTCAACCACCAAGCAATCTGAGCTCAGGTGACAGTGTTTACTCTGGTACCCTGAAACTTGCCAGCTGCTCGGAATCTGTAGACTTTGTCCCACCCACCCACCATCCTGTGGAAATCTAAGTTTGGTCATAGATTCCCGTGCATGGAGGATGGAAAGCTCTGGTCGTGTGGGAAATTGAGCCCCCTCATAGGTAGACTGGTTGTGTTGGTCCCAGCTCTGTTTCCTCCCTTAACAGCTAGAGAGTTGCTGTAGGGTCACGTATCAGGCAACTCTTCTTGTCTCTACAATGTCTTTCATACTTTCCGCTGCTTCCTGTTTGTCACAAGGGTTCCTTCACAACTTTCCCAATCCCAATCCTAATATGATCCTTTGAACTCATCCAGCAGGTCTGGAGTTATTGAGTCTTCCAACCTCCAGCTTTCTCCCGTGCTGCATGCCTCCTATCCTCGAACAACAGACTCCAGGTTCTTCCACTTTTGGACTCTTGAACTCACACCAGTGATCTGCAAGGGGCTCTCAGGCCTTTGGCCACAGACTAAAGGCTGCAATGCTGGCTTCAATACGTTTGAGGTTTTGGAACTCAGACTGCCTTTCTTGCTCCTCAGCTTGCTGATAGCCTATTTTGGGACTTCGCCTTATGATTGTGTAAGTCAATACTCCTTAATAAACCCTGCTTCACATACACATCTATCCATCAGTTCTGTCCTTCTACAGATCCTAACTAATACAGTGTGAAACAGTACCGTCCAGTCCAGCCATCTGATGACATGACCATTTGCTAACCAGTTGCTCACAGAAAGTTTGAGTCTAGAAATCACTGTCTCCCATTCTTTGAGCACTTCTGAGTGCACTATATTAAAACCTGGGGTTAATAAGAAACAAAATAAAGTAAAAATTAATAATGATACTGCCCTTGCCAAGAAAGAATAAAAAGATAAAAGGTAAATTAAGTCATCATGATTACAACTGCTCTCACCGTTTAAAAAAATCTTTGAAACACCACAATTCCTACTCACGTTGCTTTTCAGAGAGAGGCAGGGAGATTGAGCAACCTTTCTTTTCCAACTCAAGGTGTTTCCCTAAAAGAAGCCCAGGTGAATGGAATATATAGGAGTCATTTCAGCAATACATCATAATTTATTTATAAAAGGTTGCATTCTGGTCAGGGCCCCGTTCCTATCCTTCTGTTCCATATACTATTTCCCACATTAAGCTGCTAAGTAATACAAAAGTAGTGAGAACAGGAATCATGCACACAGCTTACTGTCTACACTGAGGAGAGCTTATATGCCACTGGCTTCATCAACATAACTTTACTAATATAGGAATCTCTTGCCTAGGAAAATAAAAGTTGCAATGAACTTTCCTGTTCATTTCAGCAACTGCCTGAAAGATCCATCAAATCTTCAGTCAAAAGTGTCAAATGACATTTTCAACCCCAAAACAAATTGAACCATTGCCTAAAAATCTTTGTCTTCTTGGCTCCGCCAATCCTAAATCATTATGATTCCTACCTAACTCCAACCAAACAGTCCCCCACTTTAAAAGACCCACTTTACACCAGATTTCAAAGTGAGAACAAAGATACTTGTCTCTTCGTCTGACACACTAGTGCCTTTGTTGAAGTAGTGCTTTCTTTTACAGCATTATTTTTGCCTAGATGTGTGAACTTGTGTTCCCCAGATTTGACTAGTGATTTCCTCCTCATGCTTATTCATAGCACTTTACACCCATTCTGCCCAACACAAATTAAAATGGCTTCCAGCGCCACTGAGGGTAACGGTCTTAGAGTGACCTCTCCATGGGAAGAGTAACTAATGAAGAATAAGTATGTGGAATAGTGTTGGGATAGTGTTGCAGCATGACTTTAAATATGCATATGATCAAAAGTATCTGTGTGATCTCTGTATTCATATTATTGACATGCATTGATAAGAAAATTTTTTATCTGCACATGCACACACCATGTCCCCGCCCTTGTCCCAGGAGCCCAGTGTACCAGAGCCTCAACAAGAAGAACCACCAGCTGAAAATCAGGATCATACACCTGGTCAGAAGAGAGAAGATCAGGGTGCAGCTGAGATTCAAGGTGGTGGGAAGGGAAAGAAAGAATGTCTATGCGTAGGGGGAGGCCTATATGTACATCATGCCTTATGCCATGACCAGTAAGAGGAGGAAAGAAAACAGTAGGAAAGGATCTCAAACATTTGCTGAGGGTTGGCTGGAAACGTGACGGGTATAGTTTGCAGCTTCCTGCAGCCCCTGGATATGATTAATCTTCTCTTTTTCTTCGAGGTGCACTATGTATGCTTGAAAATACAGTGCTTCCTAAATCAGATGAAACCATTTAATTGATTGTATAAAAATGTCCATTATTTCACTAGTTTAACTTGATATTATTAGGATGTTACAGTGAGATCTTCTCAGCCATGGTGTTCACAGTGTTGTAAGCACCCTTTAATAGCATGTTGAGTGCCAAGTTGCCCTACCTTATAACACCCTGAATAAAGCCCATTTGCAAAGGGATGTTAACCTCATTTTATAAATAAAATTGAGGCCGGGTGTGGTGGCTCATGCCTGTAATCCCTGCGCTTTGGGAGGCCAAGATGGCCGGATCATTTGAGGTCAGGAGTTCGAGACCAGCCTGACCAATGTGGTGAAACCCCATCTCTACTAAAAGTACAAAAATTAGCTGGGCATGGTGGCACACACTCGTAATCCCAGCTGCTAAGCAGGCTGCAACAGGAGAATCGCTTGAGCCGGGGCGGCATTGGTTGCAGTGAGCCAAGATTGCACCACTGCACTCCAACCTCGGTGACACAGCGAGACTCCGTCTCCAAAAATAAAAATAAAAATAAATAAGAAAACTGAGAATCAGAGGTTGAGACTTATCAAGAACACTTGACTCATGGAGAAGGAATTCATATTTTGTTCCAAGGTTTGCATTATTCCTGCCATCTGTTTTAGAAAATGTGAATGATTTTGATTAAAAATGCTTAATACTCAAATGTGTCTGTACTATAAGGTAATTCGGTATTGGCTCAGGGCAAAATGCAGTTCAGTGAAGCAAGATAGCAACTCCAGAAAAGAGGCCAATGAATGACAGCCACTGTTTCCTTTGATTTATATTTTGACCGTATGTCTGGTAAAAGCTGGATAATTCAGGACAATGGCCACCCACCAAATATAGGTAACTATATTTGTAGGATTTTGAAGGGGCTTTTAAAAGTTGTTTCAATATTTTTATAATTAGAAAACTCCAAGTATGATAAGATTATCATGAAACAGAAACTGTTTCCTCAACAGACAGCATTTTCAAACTACTCAGAGACAGAATTTGGGCCATGCGTTTTTTTAGCAATTCCCTGTTAAGATGTTTCCAGAATATGACTGTCAACAATGCCCATTAATTTCTTTGCACTTCAGTTCCCGTACTCTCTCTGGAAGACAGTGATTTTGCTGTTATATTTCGTACTTTTTTTCTTAATGACATTCGTGTATGAAAAGCCACATATAGGGCCTTTCGACCTAAGAATAACTTTAATTAAGTTTAACCCCAACATTTTCAAGATACTCAACAGGGGATGAGTGTCAGGACCATAAGATTTTTCATAGGCTCACCAATACATTGATTTAATCCTTCAGAAAATTACATTTAAGTTACGATTAAAATGCTATCCATGAGGCTGTCTTCAGTTTTCCTAGGTAGCTGTGTGTTTATAATACACAATGGTAAAGTATGGGAGATGCAGGTGTGCTGAGACTTATCCTCAGATTGTCATTTAAGATAAGATATCATAATTCAGGAAAACAAAGGTGGGACATCTTTGCATCACATGTATCACCACAGTAGCTTATAGGCTTTTATTGTATAACACTGAGGAAAAGAATAGGATCAGTTCCTTATTTATCATTCCTGTTTGGCTGCTCCAGTCGACATCCTTGGTATTTTTTAGTGCCCTACCTGGAAGCTGATCTCCAGGAGCTGTCTCAGTCAAAGACTGGGGATGAATGCGGAGATGGTCCTGATGTTCAGGGAAATATTCTGCCAAAATCAGAGCAATTTAAAATGCCAGAAGGAGGTATGTTATCCATTAAGATTCAAAAGTACGTGCTTTCTGCTTTCTGTATTCCACAATATTATAGTTTTGATAATAAAAAGAGAGAATATTACTGCCCCCTTAAAAACAGAATTCAAATGCAGACTTTATTTGGAAGGTAGTTCAGACCCCAGAAGCCTGACTGCAAAACTGAAACACTATCAGACACAGACACAAATTGGGTCAAAGCCATATTGATTCATCAAATAGCAAGGCATTTTGTTACTTCTGAGTATAACCAACAGTTAATAATTTTCAGATTATTTTGTAATTTCTGTTTCTTTTTTTTTTTAAATTTATTTATTATTATTATACTTTAAGTTGTAGGGTACATGTGCATAACGTGCAGGTTTGTTACATATGTATACTTGTGCCATGTTGGTGTGCTGCACCCATCAACTCGTCATTTACATCAGGTATAACTCCCAATGCAATCCCTCCCCCCTCCCCATGATAGGCCTTGGTGTGTGATGTTCCCCTTCCTGAGTCCAAGTGATCTCATTGTTCAGTTCCCACCTATGAGTGAGAACATGCGGTGTTTGGTTTTCTGTTCTTGTGATAGTTTGCTAAGAATGATGGTTTCCAGCTGCATCCATGTCCCTACAAAGGACCCAAACTCATCCTTTTTGATGGCTGCATAGTATTCCATGGTGTATATGTGCCACATTTTCTTAATCCAATCGGTCACTGATGGACATTTGGGTTGATTCCAAGTCTTTGCTATTGTGAATAGTGCTGCAATAAACATACGTGTGCATGTGTCTTTATAGCAGCATAATTTATAATCCTTTGGGTATATACCCAGTAATGGGATGGCTGGGTCATATGGTATTTCTAGTTCTAGATCCTTGAGGAATCGCCATACTGTTTTCCATAATGGTTGAACTAGTTTACAATCCCACCAACAGTGTAAAAGTGTTCCTATTTCTCCACATCCTCTCCAGCACCTGTTGTTTCCTGACTTTTTAATGATCGCCATTCTAACTGGTGTGAGATGGTATCTCATTGTGGTTTTGATTTGCATTTCTCTGATGGCCAGTGATGATGAGCATTTTTTCATGTGTCTGTTGGCTGTATGAATGTCTTCTTTTGAGAACTGTCTGTTCATATCCTTTGCCCACTTTTTGATGGGGTTGTTTGTTTTTTTCTTGTAAATTTGTTTGAGTTCTTTGTAGGTTCTGGATATGAGCCCTTTGTCAGATGAGTAGATTGCAAAAATTTTCTCCCATTCTGTAGGTTGCCTGTTCACTCTGATGGTAGTTTCTTTTGCTGTGCAGAAGCTCTTTAGTTTAATGAGATCCCATTTGTCAATTTTGGCTTTTGCTGCCATTGCTTTTGGTGTTTTAGACATGAAGTCTTTGCCCATGCCTATGTCCTGAATGGTACTACCTAGGTTTTCCTCTAGGGTTTTTATGGTATTAGGTCTAACATTTAAGTCTCGAATCCATCTTGAATTAATTTTCGTATAAGGAGTAAGGAAAGGATCCAGTTTCAGCTTTCTACTTATGGCTAGCCAATTTTCCCAGCACCATTTATTAAATAGGGAATCCTTTCCCCATTTCTTGTTTCTCTCAGATTTGTCAAAGATCAGATGGCTGTAGATGTGTGGTATTATTTCTGAGGACTCTGTTCTGTTCCATTGGTCTATGTCTCTGTTTTGGTACCAGTACCATGCTGTTTTGGTTACTGTAGCCTTGTAGTATAGTTTGAAGTCAGGTAGCGTGATGCCTCCAGCTTTGTTCTTTTGACTTAGGATTGTCTTGGAGATGCGGGCTCTTTTTTGGTTCCATATGAACTTTAAAGCAGTTTTTTCCAATTCTGTGAAGAAACTCATTGGTAGCTTGATGGGGATGGCATTGAATCTATAAATTACCTTGGGCAGTATGGCCATTTTCACGATATTGATTCTTCCTATCCATGAGCATGGTATGTTCTTCCATTTGTTTGTGTCCTCTTTTATTTCACTGAGCAGTGGTTTGTAGTTCTCCTTGAAGAGGTCCTTTACATCCCTTGTAAGTTGGATTCCTAGGTATTTTATTCTCTTTGAAGGAATTGTGAATGGAAATTCATTCCTGATTTGGCTCTCTGTTTGTCTGTTACTGGTGTATAAGAATGCTTGTGATTTTTGCACATTAATTTTGTATCCTGAGACTTTGCTGAAGTTGCTTATCAGCTTAAGGAGATTTTGGGCTGAGACGATGGGGTTTTCTAAATATACAATCATGTCATCTGCAAACAGGGACAATTTGACTTCTTCTTTTCCTAACTGAATACCCTTGATTTCTTTCTCTTGCCTAATTGCCCTAGCCAGAACTTCCAACACTATGTTGAATAGGAGTGGTGAGAGAGGGCATCCCTGTCTTGTGCCAGTTTTCAAAGGGAATTTTTCCAGTTTTTGCCCATTCAGTATGATATTGGCTGTGGGTTTGTCATAAATAGCTGTTATTATTTTGAGGTACATTCCATCAATACCGAATTTATTGAGCATTTTTAGCATGAAGGGCTGTTGAATTTTGTCAAAAGCCTTTTCTGCATCTATTGAGATAATCATGTGGTTCTTGTCTTTGGTTCTGTTTATATGCTGGATTATGTTTATTGATTTGCGAATGTTGAACCAGCCTTGCATCCCAGGGATGAAGCCCACTTGATCATGGTGGATAAGCTTTTTGATGTGTTGCTGAATCCGGTTTGCCAGTATTTTATTGAGGATTTTTGCATCGATGTTCATCAGGGATATTGGTCTAAAATTCTCTTTTTTTGTTGTGTCTCTGCCAGGCTTTAAAATAAATGCATTTGTAATACCACTTTGTCCCTGATGGAGATTGTAGTACCAGCTCCAACATAATTTGTGAGATTCTGGACAAATCGCATCAATCCTACACCCATTTTTGCTTTTATTGAAAATAGTGAATGCACATCAGTTAGACTAAAATCCATTTCAGTGCTGATTTCTGCATGCTCTGGTTCTGTTGGAGAGAATACACAGATAGTCTGATTTTCATGATTTGTTTATCATAACAATCAGCTTTAGTCCAATTAAAATGTCTGAGTTGAGATTTCATTGCTCCTAAGAAAATGGGCAGGCACTCTGCTTGATGCTTGTTTTCCCGTATGGAGATCTTCATGAATGTTCTTGGATTTTGTCAAATCCTAAATTCTGTCAGGCTCTTAAACAATGATTGCATTTTTTTTTTTTTTTTTCAGAAGGGGTCTCACTCTGTCGCCCAGGATAGAGTGCAGTGGTCCCATCTCGGTTCACTGCGACTTCTACCTCCTGGGTTCAAGCAATTCTCATGCCTCAGCCTCCCTTGTATTTGGAATTACTGGTGCCTACCACCACACCAACCAATTTTTTTATTTTTAGTAGAGACGAGGTTTCACCATGTTGGTCAGGCTGGGCTCGAATTCCTGACCTCAAGTGACCCACCTGCCTCGGCCTCCCAAAATGTTGGGAGTGATTACAGGGGTGAACCTCCTCCCTCGCCGGACCCAATGATTACATTTTAAAGTCTTCCCGCAGTGAAGCCTTGAATGACTGAGTAATAAAATCGATAGAGACAGTCAGGTTTTTGTGGCCCATGAAGCAGGGAGCACGCATGTAGGTTAGTCATGCTCAAGGTGGTTGTAAGATGCCTGTGCTAAGCATGCTCCCTGCCATCCTGTCAGTCTTCATGATCTACTGTGTGTAGATTGAAGAATCAGAGGTTATGTATTACAGGTTTCTGTCTTGAGTCATCAGATGATATGATTTAAAGTTCAAAGTCTATAACGTACTAAGTCCTGAGTATTCCACATACGTATTTTTCACACATATTTTCCAAGTTGCCGACTTAATTAGAAGAACTTCTGAATTTAAAGGAAGCACTACACGTATAGGGGAGAAACCATCTAAATGTTTTTACTCCACGCTGCTGAACCACTCCATTCTACTATTTACATTAAAAGATAGCTTGTAGACGATTTCCAGGAGCCTATCGAACAAGTCTGAATTGTATTCTTAGGAGAGTCATAGCATTATATGCATATCCTATTAAAATAGACAGCAAATTACATGATACAAGAAAAAAAATACTAAGAAATAAAAAAAAGAGTCACAAAAGAAACTTAAGGGGAAAGGAAACAGGCAGTAAATGAAAGGTACAAATCATTAACAAAAGTAAAACTAATCCAAAAGTAATAAATTTAATAGATCGTTCTTTTGCGAAATATCTAGGAAGAGAGCATCCAGTAGCTTAAACAGTCTTGAGGAAAATGGAAAAAGCACAACACGGAATATGAACAAGACAGAGATATTGAATGTAGGGCATAATTGACAGGGAATACATTCTTAAACACTAATATTTTCAGAGTATGGATGAAATGGTTGACATGCTAGGAACACCTACATTATTTAATGTATCCCTTTAATACCTAAATATCTGAACATCACAAAGTGTGCATGAGCTTGTGAAATTTGCTGGTCGTCCCTCAAAACAGTCACTTTTAGAAGCAAATATTTAGCTTTTCCAGATGCCTTACTCTCCGTTTTCCTTTCCCTCTCTATTTTTTTTTCTGCCACACTGGTTATGATGTATAACTCTTTCACGTTTTATTATCAATAATGATCCTGATACTTTAAAACTTATATGACCATTTAATTAATTATAGAAATGGGAATACATTCCGGTGATTAAAGTGTCATTATTCATATCGTCATGAGGACTATATGTGAAAGCTGGATGCAAATGTTTATGTTAAAAAAAAAAAAACACAGAAGGGTAACCTAGCCCAAAGCAATATTGTTGCACTTCTGTACAATAGAGAAAAAACAAATGCAATACTGGCCTTTCTATTAATTTCACTTATGTATTTCCTAATGTGACATTAACTGTTTTCTCAAAAGATAATTTTCAGACTTTTTGCAGGAGCCTATTGAGCATCAAGACCATAGTTTCAAGCCAAAACATTAAATTATACATTTTTCACAAATTCCTTCTGTTGCTTAGGTATTTTTACGTCTTGGTCGTGTTTTGAGTAAAACTCTACATAATGGTTGCTATCTACTTTAAATAGGTCCATAATGGTTGCGATCTACTTTAAATAGGTCCACTTTAAATAGGTCCTTTTAAATAAGTCTACTTGATTTAATGTGTTCTGACCTTGGACTGTCTTTTGGTTTCCTTCTAGCACTAAAAGCAGGGTGTGGTTAAAAAGTGTTGCTAATATGTACCCTTGGAAGTGTATTTTCAAAGTCATTGAATGTTAGCTGTAGGGTGACCCTGAGGCTTCTGGTTTTTGTCCATTGTATGAAAGTAAACGTTGGTGTCTTCTGCATACCTTTAATTTCATCTAAGTACAGTTTTGCTAGTAATGTTCCCTCCTGTTATGTTTCCATTGCAGGGGAAGGGCAACCACAGGTTTAAATGAAGACAAGCTGACAGAGTACAAACTGAATGTATCTGAGATACTTGACTTTAAAAATCTCAATAAAGTCTTACAGTTTTCTTCAAAGAGGTCTTGCACATCTTTTGTTCATTTATAGTCACATATAAGACACTATTGGAAATTGTACCCAGGTGCAACAGCTCATACCTGTAATCCCAGGACACTGGGATGCCGAAGCATGAGGATGGCTTGAGCTTGGGAAATTGAGACGTGTCTAGGCAACATGGTGAAACCCTCTGTCTACAAAAATAAATGAATGCATGCATGAATGTATGCATGTATGTATGTAGATGTATACTCCAGCTACTCTGAATGAATGTATGAATGTATGTTTGTAGGTGTATACTCCAGCTACTCTGGAGGCTGAGGTGGGAGGTTCCCTTGAGCCTAGGAGGTCGAGGATGCAGATAGCCATTTTCACGCCACTGCAACTGCAGCCTGGGTGACTGAGACTGTTTTAATAAAAAATAGTATCATTTTTGGAAGATGGGCGAATAGGAACAGCTCCGATCTGCAGCTCCCAGCGAGACTGACGCAGAAGATGGGTGATTTATGCATCTCCAACTGAGGTACCTGGTTCCTCTCATTGGGACTGGTTGGACAGTGGGTGCAGTCCACGGAGGGCGAGCCGAAGCAGGGCAGGGCGTAGCCTCACCCGGGAAGCACAAGGGGCCAGGGGATTTCCCTTTACTAGCCAAGGGAAGCTGTGACAGTCTGTACTTGTGCTTTTCCCACAGTCTTCAAAGCCGGCAGACCAGGAAATTCCCTCCTGTGCCTGGCTGGTCGGGTCCCACACCCACGGAGCCTTGCTCACCGCTAGCGCAGCAGTCTGAGATCGACCTGCAATGCTGCAGCTTGGCAAGGGGAGGGGTGTCCGCCATTGCTGAGGCTTGAGTAGGCGGTTTTGTGTTCACAGTGTAAACAAGGAGGCTGGGAAGCTGGAACTGGGCATACCCACCACAGCTCAGCAAGGCCTACTGCCTCTCTAGATTCCACCTCTGTGGGCAGGGCATATCAGAACAAAAGGCAGCAGACAGCTTCCGCAGACCAAACGTCCCCGTCTGACAGCTCTGAATAGAGCAGTGGTTCTCCCAGCATGGCACTCGAGCTCTGAGAACGGACAGACTGCCTCCTCAAGTGGGTCCCTGGCCCTCGTGTAGGCTGACTGGGAGCCCCCAGTAGGTGCCAACAGATACTTCATACAGGTGGGTGGCCCTCTGGGACCAAGCTTCCAGAGGAAGGATCAGGCAGCCATATATGCTGCTCTGCAGCCTCCCCTGGTGATACCCAGGCAAACAGGGTCTAGAGTGGATGTCCAGCAAACTCCAACAGACCTGCAGCTGAGGGTCCTGACTGTTAGAAGGAAAACTAAGGAACAGAAAGGAATAACATAAACATCAACAAAAAGCACATCCACACCAAAACCCCATCTGTAGGTCACCAACATCAAAGACCAAAGGTAGATAAAACCACAAAGATGTGGAGAAACCAGAGCAGAAAAGCTGACAACTCCAGAAACCAGAGTGCTTCTTCTCCTACAAAGGATCGCAGCTCCTCGCCAGCAAAGGAACAAAACTGGATGGAGAATGCGTTTGACCAGTTGACAGAAGAAGGCTTCAAAATGTCGGTAAGTTCAAAAGGCTTCAAAAGTTCTCTAAACTAAAGGAGCATGTTCTAACCCATCACAAGGAAGCTAAAAACCTTGAAACAAGGTTAGACGACTGGCTAACTAGAATAAACAGTGTTAAGAAGACCTTAAATGACCTGATGGAGCTGAAAACCACAGCACGAGAACTTCTTGATGCATGCACAAGCTTCAGTACAGATTCGATCAAGTGGAAGAAAGGATATCAGTGATTGGAGATTAAATTAATGAACTCAACAAGACAAGATTAGAGAAAAAAGAGTGAAAAGAAATGAACAAAGCCTCCAAGAAATATGGGACTATGTGAAAAGACCAAATGTACGTTGGATTGGTGTTACTGAACGTGACGGGGAGAATGGATCCAAGTTAGAAAACACTCTTCAGGATATTATCCAGGAGAACTTCCCCAACCTAGGAAGGCAGGCCAACATTCAAATTCAGGAAATACAGAGAACACCACAAAGATACTCCTTGAGAAGAGCAACCCCAAGACACATAATTGTCAGATTCACCAAGGTTGAAATGAAGGAAAAAATGTTAAGGGCAGCCAGACAGAAAAGTCGGGTTACCCACAAAGGGAGGCCCATCAGACTAGCAGCGAATCTCTTGGCAGAAACCATACAAGCCAGAAGAGAGTGGGGGCCAATATTCAACATTCTTAAAGTAAAGAATTTTCCACCCAGAATCTCATATCCAGCCAAACTAAGATTCACAAGTGTAGGAGAAATAAAATCCTTTACAGACAAGCAAATGCTGAGAGATTTTGTCACCATCAGGCCTGCCTTACAAGAGCTCCTGAAGGAAGCACTAAACATGGAAAGGAACAACCAGTACCAGCCACTGCAAAAAACATACCAAATTGTAAAGTCCATCGATGCTATGAAGAAACTGCATCAATGAACGGGCAAAACAACCAGCTGACATCACAACGACAGGATCAAATTCACAAACAAGAATATTAACCTTAAATGTAAGTGGGCTAAATGCCCCAATTAAAAGACACAGACTGGTAAGTTGGGTAAGAGTCAAGACCCATCAGTGTGCTGTATTCACGAGACCTATCTCACGTGCAAGACACACATAGGCTCAAAATAAAGGGATGGAGGAAGATCTACCAAGCAAATGGAAAGCAAAAAAAAAAAAAAAAAAAAAAAAGAAAAAAAAAAAAAAAAGAAAAAAAGCAGGGGTTGCCATCCCAGTCTCTGATAAAACAGGCTTTAAACCAACAAAGATCAAAAGAGACAAAGAAGGCCATTACATAATGGTAAAGGGATCAATTCAACCAGAAGAGCTAACTATCCTAAATATATATGCACCCAATACAGGAACACCCAGATTCATAAAGCAAGACCTTAGAGGCCTATGAAGAGACTTAGACTCCCTGGAAAACATTTTGAAGAAACATGAAAGCACGCTGAAATAAGTGGAGAGACACACAACGTTAATGGATCCCAAGACTCAAGATTGTCAATGTGTCAGTTTCTCCCAAATAATCTATACATTCAATGTAAACCCAGTTAAAACACTTGCAGCCTCTTGTTTCTATAAATTGACAAGCTGACTTCAAAATTTATATGGGAAAGCAAAGGGACTAGAATAGCCTAACAATGTTATAAAGGGCAAATAATATTGGAGTACTCACATTACCTGATTTCAAAATGCATTTGACAACTATGCTAATCAAGACACTGTGATATTGGCAGAAGAAAAGGCACGAGAGTCCGAAGGTAGATCTATATATGCAAGTTAAATGGATTTTTCCATACAGTGCCAAGATAATTCAGTAGGGAAGGATGTTTTATTCCAGGAATGGTGCTGGAACAATTGGACACTGATATGCAAACAAATAAACCTCAACCTTTGCCTCACACCATATACAAAAGTGAACTCAAAATACATCACAGAACTCAATGTAAAAGCTACTGCTACAACACTTGTAGAAGAAAATGTAAAGGAATCTGCAGCATCTTGTAAGACAAAGATAGACAGGATACAAAAAGCACTAACTATGAAATAGTACATGCATACATTTTTAAAATTCTATATAATTATGTGCTACCCTTATCCAGTGACTACTTACTTGCCCAAGAATTATACAAATGACATGAAGAGGTCACTAGAGTTCTAATTTCCTAGAAAGTTTTCATTCAAATTCTCCATACAAGCTCATGAAGATAAAACCCCAGCTTTGAATTTAGGCTTTAGAATAGCCCCATGAGGAGCATTGATTATTCATTTTTCGAAGAAAAGTATGCCCTCCTGCCAGCCACACAGACTCATTTCTTGAGTCCCGAAAGAGCTGAAGTGATAACAGAAGGATCATCCAAGGGGTCAAAGGTATTCATGACATAGTCTCTCTGGATCATGTTCCAGGGAAATGTGGACACAGCAACAATCTTGGCGAAAATAACAGCTAGAATTGATTGGAAATTTATGATATGGCTGGCAATGTCCTGACAAGTGTACATGTCTTAATATACGCAATGCTCTAAACTACCCCAAGAAATAGATGACATTACCAGTAGTATTTCCATGATACTACTGGAGAAAGGAGGCACAGAGATGTTAAGGAACTTTCTCAGTGTCACCCAGCAGTGAGTGGTGGAGCCAAAGGCCACAGGCATGGCAAAAACTCTACTGAGCTGCATATTTGTGTAATCAAGAGTAAGATCCAAAGGCTACTGCAAAACCTTAGAATTTTAGGGCATAAAACTGCACAGGCAAAAGACATTTGATTTCTTCAGAAATATTTAAGAGATGGAGACTTGAAAGGACTGGTCTGGGTATCATTTGGAGATGGTATCCTGAGAGCGTCATTAGAATAACAGCCAGCATGTGAGTGCTGGTCTCCTTACCTGAAGGTCTTGAGTTCGTCCATCAGAGAAGGCACCAAACGTGTCTCTTCTACACTTTTACGAAGGAGAAAGAGGTGTGTAGCTGGGAAATGAGACTATTCCCCTGCTCTAGTAGTTCTCAGACAAGTTTCCATGAAAGTTAGACTCCAAGATCTGTTAAAAGTGCAGATTCCAGGAATCATACCCAGGGAAGCTCATTTAGTGTGGCCACAACTGTGTCCTAGGATTTGGAAATTTACTTCCCAGCCTAGGGAACTTTCAGAAACTTTCTTAAATCCCTCAGGTAGCAGGACTCTCTGGAATATACCCAGAAAAATATTCCCAGGACAGACATGAGATTGAGAAGGGCGACCTCAGCACATAGGAACACAGGACATGATGAACGCAGTGTGAGACTCACCATAAGGGTAAGGCAGTGTATCTTATGAGAAGACCTCACAAACCTTATTGGCCTTTCTCCCAGAAGACCTCAGTTTACCTCAGTTCCCTGCTCCTCATGGGTGGTGAATAGAGTTGTGTCAAGAAATGACCTTTTAGATCCCAAAAAGGCATGGGCTCCTCTCAGGAACCATTGAACACATAGGATGGGGCATGATGCAAGCTATTTTCCCCCTCCCACCAGCCTTTGTTTCCTTCTTGCACCATCATGTGCTTCCACGGGAGCCTAGAGCAATGACACGATGTAGGGCCAATGTCTTCGCTTTTTAGGAGACAGGTCCCTCGCCTGAGGAGTGCGTTTCCCCTCTCCTCCTTTCAACTGTCCTTCTCCTGATCTCAGCTGTCCTTCTCCTGATCTCATCTGCCATCCCACAGCAGACAGGTGTCCCTGGTAGCCTGACTACCTAGCCTGGCCCCTTCCTCCTGTGTCCCCACCTGGAGAGGGCTGTCCTCACCAAGGGGAAGGACACTGGTCCTAGGATCCCAGAGACATGCCTACCATAGAACCATCCTGAGCATCAATGTCCCATGGCAGTGCTTGACCTATGAAACAAAGCTTCACCACACACCCCAGCTGGCCATGAAATACATTCTTTCTTTTTTGTCTTATTTGAGACAGAGTCTCACTGTGTTGCTCAGCCTAGAGTGCAGTGGAGAAATCGTGGCTCACTGTAGCCTTGACCTCCCAGACTCAAGCAATCTTTCCATCTGAGCCTCCCAAGTAGATGGAACTACATGCACGGTCCACCATGCCTGGGTATATTTTTAAAATTTTTTTTAAAGATGGGGTCTCCCTCTGTTGTCCAGGCTGGTCTTGAACCCCGGGGCTGAAGCAATCCTCACAACTGGATGAACCAACGTGCTGAGATTTGAGGTCTGAGCCACCTCACCTTGCCGTGAACCATTTTCTTATCACAGAAAGCAAGACAGAGGAGGAAGGTTCCTGCAACTCCTCCTGGGGAACACTGTGTCCTTGCCCTTGCTACCGAGCTGTTTCCTCTGTACTGACTGTGACATTGCTATGTTTTTGATGTAAATAAGAAGTTTAAGGGTACTCCTTTGCATTCCTAAACTTGTGGTTTATAGCCAGAACATCATTGCCCATCTTGGGGCATTTTGGAAATTTCTGAGGGTAGCTGTGGTTGTTGGAATTATTCTCAGAGGTTACTGGCATTTGGGGATTAAGTTTACGGGGAGGCACAGTTCTTTTTCCTGAGTCTCAAATAAACTGGATTTTCCATACATGTCACTTCCCTGTAAACTGAGGGATACTTGTATATTGCTTCATCTGGGGACTTATACAGACCTATTGACTGCTTTGAAAAATGACATCACTGCAGGGCATTTCATTCTTGGATTCCACTCTGATATGACATTCCAATATCAGTGTGCTTTGCATCTATGCATGCCTGGGAAAAACAGAATGAGGGAAATACAGCTTGTCTACCAACAGTATCTTTTCCAAGATAAGTTGTTAGTTGTTGGGGAAAATGAAGCGGGAGATGTTCCCAGTGTAATCTCCCTTGAGTTGGTGAACACACCAGCTATGCTCTTTGCTGTTACTGCACTGAAAGTTCTCTTTGCAGGTGTATCTCCCTCACCAGGTTCCCAGGTCCTTCGTGAGAGGTTGAAAATTTACCCAGTAGACCCCTATGTCTTAAGGATGGAACAGAGGACCTCACAGGCAGAAGGAGGGTAGGGAACACTTGTGGAATTGTAGTGATCTCTACATGGTTGGATGACCAAACCCAGAGTAACAGTGATGAGCCACATGGATGTCAGTCTGCAGAGGGTGGGAGGGGAACGCCACAGGCGTCTGCCTTAGGAGCCCTGCAGCAGAGTGAGACCAACTTGCAGTACTGATCTCAGTGATGCCCTTTAAGGGTCCCAGATGTAAGCAGCCTATTGGTTAGGGCTCCTCTGTGTGTGTGGATGTTGAGGGGAGTGAGTGCAGAGATGAGAGAGAGAGAGAGAGAGAGAGAGAGAGAGAGAGAGATGAGATTTTGAGAAATTGCCTCAGGCAACTATGGGAGCTGGAAAGTGCAAAGCTTGCAGAGCAGGATGACATGCTGCAGTCCCATGGCAGAGGTGATGTGATAGCTCAAATTTAAGGGCAGTGTGGAGGCAGAGGTTTTTCATCTTGTGGAGGACCCCAGTCTTTCTTTGAAGGCCTCCAAGTGACTGGATGAGGCTCAAACACATTGTGGAGGACAATTAGCTTTACTCAAAGTCTGCTGATTTAAATGTTACTCTCAGATCAGAACACCCCTTCAGAGAGACAGCTACATTGATTAAAGTGAAGAATTTACTGCATAGTGTAGCCTGGTAAAGTTGACACATCAAATTTCCTATCATAGCCATCGTACCCAAAAGCTATTAATGATGAATGTCTATCTTAGATAGGCAGGGGACTTCCTAGCTAAGATTCGGCATTAACCACTTTTGTCCAGTCCAAGCCACCATTTCAGGCTCAGCTCAACTCTGGCCAGTAAGCTGTAGCAGACATGAATGCCTTCCAGGGCTCAGGCAGGGTTCGGATAGTCAGGGGACACATGCAAGTGCATTTCCAGAGGGCACACGTGATACCCCTGGGCACCAACAGTTTACCCTTGTGAGGGCACCCCTCCAGGACGTACATTAGTCAGGCAGAAGTTGGCCAAGGCCCCAACATGGCCTCCTTTTGTGAGACCTTTCCCTCTAGGGTTCCTCGTCCAGTCCAAACAATGCATCTGCATCTTTGGCTTAGGGGAACTGTCAGAAGGCAGTCAGTTGAGTGTAGTCATTGACACCAGTACTTCATCTTCACAAGCATGAATGACTTCCATAGGTCTTCTGTGTTGAGGAGCTGGATTGCCCCTCCTGTCCCAGCTGATGTCACAGCTCTGTCAGGTATGATCCTAAGCTGAGTATTCAGTGCGGTTTCAACATTGGTCTTAGGGTACAGCTGTGGGTTCCTCACAGAAAAAGAGCCTCTCCATCTGTGCTGTCTGTCATTGAGTACCTCTGATTCACTGTCATACTGTGGGACTAGGGACATGGTGCTGACACAATGGTGATCTTGCTTTTGCTGTGTCTGCAAGCAATCAGTCACTTGAATCCATTTGAGCTTACTGTCTTCTTACCGGCCAAATCTATGGATATGTGAGAAGCCAGACTAACAACTGTATTGGTGGTCCTTGTGGCCCTGTTAGCCACCATGGGGCTGCCTATGGACTGCCTGAGCAATTGACACACAATTGTACTGAATTGTGTGGGGTTGCCTGACCAGAATGCTGACTTATTCCTCATGGCATCACACAGAGCAAGGAGCACAGTTTTCAGCACATACTACTGACTTAGGATTTTCCTTGTCACAGTTGGGTATTTACAAAAGTGTTTCAGAATTCATTCCATGTGTGACACCATTAATGAACATGTATATTTAAATCAAATAAGCTGTGGAAGTCAAATGCATTTAAAAAGGTAACTTCGTATCTTTACTTGCATTTCACACTTAATAGAGATGTAGTTGTAAAGGTAAATCAAATGAAAAGAGTAAATTTTAAAGAAAAAAATGTATAACTTGTAAACCAAATTTATGTGCAATGTAGTGTCTTCTCGGTATGTTAATTCTTTTATTCTTCATAACAATCATTTAGTGTAAATAATCTAATTTCTAATTTAGAAATGGGGAAACAGTCCCACAGGATATAAGTACTTTGCTCACCATCTCAAGCCAGTGTGTCAGAGCCACGATGGAAATCCATGGCTAGTCCATGTTATAGTCTGTGAGGAGACAGTATAGCCAGGACCCAAGTCATTTTGCTCAGTGAGTTGCCCTGATTACTTTCCCCTTTCTTCTACTAGGCCCTAATTCTATCATTCAGCTCTACAGCCTAGGAACTTCTCACATACTTTGTGGCAAATGGGATCCCCTACATTTAGACTCACTTTTTATTTGAACCCTAGCTTTTCAGTCCTTTGGAACAAAAATACTTATAATCTCTGTAAAAGAGAGAAATCATTGCTAATTATAATTCCCTTGCCCTCTCTAAGCAGTGTGGATTCTGAGAAGGAGCCTTTATTGCAGAATTATCTTTTATGGTGTGAGGATACAAATGGAGCTCAGAGGTGTCAGTCGTGTATTATGTATTAGTAAGAGGGATATCAGGCTGGAACCAGGCAGCTGCAGGGGCTTCTGAATGAGATGTGGTGACTGTGAGGCTGATGGATTTCATATAGATGAAAAACGAGGTTTGGTGCTTCTCCTTCCCTGACCTTAATAATTTTAAAGAAAGATCAGACATGTTTGCATGAGATGTTGTGGTCTTGCTCCATAGGGATTGAGACATCATTTCTTCTCTCCGTGTTTCTGCTCACTGTTTCAAATGGCTTTAGTATTCTAGTTACATGTTTCTGTACCAAAGTAAAATAAGTGTGTTCTCATAAATTTTTAAAAAATGTTTTTGGACCGGCCGGGTGCTATGTGACTCACACCTGTAATCACAGCACTTTGGGAGGCTGAGGTGGGCTGATCACCTGAGGTCAGGAGTTCAAGAGCAGCCTGGCAAACAAGGTGAAACTCTGTCTCTACAAAAATTAGCCAGGCGTGGGTGCATGCGCCTGTAATCCCAGCTACTCAGGAGGCTGAGGTGTGAGAACTGCTTGAACCCAGGAGGCAGAGGTTACAGTGAGCCGAGATGGTGCCGTTGCACTCTAGCCTGGGCAACAGAGTGAGACTGCATCTCAAAAAAAAGAAAAAAAAAAAAGTTCTGGGACCAGTGGTTTCACTTGGGAACGTCTGCTGTTAGGTCCATGTGCCATATTTTGGGAAACCCCTCCTTCAAGAGAAGAGCAAAGCCTTTTATCTTGAATAACAAAAAAATATATTTACTATATTATCCTAGATTTATATGAAATCATGTGATTACCACGAAAGTCAACATGTACAACACCAGTTCTACATTCAACACTGTCAGAAGCAGTTGCTTCAAGAAAGCGCAGACTGTGAACTTAGAACTTGAGTCACCATATCTGCTTCTTACTAGAGTCATTTATTGTTAATTTTAGGAAGTTCTCTGACTCACCTTATTAAAGGATTAAATGAGGTCAGAATCAATGAAACGTAGCTCAGAGAAGTGGCTAATGGATAACACACACTCTATAAATGTGAGTTATTATTATTCCTGTTTTTCTTAGAGAACCCAATAAATGGAGCTATTGTAATTATAACAGCTTTGGGTTTGTCAACCCATTTACAAGCACATACAAGCACAGATCAAAATCATGTAGGCAGGGAAGGCACAGTGGCTCTCACCTGTCATCCCAGCGCTTTTGGAGGCCAAAGAGGGAGGACTGCTTGAGTCCAGGAGTTCAAGATAAGCCTGGGCAACAGAGAGAGAACCCATCTCTTAAAAAAATTATGTAGGCAAAATAATAGAATGGAAAATTCAACTTTCTGTGTACAGAGGGTAATATCAGTACAGAAACAGGAGCACGTTGTTTTCAGAGTGACAGTATCATTATCAGCATCATTGTAGGGAAGATAGGCACCTCACAATGTTTAAAGGCATGAGATCCTGGAGCTGTCCCATCTGTCTCTTTAAGTAGGGTCCAAAACTAAAAAAAAGAGATGCAGTCTAGAAACAAATGAATGTGGAAAAGGTTATCGCTAAGTATTCAGTCTTGAAGAGATTTCACTTCCAGAGAATAGAAAGAGGTCTTATATCCCAATTCATTTCATGAAGCTAGAGCAACCTTGGTAGCAAAGTCCATCAAAGAAAATACAGATGGTCCTGACTCATGATGCTTCCACTTAAAATTTTCTGATTTTAGGATGGTGGATAAATGAAATGCATTCCATAGAAACGGTGCTTCAACATGCCATGTAAGCATTGTGTTTTTCACTTCCAGGGCACTATCCAATAAATTACATGAGATATTCAACATATTACAGATATTACAGAAACCTGTAATGTGTAACCTATGATATGGTTGGAAGTGATTCGATCATATGTGTCTTTTATTTAATTGCACACAGTAGGTCATCAAGACTGACAGGAGGGCAGGGAGCATGCTTAGCACAGGCATCTTACACCCACTTTGATCATCACTGACATACATGCATTCTCTCTACTTAAAGTTATTATAAAATCAACTTTGTGTCACATGATTTTGCACAGCTGTAGGCTAATGTAAGCATTCTGGCTACGTCGAAGGTGGGCTAAGCTAAGCTAAGCTGTTTGCTAAGTTAGGTGTACTGAATGCGTATTCAACTTACAAAATTTTCAATATATGATGGATTTATTGGACAAAATCCCATGATAAGTTGAGGAGCATATCTACATAAAATAAAAATATAGGCTAATGTCACTTCTGAGGACATGCATAAAAATCCTAAACAAATCAGTTATACATAGATTATCCAAAAAATATAGTGCATCATGACCCAATTTTTCTGCCTAGGAATGTGAGGTTGGTTGAAACACAGCAACTTACCAAAGTAATTCACAATGTTAACAGATTAGTAAAGGAAAAAGTTCTGTAATCATCTATGTGGATGCACTACAAGTGCTTCCTGAAAGTTAACATGTACTCAAGATATATACTCTTAGCAAACGAGGAATACAATGGAACTTCCTATTCTAATAAAGTATATCTATTTTTAAAAGCACAGCAAACATGGTAAAATGTGGAAAGTTTTCCAGTGTCTATTAAGCATAAGAGAAGGATGGCCACAATTACTGGTTCTAATCAGCATTGTATTGGGTGGGTCTGTCCAATGTTGTAAAATAGGAAACGGGATAATGCTTGAAATGTCTGAGAGAAGCTGTTATTAATCAAAGATGATATGTTTGTGCATTTTGAAAATCAGAATGGATCTGGAGATAAATCTGGAATAAGGCCATTTAGGAAGGATACTGTATAGAAAATCAATATATAAACATTATAACTGTTGAATGGAAGAAAAATGTGTTTTCTCCATTCTTGTTGCACAACCAGTAACACGAAAGACTTCTGTGACCACATCTATGGGGGCTTTTCCCCAAACACCAAGAAAACAATGAGTTTGCAGCACACAGCAGCTGGGTGTTCATTCGCTCATTCAACTCGATCCACCTGGAGATAGCGTGAGATTGCACAGGATGAGGGCTCAGTGCCACAAGATGGCCCTGCCAATCGGTGCAAGCCATAGGTTGTTTTACCTGTGCTTCTGAAACACCAGCTTTAAATTGGGTTTCCCATAACTCCTACTCAAGTTTAATTAATTTGCTAGAACATCTCACAAGACTCAGGGAAATACATACGTTTATGGGTTTATGAAAACAGGATATTAGAAAGGATGCAGATAAAGAGATACACAGAATAAGACATGGGGAAGGGGGCAGGGAACTTCCATGCCATCTATAGGCATGCTGCCCTCCATGTGCTCAGCTATCTGGAAATTCTCTGAACCCTGCCTTTTGGTTTTTGAAGGAGGTTTTCATTATGTTGGCATGATTGATTCAACCGCTGGCTGCCCATTGGTGATCAACATAACTTTCAGCCCTTCTCCCTTCCCTGAAGGTTGGGGGTGGGGCTGAAACTCCCAACCCTTTAAACCCCCATCCTAGAGCTACAGAGGGGCTGCCAGCCATCACTCAACTCATTAGCATACAAAAAGATATCATTTTATGGAGATCTAAAAATTTTAGGAGTTGTATGCCAGTAAGCATGGTCAAAGACCACATACATATTTCACAACATCACTTCTATGTATACCAGCTCAATCAGAATACAAAATTTCAAGTGATACTTTCTTTTCCTTTTTATTTTTAAGAGTCTCCCTTGCAGACTTGCAGTAACATGAAAATCATTGCCAGCATCCTCGACCTCCTGGGCTCAAGGGATTCTCTTACCTCACCCTCCGGAGTAGCTGGGACTACAGCGACATACATACATGAGTACATTCATGCAATCATTCATTTATTTTTGCAGGGAGGGGATCTCGCTATGTTGCTCAACCTGGTGTCAGTCTCCTGAGCTCAAGTAGTCCACCTCCCTCAGCATGCCAAAATACTGGGATTACAGACAAGAGCCACTGCCCCTGGTCACAAGTTACAAAAATATTAACTATCTGGGAATAAAATGAACAAAAAATGTGCAAGAATTCTTTGGAGAGGGCTTAAAACTTTGTTGAGACATTCTTAAGTCAAATATCTAATATAAAACCAGTTTGTGGTGTTTCAGCTTGTCTTTGCTTAAAACTGTGGTTGCACATCACCTATAATAGAAATATAACAAGAGGGGACATTACTAGCAGAACTGTTTTCAGATGAACTTAAAGGTATGAGAAGGACACCAAAGTTTTAGTTTTATACAATGGACTAAAACTAGGAGCCTAAGAGTCACTCTATAGCTTACATTCAATTGGACATCTGTAGAGACTTAATAATTGTCTGTATTCTCTGTAGAGAGTAAATGTATTACTTTTGAATAACTTCAACTAATGAGTCATACCTGTCTTTTATTCACTACCTCTTTCCCCATAAGTTTGTTCTGTGGCTCTTCTATTATTATTTTTATTTATTTGTATTATTGTCATCTGTCATGTAATTTGCTATCTATTTTAGCAACGTGTACATTTAAGGCTATGATCTTCCAAAGAATACAATTGATAATGACCGATATGCTTCTGGAAATCGTCTGAAAACTATCTTTTAATGTAAATAGTCTAATGGAATGGTTCAGCAGTGTAGAGCAAAAACATTTAGGTAATTTATCTCCTAAACATGCAGTGCTTCACTTAAAATCAGAAGCTCTTCTAATTCATAGCCATCAATTGGCATTATATGCATAAAAGATACTTATGTCAACTACCCAGGAATTAATACCCTTAGAATATTTGAAATTTAATTCCTATCATCTGAGGTCTCAAGGCAGAAACCTGTAATATGTAACCTATGATATGACTGGAAGTGATTCGATCATACGTGTCTTTTATTTAATTGCACACAGTAGGTCATCAAGACTGACAGGAGGGCAGGGAGCATGGTTAGCACAGGCATCTTACACCCGCTTTGAGCATCACTGACATACATGCATTCTCTGTACTTATGGGCCACAGAAACAAGACTGTCTCTTGCCATTTTATTACAACAGTTTCTTGTGATTTAGCAAGGACTGTATTTTCAACAAATAAAATGTATCTCAAAGGTAAGAGATGATTCATTGTATCCAGGGACCCCAGGAAAGTACAAACCATACTTAACAATTTTCCAACAAACTTTCAGCAAACGTTTGAGACCCTTTCCTAAGGTTTTCTTTCCTCCTGTTACTGCTCATGGCATAAGGCATGAGGTACATATAGGCCTCCTCCCCCCATAGACATTCTTTCTTCCCCTTCCCAGCAACTTGAATCTCAGCTGCACCCTGACCATTCTTCTCTCTCCTGACCAGGTTTTGGATCTTGACTTTCAGATGGTGGCTCCTCCCCTCGAGGCTCTTCATCACTGGGCTCCTGGGAATGAGGGTGTGTGTTTGTCCAGATAAAAAGTTTTGTTATCAATTACATGTCAATAGTATAAATGTATAGAATACATACATATTGTTGATCATAAGTATGTCTGAAGACATTTCTCCAACACCATACCATATACTAATTCTTCATAAAGTTACTCTTTTCACAGACAGTTTACTCTAATACAGTTAACCTCAAGGGCTTCAGAAGCCATTTTAATTTATGTTGGGATGAATGTGTGGAATCATGGGATACTTTAATCATTGTATCTATACTAGTTCAACTCTATCATGAAAAGGAATTTCTACTTATGGCTAGCCAATTTTCCCAGCACCATTTATTAAATAGGGAATCCTTTCCCCATTTCTTGTTTCTCTCAGGTTTGTCAAAGAAACTGGATCCTTTCCTTACTCCTTATACGAAAATTAATTCAAGATGGATTAGAGACTTAAATGTTAGACCTAATACCATAAAAATCCTAGAGGAAAACCTAGGTAGTACCATTCAGGACATAGGCATGGGCAAAGACTTCATGTCTAAAACACCAAAAGCAACGGCAGCAAAAGCCAAAATTGACAAATGGGATCTAATTAAACTAAAGAGCTTCTGCACAGCAAAAGAAACTACCATCAGAGTGAACAGGCAACCTACAGAATGGGAGAAAATGTTTGCAATCTACTCATCTGACAAAGGGCTCATATCCAGAACCTACAAAGAACTCAAACAAATTTACAAGAAAAAAACAAACAACCCCATCAAAAAGTGGGCAAAGGATATGAACAGACACTTCTCAAAAGAAGACATTCATACAGCCAACAGACACATGAAAAAATGCTCATCATCACTGGCCATCAGAGAAATGCAAATCAAAACCACAATGAGATACCATCTCACACCAGTTAGAATGGCGATCATTAAAAAGTCAGGAAACAACAGGTGCTGGAGAGGATGTGGAGAAATAGGAACACTTTTACACTGTTGGTGGGATTGTAAACTAGTTCAACCATTATGGAAAACAGTATGGCGATTCCTCAAGGATCTAGAACTAGATGTACCATATGACCCAGCCATCCCATTACTGGGTATATACCCAAAGGATTATAAATTATGCTGCTATAAAGACACATGCACACGTATGTTTATTGCAGCACTATTCACAATAGCAAAGACTTGGAACCAACCCAAATGTCCATCAGTGACAGATTGGATTAAGAAAATGTGGCACATATACACCATGGAATACTATGCAGCCATCAAAAAGGATGAGTTTGCGTCCTTTGTAGGGACATGGATGCAGCTGGAAACCATCATTCTTAGCAAACTATCACAAGAACAGAAAACCAAACACCGCATGTTCTCACTCATAGGTGGGAACTGAACAATGAGATCACTTGGACTCGGGAAGGGGAACATCACACACTGGGGCCTATCATGGGGAGGGGGGAGGGGGGAGGGATTGCACTGGGAGTTATATCTGATGTAAATGATGAGTTGATGGGTGCAGCACACCAACATGGCACAAGTATACATATGTAACAAACCTGCACGTTATGCACATGTACCCTACAACTTAAAGTATAATAATAATAAATAAATTAAAAAAAAAAAAAAGAAAAAAAAGAAAAGGAATTTCTGCTAATGGAAAACATCGAATGGTAAGGCACTCACAAGCATAGGCCCAATCAACTCAGGAGGTTGTACATATCATCTTGGTCTAGGCCTATATGTTGATCTCCCTAGCCAATTCATATTTCACAGTGTGAACAGGAAACTGTGATGGGGAAAATGCACTTGAAAGGATAGCTATATTTGACCACTTCCATAGCCAAATTTCAACTTGTAATTTTTTTAAAAATTTAGTAAGACTTTGAATGTAAGTCCTAGGGCAAGTATAAATGGGTTTGCCTTCTGAATCAAATGCTTGCACATTCACTTACATTGGTCAAGCTAGCTGAGCAATGTCTTAAGGCTCCTGGCAAATGACACAGGGTGCTTACGATGAGGTTGATTTCAAAACTGGACCTTCCACATAAAGACATATAGAAATATAAAGCCAGTGAATTAAAACTGCACTGGCCACGGCTTTTGTCACACAACCATTTGCTAGTCCCATTTCTCCCCTAAAATCGAATTTTGTAGGAATGCAGAGCCCCACCCATTCAAACCTCAATAGTGGAGTTGACAAGTTTACATAAGTCATTTACATAAGGTGTGTCTCCAAATGCTATTCCTCCCCCTTCCCCAAGACAGGCCCCAATGTGTGATGTTCCCCAACATGTGTCCAAGTGTTCTCAATGCTCAATTCCCATCTAGGAGTGAGAACATGCAGTGTTTGGTTTTCTGTACTTGTGATAGTTTGCTGAGAATGATGGTTTCCAGCTTCATCCATGTCCCTACAAAGGACATGAACTCATCCTTTTTTATGGCTGCATAGTATTCCATGGTGTATATGTGCCACATTTTCTTAACCCAATCTATCATTGATGGACATTTGGGTTGGTTCCCAGTCTTTGCTATTGTGAATAGTGCTGAAGTAAACATACGTGTGCATGTGTCTTTATAGCAGCATGATTTATAATCTTTTTGGTATATACCCAGTAATGGGATGGCTGGGTCAAATGATATTTCTAGTTCTAGATCCTTGAAGAATCGCCACACTGTCTTCCACAATGGTTGAACTAGTTTACAGTCCCACCAACAGTGTGAAAGTGTTCCTATTTCTCCACATTCTCTCCAGCACCTGTTGTTTCCTGATTTTTTAATGATTGTCATTCCAACTGGTGTGAGATGGTATCTCATTGTGGTTTTGATTTGCGTTTCTCTGATGGCCAGTGATGATGAGCATTTTTTCATGTGTCTGCTGGTTGCATAAATGTCTTCTTTTGAGAAGTGTCTGTTCATATCCTTTGCCCACTTTTTGATGGGGTTATTTGATTTTTTTCTTGTAAATTTGTTTAAGTTCTTTGTAGATTTTGGATATTAGCCCTTTGTCAGATGGGTAGATTGTAAAAATCTCCTCCCATTCTGTAGGTTGCCTGTTCACTCTGATGGTAGTTTCTTTTGCTGTGCAGAACCTCTTTAGTTTAATTAGATCCCAATTGTCAATTTTGGCTTCTGTTTCCTTTGCTTTTGGTGTTTTAGACGTGAAGTCCTTGCCCATGCCTATGTCCTGGATGGTATTGACTAGGTTTTCTTCTAGGGTTTTTATGGCTTTAGGTCTTACATTTAACTCTTTAATCCATCTTGAATTAATTTTTGTATAAGGTGTAACAAAGGGATCCAGTTTCAGCTTTCTACTTATGGCTAGCCGGTTTTCCCGGCACCATTTATTAAATAGGGAATCCTTTCTCCATTTCTTGTTTTTGTCAGGTTTGTCAAAGATCTGATGGTAGTAGATGTGTGTCATTATTTCTGAGGGCTCTGTTCTGTTTCATTGGTCTATATCTCTGTTTTGGTACCAGTACCATGATGTTTTGGTTACTGTAACCTTGTAGTAGAGTTTGAAGTCAGGTAGCGTGATGCCTCCAGCTTTGTTCTTTCGGCTTAGGATTGTCTTGGCAATGGGGGCTCTTTTTGTTCTATATGAACTTTAAAGTAGTTTCTTCCAGTTCTGTGAAGAAAGCCATTGGTAGCTTGATGGGGATGGCATTGAATCTATAAATTACCTTGGGAAGTATGGCCATTTTCACGATATTGATTCTTCCTATCCATGAGCATGGAATGTTATTCCATCTGTTTGTGTCCGCTTTGATTTCGTTGAGCAGTGGTTTGTAGTTCTCCTTGAAGAGGTCCTTCACATCCCTTGTAAGTTGAATTCCTAGATATTTTATTACCATTGACACAATTGTGAATGGGTGTTTACTCATGATTTGGCTCTCTGTGTCTGTTATTTTTGTATAGGAATGTTTGTCGTTTTTGCACATTGATTTTGTATCCTGAGACTTTGCTGAAGTTGCTTATCAACTTAAGGGGATTTTGGGCTGAGATGATGGGGTTTTCTAAATATACAATCATGTCATCTGCAAACAGGGACAATTTGATTTCCTCTTTTCCTAGCTGAATACCCTTGATTTCTTTCTTTTGCCTGATTGCCCTAGCCAGAACTTCCAGCACTATGTTGAATAGGAGTGGTGAAAAAGAGCATCCCTGTCTTGTGCCAGTTTTCAAAGGGAATGCTTCCAGTTTTTGCCCATTCAGTATGATATTGGCTGTGGGTTTGTCATAAATAGCTCTTATTATTTTGAGGTACATTCCATCAATACCTAGTTTATTGAGAATTTTTAGCATGAAGGGCTGTTGAATTTTGTTGAAGGCTTTTTCTGCATCTATTGAGATAATCATGTGGTTTTTGTCTTAGGTTCTGTTTATATGCTGGATTACGTTTATTGATTTGTGTATGTTGAACCAGCCTTGCATCCCAGGGATGAAGCCCACTTGATCATGGTGGATAAGCTTTTTGATGTGCTGCTGGATTCGGTTTGCCAGTATTTTATTGAGGATTTTTGCATTGATGTTCATCAGGCATATTGGTCTAAAATTCTCTTTTTTTGTGTGTCTCTGCCAGGCTTTGGTATCAGGATGATGCTAGCCTCATAAAATGAGTTAGGAAGGATTCCCTCGTTTTCTATTCATTGGAATAGTTTCAGAAGGAATGGTATCAGCTCCTCTTTATACCTCTGGTAGAATTCAGCTGTGAATCCGTCTGGTCCTGGACGTTTTTTGGTTGGTAGGCTATTTATTATTGCCTCAATTTCTGAGCCTGTTATTGGTCTATTCAGGGATTCAACTTCTTCCTGGTTTAGTCTTGGGAGAGTGTATGTTTCCAGGAATTTATCCATTTCTTCTAGATTTTCTAGTTTATTTGCATAGAGGTGTTTATAGTATTCTCTGATAGTAGTTTGTATTTCTGTGGGGTCAGTGGTGATATCCCCTTTATCATTTTTTATTACATCTATTTGATTCTTCTCTCTTCTTTATTAGTCTTGCTAGCGTTCTATCAATTTTGTTGATCTTTTCAAAAATCCAGCTCCTGGGTTCATTGATTTTTTTTTTTTGAAGGGTTTTTTGTGTCTCTGTCTCCTTCAGTTCTGCTCTGATCTTAGTTATTTCTTGCCTTCTGCTAACTTTTAAATGTGTTTCCCTTGCTTCTCTAGTTCTTTTCATTGTGATGTTAGGGTGTCGATTTTAGATCTTTCCTGCTTTCTCTTGTGGGCATTTAGTGCTGTAAATTTCCCTGTACACACTGTTATAAATGTGTCCCAGATATTCTAGTATGTTGTGTCTTTGTTCTCATTGGTTTCAAAGAACATCTTTATTTCTGCCTTCATTTCATTATTTACTCAGTAGTCATTCAGGAGCAGGTTGTTCAGTTTCCATGTAGTTGTGTGGTTTTGAGTGAGTTTCTTAATCCTGTGTTCTGGTTGTTGTTGTTTTCTTTGCTTAGTCTTTCTTTGGCTATACTGCCCTTTTTTGTTTCCATATAAATGTTAAGATGTATTTTCTAATTCTGTGAAGGATGATGGTGGTATTTTGATGGGAATTGCACTGAAGTTGTAAATTTCTTTTTGCAGTATGGTCCTTTTCACAATATTGATTCTACCCATCAAAGAGCATGGGATGTGTTTCCGTTTGTTTGTGTCATCTGTGATTTCTTTCAGCAGCGTATTGTAATTTTCCTTGTAGAGCTCTTTCACCTCCTTGGTTAGGTAAATTCCTAAGTATTTTTTTGGGGGGGCAGCTATTGTAAAAGGGATTGAGTTCTTTATTTGATTCTGAGTTTGGCCACTGTTGGTGTATAGCTGAGGTACTGATTAGTTTACATTAATTTTGTATCCTGAATCTTTGCTGAATTCTGAATTCATTTACCAGTTCTAGGAGCTTTTTGGATGTGTCTTTAGGGTTTTCTATGTATATGACCATATGATCAGCAAACAATGACAGTTTGATTTCCTCTTTACTGATTTGGATGCCTTTGATTTCTTTCTCTTGTTTGATTGCTCTGGCTAGGACTTCCAGTACTATGTTGAATAGAAGTGGTGAAAGTGGGCCTCCTTATCTTGTTTCAGTTCTCAGGGGGAATGCTTTCAACTTTTCCCCACTCAATATAATGTTAGCTGTTGGTTTGTCATAGATGCCTTTTATATCCTTAAGGTATGTGCCTTCTATGCCGATTTTGCTGAGGTATTTAATCATAAAGGGATGTTGGATTTTGTCAAATGCTTTTTCTGCATCTGTTGAGATGATCATGTGATTTTTGTTTCTAATTCTGTTTATGTGGTGTATCACGTTTACTGACTTACGTATGTTAAACCATCCCTGCATTCCCGATATGAAACCCACTTGTTTATAGTGGATTTCTTTTCTTTTCTTTTTTTTTTTTTTTTGATATGCTGTTGGATTCAGTTCACTAGTATTTTGTTGAGGATTTTTGCATCTACGTTTATCAGGGATATTGGTCTGTAGCTTGCTCCGCATAACTTCTGACACATAAGCCTATAATGATGGATCAGTTCTCCAAAGGAAAGAATATAGGGATAAGCCAAGGAATTCATGAAAAGTGACAGAGAGAAGCAAGTACAACAAAATAGAGTAATATAAATCAGCCAGAAAGAGAACTAAAGTACAATGGCATCCCACAAAAAACCACATAGACAGAGGGAACAGAATGCAGAGCACAGAAATAAATCCATGCAATTACAATCAAATGATTTTTGACAAAAGTGCCAAGCACACACAGTGAGGGAAGGACAGCCTTCAATAAACAGTATTGGGAAAACGGTATATCCAAATGCAGAGGAACGAAATTCGACCCTAATCTCTCACCATATACAAAAGTCAACTTAAAATAAATTAAAATCTTTTAATGTAAGACCTGAATCTATGAAATTACTAGAAGAAAACATAGGGAGAAAGCTCCATGGCATTGATATGGGCAGTGATTTTTTTTGAATATGATTCCAAAAGCACAGGGAACAAAAACAAAAGTAAACAAATGAAATTATTTCAAACTCAAAAACTTCTGCACAAAGAAACAATTAACAGTGTGCAAAGACAACCTATGGAATGAGAGAATATATTTTCAAACCATACATCTGAGAAGGGGTGAATATCCAAAATATGTAAGGAACTCAACAGTAAGAAAACAAATAACATGATTAAAACTGAGCAAAAAGCCAGGCACAGTGGCTTATGCCTATAATCCCAGCACTTTGGGAGGCAAGGCCTGAGGATTGCTTGAGCCCAGAAGTTTGAGGCCAGTCTGGGAAAAATAGTGGCACACCCGTCTCCTTAAAATGTACAAGTAAAAATAAATTAGCTGAGATGACACAGCACCTATGGGAACTGATAGAAAAGTGTGGCTAGTCCCTCCGAGGAGAGGTGAGGCACACAAACTGCATCATCTCTGGTAGAGCATGTGTGGAAAAAGTGACAGTCATAAGAGGTGGTAAGAAGGAAGTAGTTGAATATGTAACAAGTTCATAAAGGACAAACACAGGCAATTAGAAGAGCTGGAATCCCTGGAAGTCTCAGACACAAGTAGAATTCACTTTCACTTGCCAGCTTTTTCCTGCACACCAGCATCTAACATTTATGGGGAAGACTGGAGGAGTCCACGGAGGCCTGGGGACACCCTCAGTGGGTGAAACCCAGATTGCTTCCAAAACCTAGTCCCTTTTTAAAAAATAATTTTTATTGTGTATATTTGAGGTTTACAGCATGATGTTATGGGATACATAAAGATAGCTACTGTAGTGAAGGAAATTAACCTATCATATCATCTCACAGTGACATTTTTGTGACCAGAACAGCTAAAATACACTTATTTAACCAACGTGACTAATATAATACATTAACAACAATCCTCATGTTGTGCCTTGGATTTCTAGACTTACTCATCCTACATATCTGCTACTTTCTATCCTTGGGCCTTCATCTCCTCATTTCCTCCCCTATCCTTTCCTGTCCCTGTTCACCACCAATTTATTCTCTGTCTCCCTATATTCTTACTTTTTCTTTCTCTCTTTTTCTTTTCTTTCTTTCCCTCTCTCTCTTTTTCTGTTTCTCTCTCTTTCTTTCTTTCTTTCTTTCTTTCTTTCTTTCTTTCTTTCTTTCTTTCTTTCTTTCTTTCTTCATTCTTTCTTTCTCCTTTCTTTCCCACCCTTTCTTTTTCATTATCTTTTCTCTCCCTGCCTCCATTTCTTTCAGATTCCACACATAAGTGAGATCATACAGTACTCTTATTTCTGTATGTAGCTTATTTCACTTGGCATAATATCCTCCACATCCATCCATATTGTGGAAAATGAAAGGATCTCCTTACTATTTACCACTGAATAATATTCTCTTTTATAAATACACCAACAAAACGTTCTCTTATAGAAGCAATGTCACCAGTCATTGGAAGAGGGACAAAAAATTCTCTCAACATAAATCCCTAGTGAAAGTCTAAGGAGGAATGGAAGCAAAGATATTTGAGTCTGGAGATGGGACAGGAAACTCACTTTGTCCCACTAACCTGCACCTATATAAAACAGAAGTCTGCCATTTTGGGGGAAGGAACAGAAAACTCTCACACAAAATCCCCCAGTGAAACAGGGACAAATTTGGCCGACAGAAAGGGAGGCTGACAGGAATGCTGAGAAAGTCCTTCCCCTGAGGGCTAAACACAAAGGACTTGCCTAAGACTGAAGTTGAGCAGGAAAAGTGAGAACACCCCTGCCCCTACCAAGAGCAGCAGCAGTCACGCCCTGGGAGAGAGTCTATTGTGGCCCAGCTGTGTATGCCATGCTGAGTGCCACATCTGGAATAGGATTGTAAGGGGTGGAAGGGATCTGAGTAACCAGTGACAAATCAATATGGATCGGATATGCAGCAACCTCAATTCTTGCCTCCACAGAGGAGTTCTACCAAGGGGCATAAGACAGAAGGAGAGACCAAGGCAAGTTTCAGAGCAGGAGTGAAAGCTTATTAAAAAGCTTTAGAGCAGTAAAGAAAAGAAGGAAACAAAAGAAAGGAAGGAAAGTACACTTAGAACTGGGCCAGGTGGGCAACTCGGGAGACCAAGTGCATGGCTTGACCTATTGACTTAGAGTTTTCTATGTTGGCATACTTCCCGGATCTTGTGTTACTCCTCCCCACCCCTGAGATCCTTTGTTTGTTTGTTTGTTTGTGACGGAGACTCGCTCTGTGGCCAGGCTGGAGTGCAGTGGCGGGATCTCAGCTCACTGCAACCTCTGCCTCCCAGGTTCAACGATTCTCCTGCCTCAGCCTCCTGAGTAGCTGGGACTACAGGTGCGTGTCACCATGCCCAGATAATTTTTGTATTGTTACTAGAGATAGGGTTTCACCATGTTGGCCAGGATGTCTCAATGTCTTGACCTCGTGATCCGCCTGCATTGGCCTCCCAAAGTGTTGGGATTACAGGCATGAGCCACCGGGCCCAGCCCCTGAGATGTTACTGGGAAGCTGCTGATCAGTTTCAGGTGTTTTCTATCTATTGGGAGACTGCCTTTCCTTGGCGCCGGCTGTGACCAATTATTACTTTAGAGAAACAGTTAACAACCGCCTGACCATCACCTGATAGTTGCCCAACACTCCTAGTGTGTGTTGGGGAGAGAACACAATTGAAGCCCAGCTCAGCTGCTGACATGATTAGCTCAAACACCAACGCTAATGCCCAGAAGAGAAAAAAAAAAAAAAAAAAAAAAAGGAGACATGTTACAGACAGCAAAACAAACTTAAGTAGGGTGGTAATCTTTGTATCAGAAGCTATACACTCAGGATTCTTTAATAAATACTAGCATTTTCCAAAAAAATAATAAAACAAAAACTTTAAACAAGCAAGCAAACAAGCAAAAAGCTGACATTATTCACTGTCAGCAGATCTGCCCAAAAAACTTGTTAAAGGAAGTTCTTCAAGCAGAGGAAAAATTATATCAGAAGGAAACTTGGAACCACAGAGAGGACTGAATAGAGCAGGAAGTGATGAAATTGGGGGTAAATATGAGGAAAGGATTCCCTATTTAATACAAGGTCCTGGGAAAACTGGATAGCCATATGTGGAAAGCTGAAACTAGATCCCTCCCTTACACTGTATACAAAAATTAACTCAAGATGGATTAAAGACTTAAATGTAAGACCTAACACCATAAAAGCCCTGGAAGAAAACCTAGGCAATACAATTCAGGACATAGGCATGGGCAAAGAATTCATGACTAAAACACCAAAAGCAATGGCAACAAAAACCAAAATTGACAAATGAGATCTAATTAAACTAAGGAGCTTCTGCACAGTAAAAGAAACTATCATAAGCGTGAACAGGCAACCTACAGAATGGGAGAAAATTTCTGCAATCTACCCATCTGGCAAAGGGCTAATATCCAGAATCTACAAAGAACGTAAACAAATTTACAAGAAGAAAACAAACAACCCCATCAAAAAGTGGGCAAAGGATATGAACAGACACTTCTCAAAAGAAGACATTTATGCAGCCAACAGACACATGAAAAAATGCTCATCATCACTGGCCATCAGAGAAATGCAAATCAAAACCACAATGAGATACCATCAAATGCCAGTTAGAATGATGATCATTAAGAAGTCAGTAAACAATAGATGCTGGAGAGGATGTGGAGAAATAGGAACACCTTTACACTGTTGGTGGGAGTGTAAATTAGTTCAACCATTGTGGAAGACAGTGTGGCGATTCCTCAAGGATCCAGAACTAGAAATATCACTTGACCCAGTGATCCCACTACTGGGTATATACCCAAAGGATTATAAATCATGCTACCATAATGACACATGCACAAGCCTGTTTATTGCAGCACTATTGACAATATCCAAGACTTGGAACTAACCCAAATGTCCATCAATGATAGACTGGATTAAGAAAATGTGGCACATATACACCATGGAATACTATGCAGCCATAAAAAAGGATGAGTTCATGTTCTTTGCAGGGACATGGATGAAGCTGGAAACCATCATTCTCAGCAAACTATCACAAGGACAGAAAACCAAACACCACATGTTCTCACTCATACGTGGGAGTTGAACAATGAGAGCACATGGACACAGGGTGGGGAACATCACACACCAGTGTCTGTTGGGGTCTAGGGGTCTAGAGGAGGGATAGCATTAGGAGAAATAACTAATGTAAATGACAAGTTGATGGGTGCAGCAAATCAACATGGCACATGTATACCTTTGTAAAAAACCTGCATGTTGTGCACATGTGCCCTAGAACTTAAGGTATAATAAAAAAAAAAACTGGGGGGTAAATACAAATACTTTTCTTACTTAATCTTTTTAAAAGATAATTGGCAGCTTAAAGGAGAAATAGTAACAATGTACTATGGAGTTTTTCACATGTATAGAATTAAAATGTAAGACAATGAGAGCATAAAGAAGGAAGGAAAGGGAAATAAGGTATTACACTGTATGTGTAGTGTTGTAATATTATTTGAAGGCTTACTGTGTCTTAAAGATATATGTAGTAGTCATCCGCACCAAGATAGCCGAATAGGAATAGCTCCGGCCTCCAGCTCCCAGCATGAGTGACACAGAAGAAGAAGATTTCTGCATTTCCAACTGACGTACCAGGTTCATCTCACTAGGGTGTGTCGGACAGTGGGTGCAGGACAGTGGGTGCAGCCCAACGAGCTGAAGCAGGGTGAGGCATCACCTCACGCAGGAAGCGCAAGGGGGAAGGGAATTCCCTTTCCTAGCCAAGGGAAAACTTGACACACAACACCTGGAAAATTGGGTCACCCCACCCTAATACTGTACTTTACCAAGGGTCTTAGCAAACGGCACACCAGGAGATTATATCCCACACCTGGCTCGGAGGATCCCACACCCATGGAGCCTCCCTCATTGCTAGCACAGCAGTCTGAGATCTAACTGCAAGGCAGCAGCAAGGCTGGGAGAGGGGCGCCCACCATTGCTGAGGCTTAAGCAGGTAAACAAAGCAGCCAGGAAGCTCGAACTGGGTGGAGCCCACTGCAGCTCAAGGAGGCCTGCCTGCCTCTGTAGTCTCCATCTCTGGGGACAAGGGCATAGCCAAACAAAAGGCAGCAGAAACCTCTGCAGATATAAATGTCCCTGTCTGACATCTTTGAAGAGAGTAGTGGTTTTCCCAGCACAGAGTCTGAGATTTGAGAACGGACAGATTGTATGCTCAAGTGGGTCCCTGACCCCCGAGTAGCCTAACTGGGAGACGTCCTCGAGGGGCACACCAACCCTTCACACCTCACATGGCCGGGTACACCTCTGAGATGAAGCTTCCAGAGGAACAATCAGACAGCAACATTTACTGCTAAGCAGTATTCACTCTTCTGCAACCTCCGCTGCTGATACCCAGGAAAACAGGGTCTGGAGTGGGCCTCAAGCAAACTCCAACATACCTGCAGCTGAGGATCGTGACTGTTAGAAGTAAAAATAACAAACAGAAAGGACATCCACACCAAAAGCCCATCTGTACGTAACCATCATCAAAGACCAAAGGTAGATAAAACCACAAAGATGGGGAAAAAGCAGTACAGAAAAGCTGGAAATTCTAAAAATCAGAGCACCTCTCCCCCTCCAAAGGAATGTAGCTCCTTGCCAGCAATGGAGCAAAGCTGGATGGAGAATGATTTTGATGAATTGAGAGAAGAAGACTTCAGACAATCAAACTCCTCCGAGCTAAAGGAGAAATTACAAACCCAGTGCAAAGAAACTACAAACCTTGAAAAAAGATTTGATGAATGGATAACTAGAATAACCAATGCAGAGAAGTCCATAAAAGAACTGATAGGGATGAAAACCATGACACGAGAACTATGTGACAAATGCAGAAGCTTCAGTAACCAACTCGATCAACTGGAAGAAAGGGTATCAGAGATTGAAGATCAAATGAATGAAATGAAACGAGAAGAGAAGTTTAGAGAAAAAAAGAGTAAAAAGAAATGAACAAAGCCTCCAAGAAATTTGGGACTAGGTGAAAAGACCAAATCTACGTCTGATTGGTGTACCTGAAAGTGACGGGGAAAATGGAACCAAGTTGGAAAACACTCTGCAGGATGTTATCCAGGAGAACTTCCCCAACTTAGCAAGGCAGGCCAACATTCAAATTCAGGAAATACAGAGAATGCCACAAGGATACTCCTCGAGAAGAGCAACTTCAAGACACATAATTGTCAGATTCACCAAAGTTGAAATGAAGGAAAAAATCTTAAAGGCAGCCAGAGAGAAAGGTCGGGTTACCCATAAAGGGAAGCCCATCAAACTAGCAGCAGATCTCTCAGCAGAAACTCTCCAAGCCAGAAGACAGTGGGGGCCAATTTTCAACATTCTTAAATAAAAGAATTTTCAATGCAGAATTTCATATCCAGCCAAACTAAGTTTCATCAGTGAAGGAGAAATAAAATCCTTTACAGACAAGCAAACATTGAAACATTTTGTCACCACCAGGCCTGCCCTACAAGAGCTCCTGAAGGAAGCACTAAACATGGAAAGGAACAACAGGTACCAGCCACTGCAAAAACATGCCAAAATGTAAAGACCATTGATGCTAGGAAGAAACTGTGTGAATTAACGGGCAAAATAACCAGCTAACATCATAATGACAGGATCAAGTTCACATATAACAATATTAACCTTAAATGTAAATGGGCGAAATGCTCCAATTAAAAGATGCAGACTGGCAAAGTGGATAAAGAGTCAAGACCCATCAATTTGCTGTATCCAGGAGACCCATCTCACATGCAGAGACACACATAGACACACATAGGCTCAAAATAAAGGGATGGAGGAAGATCTACCAAGCAAATGGAAAACAAAAAGAAAGCAGGAGTTGCAATCCTAGTCTCTGATAAAACAGACTTTAAACCATCAAAGATCAAAAGAGACAAAGAAGGCCATTACATAATGGTAAAGGGATCAATTAATCAGGAAGAGCTAACTGTCCTAAATATATATGTACCCAATACAGGAGCACCCAGATTCATAAAGCAAGTCCTTAGAGACTTACAAAGAGACTTAGACTCCCACACAATAATAATGGGAGACTTTAACACCCCACTGTCAACATTAGACAGATCAATGAGACAGAAAGTTAACAAGGATATCCAGGAATTGAACTCAACTCTGCACCAAGCAGACCTAATAGACATCTACAGAACTCTCCAACCCAGATCAACAGAATATACATTCTTCTCAGCACCACATTGCACTTTTTCCAAAATTGACCACATAGTTGGAAGTAAAGCACTCCTCAGCAAATGTAAAAGAACACAGATTATAACAAACTCTCTCAGACCACGGTGCAATCAAACTAGAACTCAGGATTAAGAAACTCACTCAAAACCACTCAACTACATGGAAACTGAACAACCTGCTCCCGAATGACTACTGGGTACATAACGAAATGAAGGCAGAAATAAAGATGTTCTTTGAAACCAATGAGAACAAAGATACAACATACCAGAATCTCTGAGACACATTTAAAGCAGTGTGTAGAGGGAAATTTATAGCACTAAATGCCTGCAACAGAAAGCAGTAAAGATCTAAAGTTGACACCCTAACATTACAATTAAAAGAACTAGAGAAGCAAGAGCAAACACATTCAAAAGTTAGCAGAAGGCAAGAATTAACTAAGATCAGAGCAGAACTGAAGGAGATAGAGACACAAAAAACCCTTCAAAAAAATCAATGAATCCGGGAGCAGGTGTTCTGAAAAGATCAACAAAATTGATAGACCGCTAGCAAGACTAATAAAGAAGAAAAGAGAGAAGAATCAAATAGACACAATAAAAAATGATAAAGAGGATATCACCACCAACCCCACAGAAATACAAACTACCATCAGAGAATACTATAAACACCTCTATGCAAATAAACTAGAAAACCTAGAAGAAATGGATAATTTCCTGGACACATACACTCTTCCAAGACTAAACCAGGAAGAAGTTGAATCCCTGAATAGACCAATAGCAGGCTCTGAAATTGAGGCAATAATTAATAGCCTACTAACCAAAAAAAGTCCAGGACCAGGCAGATTCACAGCCAAATTCTACCAGAGGTATGAGGAGGAGTTGGTACCATTCCTTCTGAAATTATTCCAATCAATAGAAAAAGAGGGAATCCTCCCTAACTCATTTTATGAGGCCAACATCATCCTGATAACAAAGCCAGGCAGAGACAGAACAATAAAAGATAATTTTTGACCAACATGCCTCATGAACATCGATGCAAAAATCCTCAATAAAATATTGGCAAACCGAATCCAGCAGCACATCAAAAAGCTTATCCATTTTTTTTTTTTTTTTTTTAAAAAAAGGATGAGTTTGTGTCCTTTGTAGGGACATGGATGCAGCTGGAAACCATCATTCTTAGCAAACTATCACAAGAACAGAAAACCAAACACCGCGTGTTCTCACTCATAGGTGGGAACTGAACAATGAGATCACTTGGACTCGGGAAGGGGAACATCACACACCGGGGCCTATCATGGGGAGGGGGGAGGGGGGAGCGATTGCATTGGGAGTTATACCTGATGTAAATGACGAGTTGATGGGTGCTGACGAGTTGATGGGTGCAGCACACCAACATGGCACAAGTATACATATGTAACAAACCTGCACGTTATGCACATGTACCCTAGAACTTAAAGTATAATAATAATAAAAATTTAAAAAATTAAAAAAAAAAAAGCTTATCCACCATGATGAAGTGGGCTTCATCCCTGGGATGCAAGGCTGGTTCAACATATGCAAATGAATAAACATAACCCAGCATATAAACAGAGCCAAAGACAAAAACCACATGAATAGATGCAGAAAAGGCCTTAGACAAAATTCAACAGCCTTTCATGCTAAAAACTCTCAATAAATTCGGTATTGATGGAACATATCTCAAAGTAATAAGAGCTATTTATGACAAACCCACAGCCAATATCATTCTAAATGGGCAAAAACTGGAAGTATTTCCTCTGAAAACTGGCACAAGACAGGGATGACCTCTCTCACCACTCCTATTCAACATAGTGCTGGACGTTCTGGCCAGGGCAATCAGGCAAGAGAAAGAAATAAAGGGTATTCAATTAGGAAAAGAGGAAGTAAAATTGTCCCTGTTTGCAGATGACATGATTGTATATTTAGAAAACCCCATCATCTCAGCCCAAAATCTCCTTAAGCTGATAAGCAAATTCAGTGAAGTCTCAGGATACAAAATCAATGTGCAAAAACAACAAGCATTCTTATACACCAATAACAGACAAACAGAGAGCCAAATCATGAGTGAACTCCCATTCACAATTGCTTCAAAGAGAATAAAATACCTAGGAATCCAACTTACAAGGGATGTGAAGGACCTCTTCAAGGAGAACTACAAACCACTGCTCAATGTAATAAAAGAGGACACAAACAAATGGAAGAACTTTCCATGCTCATGGATAGGAAGAATCAATATCGTGAAAATGGCCATACTGCCCAAGGTAATTTATAGATTCAGTGCTATCCCGATTAAGCTACCAATGAGTTTCTTCACAGAATTGGAAAAAAAACTACTTTAAAGTTCATATAGAACCAAAAAAGAGCCTGCATTGCCAAGACAGTCCTAAGCCAAAAGAACAAAGCTGGAGGCATCACGCTACCTGACTTCAAACTCTACTACAAGGCTACAGTAACCAAAACAGCATGGTACTGGTACCAAAGAGAGATATAGACCAATGAAATAGAACAGTGCCCTCAGAAATAATAACACACATCTACTACCATTTGATCTTTGACAAACCTGACAAAAACAAGACATGGGGAAAGGATTCCCTATTGAATAAATGGTGCTGGGAAAATTGGCTAGCCATAAGTAGAAAGCTGAAACTGGATCATTTCCCTACTCCTTATACGAAAATTAATTCAAGATGGATTAGAGACTTAAATGTTAGACCTAATACTATAAAAACCCTAGAGGAAAACCTAGGTAATACCATTCAGGACATAGGCATAGACAAGGACTTCACGTCTAAAACACCAAAAGCAAAGGCAACAGAAGCCAAAATTGACAAATGGGATCTCATTAAACTAAAGAGCTTCTGCACAGCAAAAGAAATTACCATCAGAGTGAACAGGCAACCTACAGAATGGGAGAAAATGTTTGCAATCTACTCATCTGACAAAGGGCTAATATCCAGAACCTACAAAGAACTCAAACAAATTTACAAGAAAAAAACAAACAACCCCATCAAAAAGTGGGCAAAGGATACGAACAGACACTTCTCAAAAGAAGGCATTTATGCAGCCAACAGACACATGAAGAAAAATGCTCATCATCACTGGCCATCAGAGAAATGCAAATCAAAACCACAATGAGATACCATCTCACACCAGTTAGAATGGCGATCATTAAAAAGTCAGGAAACAACAGGTGCTGGAGAAGATGTGGAGAAATAGGAACACTTTTACACTGTTGGTGGGACTGTAAACTAGTTCAACCATTGTGGAAGACAGTGTGGTGATTCCTCAAGGATCTAGAATTAGAAATACCATTCGACCCAACCATCCCATTACTGAGTATATACCCAAAGGATTATAAGTCATGCTGCTATAAAGACACATGCACACGTATGTTCATTGCAGCACTATTCACAATAGCAAAGACTTGGAATCAACCCAAATGTCCATCAGTGACAAACTGGATTAAGAAAATGTGGCACATATACACCATTGAATACTATGCAGCCATAAAAAAGGATGAGTTCATGTCCTTTGCAGGGATGTGGATGCAGCTGGAAACCATCATTCTCAGCAAATTATCACAAGAACAGAAAACCAAACACTGCATGTTCTCAGTCATAGATGGGAATTGAACAATGAGAACACATGGACACAGGAAGGGGAAGATCAGACACCAGGGCCTGTTGTGGGGTGGCGGACGGGGGAGGGATAGCATTAGGAGATATACCTAATGTAAATGACAAGTTAATGGGTGCAGCACACCAACATGGCACATGTATACATATGTAACAAACCTGCACATTGTGCACATGTACCCTAGAACTTAAAGTATAATAAAAAATAAAAAAAATAGTGATGATAAAAAAGATATACATAGTAATACTTAGAGCAATCCCTAGAAAACAAAGGTATATAACGAATAAGACAATAGTGGGGATAAAAATGGTATAGTACAAAATGTTAAACTGGTCTAAAGGAAGGGAAGAAACAGGGAAAACAATTTAAAAAGGATGTGATGAATAAAAATATATAGCAAGTTTGAAGATTTAAGGTAAACTGTTTCCACATTAATTTGCTTACACTTGTCTTTTAAAAGTCAGAGTTTGTAGTTCTCCTTGAAGAGGTCCTTTACATCCCATGTAAGTTGGATTCCTAGGTATTTTATTCTCTTTGAAGCTATTGCAAATGGGAGTTCATTCCTGATTTGGCTCTCTGTTTGTCTGTTACTGGTGTATAAGAATGCTTGTGATTTTTGCACATTGATTTTGTATCCTGAGACTTTGCTGAAGTTGCTTATCAGCTTAAGGGGATTTTGGGCTGAGATGATGGGGTTTTCTAAACATACAATCATGTCATCTGCAAACAGGGACAATTTGACTTCCTCTTTTCCTAATGGAATATCCTTTATTTCTTTCTCCTGCCTGATTGCCCTGGCCAGAACTTCCAACACTATGTTGAATAGGAGTGGTGAGAGAGGGCATTCCTGTCTTGTGCCAGTTTTCAAAGGGAATGCTTCCAGTTTTTGCCCATTCAGAATGATATTGGCTGTGGATTTGTCATAAATAGCTCTTATTATTTTGAGATACGTTCCATCAATACCGAATTTATTGAGAGTTTTTAGCATGAAGGGCTGTTGAATTTTGTCTAAGGCCTTTTCTGCATCTATTGAGATAATCATGTGGTTTTTGTCTTTGGTTCTGTTTATATGCTGGATTACGTTTATTGATTTGCATATGTTGAACCAGCCTTGCATCCCAGGGATGATGCCCACTTGATCATAGTGGATAAGCTTTTTGATGTGCTGCTGGATTTGGTTTGCCAGTATTTTATTGAGGATTTCTGCATCTCTGTTCAAGATGGATTAGAGACTTAAATGTTAGACCTAAAACCATAAAAACCCTAGAAGAAAATCTAGGTAATACCATTCAGGACATAGGCATGGGCAAGGACTTCATGTCTAAAACACCAAAAGCAATGGAAACAAAAGCCAAAATTGACAATTGGGATCTAATTAAACTAAAGAGGTTCTGCACAGCAAAACAAACTACCATCAGAGTGTACAGGCAACCTACAGAATGGGAGAAAATTTTTGCAATCTTTTCATCTGACAAAGGGCTAACATCCAGAACCTACAAAGAACTCAAACAAATTTACAAGAAAAAAACAAACAACCCCATCAAACGTGGGCAAAGGATACGAACAGACACTTCTCAAAAGAAGACATTCATACAGCCAACAGACACATGAAAAAATTCTTATCATCACTCGCCATCAGAGAAATACAAATCAAAACCACAATGAGATATCATCTCACACCAGTTAGAATGGCAATCATTAAAAAATCAGGAAACAACAGGTGCTGGAGAGGATGTGGAGAAATAGGAACACTTTTACACTGTTGGTGGGACTGTAAACTAGTTCAACCATTGTGGAAAACAGGGTGGCGATTCCTCAAGGATCTAGAACTAGAAATACCATTTGACCCAGCCATCCCATCACTGGGTATATACCCAAAGGATTATAAATCATGCTGCTATAAAGACACATGCACACATATGTTTATTGTGGCACTATTCATAATAGCTAAGACTTGGAATCTACCCAAATGTCCATCAGTGACAGACTGGATTAAGAAAATGTGGCACATATACACCATGGAATACTATGCAGCTGTAAAAAAGATGAGTTCATGTCCTTCGTAAAGACATTGATGCTGCTGGAAACCATCATTCTCAGCAAACTATTGCAAGAACAGAAAACCAAACACCGCATGTTCTCACTCATAGGTGGGAATTGAGCAGTGAGATCACTTGGACACAGGAAGGGGAACATCACACACGGGGTCCTATTGTGGGGAGGGGGGAGGGGGAAGGATAGCATTAGGAGATATGCCTAATGTAAATGACAAGTTAATGGGTGCAGCACACCAACGTGGCACATGTATACATATGTAACAAACCTGCACGTTGTGCACATGTTCCCTAGAACTTAAAGTATAATGAAAAACATAAATAAATAAAAAATAAAAGTCAGAGTTTGGCCGGGCACAGTGGGTCATGCCTCTAATCCCAGCACTTCATCAGGGCAAGGTGGAAGGATCCCTTGAGGCCAGGAGTTCAAGGCCATCCATGGAAACATAGTGAGACCTTGTCTCTACAAATATAATTAATACTAGGCAGGCGTGGTGATGCACACCTCTAGTTCCCACTCCTCCTCTTGGGCCTGATGTGGGAAGATCACTTGAGCCCAGGAGGTCGAGGCTGCAGTGAGCTATGATCACATCACTGCACTCCAGCCTGGGGGACAGAATGAGACCTTGTCTCAAATGTAAAAAGTTAGAGATTGTAAGGCTGGATAAAAAGAACCAGAACACATTATATGCTGTTAAAATGAACCACAGTTTAAAAATAAATGAGTTAAAAGTAAAGGGTGTTAAAAGTAAAGAGTTAAAAGATATACCATCCAAACATGAATCACATGGAAACTGGAGGTGCTCAATTAATACCTCACAAAGCACACTTTATAGTGGAGATTCTTACAAGGGACAAAGTGAAACATTACGTAATAATCATAGAGAGGTGCATTGATTCAGATGATGGAAACACCATGGGAATGTATGCACCTTCAAAATACTGGAGGGAAAAACCGATACACAAGAAAGAAGAAATAAACACATCTGCATTTATAGTAGAAGACTTCAACTTTTCTCCCAGCAATTGGTAGAAAAAGTGTACAACAAAATTAGGATATATATGTGCAGAAGGTTTGAAGAACAGTATCAACCAACTTGGCCTAATTGATATTTATAGAACAACAGCAGAATATGCATTCTTCACAAGTGCACATGGAATGTTCACCAAGATAGACCATATTGTGGGCCGAAAAACAAATCTCAAAAAATTCTAAAGGAATGAAATATTATAAAACATGTTTTGTGACCACAAAGGAACTGAAATGGAAATTAGCTGTGGAAAGATATCTAGAATCCGTGAAATACTGGAAATTAAACAACACTTTAAAGTAATGCAGGGATGAAAGAAGAAAATGTAGGAAAATTTTAAAATGAAAACACAACATATCCAAAAATGCAAGATGACACACTAAAGCAGTGTACAGAGAAAAATTTATAGCATTCAATACTTATATCAGAAAGGAAGAAATGTCTCAAGTCAATTACCTGTAAGCTCCCACATTAAGAAACTAGAAAAAGAGTTGACTGGGCGTGGTGGCTCATGTGTGTAATCCCAGCACTTTGGGAGGCCAAGGCGGCCAGATCTCATGAAACCAGTAGTTTAAGACCAGCCTGGCCAACATGGCAAAACTCCACCTCTACTAAAAATACAAAAATTAGCTGGACATGGTGGTTGAGGCAGAAGAATCACTTGAACACAAGAGGTAGAGTTTGCAGTTAGCCAAGGTCACACCACTGCATTCCAGCCTAGGTGACGGTGGCAGACTGTCTCAGAACACAAACAACCAAAAAAAACCTAAATAAATAAATAAAAATAAGGAACTAGAAAAAATCAAATTATACCCAAAGCAAGAAGAAGGAAAAATTAATAAAGATAGGAAGGGAAATAAATTAAATAGAAATGAGAAAATTTATAGAAAAAAAATCAATGAAACTAGAAGTTGCTTTTTGGGGAGAATCAGTCAAATTAATAAACCTGCAGCCAGATTGATGAGACAGGTGGAGAGAGAGAGAATACAAATTACAAATATCAGTAATGCCAGAGGGCACATCAATACAGATCCTTCAGATATTAAACGTGTGATAGGGAACACGGTGAAAAGCACTATCCAAAAAATTATTTAATTCTTTATTTACTTGTTTTTGAGATGGAGTGTTGCCCTGTTGCCCAGGCTAGAGTGCAATGGCGTGATCTCAGCTCACTGCAACCTCTGACTCCTGGGTTCAATTGATTCTCCTGCCTCAGCCTCCCGAGTAGCTGAGATTACAGTCACACGCCACCATGCCCAGCTAATCAAAAAATTATGTTTTAAATGGAATGGGGAAATTCCTTGAAGGACACTAGCTAGCAAACCCCATTCCCACAAAAGAAATAGATGACATATATACCTGCTATACCAGTTAAAGAAATCGAATTCACTAAAACCAACAAAGAAATGAAACAAAGACTTTTCCTCAAATTTCACGTTTCTGGTGACTTCACTGGATAACTTTGCAAAACATTTGTGGAAGAAATGCTGTAGTTTCTACACAAACTCCTTATGATAATTGAAAAGAGATCACACTTTTCAAAGAATTTTACAGAGCCCGCATCACCCTGATATCAAAAGCAGACAAACATTATGAGAAAATAACATGACAGACTAATAGACTAATATAACTCATGTTCATAAAAGCATAGATTTATGTTTATGCTATAGTAATAGCAGTTCAAAACTAGGAATATATTACAAATTTACAACATCATAGCCAAATGAGATTCACCCCATGACTTGAATATATATATGAGTTTAGTGTAGTAATATGTACAAGATAAGTATGCAAAAGTCAACGTGATTTTTATATACCAGCAACAAAGAATTGAAAATTGAACATCAATACCACTTAATATAGCAGAGAAAAAAACCATGACATAGTTAGTGGTAACATTTAAAAAAATATGTGCAAAACCTGTACTCAGAAGCCTAAAAACGTTGCTGTGAAATATTAAAGCAGGCTGAAATCAATGGTGAGGTATACCATGTTAATGGATTGCAGCGCTCATGATTGTGAATATGTCAGTTTCTCCCAAATAAACTATACATTCAGTGTAAACACAATCAAAATCCGTGAAGACTTTTGTTTCTGTAAATTGACAAGCTGACATCAAAATTTATGTGGAAAAGCAAAGGGACTAGAATAGTCTAACAATTACATAAAGAACAAAGAATATTGGAGGACTCATTACCTATTATCAAGATGTATTTCATAACTGTGATAATCAGGACAGTGTGATATTGGCATAAGAAAAGAAATAAGGGGCCAAACCTAGACGTGTATATTCACATTAAGTTGATTTTTCCATAAGGTGCCAAGATGATTTAGTGGGAAAGGATGTTGTATTCAGAGAATGATGGTGAAACAATGGGACATTGACATGCAAACAAATGAACCTCAACCTTTGTCTCACGCCATATACAAAAGTTAACTCAAAATGCATCATAGAACTTAATGTAAAAGCTAATGTTATCACACGTCTAGAAGAAAATGTAGGAGAATCTGTGGCATTGTGTAAAACAAAGACCGTTGGGACACAAAAAGCAGAAACTATGAAATATAAAATTCATAATCTTTTAATTATTTATATACTTATGTGCTATCCTTATCCAGTCACTAGTTACTTTTTCAAGCATTATACATATTACATGAAGAAGTCATTAGAGTTCCAATTTTCTAGAACAATTTCCATTCAAATTTTATATACAGGCTCATGATGATGAAACCCCAGCATCACATTTAGGCTCCACAATACCCTGTAAGGAAAGCTGAATATTCATTACGCTCATAAAAATATTACCTCGCCCTGCCCCACAGACTCAGTCCTTGAGTCCCCGAGGAAATGAAGTGATAATCAAAAGATCATCCAAGGGGTCAAAGGTAGTCATGACACTGTATCTCTGGAACATGCTCCAGGGAAATGTGGGAACAGCAACAATATTAACAGCAAAACAGTAACAGCTAGAAATCATTGGAAACTTACCATATGCCATGGATTGTCCTCACAACTGTACATGTCTTCACTACAGTCAGTGCTCTAAACTGCCCCAAGTAGATGAATTTACTAGTAGCATTTCCATGGTACTAGTGGAGAAAGGAGTCACAGAGATGTTAAGTAACTTTCTCAGTGTCACCCAGCAGTGAGTGCTGGAGCCATAGGTCAGAGGCATCATGAAAAATTCTACTGTGCTGCATATTAGTGCAATCAAGAGTAAGATCCAAAGGCTATTGCAAATTATTTAGAATTTTATAGCATGAGACTGCACAGGTAAGAGACATTCGATTTCTTCAGAAATAGTTAAGGGATGGAGACTTGAAAGGACTGTCCTGGGTATCATTTGGAGATGGTGTTATTACAATACCAAGCAACATGTCAGTCTCCTCACTTGAAGGTCTTGGATTTGTACATCCGAGAACACACCAAACCTGTCCCTTCTATACCTTCACAAAGGAGAAATAAACTGTGTAGCTGGGAAAGGAGACTATTCCCTTGCTCTACTAGTTCTCAGACAAGTTTCCATGAAAGTTGGAAACTGGGATCCTTTAAAAGTAAAGATTCCATGATTTACACCTGCTAAATCTCATGTAGTGTGACCACAATAGTGCCTTAGGATCTGGGAACTCACTGCCCAGCCTCAGGAACTTTCAGAAACCTTATTAAATCGCTTAGGTAGCAAGACTGTCTGCAATATACCCACTCTTCCCACTCTTCCCAGGACAGACATGAGGTTGAGAAGAGTGACCCCAGAGCACACAGGAACACAGGCCAAGATGAATGCAGTGTGAAACTCACCATAAGGGTAGGGCTGAGAGACTTTTGAGAAGGCCTCACAACTCTGCCTGGCCTTTCTCCCTGAAGGCCTCAGTTTATCTCAAATCCCTTCTCTTCATGGGTGATGAATGGGGGGAATGTAAGAAAACAACCTTTTAGATCCCAAAATGGCATGGGCTCCTCTCAGGGACCGCTGAACACAAAGGATGGGAGGTGATGCAAGCTATCGTGCTCCTCCCACCAGCCTGAGATTCTTTCTGGCACCATCATGTTCTTCCACGGGAGCATAGGGCAATGTCAGTACTTAGAGCCAATGTCTTTCCTTCACTAACAGACACCTGCCCCTCACCTGTGGAGGTTGTCTCCCTTCTCCTTTCAGCTGTCCTTCTCCTGATCTCATCAGTGATTCCACAGCAGACAGCTGTCTATGGTAGCCTGACAACCTAGCCTGGCTCCTTTCTCCTGTGTCCCAGCCTGGAAAGGGCTGTCCTTGCCGAGAAGGACAGTCCTGGGATCTCAGAGCTGTGACTACCAAGGAACCATCCTGAACATCAATGTCCCATAGCAGTGATTGACCTTTGAAATGAAGCTTCACCACACACCCCAGCTGGCCCTGAAACACTTTCTTTTATTTTGTTTTATTTGAGATGGGGTCCCACTCTGTTGCTCAGCCTGGAGTGCAGTAGAGCAATCATGGCTCACTCCCAGGTTCAAGCGATGCTTCCGTCTTAGCCTTCCAAGTGGCTGGGACTACAGACACGCTCTACCACACCTGGCTGTTTTTAAAAATTTTTTGTCGAGACAAGGTCTCCCTGTGTACCCCAGGCTGCGTGAGCCACCATGCATATCCCCGAACTACTTTTTAAAAATATATACTTTAAGTTCTAGGGTACAACAGACACATGAACCACTTTCTTATCACAGAAAGCAAAGCAAGACAGAGGAGGAAGGTGCCTGTAACCCCTCTTGGGGAACATTGTGTCCTCCTTAGTGCCGTGTTATTTCCTTTGTACCAACGGCAAAATTCCCATTCTTTTGATGTAAAAAAGAAGTGCGAGGGTACTTCTTTTCAATTCTAAACTTGTGGTTTGTAGGCAGAATATCATTGCCTACTGTGGGATATTTTGGAAGTTTCCGAGTACAGCTGTGGTTGTTGCAATGATTGGTAGGATCTACTGGCATTTGGGGCTGAGCGTTACAGGGAGGCAAATATCTTTTTCCAGAGCCTTCAATAAACTGGATTTTCCATACATGTCACTTCCCTGTAAACTGAGGGAGGCTGATATGTTGCTTCATCTGGGAAATTATGAAAGACTTATTGACTACTTTGGAAAATCACATCACTGCAGGCCATTCCATTCTTGGATCCCACTCTGACACAACATTCCAGTGTCTGTTTGCTTTGCAACTCTTCGTGCTTGGGTGAAACAGTGAAGAGAATCCAACATACCTACCAACAGGATCTTTTCTCGGATGATGAGCTTCACTGCACACCCTAGCTGGCCCCAAACCACTTGTTTCTGTTGTTATGATATTGAGTTGTGTGGTGTTGACTGACCAGAATAGACTTATTCTTCATTGCATCACACACACCAAACAAGTTTTCAGCACATACTACTAACATAGGGTTGGCCTTGTCACATCTCAGTTATTTACAGATCAACTTCAGAATCCATGCCATGTCTGATACTCTGATACCAGCTACAGTGCTATTTAATTTACGTGTTTAAATCAAATCAGTTTCTGAAGTCAAATGCATTTTAAAAAGGTAGATTGATATTCCTACTTGAAATTCCAAAGCAGTTATCACACACTAGAGATGTAGTTGTAAAGAAAAATGGAATGAAAATATGTGAAATTTTAAAGGCATTAAGGAAAGATAACTACTAAATTTATCTGCAATGTAATGCCTGCATCTTGTTATTTCATTTATTCTTCATAGCAACTATTTTGTGTAAATATTCTAACTTCAGCTTTAGAAATGGGGAAACAGTCCCCTCAGCTATAAGTATCTTGCCCACCATCTCAAGGCCAGTGTGTAAGAGGCAGGATGGAATCCCATGGCTATGTCATGCCATGGCCTGTAAGGAGACAGTGTAGATAGGATCCAAGTAATTTTGCTTCAGCAAGTTGCCCTGGTTGCTTTCCCCTTTCTTCTACCTAGGCCCTAGTTCTTTCATCCAGCTCTATAGCCTAGAGAGTTCTCTCATATCTTGTGGCAAATGGGATATCCTAGCAAAGGATGCAGATAAAGAGATACATAGGGGAAGGAATGAAGGAAGAGACAGGGAGCTTCCATGTCGCCTATGGGCATGCTACCCTCCATGTGTTCAGCTAGGCAGAAGCTCTCTGAACCCTGTCTTTTCGGGTTTTGATGGAGGTTTTCATTATATAGGCATGATTGACTAAACTGTTGGCCTTCCATTGGCAATCAACTTAGCTCAGTCCCTCTTCCTGTCCTGAAGGTGGGATATGGGATTGAAAGTCCCAACCCTCTAATCCCCCATCCTAGAGCTACCTAGGAGCTTCCAGCCATCAGTCAACTCACTAGCATACTAAAAAACATCACTGTGTGGAGTTTCTAAAAATTGTAGTTGTATGACAGGAAGCAGGGTCCAGGACCAAATATGTATTTCACAATATCAACAGCTCAATCTGAATGCAAAGTTGTAAAAATGATACTATTTTTTATTTAAACAGAGTCTCAGTCATGCAGGCTGGAGTTGCAGTGGAGTGAACATGACTACCTACATCCTCGAACTCCTAGTCTCAAGGGATCCTCCCGCCTCAGCCTCCAGAGTAGCTGAGACTACACCTGCATACATACACGCATACATTCATGCATTCATTCATTTATTTTTGTACACAGGGTGTTTCACCATGTTGTCCAGGCTTGTCTCAATCTCCCAAGCATGAGCAATCCTGTTTCAGCATCCCAATGTGCTGGAATTACAGGCATGAGCCACTGCACCCAGCTAAAATTTCCAATAGCGTCTAATGTGTCCGAATAAATGAACAAAAGATGTGCAAGACTTCTTTGGAGAAAACAGGAAAACTTTATTGATATTTTTAAAAATCAAATATCTTAGAAAAATTCAGTTTGTATTTTTTCAGCTTGTCTTCATTTAAACCTGTGGTTGTCCTTCACCTGCAATAGAAACATAACAGGAGGGAACATTACTAGCAGAACTGTATTCAGATGAAATTAAAGGTATACAAAGGACACCAAAGTTTCAGTTTTATACAATGGACAAAACCAGAAGCCTAAGAGTCACTCTATGGCTAGCATTCAACTAAACCTCTGTAGAGACTTTGAAGATACACTTCGAAGCATATACACAAGCAATATTTTTTAAACACACCCTGCTTTTAGTGCTAGAAAGAAACAAAAGACAGTCTGAGATCAGAACACATTAAATCAAGTGAACCTATTAAAAGGGGCTTAAAGTAGATAGCAAACACTATATAGAGTTTTACTCAAAATACAACCAGGAAACAAAAAACCTAAGCAACAGAAGGAATTTGTGAAAAATGTAAAATTTAATGTTTTGGCTTGAAACTATGGTCTGGTTGTCCAATAGGCTGCTGTAAATAGTCTGACAATTATCTTTTGAGAAAACAGTAAATTTCACATTATGAAATTTCACAATAAGTAAGTGAAATGAATAGAAAGGCCAGTATTGATTGCACTTGTTTTTTGTCTATTGTGCGGAAGTGCAATAATATTGCTTTGGGCTAGTTTACCCCTCTGTGTGTTTTTTGTTAACAGAGAGTAAACATTTGCACCCAGTTTTCACCTGTAGTCCTCATGACAATACGGATAATGACACTTTTTTCACTGGAACGTATTCCCGTTTGTATAATTAATTAAATCATCATATAAGTTTTAAGGTATCATGATCATTATTGATATTAAAATGTGAAAGAGTTATACATCATAACGAGTGTTAAAAAAAAAAAAAAAACAAATGGAGAGGGAAAGGAAAACACAGAGTAAGAGAGCTGGAAAAGCTAAATATTCCCTTCTAAAAGGAACTGTTTCTGAAGGTCGACTAGAAAATTTCACAAGCTCATGCACAGTATTTGTGATCTTCAGGTATTCAGGTACTGCAGGCATATATCAAATAATGTAGGCATTCCTAGGATGTCACCCATTTCATCCATACTCTGAAAATATTAGTGTTCAAGAATGTACTCCCTGTCAATTATGCCCTACATTCAGTATCTGTGTCTTGTTCATATTCTGTGTTGTGCTTTTTCCATTTTCTTCAAGATTGTTTAAACTACTGGATGCTCTCTTCCTAGATATTTCCCAAAAGAATAATCTGTTAAATTTATTACTTTTGGATTAGTTTTCCTTTTGTTAATGATTCATACCTTTCATTTACTGCCTGTTCCTTTTCCCTTTTTATTCTGTGACTCTTTTATTATTTTTATGTCTTAGTATTATTTTCTTGTATCATTTAATTTGTTATCTATTTTAATAAGATATGCATTTAACGCTACGACCGTCTTAAGAATATAATTGAAGCTTGTTCAATAAGCTCCTGGAAATGGTCTACAAACTATCTATTAATGTAATTAGTCTAAGGGAGCAGTTCAGCAGTGTGGAGTAAAAACATTTAGATAATTTCTCCCCTAAAAATGCAGTGCTTCTTTTAAATTCAGAAGTTCTTCTAATTAAGTCAGCAATTTGAAAAACATTTGTAAAAGATACTTATGTGGACCACTCAGGACTTAGTATGTTTTAGTCTTTGAACTTTAAGTCGTATCATCTGATGACTTAGGGCAGAAACCTGTAATACATAACCTCTGATATGGTTAGAGGTTACCAAATGTGTCTTCAATCTAATTACACACAGTAGCTCATGAAGACTGACAGGAGGGCAGGGAGCATGCTTAGCACAGGCATCTTCCAACCACCTTAAGCATCACTGACCTACATGCAGGCTCCCTACTTCATGGGCCATAAAAACTTGACTGTCCCTTTCCATTTTATTATTCAGTCATTCAAGGCTTCACTGCAGGAAGACTTCAAAATGCAATCATTGGGTCCAGCGAGGGAGGTGGTTCACACCTGTAATCCCAGCATTTTGGGAGGCTGAGGCAGGTGGATCACTTGAGGTCAGGAGTTCAAGCCCAGACTGGCCAACATGGTGAAACCCTGTCTCTACTAAAAATACAAAAATTAGCTGGGCATGTTGGCAGTCACCTGTAATCCCCAATACATGTGAGGCTGAGGCGTGAGAATCGCTTGAACCCTGCAGGTGGAGGTCACAGTGAACCGAGATTGGACCACTGCACTCCATCCTGGGCCGCAGAGCGAAACTCCGTCTGAAAAAAGAAAAAAATGCAATCATAGTTTAAGAGCCTGACAGAATTCAGGATATGACAAAATCCAAGAACACTCATTAAGATCTCCATACCTAAAAATAAACATCAAGCAGAGTGCCCGCACATTTTCTTAGGAGCAATGAAATCTCAACTCAGATGTTATAATCAGACTGAAGCTGATTGTTACGACAAACAAATCATGAAAATCACAATATCTTTGTATTCTCTCCAACAGAACCAGAGCATGCAGAAATCAGCAATGAAATGATTTTAATCTATCTGATGTGCATTCACTACTTTCAATAAAAGCAAAAATGGGTGTAGGATTTATGTGATTTGTCCAGAATCTCACAAATTATGTTAAAGCTGGTACGAGAATCTCCTTCAGGGATCAGCATATTTCATACAAAGAGGTATTACAAGTGCATTATGTTTTTGTGAAAAGCAGAAATCACAAAATAATCTGAAAATTGTTAGCTGTTGGTTATACTCAGAAGTAACAAAATGCTTTGCTATTTGATGATTCAATATGGCTTTGACCCAATTTGTGTCTGTATCTGATAGTGTTTCAGTTTTGCAGACAGGCTTGTGGGGTCTGAACTACCTTCCAAATAAAGTCTGCATTTGAATTCTGTTTTTAAAAGGGCAGTAATATTCTCTCTTTTTATTATCAAAACTATAATATTGTGGCATACAGAAAGCATGTAATTTTGAATCTTAATGGGTAACATACCTCCTTCTGGCATTTTAAATTGCTCTGATTTTGGCAGAATCTTCCCCAGGACACCAGGACCATCTCTGCATTCATCCCCAGTCTTTGACTGAGACAACTCCTGGAGATCAGCTTCCAGGTCAGGAACTAAAAAATACCAAGGATGTCGACTGGAGCAGCCAAACAAGAATGATAAATAAGGAACTGATCCTATTCTTTTCCTCAGTGTTATGCAATAAAAGCCTATAGGCTACTGTGGTAATAAATGTGAAGCAAAGATGTCCCACGTTTGTTTTCCTGTATTATGATATCTTACCTTAAATGACAATCTGAGGATAAGTCTCAGCACATCTACATTTCCCATACTTTACCATTGTGTATTATAAACACACAGCTACCTAGGAAAACTGAGGACAGCCTCACGGGTAGCATTTTAATCATAACTTAAATGTAATTTTCTGAAGGATTAGATCAATGTATTGGTGAGCCTATGACAAATCTTATGGTCCTGACACTCATCTCCTGTTGAGGTATCTTGAAAATGTTGGGGTTAAACTTTATTAAAGTAATTCTTAGATCCAAAGGCCCTATATGTGACTTTCCATACATGAATGTCCTTAAGAAAAAAGTACGAAATATAACAGCAAAATCACTGTCTTCCAGTGGGAGTACGGGAACTGAAGCGCAAAGAAATTAATGGGCATTGTTGACAGTCATATTCTGGAAACCCCTTAACAGGGAATTGCTAAAATAATCCATGGCCCAAATTCTGTCTCTGATTAGTTTGAAAATGCTATCTGTTGAGAAAACAATTTGTTTCATGATAATCTTATCGTACTTGGAGTTTTCTAATTATAAAAATATTGAAACAACTTTTAAAAGCCCCTTCACAATCCTACTAATATAGTTACCTGTACTCCAGCATCCTGAATTATCCACCTTTTACCAAACACACTGTCAAAAATATACACCAAAGGAAACAGTGGCTTTCATTCATTGACCTCTTTTCTAGAATTGCTATCCTGCTTCACTGAACTGCATTTTGTCCGGAGCCAATACTGAAGTACCTTATAGTACAGACTCATTTGAGTGTTAAGCATTTTTAAGCAAAATCATTTCCATTTTCTAAAATAGATGGTAGGAAAAATGCAAACCTTGGAATAAAATATGAATTCCTTCTCCATAAGTCAAGTTTTCTTGGTATTCTTGGTAAGTCTCAATCTCTGAGCCTCAGTTTTCTTATTTACTTATTTATTTATTTATTTATTTATTTTTGAGATAGAGACTCGCTGTGTCATCAAGAATGGAGTGTAGTGACGCAATCTCGGCTCACGCAACCTCTGCCACCTTTGCTCAAGCAATTCTCCTGCCTCAGCCTGCTTAGCACCTGGGATTACGGGTGTGTGCCACCATGCACAGCTATTTTTGTATTTTTAGCAAAGACAGGGTTTCATCATATTGGCCACGGTGGTCTCGAACTACTGACCTCAAGTGATCCACCCGCCTTGGCCTCCCAAAGTGCAGGGATTGCAGGTGTGAGCCACCTTGCCCGGCCTCAATTTTATTTATAAAATGAAGTTAACATCCCTTTGCAAATGGGCTTTATTTGGGGTGTTACAAGGTAGGGTGACTTGCACTCCACATGCTATCAAAGGGTGCTTACAACACTGTGAACACCATGGCTAAGAAAGTCTTACTGCAACATCCTAAGAATATCAAGTTAAGCAGGTGATATAATGTGCATTTTTATACTACCAATTAAATGGTTTCATCTGATTTAAGAAGGACTATATTTTCAAGTACACAAAATGAATCTCGAAGAGAAAGAGAACATTCATCATATCCAGGAACTGCAGGAAGCTGCAAGCTACACCCATCACGGTTCCAGCCAACTCTCAGCAAATGTTTGACATCCTTTCCTATTGTTTCTTTCCTCCTGTTACTTGTCATGGCATAAGGCATGATGCACACATAAGCCTCCTCCCTCCATCCTCCTCCCTTCCCATCACCTTGAATCTCAGCTGCACCCTGATCTTCTTCTGTCTTCTGACCAGGTGTACGATCCCGACTTTCAGCTGGTGATTCTTCTTGTTGAGGTTCTGGCATACTGGGCTCCTGCGACAAGGGGGTGTGTGTGTGTGTGTGTATGCATGCGCAGATAAAAAAAAAATTTCTGATCAATGCATGTCAATAATATGAATACACAGATTACTTAGATAACTTCTGATCATATGCATGTTTAAAGACATGCTCCAACACTATCCCAACACTATTCCACGTACTTATTCTTCATTAAGTTACTCTTCCCATAGAGAGGTTACTCTAAGATCGTTACCCTCAACGGCTTTGGAAGCCATTTTAATTTATGTTGGATTGAGTGGGTGTAATGTGCTATGAATAAGGATGAGGAGGAAATCACCAGTCAAATCGAGGAACACAAATTCACACACCCAGGCAAAACTATTATGTAGTCCTCTTGGGTTACTCTTTCCTTCATGAGATGCCATGATCATTTTTTATCAACATGGGAGACCTTTATCCGCGTATCTATACTCATTCCACAACACTACCACAAAAAGAAATTTCTGCTAGTAGAAAACATCAAATGTTAAGTCACTCACAAGCATAGGCCCAATCAGCTGAGCAAGTCGTAAACATCGTCTTGGTCTATAACGTCTTCCTCGCCAACTCATATTTCAGTCTGCAAACAGAATAGTGTGCACTTTGGGAAGCTGAGGCGAATGGATCACCTGAGGTTAGGAGTTCGAGGCCAGCCTGGCCAAAATGGTCAAACCCTGTCTCTACTAAAAACACAAAAACTTAGCCAGGTGTGGTGGAAGGCGCCTGTAATCACAGCCAGTCTGGAGGCTGAGGCAAGAGAATCGCGTGAACCCTGGGGCGAATGTTGCAGCCAGCTGAGAACACGCCATTGCACTCCAGCCTGGGCAACAAGAGCAAAACTCCGTCTCAAAAAAACCAAACCAAAACAAAACAAAACAAAAAACAGGATACTGTGATGGAAGAATGCACATAAGTGGATACTACATTTGAGCACTTCCAAATGTTAACTTGAAACTTTTAAAAATTTAGTAAAACATTGAAAAGTAAGTCAGAAAGCATGTGTAAGTGTGTATGCTTTCAGAATCGAATACTTGCACAGTCACATATGTTTGTCAAGCTAGCTGAGCAATGCCTTGGGGCTTATGGCAGGAGGCACACGGTTATTCCAATGTGGTTTGGTTTCATAATTGGACTCTCCATTGTGAGACATTTAGGAAAATACAGCTTGAGATTTAAAATTAAATTACCCAGTGCTTTTGTCACACACCCATTTGTTAGGCCTATTTCCTCCCCAAAATCGAGTTGTGTTGGAATGCAGAGCCCTGCCCGCCCATTCGAACTTCCAAGATGGAATTGAGAAGTTGCCACATAACACTGGGCGGTCCTCACCGGGTGGGCACCTCTGCGGTTCGTTATACAAACCTTGGGGTCACACAGTCACCAGCCCGGAGTGTTCCCACTTTCCAGGCCCCTTCCTTACTGCCCATGACATTTCAGGCCTGATCCAACTTGGGGAGTCAACTTCTGTTGCAAGTTCCAAGCGTTTCTGGGACTGGAATACCGCCAACAACAACAACCCAGCATTGCCCCAGCTTCCCCTAATCCCTCTCCCACTCTGAGGCCCTCCTTCTTCCTTCTGACCCCGACAAGACAAGAAGACCCATAGTTGCGGGACCGCATTGGAAGGACGACAACATCAAGGCCCTTCTCACTCAGTCACCAATCACACAGCCCGACCCTCCAGAAGCCAGCTGGTTCCTCCCCACTCTCACACACACTTCAACTCCCAGTTGGATCAGCCTGTGGACCTACCCGCCGCCTCTCCGTAAGGAAGAAAGAATCCAGACCTCAGGGACACTAGCTGCAGGCTCACAGCTCCACGGAGTTCACCACGTGGGCAAAGGAGCCAATGGGAAGACGCCCAGTGAACATGCGCACTAACCGGACACCACAGGAGCATGCGCAGTGAGGTCCCCTCTTGCCTTAAGAGTTGCACTGCCCTTCCTTGTGCCCCCATGCCCTGTCCTCTGCTCCTTCCAAGGTCCCCACTAAGGACTTTGGAATCCATCCTCTCTGTGTGGTTTTTTTATGCCTCTGAGACTGAAATACCCCAAACAATGTCACTCTTCAATTCATTCCATGTTCATCTGACCCTCCTCCCCTCTATGGCCTTACTTCCTCCCCTGCCCAGGATCCCACAACAGCAAGGCCATGGTGATGTCACTGCCTTTTAGCAGAAGGATGACGACCTCTATGAGGCCGTGGACCTAGTGGTCCAACCCATGGGAAGCCCTTCCACTTTCCCTCACACTCACTGGCACTTCAATTTCTGGGAGGACTGATTTGCTGTGTCATAGTTCCCAAGAAAGTAGTCATGACGTTTCCTTCCACAGCTCTGCAGGGACAGAAGGCAGACAGCAAGGCACACGGGCAGCAGGAACTTGCTTAGCAAGGGGCATGCCCACTGAGTCGGCTACCTGCAGGGCAGATCATGGTTTTCCTGCTGTTCTCATACCCTCATCCACAAGGTGTTTGTAGTAGTGGAAAGAAAGAGACTTAAGGGAGCTTTAGTTTTTCTTTGCCCAAAGAATCTCATGCGTTGAGAAACGTTTGGAACACACTGTCCCTTGTCACCCTTAATGGACACTTAAAGGAGGATGTGTCTCAGAAAAACCTGTTGTAAAAGAAATAAACTATTTCTCTTTATTTATTTATAAAAGCTTTTTTTTTTTTTTTTTTTTTTTTTCATACAGGGTGTCACTTTCTCACCCAGGATGGATGGAAGTGGGATGACCATACCTCACCAAAGCGTGGATCTCCTGGACTCAAATAGTCCCCATGCTGCAGCCTCTCAGATGGGTGGTACTACAGGTGCGAACACCACACCTGGACAATTAATTTACTTTTTAGAGTGTAGTCTCTCAGTCTGTTTCCATGCTGTTCTCCAATTCCTGGGCTCAAGCGATCCTGCCACCTTGACAAATTTTTATACATGCTTTGGTTAATCACGTTATTCCTCTGGTTCTCAGTTTTCTGCCATGCTTCTAATGAATGTAATGGAATATACTCTTCTGCAGACTAAATATATTCACACATGCTTAATTTTTGTGGGGGTGTGTTTTTGCACATTTAAATCTCTGGGCTAGTGACTGATTTGCCTGAATATACCTGTAGGTCATTCAGATCATGTATTTTGATTCAGAAATATACATACATATTGATGACAGGATCTAGGCGCCATGATGCAAAGCAGTGGTGACTAACTGGATCATATACTGTACTCTCCAAATATCAGCTAAATAGCCTGTTCATAAGACAGGGCTGACATTATTTGCATAATGTTGTAAGGGAGAGCACTACCTCGACAGAGGCACTAGTATGTCAGACGTTGAAGGGATTTCAGTATATTTATTCTGATTTTGAAATCTGGTGTAAAGTGGGTTTTTTAAAGTGGGGGATTGTTTGATTAAAGGTAGGTAGGAATCAAAATGATTCAGGATTGGTGGAGCCAAGAAGACAAAGATTTTTAGGCAATGATTCAATGAGTTTTGTTATTGAAAAATGTCGTTTGACACTTTTGACTGAAGAATTGATGGATCTTTTAGGCAGCTGTTGAAATGAACAGTAAAGTTCTTTGCAACTTTTATTTTCCTAGGCAAGAGATCGCTGCATTAGTAAAGTTATGTTGATGAAGCCAGTGGAGTATAAAATCTCCTTAAGGTAGACAGTAAGCTGTGGACATGATTCCTATTCTCATTACCTTTGTATTCTTTAGCGGTTTAATGTGGGAAATAGTGTATGGAAAGAGAGGATAGAAAGGGGGCCCTGATCAGAATGCAGCCTTTTATAAACAAATTACAATATACTGCTGAAATGATGCCTATATTGTTCCTCTAGCTGGGCTTCTTTCAGGGAAATACCTTGAGTTGGAAAAGAAAGGTAGCTGAATCTCTCTCTGTCTCTCAAAAGCAACTTGAGTAGGAATTGTGGTGTTTCAAAAAGATTTTAAAAAAGTGAGAGCAGTTGTAATCATGATCTCTTATTAAATTTACCTTTTATCTTTTTATTTTTTCTTGGCAAGCACACTATCATTATTAAATTTTACTTTCTTTTTTTCTTATTAACTCCAGTTTTTAATATAGTGCACTCAGAAGTGCTCAAAGAATGGGAGATGGGAGATAGTGATTTCTTACCAACTTTCTTTAAATACTTAGAGGAGTTCAATGTAATTCAATATTAGTAGTTGATGTTTGATCATACTGAGCTATAATCCTGGTAAATTGCCAATCATACTAATTGTTGTTATGCCTCAGCTTTTATGTCACTATAAGGCTTAGATAAATGACACAATGACCTAGAGATAGAAAGAAAGATTCTGAGATATTGCCTTTTTTTATTTTCAAGTTTTACTTTACTTTCAGGGGTACAATGTGCAGCATGTGCAGGTTTGTTACATAGGTAAATGTGTGCCACAGTGATTTACTGCACACATCATCACATCACCCAGGTATTAAACCCAGCATACACGAGCTATTCTTCCTGATCCTCTTGCTCCTCCCACCCCCGCCCTCCAGTAGGACCCAGTGAGTGATGTTTCTCCCATGAGTCCATGTGTTCTCATCATTTAGCCCCCACTTATAAGTGAAAATGTCCGGTATTTGGTTTTCTGTTCCTGCATTAGTTTGCTAAGGACAATGGCCACCACAATGATCCATGTCCCTGCCAAGGACAAGATCTCATTCTTTTTATGGCTGCATAGTATTCCATGGTGTATATGTACCACCTTTTCTCGATCTGGTTTATCATTGATCAGTTGGACATGTCAAATATCACAAAGACACATGGTATTTGCTGTGAGAAACATCATAGTGTGGTAGGGCAGACAGACAAACAGAAGAGCAGGTGAAGTGCAAAGGAGAAACAAAGGGAAGGGAACCAGAGGAATAAAAACAATGTAGTGGCCACGAGACAGGAGAAAACAACACAATTTTTTTTAAAAAAGATAATCTTTCTCCATTGCCTTTGCCACTTTTCTGAAAATCAAATTATTAGCTTTGTGAGTCTATTGCTGGCTCTATTTTGATCTGTTGATTTTTCCACGACACCACACTGTCTTGAATACTGGAGAAGTAACACAATTGCCATATGGGGCTGGATGATTAAAAATCATAATCAACAACTTCTTGCAATTCTCCTGACTCAATGCAGCACCCTCACCGTAGCTGAGGATTGCATGTCTACCATATTCTCAGGGGCATCGCTCCTGCAGTGATCACTCCTCTCTCCTGAACCATCAATGGCTCCCTCCATATTGAAGCAATCCCTAGGCTAAAAAAAGGGGAAGTCACCTTCTTCCAATGCACTGACAACATAATCAATCAATAAACAAAATAGAATTAATGTGAATCTTGATATCATGTAAGGTGAATTCCCCAAAGTTCTACTTCAGAATTGTTTTGGATATTCTAATTCATTTTCCTTTGTAGATAATTTTGAAAATGAACTCCAGTGAAGTGTGTTGCATAAGTTCATACAGTTTTCCTTTGCAGAGCAAGAGTTAAATGTGTTAGTAACTACAGAAGGACATGGGTGAAGAAGGTGAGTTTTCCCATAGCTTGGGGAATGATCCAATGTAGAGGGAGTAGTTGATGGTCAGGAGAGAGGAGTGATCATTGTAGGACCAAAGCCCGTGACAAGGTGGGAGGCATGGTATCCTGACCTGAGGAGAGGGTGCTGGCTTTAGTTAGGAGCATTGTATGCAGAAGAGCAGCAGAAAATGTCTGTGAATCACTGAAGGTGAGGGTGGCCTTGGGGATCCCTGACACAGTGGCAGCAACCATGTGAGTCACCAGCAAGACCCTGACTCACTACAATATGGTGGAAGCCTTGTTTGAATAAAGGAAGAGTGAAAGAGGAGAGTCCTGGGGGACTATGGATTCCCCCATAGTATGAAGCAACAGCTGAGCTCTTGTCTTTTGTGAAAAATACATGTACTCACAGCATTTAACAATAATCCCTCCAACTACAAGAGAACTGGCTCACTGGATCCATCAACCACTGTTGTGCACAAGATAATGCATGGAGAAAAAGTGTGCCCTGGTGTTGACTTCAATTTTTGTTTTCTCCTGCAGGCAGGTAGAGACAGGACACAATTGTTGCCAATAAACTTCCAGTAGGCCAAAAATCCCGAACGTTTGAATTGCTCCTTCCTTTAAAGTGGGAGGGGAAAAAAAATCATTTCCTGGGCTGGAACAAAGACTTAGATAAACCTTAAGCCTTAGATAAGGAAAAAAAAAAGTGAGAAAAGGGCCACATGCAGAGGCTCACACCTGTAATCCCAGTATTTTGAGAGGCTGAGGGAAGAGAATCACTTGAAGCCAGGAGTTCAAGACCAGCCTGGGCAACATAGTGAGACCCCTGCTCTACACAATTTTTAAAATTAGTTGGTCATTGTGGCACGTGTCTGTAGTCCCATCTACTCAAAAAGATGAGGCAGGAGGATCGCTTGAGCACAGGAGTCCTAGATTGTGGTGAGCTATAAGTCCTCCAGTGTACTCCAGCCTGGGGAAAAGAGAGAAACCCTGTATCAGAAAGGGGGTGTGGGTGTGTGAAAACACTTTCCAGCCTTGTCTTCAGCTGGGCTGCCACTGCTGCAGCCTCCTCCCAATATTTGAGGCAGGATCTCTCTTGGTCATGGTACTTGTAACTCTGTAAATATTGAATTTAGTGCTAGGGGTTTGATGGAAATTACAATGAGATAAAGAAAACAGGTACAGTTGTAAAATGCCTTTGTATTTTGTGGCTATTCAATCTGAAAGTGTGATATTGGTGGATGGGGTCCAGCAGTTTGACTAATTAATGCAATTGTCACAAGCAAGGAATTCATCTTTTCTACACTTCTCACTGGATAAGTGATAGAGACAAAAGGGATGGAGATTATGCAAACTGATTTTTACAATTGTCACAAATTCAGGATTTCATCCTGACCATTTCTTAAATATGATGAATCTTTTCACTAAATTTATATTATAATGTGTTTTTCTGCACCTGTTTTGTCCCTTCTGCTTACAAGCCTTCCAGAAAAAAAAAGAAAAAAAGTCTGGAGGAAGAAGCAGGAAGATTAAAGAGATAAAAACTTTTCATCATGGAATACTCCAGGCTGATTTTCTAACAGTTGGAGAAAATAGCACATGAGGAGAGGCAAGAGAGGGAAGGAAGACATCAGTTGTCTCCATTTTTCAAAATTGTTCTTGGAAATTCTGCACTTTTCCTCAAGAAATACTTCCCACGTAGGCTTTCCAAACTGCTGTGAGCCAACACTGAAATCACAATGACTGCTGAGCCATGATCACCTTACAGTTTGTCAGGGAAATCAGTTACCAACCGAGAGGTTTAAATGTGCAATAACACAACCTTTGAAAAGCATACAAGTGTGAACTGATCGAGTCTACAGCATGTATAAAAAGCATGTATAAAAATTGGGTGAGATGGGAGAATCACTTGAAGCCGTGTGTTTGAAAACAGCCTGGGCAACAGAGTGACACCCAGCATCTAAAAAAAAAAAAATTAAATGCATTAGGTGGGCATGGTGGCAGACACCTGCACTCCCTGCTACTTGTGAGGTTGCAGTGTGAGGACGATTGCTTGAGTGCAGGAGACGGATACTGCAGTGAGGCATGGTCATGCCATTGCCTTCCACCCTGGACAATGGAAGAATGCCCTAAGTAAAAAGCATGTGTAAATATAAACACAAAACTCTTTATTTCTGTCACAAAATGTCTTTCTGAGACACACCCTCCACTAAGGGTGACGTGGTACTCTGTGTTCCCAACGTTTCTGGATGCATGAGAATGGTTGGGCAAGAGACAAAAAAAAAAAGCTCTTGCATTTCTTTCTACTACAAACACCCTGGAATTCAGGTGTGGGGACAGCAGGAAAACCCTGGTCGGCCCTGCCTGTGCCTGACTCACCATGTCTACTATAGAGACACATGCACACGTATGTTTATTGCAGCACTATTCACAATAGCAAAGACTTGGAATCAACCCAAATGCCCATCAATGATAGACTGGATTAAGAAAATGTGACACATACACACCATGGAATATGATGCAGCCATAAAAAAGGATGAGTTCATGTCCTTTGTAGGGACATGGATGAAGCTGGAAACCATCATTCTCAGCAAACTAACACAGGAACAGAAAACCAAACACTGCATGTTCTCACTCATAAGTGGTAGTCGAACAATGAGAACACGTGGACACAGGGAGGGGGACATCCCACACCGGGGCCTGTTGGGGGATGGGGGTCTAGGGGAAGGATAGCATTAGGAGAAATACCTAATGTAGATGACGGCTTGATGGGTGCAGCAAACCACCATGGCACGTGTATACCTGTGTAACAAACCTGCATGTTCTGCACACGTATCCCAGAACTTAAAGTATAGTAACAATTTTAAAAGAAAGAAAATGGTTCACGGCAAGGTGAGGTGGCTCAGACCTCAAATCTCAGCACGCTGGGTCATCGAGGCATGAGGATTGTTTCAGCCCCAGAGTTCAAGACCATCCTGGGCAACATAGAGAGACCCTGTCTTTACAAAAAACTGAAAAAGTATATACCCAGGCATGGTGGAACACGCATGTAATTCCAGCTACTTGTGAGGCTGAGATGGAGGGATTGCTTGAGTCTGGGAGGTCAAGGCTGCAGCGAGCTATGATTTCTCCACTGCACTACAGGCTGAGCAACACAGTGACAGCCTGTCTCAAATGAGATGAAAAGAAAAGAAAGTGCTTCAGGGCCAGCTGTGATGGGTGATGAAGCCTCATTTCAAAGGTCAACCACTGCCATGGGACACTGATGCAATGGATGGCTCTGTAGTAGTCATGGCTCTGGGATCCTGGGACTGATGTCATTCCACTCGGCGAGAGCAGCCCTCTCCAGGCTGGGACACAGGAGGAAGGGGCCAGGCTAGATCAACAGGCTACCAGGGACACCTGTCTGCTATGGAATGGCAGATGGGATCAGGAGAAGGACAGCTGAAAGGAGGAGAGGGGAGACGCACTGCTCAGGTGAGGGGCCGGTCTCCTAAAAAGGGGAGTCATTGGCCCTAGGTCGTGTCATTGCTCTAGGTCCCCATGGAAGCACATGATGGTGCAAGAAGGAAATCAAAGCTGATGGGAGGGGGACAACAGCTTGCATCATGTCCCATCCTATGTGTTCAGTGGCCCCTGAGAGAAGCCCATGCCTTTTGGAGATCCAAAAGGTCATTTCCTGACACAACTCCATTCACCACCCATGAGGAGCAGGGATTTGAGATAAACTGAGGCCTCTGGGGAGAAAGGCCAGTAAGAGTTGTGAGGTCTTCTCATAAGATGCACCGCCTTACCCTTATGGTGAGTCTCACACTGTGTTCCTCATGTCCTGTGTTGCTGTGTGCTCTGAGGTCACTCTTCTCAACCTCATGTCTGTCCTGGGAAGAGTGGATATATTTCAGACAGTCTTGCTACCTAAGGGATTTAATAAAGTTTCTTGAAGTTCCCTAGGCTGGGCAGTAAATTCCCAGATCCTAGGACACCATTGTGGCCACACTACATGAGCTTCCCTGGGTGTGATTCCTGGAATCTGCATTTTTAACAGATCTTGGGTTCTAACTTTCATAGAAACTTGTCTGAGAATGGCTAGAGCAGGGGAATAGTCTGCTTTCCCAGCTCCACAGCTTCTTTCTCCTTTGTGAAGGTATAGAAGGGACAGGTTTGTAGTATATAAAATTTTAAAAATTTATGCATGGCCTCTTTCATAGTTTGTGCTTTTTGCATCCTGTCTATCTTTATCTTACATGATGCCGCAGGTTCCCTTACATTTTCTTCTACAAGTGTTGTAATATTAGCTTTCACATTGAGTTCTATGAAGCATTTTGAGTTAACTTTTGTGTATGGTGTGAGGCAATGGTTGAGGTTCATTTGTTTGCATGTCAATGTCCGACTCTTCCAGCACCACTCCTGGAATAAAACATCCTTCCCCACTGAATTATCTTGGCACTTTATGGAAAAATCCCTTTAACTTGAATGTATAGGTATAGCTTCGGACTCTCATGCCTTTTCTTTTGCCAATATCACAGTGAAAACTGTGATTAGCACAGTTGTCAAATGCATCTCGATATCAGGTAATGTGAGTCCTCCAATATTCTTTGTCCTTTATAAAATTGTTAGATTATTCTAGTCCCTTTGCTTTCCCATATAAATTTTGAAGCCAGCTTGTCATTTTATAGCAACAGGAGGCTGCAGGGATTTTGACTGGTTTACATTGAACATACAGATTATTTGGGAGTAACTGACATATTAATTCTGAGTCTTGCAATCCGTTAACGTGGCATGTCTCTGTATTTATTTCAACGAGGTTTCATATTTTTCTCAAATGTTTTTTAGGCTTCTGAGCACGGGTCTTACACATATTTTGTGAAATTTTACCACTACGTATTTCGTGGGGGTTTTGCTGCTATGTTAAGGGATATTGATTTTCAATTTTCAATTGTTTGTTGCTGCCATATAAAAATAACATTGACTTTTTCATGCTCATCTTCTACCATGTTACTTTGCTAAACTCACAAATGGGGAAATTCCATTTGGCTATGATGTAAATCTTTTTATATTGCTAGTTTTGAACTCTGGTTAATTGTTTTATACAGAGTTTGTGTCTGTTCGTGAGTTACATTGGTCTGTCATGTTATTTTCTCATGATGTTGTCTGGCTTTGATATCAGGCTGGTGCTTGCTCTGTAAAATACCATGGTAAGTGTGGCCTCTCCTCAACTACCTTGAAGTGTGTGGAGAATTGGCGTTATTTCTTCCAGAAACATTTGGCAGAATTATCCAGTGGAGTCACCAGAAACATGAGGTTTAATTGAGAAACATCTTTACTGTATTTCTTTGTTGCTTTTAGTGAATCCAATTCCTTTCATTGATATGTGGCTATATATGTCATTTATTTGTTTTTTTAACGTTGAATTTGTGTCATTTTTTGTTGGTATTTAGTAGGTGTATATACTTGTGGGATACTTGGCATGTTTTGATGTAGCTTGCAATTTGAAATGAGGACACGATGGAGATTGAGGTATTCCTCCTCTCAAGTATTTATCCATTGAGTTGCAAATAATCCAATTATACTGTTCACGTTATTTTAAAATGTACAGTTACCCCCTTTTTTTCCTTTTAGCACTTGTCCACTGTTTATTCATTGGAAGGAAGGCCCGGTCCTAGGTAGACTCAACCTCTCCTGAGGAACCGTGGAGCCAAAGGCAGGAGGCTTCCAGAATGCTTAGACTCTGATCCCCCTTACTATCACCCTGAGGCTTGTCTCACCAAAGCTGCCTTCTGTCCATACTTGTCTCACTGGGTCTACAAGGGAATCCTCCCACAAGTCCGGGGTCCAGTGTGGTCACTCCTGATGGATGTCAAGAAGGGGAAGGCCAGAAACCTAGGGAAATACCTCGTTTGGCCCTACCACAGCTGGCCAGAGCAGGACAAACATGCCATGCCATGTGAGAAGCCCAGTTACCCAGCTGGAAGGAAAGTCAGTCCTGAGGGGGTGGAAGGGGCCAGTCACAAATCCTGGACAGGTAGTGACCTGGGCTCCGCAGGTGAGCTGGGCTCTCATGGCTTTCCCTGCCTTTGGAAACAAGGAGGAGCAGAAGTTTTCTGTAGAAAAAGCCTCCTTTCCTTCCAGAACTGCTGTTTTATGGCAGCTGTTTTGGCAGTGAGTCTTGTGTCTGTGATGAGGCTGGGTCCTCCTCTTGGCCATGCTCTTCAGAAAATGATGGAGCAGGGCAAGCTGTCCTCAGTGAATGTACACCAGAATGGCCTAGACGTGAGCCACACCTTCAGAAACCATGCATGCTCCGAGAGCGCTACAGCATCAAGTAAGGCCTATGGAGGGTCCCCATCTGAAGGGGATCGGGGAGGTCTCTGGGTCGAGGTACGGGTCTCTGAGAAGAGGGTGAGAGCCCAGCCTACTGCCTGGAGTTCTGGCCTTGGGAAAGGACTGCAGAGGGCCCGGGAATGGGGAGGCTTTCAGGGATATCCAAGGGGCTCTGAACACCTCTGCTCCTTCCATGAGGGCAAGGAAACGTTGCGCACCCGGACTGCCACCTTAATGTGCTTCCCACAGCACTCAATTGATGGGGCAAGGATGCCAGGAGACCCGCCCCCCGGCCAGCGCAGTGACTCTGCTGCTCACAGTGCCTGGCTTCCCCGCTGCAGGGTTCTGACTCCTCCAGAATGATCCTGCTCCTCTCCTCTGCACAGGAGGCAGAGGCACGTCCCTGCAGGGCACAGAAACCATGTCCTGCCAGAGAGGAGACATCCCACGGCAGGGGCTCGGGCTCAGGGCCGGCATCGTGTGCAGACTGGGCCAGGACTGACCTTGGGAGAGAACATGGGAGCCCCCTCTTCCAGGGGCCACATTCGACTAAGATGAATTGACCCCCATGAGGATCTGCAAGGTCTTGTCCGAGGCAGCCTCGTTGGGAAGGGCAGTCTGATCCTGTGCAGAGTGGGCCCCCAGCACTACAGACTGAGACCCCAGTAGACTCTCCTCACTCCACCAGCCGTCAGCCTTGATGGGGCAGGTCCTCCCATGCCTGCTGTCCCCACAGACCCCTTTTGGGCTCATCCTGAGGCTCTGGGACGTCTGCCTTCTGCAGGGCAAGCACATGCTCACAGCCAGGACACACGCAGCATTCAAAGGGCACAGAACCTTGTCCCCATGTGCCTGAGGGTGCTGGGGGAGCACAGAAGACACACCTCAACTGGCCTCAAGGCAGCACTTGCACTGTCCACACGACCCTGTGCTCTGGCTCAGAAGGAAGGCCAAGGCAAGTCAGGCCTGGTGAGCTGCACAAGGCACCGTGAGTCCTTCTAGAAACTGAGCCTACCCCTGACACCACTCAGATGAAAGGTAGGAGTGCGGTGAGCACTCCACTGCGTGGGCCTTCCCTGCATCTGTGGCCTCCTGTGCACAGCTGGACCCCAGTGTTGTCCAAAAAGGGCCCAACACTGCCCTGTGGGAGGTGCCCAGGACAGAAACGAGGTGAAGGCACAGACCCCTCCCAGGAGACCCCACCTGGCCTGATGTGCAACCCCATTCCTAGAACATCTCCTGAAGCTGTCCCTGTTTGACCCGTGGGAGTTCCTTCAGGTCATGCTGTCTCAGGCCTGGGCCCTTGAGAACCACGTGGTGCTCAAGCCCCCATGGCCAAGTTGAGAAAGACACACTGCGACCTGCATCCCACGTGGGCTCCAGCCTCCCGAGTCACCCTCTGAGGCATTAAATCATGGGGAGTGCCCAGGACCCTCCATCGCTACTTCCCGGGCCTTCCTCCTTTTCCTCTTCCTTCTCAAAGAAGTTTCTGAAAACAGGCCGGTTGGGACCCAGGGCAGGTGGTAGACTCGCCTCAGTGACAAGGCAGAGGATGAGGGCAAGACCCCTCCAAGCCCCTCTCCCACACCCTTCCCCTCCTGGCCTAGAGGAACCCTGGGGGGCACTGGATGGCTCCGTCCCATCTGTGTGAGCCAACACCCACAGCTGCCAGCATGAACAGGGCCAGAGAACAGCAGGGGCGCCTCACTCACGAGCACCCCTCCGGGCGTCTCAGAACAGCAAGCCCTGAGCCAAGGAGTGGAGAGAATCAGTGTCTCAGACCCAGAGAGGATCCAGGGAAATGGTGCAGTAGGCCCCCTGGTGTGGGAACTCATGGCATGGCGTGGATTGTCCGGGATGCCAGAGGAGTCCAGTGCCCAGGAGCGTCTCATGCGCTATGGAGACAAATGCTCATCTTAGCTGGCAAGGGGGGCCAGGTGACAGGTAAGGCCTCTTCCAGCTGAGTTCTGGACCAGGGCTGAAGCCCAGACAGAGCAGCCCTGGGGTGAAGGTATGAGGCCTGGAGCCCCGAGCCAGCCTGAACCCTGGGGTCCATCTCAGGAGCAACCTGAGGTGCCCTGACAGCACCCATGCCCCAGGCTGCACACACCCCTCGCCCTGGGTTCAGCACCCTGAGGGTGTTTCCTCAATGTCACACCAAGTGGGCCACTAGAGACCCCAAAGCTCCAGGGGCCCAGGTTCATGAGGCCCAGCCGTGCAAGGAACAAATGGGCTTGGCGGAGAAGTGGACCAAATCTGCTTTTCTTTCAGCCAAACCCGCAAAGATCCCTAGGAAGGTCCTGGGCCTGGAGCGACTGTCCCTGGCACCCAGGCCTCTGCGGGCATTCCTCAGCATGGAGACCCTCCCTAATGGGGATGGGCTGGCCCTCTGTGGTCCACCAGCCTGGGCCCAGAAATCCAGGAGCTGACCCTGACGCCAAGGCCCAGCAGCATGAGGGGACTTCTGCAGAGCCCAGGGCAGCAGGACACTCTCTGGGGGCTCAGCCAGCCAGAGTGCAGCATGTCTGTTCCTATTTCAGGACAGACCCCGGGATTTGGGGCGATTTCTGTGTCGGTATTCTCTCCCAAAACTCCCCATGTACCTGGACATCCAGGGCTCATGGTTTCCGCAGTGCAGCTTTGAGCAGGCATGCTGAACTCCTATTCCTTCCACATCTGCCCTGGACACCGCCAGGACCAGCGCACAGGCCCATCCCTCCCAACCCATCAGGACTCCAACAACCAGACCTTGCCCAGCCCACTAAAAGCCCAGATGCATTTTGTGGTTGGAAAAAGTCAGAAAAGGTGACCTCAGTCCATGTAAGCAGGCTCCAAAGTGGGCACCAGAGCTGCAAGGCGAGAAGGAGCTCCTGGCAGCACTGGAATAAGCTCTGGCAGGATCCTAGAGTCTGTGGTTCTGTCCTCCTCCTTTTTTTATTTTTCCCCTTGAGTGCTTGGAATTGTCGCCATTTTATGTGGAGTCTGTGGCCATGGACAATCAGCTCATTAGAGGACTTCTCAGCACGCACTTCCGTAGCCACCCTGTGGAAAGCTGGATGAAAGGCACACTGCTATCTGTGCACAACAGTGACCATCCGGATGTCACCAACAGGCAGAGACAATTTCTTAAATCTGTCTGAGTAATGGTATCCGCCAGATCACCAACATACAGTGTGGTGGCAGCCTTCTCTGTTGGTGATTCAAGACGACGCATGGTTGAAGCCTGCTTTAGAAGCTTATCTGCTACAGGGTCACTGTTTCCACAAAATCGATCTTTAATATTCTGACCTGCAAGGGGGGGTCATCCGGATCTGCAGGCTTCTCATGTCTTTGCAGATAGTCCTCTCCTTTCACCCAGAAAGAACAAATGTAAGGCTTATTCCTCAGGCAGTACAGTGTGGTCCGGGCTAGTTTGAGCAGCATCTCACTACTGGATGCGACTTTCCCCAGCAGAACAACTGGCCGTGCTCTACCAGGGTTAGAAATTCCTCTGTCCATATCTGCAGTTGCCTTTAAAGGCAAGTCTGTGTCATGAACCTGTATGGGATACTCTAGGTCTAAGAGGCAGGTCTGACAGATATTTCCTGCAGGCTTGGCCCCCTTCAGTCTTCTTGGGATGCATGTGCTCCTCAGGGCACCAGCCGAGCACTGAATGGCCTGACACAGAGTTGCATTTTTTCTCATAGTTCTCCTTGGTCATGTTTCTCTGAAACATGTTTGGCACAGAATGGAGAAATCGGCATCCTCCCAGTTTTGCCTATTTAAGGTGCTGGAACCCAGAGAGGTCACCATCTTGAGAGGGTCAGCAGGCAGCGGTAGATTTTCAGGTGGGAGAGAGGACCCCCACAATCCCACCAGACCCAGCTCTCCTTCCTGGTGCTGTTCTTGAGGCCCTGGATAATTGCCTTTCACCGCACGTGAGTCATCTTTCTTGAGTCAAGGTGAACCTCACTTCCAAGGAATCCCTATTCCTGTAGGACACTGTGCTTCCTGGTCTCTCCGGGAGCTGGCTAAAACTCCATGCTTTTCCATTGGAATACTGAGATAGACAACCTTGAAGTGCAGTTTTTTTACAAGGGTCTTTATCCAGCTATGACATTAATTTCCCACTTGGAAGGAGGACAATAGTCTTATTGTCATCAGTATGTGTAGTGCATGTTCGTGCACAGCATGAACCTTAGAAGAAGACTTCTACATTGATATGTGAAACGCATCAAGCGCCTGTGTGGAGTGAATAAACCTACTCTACCTCTACGAGTGTCAGTTTCCTCACCCATAAAATGGGGATTACACAACGACTTCTTCAAGTTGTTGCCAGAGTTAAATTCACCAAGATATTTAAAAGTACCTAACTACAAGGGTCCACATCATTAATAAAATCACATCAGACTTCAATGCACACAAAAAGAATGAAGTACATGTGTCCAAAGACGAGATGAGCAGCTTTCTAAGCAGCCTGGTGAGCATCAGAATGAGATCTATAAGTAAAATTCTTCACAGCTCCACTGAAGAGGACACACACGGGGGCTCCAAAAAGACAAGCACATGGCCATTGCACAGTCACTGCTGTGGTGTGGATGGAATCCCTAAAGACCCTCTGAAAAGTTGTTACACAACAGGCTCTCAGGGAATGCTGGAACAAACCAGGCAACTCAGCAGATGCTACCAGGAATTGGGTGAGCAGAGGGGGGTCACAGCCCCAAATTTAAGCAGGAGACACCAAAGCACTAGGAGCTCCTGGCTCTGCAACAGCAGCTGTGGTGGCACCAGGGCCATCTTCCGAGACAGCTGCTGTGGGATTGCTGAGAGCATGTGTTTTTGCAGCCACACACCCAAAAGCAGTGCACTTGAAAACGGATCACAAAACTCTCCTCTCCATTCATCTTTGTTTTAAGATGACTGATTATGGATACCCTCACATAGCAACATTCCCACCAACACTTCTGACCAATAGTATTTAGAAAATCCCACCTAAAGAGAGAACAGTCGGGGGTAGGATGAGAATATTGAGGGACGGGAGAGAGATGCGGGCACTTCACCCCACAGACTGAAACAAGAGAAGAGTCATTGGGCTGTGGTCTCCCTATACTTTCTCATCCTGCCACATTCGTAAATGCCACATGGTTTTTGTCCCTTTATTTACAAAGGTGCTGGTGAGCTCATGGGTAATTAATACTGAAGGGGGAAAATTCTTCACAAAGTATAAAATAACAGAGTCTAATTTCAATGACCAGGTTTTTAGTTTTTTTTTTTTTTTTTACAGTATCCCACTTTGAGGAATCGCAAATGAAACCTGTTGGAATGTGTGATATGAGCAAAGTCTTATTTTCATGTAGATTAACAACTTGGCTTTTATGGATTAGACATAAAAGCATAAAAGCTGGTTCTATCTCAGAATCAAAGGAATGGTCCCTGAGGACATACGGAATTTAGGAGCATCAATTATTAGAGGCTACATGAAACTGGAAATGCTCCCATAAGTTTTCATTGTCTAGACAGAAAAATTCAACAGATCAGCCTCAGCAAGTCAAGGGAGCTCCCTGGCTGCCGTGGGTGATGAGCTTTTCATTTAAACCAGACATACGAAGCCTGAGGTGTCTCAAAGGCACCCCAAGTGTTCCACACCTTGAAAGTCACTCCCACAAAGCTGGAACACCATCTGTTCCTGAAGGATCAGGTCATGACCTGTGTCTTTGAGACACTGGGCAGTCAGGCAGGGCAGTTGAGATGAAGCCAGTGATTTCAAGTGTAAAGTGGAAAATGCCCAAAACCTCATCTTTAGGTAGCTATTTGGAGCCCTGTCCACTTAAATGGGTTGGCGAACATGGCCCACCAGACAGACACACACCTGAGCACTGGGGTTTTCTCCTCTGTTCTTAGCATCCCCTGAGTAAACCAGTAATTACCCTCCCTCATGCCTCAGGTTTCACATCCTTGAAAAATGTGATGGTGAGAGTGACTTTTCCAGGAAAGCAGAGCACATGTCAACACCTGCTAAGCTCTGAATTGGTGATCATTCCACGAGCACTTGAGAAGAATGTGCATTCTGCTATTGCTCTATGAATATCAGCTAGGCCATGTGGTTTGACAGTGTTGTTCAAGCCTTCTGCATTTATGTATCCTGATTTTTTGTACACTTTTTCTACCAAATGCTCGGAGTGATGTTGAAGTCTTCTACTAAATGCACATGTGTTTATTTCTTCTTTGTAATGTATCAGTTTTCCCTCAAGTATTTTGAAGGTGCTAACATATTCATGGTGTTTCTGTGTTCTGAATCAATGCACCTCTCTGTGATTATGATGTAATGTCCCCACTTTGTCAAACCTTATAATAATCTCCGCTACAAAGTGTGCTTTGTGAGGTATTAATTTGACACTTTGAGTTTCTGTGATTCATATTTGCAGGAAATCTCTTCTTGCATCCTCTACCTGTATCTTATTTATTTTTAGAGTGGGGCTCTTTTTTTTTTCAAGATACAGATGACTGATAAATATACTGTGAAAATCAGGATCCTATTGCAACTGTACAACAACAACAAAAATACCAAAAAATTAGATGCAGAGGTTAATATACAACTAAAATGTTACACAGAAATCCACAGAATACTTTGCTGGGTTCTTCGAAAGAACTTCAATCAAACTTTTTGATAGCCTTCATAGAAAGATATCTTGACATTAAAGTGGTATATCTATATGAAAAATATAATTTTATCCCCCTATTTTCTACAGTTGTGTTTTGGATAAAATTCCATTTCACACGAGTGTTCTTTTGCTAAAAATTCTTTGAAAAACAACTATATAGGATGATCTCACACAGCTCTCATAGCTTTGAAATTTGGGCATTCAAATATCCCTCTGTTGATTGAGGAGGAAAAGTAAATATATACATATATTTATACACACACACACACACACACACACACACATATATATCTCATGGGGGAGGAAATGTCGGTCTCCTGCACTTTTATATTATTTTTCTTCCTAGACTATGCAGTCTGTGTTGGTCCTCATCTGGGCTGTTAATCCAGGGAAGAGTTGCCCTTCTGGAGAATACATGGATTTAATGGAGACCAAAGCAGGTTTGAATTGCTCAGTGGAAAATGGAGAAATCACCCGTCTTCTGTGTCGTTCAGGCTGGGAGCTGGAGGCTGGAGCTGTTCCTTTTCGGCCATCTTGGGCGCGACCCCATGAAATTATTATTTTTATAAAACACGACAATCTGCCACAGAAACTACATAACCCACAAAGACGGAAATAATTATGATCAGATCTGCTAAAGCAAAATTTGGTGACGTATTTAATCAAATACCTGTTATTCTGCTTCGCATTATCACATACATCTTTTCATCCATTAATTAATTTATTTACACAAGGATTGAATATATGGATGTTACTCTGTCCCCTCAAGAAAGCATCCAGCTTTGTGATACCATGGTTTCTGTCTGGGAAGCTTGTCCCAGGGATCAGGTCAATATACGAACATATATTTGAGGTAGGAGACTGGCAGGACTTGTTTTCTGGTCAGAACTGAGCCGAGAGCCTACAATCAGAATCTATGGCTATTTCTGAAACATACACTGTCTGAATGACCTACAGATAAATTCAGGGAAATCAGTTACCAGTCCAGAGATTTAAATGTGAAGTATCACAACCTAAAAAGAAAAAAAGTAAACAGGTGTGTATGTATTTAGTCTACAGAAGAATTTATTCAACTATGTTTATTGGAAGCATGGCAGAAAACCCAGAACCAGAGAACAAACTGACTAATAAAAGCATTTATAAAACTGGCCAAGGTGGGAGGATCGTTTGAGCCCAGGAAATTGAGACCAGCATGGGCAACACAGTGAGACCCCTATCTAAAAAATAATTAAACCAATTACCCAGGTGTGGTGTCTGCACCTGTAGTAGCAGGGACTGGGGAGGCTACATCGGGAGGATTGTTTGAGCCCAGAAGAGGGAGGCTTCAGTGAGGTGTGGTCATGCCACTGCCCTCCAGCCTGAGCAAGAGAACCACACACTGTCTTTTAAAATAAAAATAAAAAAGGATTTATAAATAAAGATATGAAAATAATTCATTTCTTCCAGAAAAGGTCTTTCTGAGACATATCCTCCAGTAAGGGACTATCTGTTCCCAATGTTTCTGAATGCATGAGATTGGACAAAGAGAAACGAAAGCTCTCAAGTCCCTTTTTTCTACTACAAACGCGCTGGGGATGTGGGTTGGGGGACAGCGGAAAACCCTACCCTGTCCTGCAAAGTCCCTGGCTCAATGTTCATGTCCCTTCCTGTGAAAGTTCCTTGCTGCCCGTGCGCCTTGTTCTCTGCCTTCTGTCCCTGCACAGCTGTGAAAGGAGAGGTGGTGACTTCCTTTATTCGTGCTGACTTCAATTTAGCCAGTAGGTCTGCAGATCAGTCCTCTCAGAAGTTGAAGTGTGAGTGAGTGTGAGGGGGAGCGGGCGGGCTTCCTGTGCGTTGTGCCACTTGGTCCATGGCCTCTGAGGTCGTCATCTTTCTACTAAACCTCAGCGATGGCCATGCTGTTGTGGGGTCCCGGGCCTGGGAAGAAGGAGGGCCATAGAGGACAGCAGAGGAGGGTCCGGTGAACATGGAGTGAGTTTTTTGTTTGTTTGTTTTGTCTGTCTGTTTGTTTGTTTGTTTTCACGGAGTCTTGCTCTGTCACCAGGCTGGAGGGCAGTGGCGCAATCTTGGTTCACTGCCACCTCCGCCTCCCAGGTTCAAGCGATTCTCCTGCCTCAGCCTTCTGAGTAGCGGGGAGTACAGGCCCACGTAACCACACCCAGCTAATTTTTGTATTTTCAGTAGAGATGGGGTTTCACCATGTTGACCAGGATGGTCTCGATCTCTTGGCCTCATGATCCACCCGCCTTGGCCCCCCAAAGTGCTGGGATTACAGGGGTGAGCCACTGTGCCCGGCCATGGGGTGAGTTTAGAAAGCTGACATTATTTGAGGTATTTGAATCCTGGGTGGGGGGCAACTCACACACAGAGAGGAGTGATTCCAAAGTCATTAATGGGGACCTAAAGGGGAGCACAGGACAGGACCAGGCGGGATAAGGAGGGGCACCACAACCCTTAAGGCAAGAGGGGACCTCACTGCGCATGCTCCTTTAGTGCCCGCCTCCATGCGCATGTTCACTGGGCGTCTTCCCATCGGCCCGTTAGCCAGTCTGGGGAACTCCGCGGAGCTGTGAGCCAGCAGCTGGGGTCCGTGAGGTCTGGATTCTTTCTCTCCTACTGAGACACAGCGGGTAGGTTCACAGGCCGATCCAACTGGGAGTGAAGTGTGAGTGAGAGTGAGGAGGAACCAGCGGGCTTCCGGAGGGTCGCATGTTTGGTGACTCAGGGTGAGAAGGGCCTCGAAGTTGTCGTCCCTTTCATGCGACGCTGCACGCATTGTCTTGTCATGGCCATAACTAGGGAGGAAGGCAGGCTGAGGAGTGGAGGGGCTCAGGTGAAGCTGGGGCGATGCTGGGGTGCTGCTGGTGGAGGTATCCGAGTCCCAGATGAACCTGTAACCCCGACAGAAGATTCCAGACTCCCCAGACGGGACCAGGGGAGGGATGGCATGAGCAGTATGGAAGGGTCCTGGAGACCGGGAACGCTGCGGGCTAGTGACTGCAGCCCCGAGGTCTGTAGACTGCCTGGCACAGGTGTCCTTTGAGGAGTGACCACTACTTTGTAGCAAATTCTCAACTCCACTGTGGAGATTCCAATGGGTGGGGCTCTGAGTTCCTAAAAAAGTGATTTGGGTCGGGGTGGGGACGAGGGGCCTAGCAAATCATTATGTGACAAAATTCGCCATCACTTCAATTTTAATTCTCTAGCTGTAATTTCCTACTTGTCTCCCTGATGGAGTGTCCATTTGCGAAACCAACCCCATGGGAAAGACCCTGTGTTTTCTGCCGGAAGCCTTAAGACATTGCTCCGCCAGCTAGACCTACTTAAGCGACTTTGCAAGCATTCGTTTCAAAAGTTGCACACACTCATACTTGCCCTGGGATTTTCAGAGTATTTCTAAATTTAAAAAAAAAAAATGACCAAATTAACATTTGACCATGAAAGTGGTGGAATCTAGTTGTCCTGTGAAGTGCATTTTGCCAATCACAGTATTCTGCTTGGAGAGTGAAATACGTGTTGATGAGGAAGATAAACGTATAGGCCTATACCAAGAAGAAGTTCATAACCTCCTGAGTTCATTGTGCCTCTGCTTATGAATGTCTTAACATTCGATGTTTTCTCTTAGCAGAAAGTTATTTTTCTGATAGTGTTGTTGGACTATCAGAATGGGAGTCCGTTGTTTATGGCCTCCCATTCATAATTGTCTCCCATGTTGACAAAAAATGATCATGGCATCCCATGAAGGAAAGATTAGTCCAAAGGATGATATTTGGGTTTTGTGTGGATGGATGATCGTGTGTGCCCAGATTTTGTCCACAACTTCCTCCTCATGCTTATTCGGAACAGATTACACTCATTCATCCCAACATAGACTAAAATGGCTTCCAAAGTCCTTGAGGATATCTATCTTTGAGTAACCTCTCTGAGGAAAGAATAATGTTATGAAGAATAGGTATACGGGGTAGTGTTGGAGAAATGCCTCCAGACGTACTTATGATAAGAAGTATCTATGTATTCTGTATATTTATACTATTGGCATGTATTAATACCAAAATTTTTTTATCTGCACATACACACACAGATACACACACACAGAGCCAGTCCCAGGAGCGCAGTAATGGAGAGCCCCAAGAAGAGGAACCAGCAGCTGAAAGTCGGGATCCTACACCTGTTCAGGAGACAGAAGAAGATCAGGATAGAGCTGAGATCCAAGGTGCTGGGAAGGGAAAGAAAGCATGTCTATGGGGCGGGAAAAGGTCTATGTGTGCGTCGTGGTCTATGCCATGAGCAGTAACAGGAGGAAGGAGAACAATAGGAAAAGATACCAAACATTTGCCCAATGTTGGCAGGAAAGGGGAGAGTATAGTTTGCAGCTTCATGCTGTCCCTGGATATAAGGAATCTTATTTTATTCTTCGAGATGGATTTGTGTGCTTGAAAATACAGTCCTTACTAAGTCACTTGAAAACAGTTAATTTGGTGTATAAAAATGTACATTATTTCACTAGTTTAATTTGATCTTCTTAGAATGTTGGTGTATGATCTTCTCAGCCATGGTCTCCACAGTATTGTAAGCACCCGTTAAATGTGTGTAGAGTGTGAAGTAACCCGAACTTATAAGACCATGGAAAAGGCCCCTTTGCAAAGGGATGTTAGCCCCATTGTATAAATAAGAAAACTGAGGCTCAGAGATTGAGGCTTGCAAAGAACACTTGACTCATGGAGAAGGAATTCATATTTTGTTCAAAGATTTGTGTTCTTCCTACAATCCATGTTGTAATAATAAAAAGTGAGCAGTTTGCCTAAGATGTATAGCACTCGATTGTGTCTGTGCTGTACGGTACTTCAGTATTGGCTCAGGACAAAACAGTTCAGTGAAGCAGGACATTAACTCCAGAAAAGAGCTCAATGAATGATAGCCACTGTTTCCTTTGATTGGTGCTTTTGACTGTATATTGGACAAAAGTTGGAAAATTCCGGACACTGGTATACAGGGAGCTATATTAGTGTGATTTCAAGGGGGTTTTAACAGTTGTTTAAATACATTCATAATTACAAAAGTCAAAGTAGGTTAAGATTATCCTGAAACAGAAAACGTATCTCCAACAGGTAGCATTTTCAAGCTAAACATTGACTTAATTTGGGCCTGCTTTCCGTAGTCGCACTGCAAGACAATGATTTTTTCTGTTACTTTTGGTATATTATTCTAAATGGGATTCATTTATGTAAAGTTACATATAAGGTTCTTGGTCCTAAGCATACCACAACGTTGATTAACTACCCAAACAATTTCCAAGTTACCTCAACAAGGGATGGGTGTCACTACTGTAGAATTTGTCAGAGGCCCACCAAAACATTGATCTAATTCTTTGGAAAATTACGTTTCACTTATGATTAAAGTGGCATTCGTGCAGCTGACTTCAGATTTCATAGATAGTTGACACTTGCTGTTCATAATACACAATGGTAAAGTGCGGGAAATTTACGTGTAATGTGAGTTATTCTTAGATTGTATTCAAAATAAGACATTGGGCCAGGAGCTCACGACTGTAATCCCAAAATTTTGGGAGGCTGAGTTGGGCAAATCCCTTGATCCCAGGAGTTGAAGACCAGCCTGGACAACACTGAGAAGTCCTGTCTCAAACAAAACAAACAAACAGAAATTAGCCTTGGCGGTGGGGTGCACCCATATGCTCAGCCACTGCGGAGGCTGAGACAGGAGGTTCTGTTGAGCCTGAGAGGTTGGGCTCACACTGGGCCTTGATTGTGCCACAGCACTCCAGCCTGGACGAAAGAGTGAGACCCTGACTCAGAAAACAATAAAATATCATAAAACAGGGAAACAAAGGTGTATCATCTTTGCACGACATTCATTACCACACTAACTGACAGAGATTTTTTCTTTTTCTTTTCTTTCTTTCTTCCTTTTTCTTTTTAATGTGGCAGAGCGTCATCTGTCAGCCAGTCTGGATTGCTGTGGCATGGTCTTGACTCACTGCCACCTCCAGCTCTTGGGTTCAAGCGACATCGGCCTCCCAAAGTGCTGAGATTACAGGCATGAGCCACTACGCCCGGCTCAGGCTTTATTTCATAACGCTAAGGAAAAGAATATCATCATTTCCTTATTTATATTTCATGTCAGAATGCTTAAATCGATATCCTTTGTATTTCGAAGTGCGTGACATGGAAGGTGATCTGCAAGAGCTGCGTCAGTCAAAGACCGGGGTTAAATCTGGATTTGGGTGCTGGCATCAAGGTGAAGATTATACCCAAAGGAGAACACTGTAAAATGCCAGAAGCAGGTATGTTATCCAACAAGATGCAAAGTTATGTGCTTACTCATTTATAGAATATTATACTTGTGATATTAGAGGGATAACATTACTGCTGTCTTCAAAACACAGTGCAAATTCAAACTTTCTTTGAAACGCCGTTCAGACCCAAATGCCAGATTGCAAGACTTAAACACTATGAGATACAAAAACAAATTGGGTGAAAGCCATATTGAATCATCAAACATGGCAGCATTTTCTTAGGGTGGTGTGTAACCCACAGCTAACATTTTCAGATTCTTTTCTAATTTCTGCTTTTATCAAATACATAATGCATTTGTAATAAGAGTTTGTGTGAAGTATGCTGAGCCCTGAAACAGATTCTAGTACCAGCTCTACCATAATTTGTGAGACTCTGGATGAATCGTATAAATTCCACACGCATCCTTGCTCTCATTGAAAAGAATGGATGCACATCAGATAGATTAAAATCCATTTCATTGCTGATTTCCACATGCTCTGGTCCTGTTGGATAGAAGACCAAGATATTCTGATTTTCATGATTTGTTTTTCACAACAGTCAGCTTCCGTCCAATTATAATGTCTGAGTTGAGATTCATGGTTCCTAAGAAAATGAGTGGGCACTCTGCTTGATGTTTGTTTTCCTGTATGGAGTCCTGTATGAGTGTTCTTGGATTTTGTCAAATTCTGAATTCTCTGGCTCTTAAAGAATAACTGTGTTTTAAAGTCTTCCCTCAGTGAAGCCTTGAACGACTGAATGATAAAATGGCAAGAGATCATCAGGTTTCTGTGGCCAGTGAAGTAGGGAGAATGCATGTAGGTCAGTGATGCTCAAGGTGGGTGTAAGATGCTTCTGCTAAGCATGGCCCCTGCCCTCCTGTCAGTCTTCACGAGCTACTCCGTGTAATTAGATTGAAGACTCATATAGTAGAGTCACCTCTAACCATAGCATAGGTTACATATTACAGGTTTCTGCCTTGAGACATTAGCCGATAGGGTTTGAAGTTCAACAACAGCAGGGTGCTGAATCCTGAGTAGTTGACGTAATTGTGTTTTACACGTAGTTTCCAAATTGGTGACTGTTAATTACAATACCTCTTGAAGCTAAAGGAAGCACCCTATGTTTAAGGGAGAAATTACCTACATATTTTTATTCTACTCTGCTGAACCATTCCATTACACTATTTACATTAAAAGATAGTTCTCAGACTTTTTCCAGGAGCCCAACGAACAAGCCTCAGTTGTATTCTTAGGGAGATCATAGCTTTAAATGCACATCTTATTAAAATAAACAGCGCATTCCATGATAAAGGAAAAGAATACTATGAAATAACGATGAAAGAGCCACAGAATAAACTTAAAGGAAAAAGAAAGAGGTAGTGCATAAAAGACAGGTACGAATCATTAGTAAAAGGAAAAGCACTTGAAATGTCATAAATTTAAAAGATTGTTGTTTTGAAATTTAGCTATAAATAGAGTATTCGGTTGTTTACACAATCTTGAAGAAAATGGAAAAAGCACGACATGGAATATGAACAAGACAGAGTGATTTAATATAGGGCATTATTGAAAGTGACTACAATCTTGAACACTAATATTTTCAGAGCATGGATGAAATGGTTGATAAACTAGGAAGGCATACATTATTTATTTCTCGAATACCTATTTATCTAAGCATCCCAAAGCCTGTGGAAGAAACTGTGAAATATTCCAGTTGTCCCTCAAAAAAACATTTAGTTTTAGAAATAAATTTTGGCTTTTTCAGCTGTCCTACTCCTGTTTTCCATTTCCGTATCCCTCCATTTTTTCATGTGTGACACGGTTCATAACGCTATCACATGTTGATGACAAAACTGATAGTAATAGCTTAAGAGTAATGCGACCACATACTTAATTGTACAAATGGGAATACTTTCAAGTGTAAAAAGAGGCATGATTCATGTTGACATCACGGTAGGAGAAAACTGGGTACAAACGGTTACTGTACCTTACAAACCACAGAAGGGTGAACGAGCCCAAATAAATGTGTTTGCCCTTCTGCACAATAGAGTAAAAACAAATGCAATGCTGGCCTTTCTATTCACTTCACTTATGCAGTTCCTAAGGTGACATTAACCGTTTTCTTTCAAGGTACTACTCAGACCGTTTCCAGGAGCCCATTTGGCATCCAGACCACAGATTCAAGTCAGAATAGTAAAAGAGTGTTTGCCAAAAATTATACATTTTTCATAAATTCCTTTTTTGTTTCTTAGGATTTTTGTGTGGCGCTGATATTTTGAGTAAAACTATGCACAATGTTTGCTTTCTACTTTAAACCTCTCTTTAGTGAGTTCACTTCATTTAATGTGTTTGGACCTCAGACTGTCTTGCTTTCCTTGTAGCACTAGAAAGCAAGGTGTGTTTGAAAAATATATTTAATGCATCTGCTTTGATGACTATTGTCAAAGTCTCTACAGAGGTCTACCTGAATGTAAGCAAAAGGGTGACTCTTAGGCTTCTGTTTTTGTCCATTGTAGAAAACTAAAACTCTGGTGTCTTTTCCATATCCTTAATGTCATCTAAACACAGTTCTGCTAGTAATGTTCCCACCTGTTATGTTTCTGTTACAGGTGAAGGGCAACCACAAGTTTAAATGAAGAAAAGCTGAAACAACACAAACCGGTTTTATATTAGATATTTGACTTAAACTATCTCAATAAAGTTTTGCAGCTTTCACCAAAGAAGGCCTGCTCATCTTTTGTTCACTTCCTTCCCAGGTATTTGATAATATTGAAAATCGTGGCTGGGTGCGGTTTCCCACGCCTGTAATCCCAGCACTTTGGGATGCTGAGGCAGGAGGATTGCTTGAGCTCAGCAGTTTGAGACCACATGGGGCAACAGAACAAGACTCTCTACAAAAATAAAAGAGTGAATGCATAATGTATGCACGTCTCTATGTAGCTGCCTTCCCAGCTACTCTAGTGCCAAAGGATGGAGGATACCTTGAGCCCAGGAGGTCCAGGAAGAGGTTATTATTATTATTTTTTTTGAGATAGAGAGTCTATTTAAAAAAAAAATATGTCATTTTGAAATTTTGTATTCTGATTGAGCTGGTGTGCACAGGGATGATATTATGAAATACATATTTGGTCCTAGACCCTGCTTCCTGGCACACAACTCCTACAATTTTTAGAATCTCCACAAAGTGGTGTCTTTTTATATGCCAGTGAGTTGCTGGCAGCACCTAGGTAGCTCTAGGCTGGGGAATAAGAGTGTTGGGACTTTCAGCCCCCCGCTCGACCTTCAGGAAGGGAGAGGGGCAGAAAGTTAGATTCATCCCCAATGGCAGGACAACAGTTTAATCTACACCTACATAATGAAACCCTCCATCAAAACCAAAAGGACGGGATTCAGAGAGCTTCTGGCTAGCTGAATATATGGAGGGCAGCACGCCCCTAGTGGGCACAGAAGCTCCCTGCCCCTTCCCCCAAACCTCATGCTGTGTCTCCTCATCTGCTTCCTTTCCTAGGGTATCCCGCTTGCCACAGAACATGTGAGAAGTCCCTGGGCTATGGAGCTAGATGAGAGAATTAGGGCCTAGGTAGAAGAAAGGGTCAAGCAACCAGGGCAACTTGCTGAAGCAAGATGACTTGGGTCCTACCTACACTGTCTCTTTAGAGGCTATGGCATGAAGTAGCCATGGGTTTCCATCCTGCCTCTCACACAGTGCCCACGATATGGTGGGCAAGATACTTACACCCTTTGGGACTGTTTTTCCATTTCTAAAGTAGGAATTACAATATGTACACGAAAACTACCTGCTATGAAAAATAAAGGAAATAACATCAAGCAGGCTTTACATGCAGATAAATTTGGCTTCCTACTTAGATTTCTTTTTTTCCTTTAGATTTCAAACGTTTTCATTTCATTTTTCCTTACAGCTGCATTTCTAGTGTGTGATAACCTGCTTTTGAATTTTAAGTAAGAATGTCAGCTTTTAAAATACATTTGAATTCAGAAAAAATAAATATTTGATTTAAATATGTTAATTTAATAGCAGTGTAGCTGGTGTCACCCACGGTATACATTCTGAAGTTAATTTCTAAATAACCGAGGTGTGACAAAAGCAACTGAATGTCTGCAGTGTGGGCTGAAAACCTTTGCTGCGTGTTATGTGGGTGGATCACCTGACGTCAGGAGTATGAGACCAGCCTGGCCAACATGGTGAAACCCCATCTCTACTGAAAATACAAAAATTAGCCAGGTGTGGTGGTGTATGCATATACATCTCAACTACTGGGGAGGTCGAGGCAGGAGAATCACTTGAACCCAGGAGGCGGAGATTTCCAGTGATCTGAGATCGGGCCATTGTACTCCAGTCTGGAAAATAAAGAGTGAAACTCCATTAAAAAAAAAAAAAAAAAAAAAAAACAGGAAGGAAGGAAAAGAGAAAAAGAAAAAGAGAAAGAGTGAGAGACGAGGGAGCGAGGGAGAAAGGAACGGAGGGAGGGAGGCAGGGAGGGACTGTACCTTTGGGTACAGTCCCAGCAATGGGACTGCAGGGCCAAATGGTATTTCTGTTCTTAAGTCCGCGAGGAATTGCCACACTCCTTTCCACAATGGTTGAACTAATTTATACGCCAACTAACAGGTGTAAGCGTTGCCTTTTCTACACAAACTCACCAGCGTCTCTTATTTTTGTTCTTGCTTTTTATCCAGTCTTATAGACTCTGACTCTGTGTTTTCAGACAGGATCTCTTTCTGTCTGTGAACCTGAATTCCACTGGTGTCTGAGACTTGCCAGGATTCCAGCTATCTCAAATGCCTGTGTTTGAACTTTATGAATTTGTTACATTTTCAGTGGTTTTCTTCTTACCCCGTTATGGCTGTCACTTCTTCCACACATGCTCTGCCAGAGGTGGTGTAGTTTTTGTGTGTCATCCCTCCTCAGAGGGACTAGTCACTCTTTTGTATCGGTTCCCATGGCTGCCTTATTACCTCCGGTCTCTCATGATCTAAAAACAAAGCAAAACAAAAGATAATGCTATAGATTATGAGGCTTTTTCTCATTTTCAGGGCTAAAGTGACTTTCTCTTGAGGCTTTCTAAATCTTACCTGGTGGTGGAATTCTCCTTTGTTAATATTTTGAGTACTGGTACAAAAATACAGCATTTAAATATATGAAGTAAAACATAATCCAGGGGCTAGCTGACTATGGTTTGAGATCTAAATACAGCCCATGACTTGTTTTGCATAGCCATTGAGATAAGGATTTTTTTTTTCCATTTAAAAGTATTATTTCTAAAAAACAGAACAATATGCCACAGAAACTACATGACCCACAAAGACTGAAATAATTACGATCAGATCTATAAAAGCAAAATTTGGTGACGTATTTAATCAAATACCTGTTATTCTGCTTCGCATTATGGCATACATCATTTCATCCATTAATTAATTTATTTACACAAGGATTGAAAATATGGATGTAACTCTATCCCCTCAAGAAAGCATCCAGCTTTGTGATACCATGGTTTCAGTCTGGGAAGCTTGTCCCAGGGATCAGGTCAATATACGAACATATATTTGAGGTAGGAGACTGGCAGGACTTGTTTTCTGGTCAGAACTGAGCCGAGAGCCTACAATCAGAATCTATGGCTATTTCTGAAACATACACTGTCTGAATGACCTACAGATATATTCAGGGGAATCAGTTACCAGTCCAGAGATTTAAATGTGAAGTATCACAACCGAAAAAGAAAAAAGTAAACAGGTGTGAATGTGTTTAGTCTTCAGAAGAATTTGTTCTATTACATTTATTGGAAGCATTTATAAAACTGGCCAAGGTGGGAGGATCGTTTGAGCCCAGGAAATTGAGACCAGCATGAGCAACACGGTGAGACCACTATCTAAAGAATAAAGAAACCAATTACCCAGGTGTGGTGTCTGCACCTGTAGTAGCAGGGACTGGGGAGGCTACATCGGGAGGATTGTTTGAGCCCAGAAGATGGAGGCTTCAGTGAGGTGTGGTCATGCCACTGCCCTCCAGCCTGAGCAACAGAACCACACACTGTCTTTTAAAATAAAAATAAAAAAGGATTTATAAATAAAGATATGAAAATAATTCATTTCTTCCAGAAAAGGTCTTTCTGAGACACATCCTCCAGTAAGGGACTATCTGTTCCCAACGTTTTCTGAATGTATGAGATCGGACAAAGAGAAACGAAAGCTCTCAAGTCCCTTTTTTCTACTACAAACGCGCTGGGGATGTGGGTTGGGGGACAGCGGAAAACCCTACCCTGTCCTGCAAAGTCCCTGGCTCAATGTGCACGTCCCTTCCTGTGAAAGTTCCTTGCTGCCCGTGCGCCTTGTTCTCTGCCTTCTGTCCCTGCACAGCTGTGAAAGGAGAGGTGGTGACTTCCTTTATTCGTGCTGACTTCAATTTAGCCAGTAGGTCTGCAGATCAGTCCTCTCAGAAGTTGAAGTGTGAGTGAGTGTGAGGGGGAGCGGGCGGGCTTCCTGTGCGTTGTGCCACTTGGTCCACGGCCTCTGAGGTCGTCATCTTTCTACTAAACCTCAGCGATGGCCCTGCTGTTGTGGGGTCCCGGGCCTGGGAAGAAGGAGGGCCATAGAGGACAGCAGAGGAGGGTCCGGTGAACATGGAGTGAGTTTTTTGTTTGTTTGTTTTGTCTGTCTGTTTGTTTGTTTGTTTTCACGGAGTCTTGCTCTGTCACCAGGCTGGAGGGCAGTGGCGCAATCTTGGTTCACTGCAACCTCCGCCTCCCGGGTTCAAGCGATTCTCCTGCCTCAGCCTTCTGAGTAGCGGGGAGTACAGGCCCACGTAACCACACCCAGCTAATTTTTGTATTTTCAGTAGAGATGGGGTTTCACCATGTTGACCAGGATGGTCTCGATCTCTTGGCCTCATGATCCACCCGCCTTGGCCCCCCAAAGTGCTGGGATTACAGGGGTGAGCCACTGTGCCCGGCCATGGGGTGAGTTTAGAAAGCTGACATTATTTGAGGTATTTGAATCCTGGGTGGGGGGCAACTCACACACAGAGAGGAGTGATTCCAAAGTCATTAATGGGGACCTAAAGGGGAGCACAGGACAGGACCAGGCGGGATAAGGAGGGGCACCACAACCCTTAAGGCAAGAGGGGACCTCACTGCGCATGCTCCTTTAGTGCCCGCCTCCATGCGCATGTTCACTGGGCGTCTTCCCATCGGCCCGTTAGCCAGTCTGGGGAACTCCGCGGAGCTGTGAGCCAGCAGCTGGGGTCCGTGAGGTCTGGATTCTTTCTCTCCTACTGAGACACAGCGGGTAGGTTCACAGGCCGATCCAACTGGGAGTGAAGTGTGAGTGAGAGTGAGGAGGAACCAGCGGGCTTCCGGAGGGTCGCATGTTTGGTGACTCAGGGTGAGAAGGGCCTCGAAGTTGTCGTCCCTTTCATGCGACGCTGCACGCATTGTCTTGTCATGGCCATAACTAGGGAGGAAGGCAGGCTGAGGAGTGGAGGGGCTCAGGTGAAGCTGGGGCGATGCTGGGGTGCTGCTGGTGGAGGTATCCGAGTCCCAGATGAACCTGTAACCCCGACAGAAGATTCCAGACTCCCCAGACGGGACCAGGGGAGGGATGGCATGAGCGGTATGGAAGGGTCCTGGAGACCGGGAACGCTGCGGGCTAGTGACTGCAGCCCCGAGGTCTGTAGACTGCCTGGCACAGGTGTCCTTTGAGGAGTGACCACTACTTTGTAGCAAATTCTCAACTCCACTGTGGAGATTCCAATGGGTGGGGCTCTGAGTTCCTAAAAAAGTGATTTGGGTCGGGGTGGGGACGAGGGGCCTAGCAAATCATTATGTGACAAAATTCGCCATCACTTCAATTTTAATTCTCTAGCTGTAATTTCCTACTTGTCTCCCTGATGGAGTGTCCATTTGCGAAACCAACCCCATGGGAAAGACCCTGTGTTTTCTGCCGGAAGCCTTAAGACATTGCTCCGCCAGCTAGACCTACTTAAGCGACTTTGCAAGCATTCGTTTCAAAAGTTGCACACACTCATACTTGCCCTGGGATTTTCAGAGTATTTCTAAATTAAAAAAAAAAAAAAATGACCAAGTTAACATTTGACCATGAAAGTGGTGGAATCTAGTTGTCCTGTGAAGTGCATTTTGCCAATTACAGTATTCTGCTTGGAGAGTGAAATACGTGTTGATGAGGAAGATAAACATATAGGCCTATACCAAGAAGAAGTTCATAACCTCCTGAGTTCATTGTGCCTCTGCTTATGAATGTCTTAACATTCGATGTTTTCTCTTAGCAGAAAGTTATTTTTCTGATAGTGTTGTTGGACTATCAGAATGGGAGTCCGTTGTTTATGGCCTCCCATTCATAATTGTCTCCCATGTTGACAAAAAATGATCATGGCATCCCATGAAGGAAAGATTAGTCCAGAGGATGATATTTGGGTTTTGTGTGGATGGATGATCGTGTGTGCCCAGATTTTGTCCACAACTTCCTCCTCATGCTTATTCGGAACAGATTACACTCATTCATCCCAACATAGACTAAAATGGCTTCCAAAGTCCTTGAGGATATCTATCTTTGAGTAACCTCTCTGAGGAAAGAATAATGTTATGAAGAATAGGTATACGGGGTAGTGTTGGAGAAATGCCTCTAGACGTACTTATGATAAGAAGTATCTATGAATTCTGTATATTTATGTTATTGACATGTTTTAATAGCAAAACTCTTTATCTGCACATACACACACGGACACACACACCCACAGAGCCAGTCCCAGGAGCGCAGTAATGGAGAGCCCCAAGAAGAGGAACCAGCAGCTGAAAGTCGGGATCCTACACCTGTTCAGGAGACAGAAGAAGATCAGGATAGAGCTGAGATCCAAGGTGCTGGGAAGGGAAAGAAAGCATGTCTGTGGGGAGGGAAAAGGTCTATGTGTCGTGCCCTATGCCATGAGCAGTAACAGGAGGAAAGAGAACATTAGGAAAAGATACCAAACATTTGCTCAAACTTGGCAGGAAAGGGGAGAGTATAGTTTGCATCTTCATGCTGTCCCTGGATATAAGGAATCTTATTTTGTTCTTTGAGATGGATTTTGTATGCTTGAAAATACAGTCCTTACTAAATCACTTGAAAACAGTTAATTTGTTGTATAAAAATGTACATTATTTCACTAGTTCAATTTGATCTTCTTAGAATGTTGCTGTATGATCTTCTCAGCCATGGTGTCCACAGTGTTGTAAGCACCCATTACTTGAGTGTAGAGTGCCAAGTTACCCGAACTTAAAACACCGTGAATAAGGTCCCTTTGTAAAAGCATGTTAGCCCCATTGTATAAATAAGAAAACCGAGGCTCAGAGATTGAGGCTTGCAAAGAACACTTGACTCATGGAGAAGGAATTCATATTATGTTCAAAGGTTTGTGTTCTTCCTACAATCCATGTTGTAATAATAAAAAGTGAGCAGTTTGCCTAAGATGCATAACACTCGATTGTGTCTGTACTGTAAGGTACTTCAGTATTGGCTCAGGACAAAACAGTTCAGTGAAGCAGGATAGTAGCTCCAGAATGACAGTTACTCAATGAATGACAGCCACTGTTTCCTTTGATCGGTCTTTTTGACAGTATGTTGGATAAAAGTTGGATAATTCTGGACCCTAGTATACAGGGAGCTATATTAGTGTGATTTTAAGTGGGTTTTAACAGTTGTTTAAATACTTTCATAGTTAGAAAAGTCAAAGTAGGATAAGATTATCCTGAAACAGAAAATGTATCTCCAACAGGTAGCATTTTCAAGCGAAACATTGACTGAATTTGGGCCTACTTTCTGTAGTCGCACTGCAAGACAATGATTTCTCTGTTACTTTTGGTACATTATTCTAAATGGGATTCATTTATGTAAAGTTACATATAAGGTTCTTGGTCCTAAGCATACCACAACGTTGATTAACTACCCAAACAATTTCCAAGTTACCTCAACAAGGGATGGGTGTCACAACTGTAGAATTTGTCAGAGGCCCGCCAAAACATTGATCTAATTCTTCGGAAAATTACATTTCACTTATGATTAAAGTGGCATTCATGCGGCTGACTTCAGATTCCATAGATAGTTGATACTTGCTGTTCATAATACACAATGGTAAAGTGTGGAAAATTTACATATAGTATGAGTTATTCTTAGATTGTAATTCAAAACAAGACATTGGGCCAGGAGCTCACGACTGTAATCCCAAAATTTTGGGAGGCTGAGTTGGGCAAATCCCTTGATCCCAGGAGTTGAAGACCAGCCTGGACAACACTGAGAAGTCCTGTCTCAAACAAAACAAACAAACAGAAATTAGCCTTGGCGGTGGGGTGCACCCATATGCTCAGCCACTGCGGAGGCTGAGACAGGAGGTTCTGTTGAGCCTGAGAGGTTGGGCTCACACTGGGCCTTGATTGTGCCACAGCACTCCAGCCTGGACGAAAGAGTGAGACCCTGACTCAGAAAACAATAAAATATCATAAAACAGGGAAACAAAGGTGTATCATCTTTGCACGACATTCATTACCACGCTAACTGACAGAGATTTTTTCTTTTTCTTTTCTTTCTTTCTTTCTTTCTTTCTTTTTCTTTTTAATGTGACAGAACATCATCTGTCAGCCAGTCTGGATTGCTGTGGCATGGTCTTGACTCACTGCTACCTCCAGCTCTTGGGTTCAAGTGGCATCGGCCTCCCAAAGTGCTGAGATTACAGGCATGAGCCACTACACCCGGCTCAGGCTTTATTTCATAAGGCTAAAGAAAAGAATATCATCATTTCCTTATTTATATTTCATGTCAGAATGCTTAAATCGATATCCTTTGTATTTTGAAGTGCGTGACATGGAAGGTGATCTGCAAGAGCTGCGTCAGTCAAAGACCGGGGTTAAATCTGGATTTGGGTGCTGGCGTCAAGGTGAAGATTATACCCAAGGAAGAACACTGTAAAATGCCAGAAACAGGTATGTTATCCAACAAGATGCAAAGTTACGTGCGTTCTCATTTACACAACATTATACTTTTGATAATAGAGGGATAACATTACTGCTACTTTAAAAACACAGTGCAAATGTAAACTTTCTTTGAAACGCCGTTCAGACACAAATGCCAGATTGCAAGACTTAAACATGATCAGATACAGAAACAAACTGGGTCAAAGCCATATTGAATCATCAAACACGGCAGCATTTTCTTAGTTTGGTGTATAACCAACAGCTAACAATTTTCAGATTCTTTTCGCATTTCTGCTTTTAACAAATACATAATGCATATGCAATAAGAGTTTGTGTGAAGTATGCTGAGCCCTGAAACAGATTCTAGTACCAGCTCTACCATAATTTGTGAGACTCTGGATGAATCGTATAAATTCCACACGCATCCTTGCTCTCATTGAAAAGAATGGATGCACATCAGATAGATTAAAATCCATTTCATTGCTGATTTCCACATGCTCTGGTCCTGTTGGATAGAAGACCAAGATATTCTGATTTTCATGATTTGTTTTTCACAACAGTCAGCTTCCGTCCAATTATAATGTCTGAGTTGAGATTCATGGTTCCTAAGAAAATGAGTGGGCACTCTGCTTGATGTTTGTTTTCCTGTATGGAGTCCTGTATGAGTGTTCTTGGATTTTGTCAAATTCTGAATTCTCTGGCTCTTAAAGAATAACTGTGTTTTAAAGTCTTCCCTCAGTGAAGCCTTGAACGACTGAATGATAAAATGGCAAGAGATCATCAGGTTTCTGTGGCCAGTGAAGTAGGGAGAATGCATGTAGGTCAGTGATGCTCAAGGTGGGTGTAAGATGCTTCTGCTAAGCATGCCCCCTGCCCTCCTGTCAGTCTTCATGAGCTACTTCGTGTAATTAGATTGAAGACTCATATAGTAGAGTCACCTCTAACCATAGCATAGGTTACATATTACGGGTTTCTGCCTTGAGACATTATGTGATAGGGTTTGAAGTTCAACAACAGCAGGGTGCTAATTCCTGAGTAGTTGACATAAGTCTGTTTTGCACATGTTTTCCAAATTGGTGACTGTTAATTACAATACCTCTTGAAGTTAAAGGAAGCACCCCATGTTGAAGGGAGAAATTACCTACATGTTTTTACTCTACTCTGCTGAACCATTCCATTACACTATTTACATTAAAAGATAGTTCTCACATGACTTCCAGGACCCACTGAACAAGCCTCAGTTGTATTCTTAGGGAGATCATAGCTTTCAATGCGCGTCTTATTATAAACAGCATTTTACATGATAAAGGAAAAGAATACTATGAAATAACAATAAAAGAGCCACAGAATAAACTTAAAGGAAAAAGAAAGAGGTAATGAATAAAAGACAGATACGAATCATTAGTAAAAGGAAAAGTAGTTCAAATGTCATAAATTTAAAAGATTGTTGTTTTGAAAATTAGCTATAAATAGAGTGTTCAGTCGTTTACAGAATCATGAAGAAAATGGAAAAAGCACGACATGGAATATGAACAAGACAGAGTGATTTAATATAGGGCTTTATTGAAAGCGAATACAATCTTGATCAGAGCGTGGATAAAATGGTTGATAAGCTAGGAAAGCATACATTATTTATTTCTCTAATACCCGATTATCTAAGCATCACAAAACCTGTGGAAGAAACTGTGAAATTTTCCAGTTGTCCCTCAAAAACATTTACTTTTAGAAACAAATTTTGGGTTTTTCAGCTGTCCTACTCTTTCCATTTCCGTATCCTTCCATTTTTTCATGTGTGACACGGTTCATAACGCTATCACATATTGATGACAAAACTGATAGTGATAGCATAAGAGTAATGCGGCCATATACTTAATTGTACAAATGGGAATGCTTTCAAGTGTAAAAAGAGGCATGATTCACATTGACATCACGGTAGGAGAACACTGGGGACAAACGGTTACTGTACCTTACAAACCACAGAAGGGTGAACGAGCCCAAATAAATGTGTTTGCCCTTCTGCACAATAGAGTAAAAACAAATGCAATGCTGTTCTCTCTATTCACTTCACTTATGCAGTTCCTAAGGTGACATTAACCGTTTTCTTTCAAGATAGTATTCAGACCGTTTCCAGGAGCCCATTTGGCATCCAGACCGCAGATTCAAGCCAGAACATTAAAAGAGTGTTTGCCAAAAATTATACATTTTTCATGAGTTCCTTTTTTGTTTCTTAGTATTTTTGTGTGACGCTGGTATTTTGAGCAAAACTATGCACAATGTTTGCTTTCTACTTTAAACCTCTCTTTAGTGGGTTCACTTCATTTAATGTGTTTGAACCTCGGACTGTCTTGCTTTCCTTGTAGCACTAGGAAGCAGGGTGTGTTTGAAAAATATCTTTAATGCATCCGCTTGGACGACTATTGTCAAAGTCTCTACAGAGGTCTACCTGAATGTAAGCAAAAGGGTGACTCTTAGGCTTCTTTTTTTGTCCACTGTAGAAAACTAAAACTCTGGTGTCTTTTCCATATCCTTAATGTCATCTAAACACAGTTCTGCTAGTAATGTTCCCACCTGTTATGTTTCTGTTACAGGTGAAGGGCAACCACAAGTTTAAATGAAGAAAAGCTGAAACAACGCAAACCGGTCTTATATTAGATATTTGACTTAAACTATCTCAATAAAGTTTTGCAGCTTTCACCAAAGAAGGCCTGCTCATCTTTTGTTCACTTCCTTCCCAGGTATTTGATAATATTGAAAATCGTGGCTGGGTGCGGTTTCCCACGCCTGTAATCCCAGCACTTTGGGATGCTGAGGCAGGAGGATTGCTTGAGCTCAGCAGTTTGAGACCACATGGGGCAACAGAACAAGACTCTCTACAAAAATAAAAGAGTGAATGCATAATGTATGCATGTCTCTATGTAGCTCTCTTCCCAGCTACTCTAGAGCCAAAGGGTGGAGGATGCCTTGAGCCCAGGAGGTCCAGGAAGAGGTTATTATTATTATTATTTTTTTGAGATAGAGACTCTATTTTAAAAAAGTTAAGTATCATTTTTGAAATTTTGTATTCTGATTGAGCTGGTGTGCACAGGGATGATATTATGAAATACATATTTGGTCCTAGACCCTGCTTCCTGGCACACAACTCCTACAATTTTTAGAATCTCCACAAAGTGGTTTCTTTTTGTATGCTAGTGCGTTGCTGGCAGCACCTAGGTAGCTCTAGGCTGGGGAATAAGAGTGTTGGGACTTTCAGCCCTCTGCTCAACCTTCAGGAAGGGAGAGGGACAGAAGGTTAAGTTGATCCCCAAAGGCGGGACAACAGTTTAATCAGTCACACTTACATAATGAAAATCTTCATCTAAATCAAAAGGACAGGATTCAGAGAGCTTCTGGCTAGCTTAACATATGGAGGGCATGCCCCTAGTGGGCACAGAAGCCCCCTGCCCCTTCGGCCATACCCCGTGTTGTGTCTCCTCATCTCCTTCCTTTCCTAGGGTATCCCGCTTGCCACAGAACATGTGAGAAGTCCCTGGGCTATAGAGCTAGATGAGAGAATTAGGGCCTAGGTAGAAGAAAGGGTCAAGCAACCAGGGCAACCTGCTGAAGCAAGATGGCTTGGGTCCTACCTACACTGTCTCTTTAGAGGCTATGGCATGAAGTAGCCATGGATTTCCATCCTGCCTCTCACACAGTGCCCTTGATATGGTGGGCAAGATACTTACACCCTTTGGGACTGTTTTTCCATTTCTAAAGTAGAAATTACAATATGTAAACTAAAAATACTTGCTATGAAGAATAAAGGAAATAACATCAAGCAGGCTTTACATGCAGATAAATTTGGCTTCCTAGTTAGATTTCCTTTTTTCCTTTAGATTTCAAACTTTGTCATTTCATTTTTCCTTACAGCTGCATTTCTAGTGTGTGATAACCTGCTTTTGAATTTTAAGTAAGAATGTCAACTTTTAAAATACATTTGAATTCAGAAAATAAATATCTGATTTAAATATGTTAGTTTCATAGCAGTGTAGCTGGTGTCACCCACGGCATAGATTCTGAAGTTAGTTTGTAAATAACTGAGGTGTGACAAGGCCAAACGTAAGTTAATAGTATGTGCTGAAAACTTATTTGCTGTGTGTGATGCCATGAAGAATAAATCAATATTCTGTCTATGCTACACCACGCAACTCAATACATTAGTGTGTCAATTGCTCAAGCAGTCCCTAAGCAGCACTGTGGTATCTAACAGGGACATGAGGATCACCACTAAAATCATTAGTTTGCCTTTTCACATATTCTTAAATTTGGCCAATATGGAGACAATGAGCCCAAACAGATCCAAGTGGTTGATTGCTCGTAGACAAAGCAAAAGCAAGATCAGCATTGTATAAGCACCATATCCCTATTCCCATAGTGTGACAGTGAATGGGAGGTACTCAGTGATGGATGGCACAGATGGTTGGTCTTTGGCCGGTGGGGAGTCCACCCCATGCCCTAAGGCAGTGAGCAATTTTACACTCCACAACTGTACCCTATGATGAAGAAAGGCCTGTGCTTACCTCCAACTAGGGAGATGGATGAAGAATGGCCTGGTGTCAGCCTCAAGGCAGATAGGGAGCTGGTGCGAAAATACCTATGGCAGTTCCCACCATGCTGCCTATCTTTCCTTGTTCCAAGGACATTCAGGATATTCTGCCCAGACTCAGGTTAGCCTGTAGTCTAGCTTTGCCTACTTCCCCTATGTGGTACCTGCAGGAGCTCCAGAGCACCATGCAGAGCCTTTACCGTAGAGTGTCCAGTACGAAACCAAAGACCATATGTAAGGTGTCTAGAAACATATCTCCAATAAAGACTCCCAAACAAGGGAGATGTTTTTCTGTTAGGATCATTACAAAAAGTTAATTCATCAATTCAGTAGACATGCACGAGTGGCCTGCCATGTTACAAGAAATACTTGGGATGCTGGAAATTGGAAGAACAACCAACAACACCTGGTACTTGCTGTGGGGGCTGTCACACTATGGTGGGGCAGAGAGGCCACTAAACAGAAGAGCAGCTGAAGTGCAAAGGGATAAACACAGGGAAGGGACCCAGGGGAATAAAAATCAATCAATGTAGTGGCCAAGGGGCAGGAGGAAAATAACACTGTTTCACGAAAACACACTCTTTCTCCATTACGTATCACCTTTACTGAAAAATCAATATATCATGTCTGTGAGTCTATCGGTGAACTCCATTCTGATGTGTTGATTTTTCCAAATTACCACATTCTCTTGATTACTATAGAATTAACATCACTCTTAATATTACGTAGTGTGAGTTCCCCAAAGTTATAATTCAGCATTGTTTCAGCTGTTCTGGTTCATTTTCCTTTCCAGGTAGTTTTGGAAAATGACTCCAATGAAGTGGATTGTATACGTTGAGACAGTTTTGCTTTGAAGGGCAGCAGATATATGTATTTGTAGCTATAGAAGGACATGGGGGAAGAAAGTGAGTTTCCCCCTTAGCTTTGGGAGTGATCCAATACAGAGGGAACCACTGATGGTTCAGGAGAGAGGAATGATCATTGCAGCAGCAAAGCGCTTGGGAAAGTGGGAGTTATGGGATCCTGGGCTGAGGTGAGGGGCTTGCTTCCATTAGGAACATTGTATGCACAAGGGAGGCAGAGAATGCCAGGCCCGACAGGGGTAGACTGGATTTTGAATGCTCTGAGAATTCCCAGCAGATAGTGTCTGTCTTCTGAATGAATCATTAGGGTAGGTCATTCAAATGGAGGAGGGTTCCTGGGAATTCGTGAGAGTATTGTAGTAGTGGAAGTAGGATGAGTGTGAAAGGGAGAAGCAATTCTGTCGTGGTCATGGACTTAAGGTAAAGTAATTCCCAAAGTTTGAAGTTTTCTCATCACTGCTCAGTTGCTCAGATACAGGCATCATTACATGCTCATTATATTAGTAGGAGGAGCAGGAGTTCTAAGTCATAAAATAGATAGGATAATGCTCACCTCCTGAGGGGCACTAAAAGTATTTCCATTGGTTTGTTAAGGCTGCCATCAAAAACTACCATCGACTGGGTGACTTAAACAACAAAAATGTATTTTCTCACAATTCTGGAGGCTACACGTCTGAGATCAAGGTGTCAGCAGAGTTGGTTTCTTCTAAGGCCTCCCTCCTTGCCTTGTAGGCAGCTCTTTTCTCCCTGTGTCTTCCTTTGCCCTCCCTCTGAACATGTCTGTGTCCTCATTTCCTCTTCTTATAAGGGCACCAGGCACATTGCCTTAGACCCCACTCTAATGACCACATTTCACTTAATTACCTGTTTAAAGACCCCATCTATCTCTCATACAGTTACAGTCTGAGGTTCTAGGGGTTAAGACTTCACCATATGAATTTTGTGCAGACACAACTCAGTCCATAACAGTGTGACTGTTGGTTTTATATTAAAACTTTATTTTTGACACCAGGTCTCACTGGGTGACCCTGGCTCGTGAGCAGTGTTTACCATGGCTCACTACTGTCTGTAACTCCTTGCTCAAGGAACTCCTGCCATGTCATCTTCCTAGTAGCTGGCAGTACAGGATTGCGACACCACATTGGACTAATTTTTTAAACTTTTTGTAGACGGTGGGGGGTGAGGATTGCGCCATGTTCCCCAGGCTGGTCTGGAACTCCTGTGCTCATGCGATCCTCCCGCCTCAGCGTTCCAAAGTGCTGGGATTATAAGCGTGAGCCACTGAGTCTGGCCTTCTTTTACTACTGTTTTTTGTAGAGGATCTGAAGTGAGGGTGGAATCTGAAATGTCATTACACAACTGGTTCCTAGGGAGCACTGGAAGAAACCGTGCAACCCAGCAGATACTACCAGGAATTGGGTGACCAGAGGAGGGTCATGGCCACAAATCCAAGCAGAAGACACCAAACCACAAGGAGCTTCTGGCTCTGAAACAGCAACCGTGTCGGTGTAAGGACCAATCTTCTGAGATAGCTGCTGTGGGATTGCTGAGAGCACATGATTTTGCATCAATACACCCAAAAGCAGTGCATGTGAAAACAGATCAGAAAACTCTCCTCTCCATTCATCTTTGTTTTACGATGACCAATGATAGATACCCTCGCGTTAGAACATCCCTACCAACACTTGTGGACAAGCATATTTAGAAACTGGGAACCTAAACTGGGAACGCTCAGGAATAGGGTGAGAATATTGATGGATGGGTGAGGGATATGGGTTCTTCACCCCATAGACTACGTTTGAAACAAGAGAAGAGCATTGTGCTGTGGTCTCCCTATACTTCCTCATCTTGCCACATTCGTAGATGCCGCATGGTTTTTGTCCCTTTATTTACAAAGGTGTGATGAACCCATGGGTAATTAATCCTGAAGGAGGAAGTTCTTCACAAAGTACAATAACAGGGTCTAATTTCCATGACCAACTTTTTTAGTTTTTTTTTTTTTTTTTTTTGTAGTAACCCACATTCAGGAATCACAAAAGAAACCTGTTAGAATGTGTGATATGAACAAGGTCTTACTTTCATGTAGATTAGCAAGTAGGCTTTTACAGATTAGACATAAAAGCATAAAAGCTGGTACCATCCCAGAATCAAATAAATGGTCCCTGAGGACATACAGAATTTAGGGACATTAATTACTAAGAGGCTACAGAAAACTAGAAGTGCTCCCAGAACTTTTCATTGTCTAGACAGAAAAATTCAACAAATCTGCTACAGTAAGTAAGGGTACCTCCCTGGCTGCCATGGGTGACCAGCTTTCCATTTCAAGCAGAGAAGTGAAGCCTGAGGCACTTCAAAAAGCACCCCAAGTGCTCCACACCTTGAAGGTCATTCCCACAAAGCTGGAACACCATCTATTCCTGAGGGATCAGGTTATGATCTGTGTCTTTGACACACTGGGCAAACAGACCCTGAGTCCTGCATAGGTCTTTACTGGATAACTGCATCTCTGTTCCTGCATTCTGAGATGGTTGATGGAGCCATGACTCACATACCTCACTTCTTTAGCAATCAATTGTCCGGCTACATCCTCAGCTGTGTTTTCATGGCATGCTATCTGAATAGGCTGAGAATCTTCCAAATCATAGCAGGCTGATTTCTTTTTCTTAGCAGTTCTGTTGTTGATTTATTTCTCCTCTCTTGCATTTTGCTATCAGCAGCAGGGAGAAACATGGCAACATCTTCAATGCTCGGCTTAGAAATCTTAGCTAAAAGCCCACATTCATCACTTGCAAATTCTACTTTGCATTCGAGAGTATGCAGTTTAGCTAAATTCTCTGCCATTTTCTCATAAGGAATGTGAGTCCATGTTTCCAACAACATATTCCCCATTCCTGTCTGAGACGTCACCAGAAGCACCTCTAACATTCATTTTTCTTGCAACATCCTGTTCTTGATGTTGGATGTATTCTCTAAGATGACAAAAATTTTCTGTATAGCTCTCCGGTTTTTTTCTGAGCATTTGCCAGACTTTCTCTTAAGGTCCATATGTCTACCAATTGCGCCTTCAAGGAAGTGTAGGCTTTTTCTGTTGTGTACCTCGAAACTCTTCCAGCATCTCTCCATGACCCAGTTCCAAAGCTACTTTCACATTGTTAGGTATTTGTTAGAGCAGCATTTCGTTTCCTGGTACCGCAATCTTCGAGAGTTCTCTAGGGCTGCAGTAACAAATTACCACAAACGCACTGGCTTCAACAACAGACATTTATTTTATCACAGTTCTGGAGGCTAATAGTCTGAAATCAAGATGTGGGCAGGGTTAACCCCTGAGGGCTGAATGGAAGAATCTGTTCCACGCCTTTCTCATAGTTTCTGTTGGCTTCCTGGCAATCCTTGACATTCATTGACCAGTAGATGCATTACCCCCATCTCTGCCTTCATGCTCATATGGTTTTTTCCCCTGTGTGCACGTCATAGTCCATTTTGTGTTCCTAGAAAGAATACCTAGAACCGGGTAATTTATAAAGAAAACACATTTATTTAGCTCACGGTTCTGCAAACTGAGAAATTCAATGGAATGCATAGCCCTCTGGCTTTTGGTGAGGAATTCCGTTCCATATCACAACATGGTGGAGAAGGCCAAAGGGGAAGTGGACATTTGTGAAGAGGGGAAAACCTGAGGGGTGTCCTGGCTTTACAACAACCCACATTAAAGGGAATGAATCCATTCCCTAAAGAGCTACTCCAGCCTTTTGAAACTAAGAACTCACCATTTCACCCACAGATCAGCATCAAATCATTCATAAGGAATCCACACCCGTAAACCAAACTCATCCTACTAGGCGCCACCTCCAAACACTGCCACGGGAGGGGCAGGGCAGGGGGCAAATTTCTTTTTTTCCTTTTTCTTTTTTTGAGAAAGAGTCTTGCTCTGTTTTCCAGTCTACAGAACAGTAGTGTGATCTCAACTCGCTGCAAGCTGTGCTTCCCAGGTTCAAGTGATTCTCCTGTCACAGCCTCCCGAGTAGCTGGGACCACAGGTGCGTGCCACCACTTCCGGCTAATTTTTGTATATATATATATTTTTAATAGAGACAGGGTTTCACCACGTTGGCCAAACTGATTTGGAACTCCTGACTTCAGGTGATCTGCCCACCTGCCTTGGCCTCCCAAAGTGCTGGGATTACAGGCATGAGCCACCGCACCAGGGCAAGAGGGTCAAATATCAACATGAGTTTTTCTGGAGACAAACCTACCATACCCAAGTCATAGCAACGTCTGTGTACAAATTTCTCCCTCTTCTAATAACAGCAGTCATGTTAGATTAGGGGTCCACCCAACCTCATCTGAAATTAACTAATTATATTTGCAATAACCCTATTTCCAAATAAGGCCACATTCTGAGGTACCTGGGGTCAGGACATCAACATATGAATTTTTCAGGAAACACAAAATAAACTATGTGTATTTTGCCACAATAAAAAAATGTTTAACCTTCTCCTGTGCAGTAAACTGCTTCAAGGGCACCTATGGAAACATCTCCATGTGAACCTCACTGTCCAGGAGGCTTCTTTCACAATAAACACCATAGAAAGCTCTTGACAGATATAGTCTCCACAATCATTTGAACAACAGCCACTCCCATCTTCTATGCTCTCCCCTGTATTGCTACTTGTTGCTGCTGCTGCTGCTGGAATGTTGATAATTACTCATCCTGGGATCCCTTACAGAGGGTTGTGTGCCACAGTTTACCAGGTGTTGCTAATAATATGCCTTATTATAAGGTTTGGGAATGAGAAGTAATGTTTTAGTTCTACCAAAAATGGTTGCGGTGTGAAGGGTGAATTAGGCAGGTGGGACTGGCGAATGTGGGAATTTTGGGCAGGTGCGCATGGTGAATGTGGGATGTTTAGGCAGGTGTGCATGGTGATTGTGGAATTTTTGGGCATGTGTGAATCATGAATGTGAAATGTTTGGGCAGGCGTGAAGAGTGAATGTGGGAATGTTTGGGCAGGTGTAAATGATGAATGCGGAATGTTTTGGCAGGTGTGAATGGTGAATGTGCAAGTGTTCAGGCAGGTGTGAATGATGAGTGTGCGAGTGTTTTTTATGGCTACGGGATTCCACTACTAATCACCTGCCTCAGAATTTCAGGAGGCAGAGACATTTGGCAGAGGTTTCCTCCAGTTGCCTGACCACCAGGTATATTTCAGTGGACTCCAAATCCAGTATGATTTCCATTATGTCTGTAGGTTTTATGAGACCTGATGATTCTTCACTACTATTTTCTGTACACATATACTTTAATAACACATGAATTCATGATAAGAAATGTAACAAATCTGACTTTCTCAGTTACACTCCACTCAAAAACACATGAGTTTTGTCTGTTTGATTAGTACTTCCATTCCTGGTAAGGTTCAGCAAGAGATGAGCTTTCTGGACTTCAGTGACTACATCCTACCTTGCGGGGTACTTGCAAGAATGAAATAAATGATAGTGATAAGAGTAGTAAAAATAGTAGTAAAAGAAGGCTAGATTCAGTGACTCACGCTTGTAATCCCAGCACTTTGGGAGGGAGGCTGAGGCGGGAGGATGGCATGAGCGCAGGAGTTCCAGATCAGCCTGGGGAACATGGCGCAACCCTCCACTCTTGTCTACAATAAGGTTAACAAAATTTAGTCCACTGTGGTGTCACACACCTGTACTGCCAGCTACTAGGAAGATGACATGGCAGGATCCCTTGAGCAAAGAGTTCCAGACAGTAGTGAGCCATGGCAAAGTCAGTGCACTCCAGCCAGGGTCACCCTGTGAGACTTGGTGTCAAAAACAAACAGTTTTAATATAAAACCAACAGTCATACTGTTATGGGCTGAGTTGTGTCTGCACAAAATTCATATGGTGAAGTCTTAACCCCTAGAACCTCAGACTGTAACTGTATGAGAGATAGATGGGGTCTTTAAACAGGTAATTAAGTGAAATGCGGTCATTAGAGTGGGGACTAAGGCAATGTGCCTGGTGCCCTTATAAGAAGAGGAAATGAGGACACAGACATGTTCAGAGGGAGGGCAAAGGAAGACACAGGGAGAAAAGAGCTGCCTACAAGGCAAGGAGGGAGGCCTTAGAAGAAACCAACTCTGCTGACACCTTGATCTCAGACGTGTAGCCTCCAGAATTGTGAGAAAATACATTTTTGTTGTTTAAGTCACCCAGTCGATGGTAGTTTTTGATGGCAGCCTTAACAAACCAATGGAAATACTTTTAGTGCCCCTCAGGAGGTGAGCATTATCCTATCTATTTTATGACTTAGAACTCCTGCTCCTCCTACTAATATAATGAGCATGTAATGATGCCTGTATCTGAGCAACTGAGCAGTGATGAGAAAACTTCAAACTTTGGGAATTATTTTACCTTAAGTCCATGACCACGACAGAATTGCTTCTCCCTTTCACACTCATCCTACTTCCACTACTACAATACTCTCACGAATTCCCAGGAACCCTCCTCCATTTGAATGACCTACCCTAATGATTCATTCAGAAGACAGACACTATCTGCTGGGAATTCTCAGAGCATTCAAAATCCAGTCTACCCCTGTCGGGCCTGGCATTCTCTGCCTCCCTTGTGCATACAATGCTCCTAATGGAAGCAAGCCCCTCACCTCAGCCCAGGATCCCATAACTCCCACTTTCCCAAGCGCTTTGCTGCTGCAATGATCATTCCTCTCTCCTGAACCATCAATGGTTCCCTCTGTATTGGATCACTCCCCAAGCTGAGGGGGGAACTCACTTTCTTCCCCCATGTCCTTTTATAGCTACAAATACATTTATCTGCTGCCCTTCAAAGCAAAACTGCCTCAACATATACAATCCACTTCATTGGAGTCATTTTCCAAAACTACCTGGAAAGGAAAATGAACCAGAACAGCTGAAACAATGCTGAATTATAACTTTGGGGAACTCACACTACGTAATATTAAGAGTGATGTTAATTCTATAGTAATCAAGAGAATGTGGTAATTTGGAAAAATCAACACATCAGAATGGAGTTCACCGATAGACTCACAGACATGATATATTGATTTTTCAGTAAAGGTGATACGTAATGGAGAAAGAGTGTGTTTTCGTGAAACAGTGTTATTTTCCTCCTGCCCCTTGGCCACTACATTGATTGATTTTTATTCCCCTGGGTCCCTTCCCTGTGTTTATCCCTTTGCACTTCAGCTGCTCTTCTGTTTAGTGGCCTCTCTGCCCCACCATAGTGTGACAGCCCCCACAGCAAGTACCAGGTGTTGTTGGTTGTTCTTCCAATTTCCAGCATCCCAAGTATTTCTTGTAACATGGCAGGCCACTCGTGCATGTCTACTGAATTGATGAATTAACTTTTTGTAATGATCCTAACAGAAAAACATCTCCCTTGTTTGGGAGTCTTTATTGGAGATATGTTTCTAGACACCTTACATATGGTCTTTGGTTTCGTACTGGACACTCTACGGTAAAGGCTCTGCATGGTGCTCTGGAGCTCCTGCAGGTACCACATAGGGGAAGTAGGCAAAGCTAGACTACAGGCTAACCTGAGTCTGGGCAGAATATCCTGAATGTCCTTGGAACAAGGAAAGATAGGCAGCATGGTGGGAACTGCCATAGGTATTTTCGCACCAGCTCCCTATCTGCCTTGAGGCTGACACCAGGCCATTCTTCATCCATCTCCCTAGTTGGAGGTAAGCACAGGCCTTTCTTCATCATAGGGTACAGTTGTGGAGTGTAAAATTGCTCACTGCCTTAGGGCATGGGGTGGACTCCCCACCGGCCAAAGACCAACCATCTGTGCCATCCATCATTGAGTACCTCCCATTCACTGTCACACTATGGGAATAGGGATATGGTGCTTATACAATGCTGATCTTGCTTTTGCTTTGTCTACGAGCAATCAACCACTTGGATCTGTTTGGGCTCATTGTCTCCATATTGGCCAAATTTAAGAATATGTGAAAAGGCAAACTAATGATTTTAGTGGTGATCCTCATGTCCCTGTTAGATACCACAGTGCTGCTTAGGGACTGCTTGAGCAATTGACACACTAATGTATTGAGTTGCGTGGTGTAGCATAGACAGAATATTGATTTATTCTTCATGGCATCACACACAGCAAATAAGTTTTCAGCACATACTATTAACTTACGTTTGGCCTTGTCACACCTCAGTTATTTACAAACTAACTTCAGAATCTATGCCGTGGGTGACACCAGCTACACTGCTATGAAACTAACATATTTAAATCAGATATTTATTTTCTGAATTCAAATGTATTTTAAAAGTTGACATTCTTACTTAAAATTCAAAAGCAGGTTATCACACACTAGAAATGCAGCTGTAAGGAAAAATGAAATGACAAAGTTTGAAATCTAAAGGAAAAAAGGAAATCTAACTAGGAAGCCAAATTTATCTGCATGTAAAGCCTGCTTGATGTTATTTCCTTTATTCTTCATAGCAAGTATTTTTAGTTTACATATTGTAATTTCTACTTTAGAAATGGAAAAACAGTCCCAAAGGGTGTAAGTATCTTGCCCACCATATCAAGGGCACTGTGTGAGAGGCAGGATGGAAATCCATGGCTACTTCATGCCATAGCCTCTAAAGAGACAGTGTAGGTAGGACCCAAGCCATCTTGCTTCAGCAGGTTGCCCTGGTTGCTTGACCCTTTCTTCTACCTAGGCCCTAATTCTCTCATCTAGCTCTATAGCCCAGGGACTTCTCACATGTTCTGTGGCAAGCGGGATACCCTAGGAAAGGAAGGAGATGAGGAGACACAACACGGGGTATGGCCGAAGGGGCAGGGGGCTTCTGTGCCCACTAGGGGCATGCCCTCCATATGTTAAGCTAGCCAGAAGCTCTCTGAATCCTGTCCTTTTGATTTAGATGAAGATTTTCATTATGTAAGTGTGACTGATTAAACTGTTGTCCCGCCTTTGGGGATCAACTTAACCTTCTGTCCCTCTCCCTTCCTGAAGGTTGAGCAGAGGGCTGAAAGTCCCAACACTCTTATTCCCCAGCCTAGAGCTACCTAGGTGCTGCCAGCAACGCACTAGCATACAAAAAGAAACCACTTTGTGGAGATTCTAAAAATTGTAGGAGTTGTGTGCCAGGAAGCAGGGTCTAGGACCAAATATGTATTTCATAATATCATCCCTGTGCACACCAGCTCAATCAGAATACAAAATTTCAAAAATGATACTTAACTTTTTTAAAATAGAGTCTCTATCTCAAAAAAATAATAATAATAATAACCTCTTCCTGGACCTCCTGGGCTCAAGGCATCCTCCACCCTTTGGCTCTAGAGTAGCTGGGAAGAGAGCTACATAGAGACATGCATACATTATGCATTCACTCTTTTATTTTTGTAGAGAGTCTTGTTCTGTTGCCCCATGTGGTCTCAAACTGCTGAGCTCAAGCAATCCTCCTGCCTCAGCATCCCAAAGTGCTGGGATTACAGGCGTGGGAAACCGCACCCAGCCACGATTTTCAATATTATCAAATACCTGGGAAGGAAGTGAACAAAAGATGAGCAGGCCTTCTTTGGTGAAAGCTGCAAAACTTTATTGAGATAGTTTAAGTCAAATATCTAATATAAGACCGGTTTGCGTTGTTTCAGCTTTTCTTCATTTAAACTTGTGGTTGCCCTTCACCTGTAACAGAAACATAACAGGTGGGAACATTACTAGCAGAACTGTGTTTAGATGACATTAAGGATATGGAAAAGACACCAGAGTTTTAGTTTTCTACAGTGGACAAAAAAAGAAGCCTAAGAGTCACCCTTTTGCTTACATTCAGGTAGACCTCTGTAGAGACTTTGACAATAGTCGTCCAAGCGGATGCATTAAAGATATTTTTCAAACACACCCTGCTTCCTAGTGCTACAAGGAAAGCAAGACAGTCCGAGGTTCAAACACATTAAATGAAGTGAACCCACTAAAGAGAGGTTTAAAGTAGAAAGCAAACATTGTGCATAGTTTTGCTCAAAATACCAGCGTCACACAAAAATACTAAGAAACAAAAAAGGAACTCATGAAAAATGTATAATTTTTGGCAAACACTCTTTTAATGTTCTGGCTTGAATCTGCGGTCTGGATGCCAAATGGGCTCCTGGAAACGGTCTGAATACTATCTTGAAAGAAAACGGTTAATGTCACCTTAGGAACTGCATAAGTGAAGTGAATAGAGAGAACAGCATTGCATTTGTTTTTACTCTATTGTGCAGAAGGGCAAACACATTTATTTGGGCTCGTTCACCCTTCTGTGGTTTGTAAGGTACAGTAACCGTTTGTCCCCAGTGTTCTCCTACCGTGATGTCAATGTGAATCATGCCTCTTTTTACACTTGAAAGCATTCCCATTTGTACAATTAAGTATATGGCCGCATTACTCTTATGCTATCACTATCAGTTTTGTCATCAATATGTGATAGCGTTATGAACCGTGTCACACATGAAAAAATGGAAGGATACGGAAATGGAAAGAGTAGGACAGCTGAAAAACCCAAAATTTGTTTCTAAAAGTAAATGTTTTTGAGGGACAACTGGAAAATTTCACAGTTTCTTCCACAGGTTTTGTGATGCTTAGATAATCGGGTATTAGAGAAATAAATAATGTATGCTTTCCTAGCTTATCAACCATTTTATCCACGCTCTGATCAAGATTGTATTCGCTTTCAATAAAGCCCTATATTAAATCACTCTGTCTTGTTCATATTCCATGTCGTGCTTTTTCCATTTTCTTCATGATTCTGTAAACGACTGAACACTCTATTTATAGCTAATTTTCAAAACAACAATCTTTTAAATTTATGACATTTGAACTACTTTTCCTTTTACTAATGATTCGTATCTGTCTTTTATTCATTACCTCTTTCTTTTTCCTTTAAGTTTATTCTGTGGCTCTTTTATTGTTATTTCATAGTATTCTTTTCCTTTATCATGTAAAATGCTGTTTATAATAAGACGCGCATTGAAAGCTATGATCTCCCTAAGAATACAACTGAGGCTTGTTCAGTGGGTCCTGGAAGTCATGTGAGAACTATCTTTTAATGTAAATAGTGTAATGGAATGGTTCAGCAGAGTAGAGTAAAAACATGTAGGTAATTTCTCCCTTCAACATGGGGTGCTTCCTTTAACTTCAAGAGGTATTGTAATTAACAGTCACCAATTTGGAAAACATGTGCAAAACAGACTTATGTCAACTACTCAGGAATTAGCACCCTGCTGTTGTTGAACTTCAAACCCTATCACATAATGTCTCAAGGCAGAAACCCGTAATATGTAACCTATGCTATGGTTAGAGGTGACTCTACTATATGAGTCTTCAATCTAATTACACGAAGTAGCTCATGAAGACTGACAGGAGGGCAGGGGGCATGCTTAGCAGAAGCATCTTACACCCACCTTGAGCATCACTGACCTACATGCATTCTCCCTACTTCACTGGCCACAGAAACCTGATGATCTCTTGCCATTTTATCATTCAGTCGTTCAAGGCTTCACTGAGGGAAGACTTTAAAACACAGTTATTCTTTAAGAGCCAGAGAATTCAGAATTTGACAAAATCCAAGAACACTCATACAGGACTCCATACAGGAAAACAAACATCAAGCAGAGTGCCCACTCATTTTCTTAGGAACCATGAATCTCAACTCAGACATTATAATTGGACGGAAGCTGACTGTTGTGAAAAACAAATCATGAAAATCAGAATATCTTGGTCTTCTATCCAACAGGACCAGAGCATGTGGAAATCAGCAATGAAATGGATTTTAATCTATCTGATGTGCATCCATTCTTTTCAATGAGAGCAAGGATGCGTGTGGAATTTATACGATTCATCCAGAGTCTCACAAATTATGGTAGAGCTGGTACTAGAATCTGTTTCAGGGCTCAGCATACTTCACACAAACTCTTATTGCATATGCATTATGTATTTGTTAAAAGCAGAAATGCGAAAAGAATCTGAAAATTGTTAGCTGTTGGTTATACACCAAACTAAGAAAATGCTGCCGTGTTTGATGATTCAATATGGCTTTGACCCAGTTTGTTTCTGTATCTGATCATGTTTAAGTCTTGCAATCTGGCATTTGTGTCTGAACGGCGTTTCAAAGAAAGTTTACATTTGCACTGTGTTTTTAAAGTAGCAGTAATGTTATCCCTCTATTATCAAAAGTATAATGTTGTGTAAATGAGAACGCACGTAACTTTGCATCTTGTTGGATAACATACCTGTTTCTGGCATTTTACAGTGTTCTTCCTTGGGTATAATCTTCACCTTGACGCCAGCACCCAAATCCAGATTTAACCCCGGTCTTTGACTGACGCAGCTCTTGCAGATCACCTTCCATGTCACGCACTTCAAAATACAAAGGATATCGATTTAAGCATTCTGACATGAAATATAAATAAGGAAATGATGATATTCTTTTCTTTAGCCTTATGAAATAAAGCCTGAGCCGGGTGTAGTGGCTCATGCCTGTAATCTCAGCACTTTGGGAGGCCGATGCCACTTGAACCCAAGAGCTGGAGGTAGCAGTGAGTCAAGACCATGCCACAGCAATCCAGACTGGCTGACAGATGATGTTCTGTCACATTAAAAAGAAAAAGAAAGAAAGAAAGAAAGAAAGAAAAGAAAAAGAAAAAATCTCTGTCAGTTAGCGTGGTAATGAATGTCGTGCAAAGATGATACACCTTTGTTTCCCTGTTTTATGATATTTTATTGTTTTCTGAGTCAGGGTCTCACTCTTTCGTCCAGGCTGGAGTGCTGTGGCACAATCAAGGCCCAGTGTGAGCCCAACCTCTCAGGCTCAACAGAACCTCCTGTCTCAGCCTCCGCAGTGGCTGAGCATATGGGTGCACCCCACCGCCAAGGCTAATTTCTGTTTGTTTGTTTTGTTTGAGACAGGACTTCTCAGTGTTGTCCAGGCTGGTCTTCAACTCCTGGGATCAAGGGATTTGCCCAACTCAGCCTCCCAAAATTTTGGGATTACAGTCGTGAGCTCCTGGCCCAATGTCTTGTTTTGAATTACAATCTAAGAATAACTCATACTATATGTAAATTTTCCACACTTTACCATTGTGTATTATGAACAGCAAGTATCAACTATCTATGGAATCTGAAGTCAGCCGCATGAATGCCACTTTAATCATAAGTGAAATGTAATTTTCCGAAGAATTAGATCAATGTTTTGGCGGGCCTCTGACAAATTCTACAGTTGTGACACCCATCCCTTGTTGAGGTAACTTGGAAATTGTTTGGGTAGTTAATCAACGTTGTGGTATGCTTAGGACCAAGAACCTTATATGTAACTTTACATAAATGAATCCCATTTAGAATAATGTACCAAAAGTAACAGAGAAATCATTGTCTTGCAGTGCGACTACAGAAAGTAGGCCCAAATTCAGTCAATGTTTCGCTTGAAAATGCTACCTGTTGGAGATACATTTTCTGTTTCAGGATAATCTTATCCTACTTTGACTTTTCTAACTATGAAAGTATTTAAACAACTGTTAAAACCCCCTTAAAATCACACTAATATAGCTCCCTGTATACTAGGGTCCAGAATTATCCAACTTTTATCCAACATACTGTCAAAAAGACCGATCAAAGGAAACAGTGGCTGTCATTCATTGAGTAACTGTCATTCTGGAGCTACTATCCTGCTTCACTGAACTGTTTTGTCCTGAGCCAATACTGAAGTACCTTACAGTACAGACACAATCGAGTGTTATGCATCTTAGGCAAACTGCTCACTTTTTATTATTACAACATGGATTGTAGGAAGAACACAAACCTTTGAACATAATATGAATTCCTTCTCCATGAGTCAAGTGTTCTTTGCAAGCCTCAATCTCTGAGCCTCGGTTTTCTTATTTATACAATGGGGCTAACATGCTTTTACAAAGGGACCTTATTCACGGTGTTTTAAGTTCGGGTAACTTGGCACTCTACACTCAAGTAATGGGTGCTTACAACACTGTGGACACCATGGCTGAGAAGATCATACAGCAACATTCTAAGAAGATCAAATTAAACTAGTGAAATAATGTACATTTTTATACAACAAATTAACTGTTTTCAAGTGATTTAGTAAGGACTGTATTTTCAAGCATACAAAATCCATCTCAAAGAACAAAATAAGATTCCTTATATCCAGGGACAGCATGAAGATGCAAACTATACTCTCCCCTTTCCTGCCAAGTTTGAGCAAATGTTTGGTATCTTTTCCTAATGTTCTCTTTCCTCCTGTTACTGCTCATGGCATAGGGCACGACACATAGACCTTTTCCCTCCCCACAGACATGCTTTCTTTCCCTTCCCAGCACCTTGGATCTCAGCTCTATCCTGATCTTCTTCTGTCTCCTGAACAGGTGTAGGATCCCGACTTTCAGCTGCTGGTTCCTCTTCTTGGGGCTCTCCATTACTGCGCTCCTGGGACTGGCTCTGTGGGTGTGTGTGTCCGTGTGTGTATGTGCAGATAAAGAGTTTTGCTATTAAAACATGTCAATAACATAAATATACAGAATTCATAGATACTTCTTATCATAAGTACGTCTAGAGGCATTTCTCCAACACTACCCCGTATACCTATTCTTCATAACATTATTCTTTCCTCAGAGAGGTTACTCAAAGATAGATATCCTCAAGGACTTTGGAAGCCATTTTAGTCTATGTTGGGATGAATGAGTGTAATCTGTTCCGAATAAGCATGAGGAGGAAGTTGTGGACAAAATCTGGGCACACACGATCATCCATCCACACAAAACCCAAATATCATCCTCTGGACTAATCTTTCCTTCATGGGATGCCATGATCATTTTTTGTCAACATGGGAGACAATTATGAATGGGAGGCCATAAACAACGGACTCCCATTCTGATAGTCCAACAACACTATCAGAAAAATAACTTTCTGCTAAGAGAAAACATCGAATGTTAAGACATTCATAAGCAGAGGCACAATGAACTCAGGAGGTTATGAACTTCTTCTTGGTATAGGCCTATATGTTTATCTTCCTCATCAACACGTATTTCACTCTCCAAGCAGAATACTGTAATTGGCAAAATGCACTTCACAGGACAACTAGATTCCACCACTTTCATGGTCAAATGTTAACTTGGTCATTTTTTTTTTTTTTTTAATTTAGAAATACTCTGAAAATCCCAGGGCAAGTATGAGTGTGTGCAACTTTTGAAACGAATGCTTGCAAAGTCGCTTAAGTAGGTCTAGCTGGCGGAGCAATGTCTTAAGGCTTCCGGCAGAAAACACAGGGTCTTTCCCATGGGGTTGGTTTCGCAAATGGACACTCCATCAGGGAGACAAGTAGGAAATTACAGCTAGAGAATTAAAATTGAAGTGATGGCGAATTTTGTCACATAATGATTTGCTAGGCCCCTCGTCCCCACCCCGACCCAAATCACTTTTTTAGGAACTCAGAGCCCCACCCATTGGAATCTCCACAGTGGAGTTGAGAATTTGCTACAAAGTAGTGGTCACTCCTCAAAGGACACCTGTGCCAGGCAGTCTACAGACCTCGGGGCTGCAGTCACTAGCCCGCAGCGTTCCCGGTCTCCAGGACCCTTCCATACCGCTCATGCCATCCCTCCCCTGGTCCCGTCTGGGGAGTCTGGAATCTTCTGTCGGGGTTACAGGTTCATCTGGGACTCGGATACCTCCACCAGCAGCACCCCAGCATCGCCCCAGCTTCACCTGAGCCCCTCCACTCCTCAGCCTGCCTTCCTCCCTAGTTATGGCCATGACAAGACAATGCGTGCAGCGTCGCATGAAAGGGACGACAACTTCGAGGCCCTTCTCACCCTGAGTCACCAAACATGCGACCCTCCGGAAGCCCGCTGGTTCCTCCTCACTCTCACTCACACTTCACTCCCAGTTGGATCGGCCTGTGAACCTACCCGCTGTGTCTCAGTAGGAGAGAAAGAATCCAGACCTCACGGACCCCAGCTGCTGGCTCACAGCTCCGCGGAGTTCCCCAGACTGGCTAACGGGCCGATGGGAAGACGCCCAGTGAACATGCGCATGGAGGCGGGCACTAAAGGAGCATGCGCAGTGAGGTCCCCTCTTGCCTTAAGGGTTGTGGTGCCCCTCCTTATCCCGCCTGGTCCTGTCCTGTGCTCCCCTTTAGGTCCCCATTAATGACTTTGGAATCACTCCTCTCTGTGTGTGAGTTGCCCCCCACCCAGGATTCAAATACCTCAAATAATGTCAGCTTTCTAAACTCACCCCATGGCCGGGCACAGTGGCTCACCCCTGTAATCCCAGCACTTTGGGGGGCCAAGGCGGGTGGATCATGAGGCCAAGAGATCGAGACCATCCTGGTCAACATGGTGAAACCCCATCTCTACTGAAAATACAAAAATTAGCTGGGTGTGGTTACGTGGGCCTGTACTCCCCGCTACTCAGAAGGCTGAGGCAGGAGAATCGCTTGAACCCGGGAGGCGGAGGTTGCAGTGAACCAAGATTGCGCCACTGCCCTCCAGCCTGGTGACAGAGCAAGACTCCGTGAAAACAAACAAACAAACAGACAGACAAAACAAACAAACAAAAAACTCACTCCATGTTCACCGGACCCTCCTCTGCTGTCCTCTATGGCCCTCCTTCTTCCCAGGCCCGGGACCCCACAACAGCAGGGCCATCGCTGAGGTTTAGTAGAAAGATGACGACCTCAGAGGCCGTGGACCAAGTGGCACAACGCACAGGAAGCCCGCCCGCTCCCCCTCACACTCACTCACACTTCAACTTCTGAGAGGACTGATCTGCAGACCTACTGGCTAAATTGAAGTCAGCACGAATAAAGGAAGTCACCACCTCTCCTTTCACAGCTGTGCAGGGACAGAAGGCAGAGAACAAGGCGCACGGGCAGCAAGGAACTTTCACAGGAAGGGACGTGCACATTGAGCCAGGGACTTTGCAGGACAGGGTAGGGTTTTCCGCTGTCCCCCAACCCACATCCCCAGCGCGTTTGTAGTAGAAAAAAGGGACTTGAGAGCTTTCGTTTCTCTTTGTCCGATCTCATGCATTCAGAAAACGTTGGGAACAGATAGTCCCTTACTGGAGGATGTGTCTCAGAAAGACCTTTTCTGGAAGAAATGAATTATTTTCATATCTTTATTTATAAATCCTTTTTTATTTTTATTTTAAAAGACAGTGTGTGGTTCTGTTGCTCAGGCTGGAGGGCAGTGGCATGACCACACCTCACTGAAGCCTCCATCTTCTGGGCTCAAACAATCCTCCCGATGTAGCCTCCCCAGTCCCTGCTACTACAGGTGCAGACACCACACCTGGGTAATTGGTTTCTTTATTCTTTAGATAGTGGTCTCACCGTGTTGCTCATGCTGGTCTCAATTTCCTGGGCTCAAACGATCCTCCCACCTTGGCCAGTTTTATAAATGCTTCCAATAAATGTAATAGAACAAATTCTTCTGAAGACTAAACACATTCACACCTGTTTACTTTTTTCTTTTTCGGTTGTGATACTTCACATTTAAATCTCTGGACTGGTAACTGATTCCCCTGAATATATCTGTAGGTCATTCAGACAGTGTATGTTTCAGAAATAGCCATAGATTCTGATTGTAGGCTCTCGGCTCAGTTCTGACCAGAAAACAAGTCCTGCCAGTCTCCTACCTCAAATATATGTTCGTATATTGACCTGATCCCTGGGACAAGCTTCCCAGACTGAAACCATGGTATCACAAAGCTGGATGCTTTCTTGAGGGGATAGAGTTACATCCATATTTTCAATCCTTGTGTAAATAAATTAATTAATGGATGAAATGATGTATGCCATAATGCGAAGCAGAATAACAGGTATTTGATTAAATACGTCACCAAATTTTGCTTTTATAGATCTGATCGTAATTATTTCAGTCTTTGTGGGTCATGTAGTTTCTGTGGCATATTGTTCTGTTTTTTAGAAATAATACTTTTAAATGGAAAAAAAAAATCCTTATCTCAATGGCTATGCAAAACAAGTCATGGGCTGTATTTAGATCTCAAACCATAGTCAGCTAGCCCCTGGATTATGTTTTACTTCATATATTTAAATGCTGTATTTTTGTACCAGTACTCAAAATATTAACAAAGGAGAATTCCACCACCAGGTAAGATTTAGAAAGCCTCAAGAGAAAGTCACTTTAGCCCTGAAAATGAGAAAAAGCCTCATAATCTATAGCATTATCTTTTGTTTTGCTTTGTTTTTAGATCATGAGAGACCGGAGGTAATAAGGCAGCCATGGGAACCGATACAAAAGAGTGACTAGTCCCTCTGAGGAGGGATGACACACAAAAACTACACCACCTCTGGCAGAGCATGTGTGGAAGAAGTGACAGCCATAACGGGGTAAGAAGAAAACCACTGAAAATGTAACAAATTCATAAAGTTCAAACACAGGCATTTGAGATAGCTGGAATCCTGGCAAGTCTCAGACACCAGTGGAATTCAGGTTCACAGACAGAAAGAGATCCTGTCTGAAAACACAGAGTCAGAGTCTATAAGACTGGATAAAAAGCAAGAACAAAAATAAGAGACGCTGGTGAGTTTGTGTAGAAAAGGCAACGCTTACACCTGTTAGTTGGCGTATAAATTAGTTCAACCATTGTGGAAAGGAGTGTGGCAATTCCTCGCGGACTTAAGAACAGAAATACCATTTGGCCCTGCAGTCCCATTGCTGGGACTGTACCCAAAGGTACAGTCCCTCCCTGCCTCCCTCCCTCCGTTCCTTTCTCCCTCGCTCCCTCGTCTCTCACTCTTTCTCTTTTTCTTTTTCTCTTTTCCTTCCTTCCTGTTTTTTTTTTTTTTTTTTTTTTTAATGGAGTTTCACTCTTTATTTTCCAGACTGGAGTACAATGGCCCGATCTCAGATCACTGGAAATCTCCGCCTCCTGGGTTCAAGTGATTCTCCTGCCTCGACCTCCCCAGTAGTTGAGATGTATATGCATACACCACCACACCTGGCTAATTTTTGTATTTTCAGTAGAGATGGGGTTTCACCATGTTGGCCAGGCTGGTCTCATACTCCTGACGTCAGGTGATCCACCCACATAACACGCAGCAAAGGTTTTCAGCCCACACTGCAGACATTCAGTTGCTTTTGTCACACCTCGGTTATTTAGAAATTAACTTCAGAATGTATACCGTGGGTGACACCAGCTACACTGCTATTAAATTAACATATTTAAATCAAATATTTATTTTTTCTGAATTCAAATGTATTTTAAAAGCTGACATTCTTACTTAAAATTCAAAAGCAGGTTATCACACACTAGAAATGCAGCTGTAAGGAAAAATGAAATGAAAACGTTTGAAATCTAAAGGAAAAAAAGAAATCTAAGTAGGAAGCCAAATTTATCTGCATGTAAAGCCTGCTTGATGTTATTTCCTTTATTTTTCATAGCAGGTAGTTTTCGTGTACATATTGTAATTCCTACTTTAGAAATGGAAAAACAGTCCCAAAGGGTGTAAGTATCTTGCCCACCATATCGTGGGCACTGTGTGAGAGGCAGGATGGAAACCCATGGCTACTTCATGCCATAGCCTCTAAAGAGACAGTGTAGGTAGGACCCAAGTCATCTTGCTTCAGCAAGTTGCCCTGGTTGCTTGACCCTTTCTTCTACCTAGGCCCTAATTCTCTCATCTAGCTCCATAGCCCAGGGACTTCTCACATGTTCTGTGGCAAGCGGGATACCCTAGGAAAGGAAGCAGATGAGGAGACACAGCATGAGGTTTGGGGGAAGGGGCAGGGAGCTTCTGTGCCCACTAGGGGCGTGCTGCCCTCCATATATTCAGCTAGCCAGAAGCTCTCTGAATCCCGTCCTTTTGGTTTTGATGGAGGGTTTCATTATGTAGGTGTAGATTAAACTGTTGTCCTGCCATTGGGGATGAATCTAACTTTCTGCCCCTCTCCCTTCCTGAAGGTCGAGCGGGGGGCTGAAAGTCCCAACACTCTTATTCCCCAGCCTAGAGCTACCTAGGTGCTGCCAGCAACTCACTGGCATATAAAAAGACACCACTTTGTGGAGATTCTAAAAATTGTAGGAGTTGTGTGCCAGGAAGCAGGGTCTAGGACCAAATATGTATTTCATAATATCATCCCTGTGCACACCAGCTCAATCAGAATACAAAATTTCAAAATGACATATTTTTTTTTTAAATAGACTCTCTATCTCAAAAAAAATAATAATAATAACCTCTTCCTGGACCTCCTGGGCTCAAGGTATCCTCCATCCTTTGGCACTAGAGTAGCTGGGAAGGCAGCTACATAGAGACGTGCATACATTATGCATTCACTCTTTTATTTTTGTAGAGAGTCTTGTTCTGTTGCCCCATGTGGTCTCAAACTGCTGAGCTCAAGCAATCCTCCTGCCTCAGCATCCCAAAGTGCTGGGATTACAGGCGTGGGAAACCGCACCCAGCCACGATTTTCAATATTATCAAATACCTGGGAAGGAAGTGAACAAAAGATGAGCAGGCCTTCTTTGGTGAAAGCTGCAAAACTTTATTGAGATAGTTTAAGTCAAATATCTAATATAAAACCGGTTTGTGTTGTTTCAGCTTTTCTTCATTTAAACTTGTGGTTGCCCTTCACCTGTAACAGAAACATAACAGGTGGGAACATTACTAGCAGAACTGTGTTTAGATGACATTAAGGATATGGAAAAGACACCAGAGTTTTAGTTTTCTACAATGGACAAAAACAGAAGCCTAAGAGTCACCCTTTTGCTTACATTCAGGTAGACCTCTGTAGAGACTTTGACAATAGTCATCAAAGCAGATGCATTAAATATATTTTTCAAACACACCTTGCTTTCTAGTGCTACAAGGAAAGCAAGACAGTCTGAGGTCCAAACACATTAAATGAAGTGAACTCACTAAAGAGAGGTTTAAAGTAGAAAGCAAACATTGTGCATAGTTTTACTCAAAATATCAGCGCCACACAAAAATCCTAAGAAACAAAAAAGGAATTTATGAAAAATGTATAATTTTTGGCAAACACTCTTTTACTATTCTGACTTGAATCTGTGGTCTGGATGCCAAATGGGCTCCTGGAAACGGTCTGAGTAGTACCTTGAAAGAAAACGGTTAATGTCACCTTAGGAACTGCATAAGTGAAGTGAATAGAAAGGCCAGCATTGCATTTGTTTTTACTCTATTGTGCAGAAGGGCAAACACATTTATTTGGGCTCGTTCACCCTTCTGTGGTTTGTAAGGTACAGTAACCGTTTGTACCCAGTTTTCTCCTACCGTGATGTCAACATGAATCATGCCTCTTTTTACACTTGAAAGTATTCCCATTTGTACAATTAAGTATGTGGTCGCATTACTCTTAAGCTATTACTATCAGTTTTGTCATCAACATGTGATAGCGTTATGAACCGTGTCACACATGAAAAAATGGAGGGATACGGAAATGGAAAACAGGAGTAGGACAGCTGAAAAAGCCAAAATTTATTTCTAAAACTAAATGTTTTTTTGAGGGACAACTGGAATATTTCACAGTTTCTTCCACAGGCTTTGGGATGCTTAGATAAATAGGTATTCGAGAAATAAATAATGTATGCCTTCCTAGTTTATCAACCATTTCATCCATGCTCTGAAAATATTAGTGTTCAAGATTGTAGTCACTTTCAATAATGCCCTATATTAAATCACTCTGTCTTGTTCATATTCCATGTCGTGCTTTTTCCATTTTCTTCAAGATTGTGTAAACAACCGAATACTCTATTTATAGCTAAATTTCAAAACAACAATCTTTTAAATTTATGACATTTCAAGTGCTTTTCCTTTTACTAATGATTCGTACCTGTCTTTTATGCACTACCTCTTTCTTTTTCCTTTAAGTTTATTCTGTGGCTCTTTCATCGTTATTTCATAGTATTCTTTTCCTTTATCATGGAATGCGCTGTTTATTTTAATAAGATGTGCATTTAAAGCTATGATCTCCCTAAGAATACAACTGAGGCTTGTTCGTTGGGCTCCTGGAAAAAGTCTGAGAACTATCTTTTAATGTAAATAGTGTAATGGAATGGTTCAGCAGAGTAGAATAAAAATATGTAGGTAATTTCTCCCTTAAACATAGGGTGCTTCCTTTAGCTTCAAGAGGTATTGTAATTAACAGTCACCAATTTGGAAACTACGTGTAAAACACAATTACGTCAACTACTCAGGATTCAGCACCCTGCTGTTGTTGAACTTCAAACCCTATCGGCTAATGTCTCAAGGCAGAAACCTGTAATATGTAACCTATGCTATGGTTAGAGGTGACTCTACTATATGAGTCTTCAATCTAATTACACGGAGTAGCTCGTGAAGACTGACAGGAGGGCAGGGGCCATGCTTAGCAGAAGCATCTTACACCCACCTTGAGCATCACTGACCTACATGCATTCTCCCTACTTCACTGGCCACAGAAACCTGATGATCTCTTGCCATTTTATCATTCAGTCGTTCAAGGCTTCACTGAGGGAAGACTTTAAAACACAGTTATTCTTTAAGAGCCAGAGAATTCAGAATTTGACAAAATCCAAGAACACTCATACAGGACTCCATACAGGAAAACAAACATCAAGCAGAGTGCCCACTCATTTTCTTAGGAACCATGAATCTCAACTCAGACATTATAATTGGACGGAAGCTGACTGTTGTGAAAAACAAATCATGAAAATCAGAATATCTTGGTCTTCTATCCAACAGGACCAGAGCATGTGGAAATCAGCAATGAAATGGATTTTAATCTATCTGATGTGCATCCATTCTTTTCAATGAGAGCAAGGATGCGTGTGGAATTTATACGATTCATCCAGAGTCTCACAAATTATGGTAGAGCTGGTACTAGAATCTGTTTCAGGGCTCAGCATACTTCACACAAACTCTTATTACAAATGCATTATGTATTTGATAAAAGCAGAAATTAGAAAAGAATCTGAAAATGTTAGCTGTGGGTTACACACCACCCTAAGAAAATGCTGCCATGTTTGATGATTCAATATGGCTTTCACCCAATTTGTTTTTGTATCTCATAGTGTTTAAGTCTTGCAATCTGGCATTTGGGTCTGAACGGCGTTTCAAAGAAAGTTTGAATTTGCACTGTGTTTTGAAGACAGCAGTAATGTTATCCCTCTAATATCACAAGTATAATATTCTATAAATGAGTAAGCACATAACTTTGCATCTTGTTGGATAACATACCTGCTTCTGGCATTTTACAGTGTTCTCCTTTGGGTATAATCTTCACCTTGATGCCAGCACCCAAATCCAGATTTAACCCCGGTCTTTGACTGACGCAGCTCTTGCAGATCACCTTCCATGTCACGCACTTCGAAATACAAAGGATATCGATTTAAGCATTCTGACATGAAATATAAATAAGGAAATGATGATATTCTTTTCCTTAGCGTTATGAAATAAAGCCTGAGCCGGGCGTAGTGGCTCATGCCTGTAATCTCAGCACTTTGGGAGGCCGATGTCGCTTGAACCCAAGAGCTGGAGGTGGCAGTGAGTCAAGACCATGCCACAGCAATCCAGACTGGCTGACAGATGACGCTCTGCCACATTAAAAAGAAAAAGGAAGAAAGAAAGAAAAGAAAAAGAAAAAATCTCTGTCAGTTAGTGTGGTAATGAATGTCGTGCAAAGATGATACACCTTTGTTTCCCTGTTTTATGATATTTTATTGTTTTCTGAGTCAGGGTCTCACTCTTTCGTCCAGGCTGGAGTGCTGTGGCACAATCAAGGCCCAGTGTGAGCCCAACCTCTCAGGCTCAACAGAACCTCCTGTCTCAGCCTCCGCAGTGGCTGAGCATATGGGTGCACCCCACCGCCAAGGCTAATTTCTGTTTGTTTGTTTTGTTTGAGACAGGACTTCTCAGTGTTGTCCAGGCTGGTCTTCAACTCCTGGGATCAAGGGATTTGCCCAACTCAGCCTCCCAAAATTTTGGGATTACAGTCGTGAGCTCCTGGCCCAATGTCTTATTTTGAATACAATCTAAGAATAACTCACATTACACGTAAATTTCCCGCACTTTACCATTGTGTATTATGAACAGCAAGTGTCAACTATCTATGAAATCTGAAGTCAGCTGCACGAATGCCACTTTAATCATAAGTGAAACGTAATTTTCCAAAGAATTAGATCAATGTTTTGGTGGGCCTCTGACAAATTCTACAGTAGTGACACCCATCCCTTGTTGAGGTAACTTGGAAATTGTTTGGGTAGTTAATCAACGTTGTGGTATGCTTAGGACCAAGAACCTTATATGTAACTTTACATAAATGAATCCCATTTAGAATAATATACCAAAAGTAACAGAAAAAATCATTGTCTTGCAGTGCGACTACGGAAAGCAGGCCCAAATTAAGTCAATGTTTAGCTTGAAAATGCTACCTGTTGGAGATACGTTTTCTGTTTCAGGATAATCTTAACCTACTTTGACTTTTGTAATTATGAATGTATTTAAACAACTGTTAAAACCCCCTTGAAATCACACTAATATAGCTCCCTGTATACCAGTGTCCGGAATTTTCCAACTTTTGTCCAATATACAGTCAAAAGCACCAATCAAAGGAAACAGTGGCTATCATTCATTGAGCTCTTTTCTGGAGTTAATGTCCTGCTTCACTGAACTGTTTTGTCCTGAGCCAATACTGAAGTACCGTACAGCACAGACACAATCGAGTGCTATACATCTTAGGCAAACTGCTCACTTTTTATTATTACAACATGGATTGTAGGAAGAACACAAATCTTTGAACAAAATATGAATTCCTTCTCCATGAGTCAAGTGTTCTTTGCAAGCCTCAATCTCTGAGCCTCAGTTTTCTTATTTATACAATGGGGCTAACATCCCTTTGCAAAGGGGCCTTTTCCATGGTCTTATAAGTTCGGGTTACTTCACACTCTACACACATTTAACGGGTGCTTACAATACTGTGGAGACCATGGCTGAGAAGATCATACACCAACATTCTAAGAAGATCAAATTAAACTAGTGAAATAATGTACATTTTTATACACCAAATTAACTGTTTTCAAGTGACTTAGTAAGGACTGTATTTTCAAGCACACAAATCCATCTCGAAGAATAAAATAAGATTCCTTATATCCAGGGACAGCATGAAGCTGCAAACTATACTCTCCCCTTTCCTGCCAACATTGGGCAAATGTTTGGTATCTTTTCCTATTGTTCTCCTTCCTCCTGTTACTGCTCATGGCATAGACCACGACGCACACATAGACCTTTTCCCGCCCCATAGACATGCTTTCTTTCCCTTCCCAGCACCTTGGATCTCAGCTCTATCCTGATCTTCTTCTGTCTCCTGAACAGGTGTAGGATCCCGACTTTCAGCTGCTGGTTCCTCTTCTTGGGGCTCTCCATTACTGCGCTCCTGGGACTGGCTCTGTGTGTGTGTATCTGTGTGTGTATGTGCAGATAAAAAAATTTTGGTATTAATACATGCCAATAGTATAAATATACAGAATACATAGATACTTCTTATCATAAGTACGTCTGGAGGCATTTCTCCAACACTACCCCGTATACCTATTCTTCATAACATTATTCTTTCCTCAGAGAGGTTACTCAAAGATAGATATCCTCAAGGACTTTGGAAGCCATTTTAGTCTATGTTGGGATGAATGAGTGTAATCTGTTCCGAATAAGCATGAGGAGGAAGTTGTGGACAAAATCTGGGCACACACGATCATCCATCCACACAAAACCCAAATATCATCCTTTGGACTAATCTTTCCTTCATGGGATGCCATGATCATTTTTTGTCAACATGGGAGACAATTATGAATGGGAGGCCATAAACAACGGACTCCCATTCTGATAGTCCAACAACACTATCAGAAAAATAACTTTCTGCTAAGAGAAAACATCGAATGTTAAGACATTCATAAGCAGAGGCACAATGAACTCAGGAGGTTATGAACTTCTTCTTGGTATAGGCCTATACGTTTATCTTCCTCATCAACACGTATTTCACTCTCCAAGCAGAATACTGTGATTGGCAAAATGCACTTCACAGGACAACTAGATTCCACCACTTTCATGGTCAAATGTTAATTTGGTCATTTTTTTTTTTTTAATTTAGAAATACTCTGAAAACCCCAGGGCAAGTATGAGTGTGTGCAACTTTTGAAACGAATGCTTGCAAAGTCGCTTAAGTAGGTCTAGCTGGCGGAGCAATGTCTTAAGGCTTCCGGCAGAAAACACAGGGTCTTTCCCATGGGGTTGGTTTCGCAAATGGACACTCCATCAGGGAGACAAGTAGGAAATTACAGCTAGAGAATTAAAATTGAAGTGATGGCGAATTTTGTCACATAATGATTTGCTAGGCCCCTCGTCCCCACCCCGACCCAAATCACTTTTTTAGGAACTCAGAGCCCCACCCATTGGAATCTCCACAGTGGAGTTGAGAATTTGCTACAAAGTAGTGGTCACTCCTCAAAGGACACCTGTGCCAGGCAGTCTACAGACCTCGGGGCTGCAGTCACTAGCCCGCAGCGTTCCCGGTCTCCAGGACCCTTCCATACTGCTCATGCCATCCCTCCCCTGGTCCCGTCTGGGGAGTCTGGAATCTTCTGTCGGGGTTACAGGTTCATCTGGGACTCGGATACCTCCACCAGCAGCACCCCAGCATCGCCCCAGCTTCACCTGAGCCCCTCCACTCCTCAGCCTGCCTTCCTCCCTAGTTATGGCCATGACAAGACAATGCGTGCAGCGTCGCATGAAAGGGACGACAACTTCGAGGCCCTTCTCACCCTGAGTCACCAAACATGCGACCCTCCGGAAGCCCGCTGGTTCCTCCTCACTCTCACTCACACTTCACTCCCAGTTGGATCGGCCTGTGAACCTACCCGCTGTGTCTCAGTAGGAGAGAAAGAATCCAGACCTCACGGACCCCAGCTGCTGGCTCACAGCTCCGCGGAGTTCCCCAGACTGGCTAACGGGCCGATGGGAAGACGCCCAGTGAACATGCGCATGGAGGCGGGCACTAAAGGAGCATGCGCAGTGAGGTCCCCTCTTGCCTTAAGGGTTGTGGTGCCCCTCCTTATCCCGCCTGGTCCTGTCCTGTGCTCCCCTTTAGGTCCCCATTAATGACTTTGGAATCACTCCTCTCTGTGTGTGAGTTGCCCCCCACCCAGGATTCAAATACCTCAAATAATGTCAGCTTTCTAAACTCACCCCATGGCCGGGCACAGTGGCTCTCCCCTGTAATCCCAGCACTTTGGGGGGCCAAGGCGGGTGGATCATGAGGCCAAGAGATCGAGACCATCCTGGTCAACATGGTGAAACCCCGTCTCTACTGAAAATACAAAAATTAGCTGGGTGTGGTTACGTGGGCCTGTACTCCCCGCTACTCAGAAGGCTGAGGCAGGAGAATCGCTTGAACCCGGGAGGCGGAGGTTGCAGTGAACCAAGATTGCGCCACTGCCCTCCAGCCTGGTGACAGAGCAAGACTCCGTGAAAACAAACAAACAAACAGACAGACAAAACAAACAAACAAAAAACTCACTCCATGTTCACCGGACCCTCCTCTGCTGTCCTCTATGGCCCTCCTTCTTCCCAGGCCCGGGACCCCACAACAGCATGGCCATCGCTGAGGTTTAGTAGAAAGATGACGACCTCAGAGGCCATGGACCAAGTGGCACAACGCACAGGAAGCCCGCCCGCTCCCCCTCACACTCACTCACACTTCAACTTCTGAGAGGACTGATCTGCAGACCTACTGGCTAAATTGAAGTCAGCACGAATAAAGGAAGTCACCACCTCTCCTTTCACAGCTGTGCAGGGACAGAAGGCAGAGAACAAGGCGCACGGGCAGCAAGGAACTTTCACAGGAAGGGACATGAACATTGAGCCAGGGACTTTGCAGGACAGGGTAGGGTTTTCCGCTGTCCCCCAACCCACATCCCCAGCGCGTTTGTAGTAGAAAAAAGGGACTTGAGAGCTTTGGTTTCTCTTTGTCCAATCTCATGCATTCAGAAACGTTGGGAACAGATAGTCCCTTACTGGAGGATATGTCTCAGAAAGACCTTTTCTGGAAGAAATGAATTATTTTCATATCTTTATTTATAAATCCTTTTTTATTTTTATTTTAAAAGACAGTGTGTGGTTCTGTTGCTCAGGCTGGAGGGCAGTGGCATGACCACACCTCACTGAAGCCTCCCTCTTCTGGGCTCAAACAATCCTCCCGATGTAGCCTCCCCAGTCCCTGCTACTACAGGTGCAGACACCACACCTGGGTAATTGGTTTAATTATTTTTTAGATAGGGGTCTCACTGTGTTGCCCATGCTGGTCTCAATTTCCTGGGCTCAAACGATCCTCCCACCTTGGCCAGTTTTATAAATGCTTTTATTAGTCAGTTTGTTCTCTGGTTCTGGGTTTTCTGCCATGCTTCCAATAAACATAGTTGAATAAATTCTTCTGTAGACTAAATACATACACACCTGTTTACTTTTTTTCTTTTTAGGTTGTGATACTTCACATTTAAATCTCTGGACTGGTAACTGATTTCCCTGAATTTATCTGTAGGTCATTCAGACAGTGTATGTTTCAGAAATAGCCATAGATTCTGATTGTAGGCTCTCGGCTCAGTTCTGACCAGAAAACAAGTCCTGCCAGTCTCCTACCTCAAATATATGTTCGTATATTGACCTGATCCCTGGGACAAGCTTCCCAGACTGAAACCATGGTATCACAAAGCTGGATGCTTTCTTGAGGAGATAGAGTTACATCCATATTTTCAATCCTTGTGTAAATAAATTAATTAATGGATGAAATGATGTATGCCATAATGCGAAGCAGAATAACAGGTATTTGATTAAATACGTCACCAAATTTTGCTTTTATAGATCTGATCGTAATTATTTCAGTCTTTGTGGGTCATGTAGTTTCTGTGGCATATTGTTCTGTTTTTTAGAAATAATACTTTTAAATGGAAAAAAAATCCTTATCTCAATGGCTATGCAAAACAAGTCATGGGCTGTATTTAGATCTCAAACCATAGTCAGCTAGCCCCTGGATTATGTTTTACTTCATATATTTAAATGCTGTATTTTTGTACCAGTACTCAAAATATTAACAAAGGAGAATTCCACCACCAGGTAAGATTTAGAAAGCCTCAAGAGAAAGTCACTTTAGCCCTGAAAATGAGAAAAAGCCTCATAATCTATAGCATTATCTTTTGTTTTGCTTTGTTTTTAGATCATGAGAGACCGGAGGTAATAAGGCAGCCATGGGAACCGATACAAAAGAGTGACTAGTCCCTCTGAGGAGGGATGACACACAAAAACTATACCACCTCTGGCAGAGCATGTGTGGAAGAAGTGACAGCCATAACAGGGGGCAAGAAGAAAACCACTGAAAATGTAACAAATTCATAAAGTTCAAACACAGGCATTTGAGAGAGCTGGAATCCTGGGAAGTCTTAGACACCAGTGGAATTCAGGTTCACAGACAGAAAGAGATCCTGTCTGAAAACACAGAGTCAGAGTCTATAAGACTGGATAAAAAGCAAGAACAAAAATAAGAGATGCTGGTGAGTTTGTGTAGAAAAGGCAACGCTTACACTCTGTTGGTTGGAGTATAAATTAGTTTAACCATTGTGGAAAGCAGTGTGGCAATTCCTCACGGACTTAAGAATAGAAATACCATTTGGCCCTGCAGTCCCATTGCTGGGACGGTACCCAAAGGTACATAATTCCTTCTATTATAAAGACGCATGCACATCTATGGTCATTACAGCACTACTTACGATAGCAAAGACATGGAATCAACCTAAATGCCCATCAATTATAGACTGCACTTTTAAAAATGTGGTATATATACACAATGGAGTACTATGCAGCCATAAAAAGTAGTGAGATCATGTCCTTTCCAGGAACGCGGATGGAGCTGGAGACCATTATCCTTAGCAAACTAATGTAGGAACAGAAAACCCAATACCACATGAAGTCATTTATAAATGGGAGCTAATTGCTGAGAACACGTGAACACCCAGGGAGGGCCAACATGCTGGGACCTATCAGAGGGTAGAGGCTAGGAGGAGGGAGAGGATGAACAAAATAACGAATGGGCACTGGCCTTAATACCTGGGTGATGAAATAATCTGTACAACAAACCCCATGACATGAGGTTACCTATATTACAAAACTACACATGCACTCCCGAGCCTAAACTAAAAGTTAAAAAAAACTCGCAAAGAATCATCAACTCTTCTGATCTTTCTACTTCAAAAATATCAGTTCATTTCTTATTATAAAAAGAAGGAAAGAAGGAAGGGAATGAGGCATGAAGGGAGTGAGGAAAGAAGGGAGAAAATAAGGACAAATGGAGAGAGGGAGGGAGGGTGGAAAGAAGTAAGGGATGGAGAGAGGGAGGGAGAGAGGAATGCAGCAAGGGAGGAAGGGAAGAAGGAAGGAAGGAAGGAAGGTAGGTAGAAAAGAAAGATGGAAAGAAAGAAAGAAGGAAAAGGAGAAAAATAGGGCTTGACAAACGTTTCTGTGCCTAGCCAAACAGCTCTTGATGGGAAGTCACTTTTAGAAACTTGAGTGAAAAGTAACAAAAATCAGAGGATTTTAATCATCTTCATTTACAGCCCTTCAAAAGTTATTCTGGCTGTTGTTTCTGAGCGATTCAAACCTGCCTTGGTCTCCACTAAATCCATGTACTCTCCAGAAGGGCAACTCTTCCCTGGATTAAAAGCACAACTGAGGACCAACACAAACTGGTTAGTCTAGGAAGGAAAAGAATAGAAAAGTGCAGGAGACAAATATTTCCTCTCCCATTATATATATATATATATATATATATATATATATGTGTGTGTGTGTGTGTGTGTATATATATATATATATATATATATTTACTTTTCCTCCTCAACCTACAGAGGGACATTTGAATCCCCAAATTTCAAATCTAAGAGAGCTGTGTGAGATCATCCTATATAGTTGTTTTTCAAAGAATTTTTAGCAAAAGAACACTCTTGTGAAAGGAAATTTTATCCAAAAGACAACTGTAGAAAATAGGGGAATAAAATTATATTTTTCATATAGATATACCACTTTAATGTCAAGATATCTTTCTATGAAGGCTATCAAAGAGTTTGATTGAGGTTCTTTTAAAGAACGTAATAAAGTATTCTGTGGATTTCTGTGTAACATTTTAGTTGTATATTAACCTCTGCATCTAATTTTTTGGTACTTTTACTGTTGTTGCACAGTTGCAATAGGATCTTGATTTTCACAGTATATTTATCAGTAATCTGTATCTTGAAAAAAAAAAGCCCCACTCTAAAAATAAGTAAGTTACAAATAACGGATGGAAGAAGATATTTCCTGCAAATATGAATCACAGAAACTCGAAGTGTCAAATTAATACCTCACAAAGCACACTCTGTAGGGGAGATTATTATAAGATTTGACAAAGTGGGGACATTACATAAAAATCATAGAGAGGTGCATTGATTCAGAACACAGAAACGCCATGAATATGTAGGCACCTTCAAAATACTTGAGGGAAAACTGATACATTGCAAAGTAGAAATAAACACATGTGCATTTAGTAGAAGACTTCAACATCACTCAGAGCATTTGGTAGAAAAAGTGTACAAAAAATCAGGATACATAAACGCAGAAGGCTTGAACAACACTGTCAAACCACATGGCCTAATTGATATTCATAGAGCAACAGCAGAATGCACATTCTTCTCAAGTGCTCGTGGAATGATCATCAATTCAGAGCTTAGCAGGTGTTGACATATGCTCTGCTTTCCTGGAAAGGTCACTCTCACCATCACCTTTTTCAAGGATGTGAACACTGAGGCATGAGGGAGGGTAATTACTGGTTTACTCAGGGGATGCTAAGAACAGAAGAGAAAACCCCAGTGCTCAGGTGTGTGTCTGTCTGGTGGGCCATGTTCGCCAACCCATTTAAGTGGACAGGGCTCCAAATAGCTACCTAAAGATGAGGTTTGGGGAATTTTCCACTTTACACTTGAAATCACTGGCTTCATCTCAACTGCCCTGCCTGACTGCCCAGTGTCTCAAAGACACAGGTCATGACCTGATCCTTCAGGAACAGATGGTGTTCCAGCTTTGTGATAGTGACTTTCAAGGTGTGGAACACTTGGGGTGCCTTTGAGTCACCCTTTTGCTTACATTCAGGTAGACCTCTGTAGAGACTTTGATGATAGATGTCCAGGCATATGCATTAAAGATGTTTTTTACTATACTTTAAGTTCTAGGGTGCATGTGCAGAACATGCAGTTTTGTTACATAAGTATACACGTGCCATGGTGGTTTGCTGCACCCATCAACCCGTCACCTACATTAGGTATTCCTCCTTATGTTATCCCTCCCCTAGTCCCCCACCCCCCGACAGGCCCCGGTGTGTGATGTTCCCCTCCCTATGTCCACGTGTTGTTATTGTTCAACTCCCACTTATGAGTGAGAACATGCGGTGTTATTTTTTAAACACACTCTGCTTTCTAGTGCTACAAGGAAAGCAAGACATTCTGTGATCCGAACACATTAAATGAAGTGAACCTATTACAAAGTAGTTTAAAGTAGAAAGTAAACACTGTGCATAGTTTTACTCAAAATATCATAGTTTTACCACACATAAAACCTAAGAAACAAACAAAAAAAATTTACGAAAAATGTAGAATTTTTTGCAAATGCTCTTTTAATGTTCTGGCTTGAATCTATAGTCTAGATGCCCAAAGGGCTCCTGGAAATAGTCTGAAAGCTATCTTGGAAGAAAATGGTTAATGTCACCTAGGAATTATATAAGTAAAGTGAATAGAAAGGCCAGCATTATGTTTGTTTTTACTCCATTGTACAGAAGGGCAAAAATATTTCTTGGGGCTCATTTATCCTACTGTGGTTTTTAAGGTACGTTAACCGATTGTACCCACTTTTCTCCTACCATGCTGTCAACATGAATCATGCCTCTTTTTACACTTGAAAGTGTTCCCGTTTGTATAATTAAATATATGCTCACATTACTCTTAAGCTATCACTATCAGTTTTGTCATCAATATGAGATAGCGTTATGTTGAGCCTCTCAGGCTCAACAGAACCTCTTGTCTCAGCTACAATACAACCTCTTGTAGCTGAACCTATGGGTGCACCACGCTGCCAAGAATAATTTTTGTTTGTTTGTTTTGTTTGAGACAGGATTTCTCAATGTTATCCAGTCTGGTCTTGAACTGCTGGGACCAAGGGATTTTACCAATTCAGCCTCCTGAAATGTTGGGATTACAGTTGTGAGCAACCGCTCCTGGCCCAATGTCTTATTTTAAATTACAATCTCAGAATAAATCACACTACACCTAAATTTCCCGTACTTTACCATTCTGCATTATGAACAGCGATTATCGACTATCTATGAAATCTAAAGTCAGCCACACGAGCACCATTTTAATAATAAATGAAATGTAATTTTCTGAAGAATTAGATCAATATATTGGTGGGACTATGACAAAACTTACAGTTGTGACACCCATCCCTTGTTGAGGTAACTTGGAAATTATTTGGATAGTTAATTAACATTACGCTATGCTTAGTTCCAAGAATCCTCTATGTAACTTTATGTAAATGAATCCCATTTAGAATAGTGTACCAAAAATAACAGGAAAATCATTGTCTTGCAGTGAGTGTATGGAAAGCTGAGTGCAAAGAAAATAGTAGGCATGATTGACAGTTATATCAGGAAACATCAGTGAATTGCTAAAATTATCGATGGCCCAAATTCTGTCAATTTTTAGCTTGAAAATGCTATCTGTTGAGAATACATTTTCTGTTTCAGTATAATCTTATTCTACTTTGATTTTCTAAATATGAGAGTATTTAAACAACTGTTAAAACCCCCTTAAAATCATACTAATATAGCTCCTTGTATGCCAGTGTCCTGAATTATCCAACTTTTATCAAACATACTGACAAAAAGACCAATCAAAGGAAACAGTGGCTGTCATTCATTGAGATCTTTTCTGGAGTTACTCTTCTGCTTTACTGAACTGTTTTGTCCTGAGCCAATACTGACGTACCTTACAGTATAGACACAATTGAGTATTATGCATCTTAAGCAAACCATTCACTTTTTACTATTACACGATGGATTGTAGGAAGAACACAAATCTTTGAAGAAAATATGAATTCCTTCTCCATGAGTAAAGTTTTCTTTGTAAGCCTCAATCTCAGAGCCTCAGTTTTCTTATTCATACAATGAGGATAACATCCCTTTGCAAATGGGCCTTATTCACGGTGTTATAAGGTAGGATGACTTGGCACTCTACATGCTATTAAAGGGTGCTTACAACCCTGTGGAAACCATGGCTGAGAAGATCATACAGGAACATTCTAAGAAGATCAAATTAAACTAGTGAAATAATGTACATTTTATACACCAAATTAAATGGTTTCAAGTGATTTAGCAAGGACTGTATTTTCAAGCATACAAAATCCAGCTTAAAGAAAAAGAGAAGATTCATTATATGCAGGGGTAGCATGAAGCTGCAAATTATACTCTCCCCTTTCCAGCCAACTTTGAGCAAATGTTTGATATCTGTTCCTAACGTTCTCTTTCATCCTGTTACTGCTCATAGCATAAGGCATGATGCACACATAGACCTCCTCCCACCCCAAAGACATTCTTTCTTTCCTTTGCCAGCACCTTGGAGCTCAGCTGCATCCTCATCTGTCTCGTGAACAGGTGTAGGATACTGACTTTCAGCGGCTGGTTCCTCCTCTTGGGGCTCTCCATTACTGGGCTCCTGGGACTGCGTGTGTGTGTATATGAGTGTGCAGATAAATGTTTTGTTATTAGTACATGTCAATAATATAAATATACAAAATGCATAGATATTTCTTATCATTAGTACATCTAGAGACATTTGTCCGACACTACCCCATATACTTATTCTTTATAACATTATTCTTTCCTAAGAAAGGTTACTCAAAGACAGATAGCCTCAAGGACTTTGGAAGTGGTTTTAATCTAGGTTGAGACGAATGTGTGTAATCTGCTATGAATAAACATGAGAAGGAAGTTCTGGACAAAATTTGGGAACACACAATCATCTATCTACACGAAACCCATATATAATCCTCTGGATTACTCTTTCCTTCATGAGATGCCATGATCATTTTTTATCAGCAAGGGAGACCATTATCAGTGTATCTATACTAGTCCAACAACACTATCAGAAAAATAACTTTCTACTAAGAGAAAACATCGAATGTTAAGACATTCACAAGCAGAGGCACAATGAGCTCAGGAGGTTGTGAACTTCTTCTTGATATAGGCCTACATGTTGATCTTCCTCATCAACACATATTTCACTCTGAAAGCAGAATACTGTGATTGGGAAAATGCGCTTGATAGGACAACTAGATTTGACCACTTTCGTGGTCAAATGTTAACTTGGTCATATTTTTAAAAATTTAGAAATACTCTGAAAGTCCCGGGACAAGTGTAAGTGTGTGCAACTTTTGAATTGAATGCTTGCAAAGCCACTTAAGTTGTCAAGCTAGCTGAGCAATGTCTTAAGGCTCCTGGCAAAAGACACAGGGTATTTCCCATGAGGTTGGTTTCACAACTAGACACTCCATCAGGGAGACAAGCAGGAAATTACAGCTAGAGAATTAAAACTGCAGTGACCACGAATTTTGTCACATATTCATTTACTAGGCTCATTGCTCCCCAAAAATCACGATTTTAGGAACTCAGAACCCTGCCCATTGGAATCTCCACAATGGAGTTGAGAAGTTGCCACAAAGTGGTGGGCACTCCTCACAGGACGCCTATGCCAGGCACTCTACAGACCTCAGGGCTCTGGTCACTAGCCCACAGCCTTCCCCATCTCCAGGCCCCTTCCATACCGCTCATGCCGTCCCTCCCCTGGTCCCGTCTGGGGAGTCCAGAATCTTCTGTCGAGGTTCCAAGTGCTTCTGGGACTCGGAGACCTCCAACAACACCCCAGCATCACCCCAGCTTCACCTGAGCCCCTCCACTCCTTGGCCTTCCTTCCTCTCTAGTTATGGCCCTGAAAAGACAAGAAGACCCACGGCCGAACCACATGGGAAGGACGACGACTTCGAGGCCTTTCTCACTCTGAGTCACTGGCTTCCCAACCCTCTGAAAGCTCCCTGGCTCCTCCTCACTCTCACTTACACTTCAACTCCCAGTTGGATCGGCCTGTAGACCTACTCGTTGCATCTCAGTAGGAGAGAAAGAACCCAGACCTTAGGGATCCAAGCTGCACACTCACAGCTCCGCTGCGTTCGCCACATGGGTGAAGGGGCCGATGGGAAGTCGCCCCGTGAACATTCGCACTGAGGCGAGTGTCCCAGGAGTATGTGCAGTGAGGTCCCCTCTTGGCTTAAGGGCTGTGGTGCCCCTCGTTGTCCCGCGTCGCCCTGTTCTGTGCTCCTTCACAGGTCCCCACTAACGGCTTTGGAATCCCTCCTTTTTGTGTTTGGGATTTTGTTGTTTGTTTGCCTCCAGGACTTAAATACCTCAAGTAATGTCACCCTTCACAACTCACTCCATGTTCACCTGACGCTCCTCCCCTGTCCTCTATGGCCCCCCTTCTTCCCATGCCCGGGACCTCACAACAGCAAGGGCATGGCGGTATCGCTGAGTTTTAGTAGAAAGGTGACGACCTCAGAGGCCATGGACCAAGTGGACCAACCCACAGGAAGCCCACCTGCTCCCCCTCACACTCACTCACACTTCAACTTCTGGGAGGACTGATCTGCAGACCTACTGGCTAAGTCGTAGTCAGCACGAAAGAAGGAAGTCACGACGTCTCCTTTGACAGCTGTGCAGGGACAGAAGGCAGAGAACAAGGCGCATGGGCAGCAAGGAACTTTCACAGAAAGGGATATGCACATTGAGCCAGGGACTTTGCCGAGCAGGGTGGGGTTTTCCATTGCCCCCAGACCCACATCCACAGGGCATTTGTAGCAGAAAAAGGGACTTGAGAACTTTTGTTTCCCTTTGTCCAATCTCATGCATTCAGAAACGTTGGGAACAGACAGTCACTTACTGGAGGATGTGTCTCAGAAAGACCTTTTGTGGAAGAAATAAGTTATTTTCATATTTTTATTTATAAATCCTTTTTTTCAGATAGGGTGTCACTCTGTCGCTTAGGCTGGAAGTCAATGGCATGACAATACCTCACTGAAACCTCCATCTTCTGGGCTCAAACAATCCTCCTGATGTAGCCTCCCCAGTCCCTGCTACTACAGGTGCAGACACCACACCTGGCTAATTGGTTTGTTTATTTTTAGATAGTGGTCTCCCTACCTTGCTCATGCTGGTCTCAATTTCCTGGCATCAAGAGATTCTCCCACCTTGGCCAGTTTTATAAATGCTTTTATTAATCACTTTGTTTTCTGGTTCTGGGTTTTCTGCGATGCTTCCAATGAACGTAATTGAATAAATACTTCTGCAGACTAAATACATTCACACTTGTTTACTTTTTTCTTTTTTCTTTTCATATTGTGTTACTTCACATTTAAATCTCTGGACAGGTAACTGATTTGCCTGAATATATCTGTAGGTTATTCAGACAGTGTATGTTTCAGAAATAGCCATAGATTCTGATCATAGCCTCTAGGTTCAGTTATAACCAGAAAACAAGTCCTGCCAGTCTCCTACCTCAAATATATGTTTGTGTATTGACCTGATCCATGGGACAACTTTCCCCGACTGGAACCATGGTATCATAATGCCAGATGCTTTCTTGAGGGGATAGAGTAACATCGTATTTTCAATCTGTGAATACATAAATTAATTAATGGATGAAAAAATGTATGCAATAATGTAAAGCAGAATAATAGATATTTGATTAATACGGGGTCACCAAATTTTGCTTTAACAAGCATGATTGTAAATATTTCAGTCTTTGTGGGTCATGTGGTTTCTGTGGCATATTGTTGTGTTTTTTTAGAAATAATATTTTCCAATGGAAAAAAAATTCTTATCTCAATGACTGAAAAAGAAGCCATGGGCTATATTTAGATCTCAAGCCATAGTCAGCTAGCCCCTGGATTATCTTTTACTTCACATGTTTGAATGCTGTATTTTTGTACCAGTAGTCAAAACACTAATAAAGGAGAGTTTTACCACCAGGTAAGGTTTAGAAAGCCTCAAGACAAGTCACTTTAGCCCTGAAAATGAGAACAAGCCTAATAATCTATAACATTGCCTTTTGTTTTGTTTCGTTTTGTTTTTAGATCATTAGAGAACTGAGGTAACAAAGCAGCCATGGAAACGGATACAAAAGGTGACTAGTCCCTCTGAGAGAGATGAGACACACAAACTGCATCACCTCTGGCAGAGCATGTGTGGAAGAAGTGACAGTTAGAAGAGGGGTTAAGAAGGAAACCACTGAAAATTTAGGAAATTCCTAAATTTCAAACACAGGCAATTGAGAGAGTTGAAATCCTTGGAAGTCTCAGACACATTCACAGACAGAAGGAGATCCTGTCTCAAAAAACAGAACCAGAGTCTATAAGACTGGATAAAAAGGAAGAACACAAATAACAGATGCTGGTGAGTTTGTATAGAAAAGACAATGCTTGCACCCTGTTGGTTGAAGTATAAATTAGTTCAACCATTGTGGAAAGGACTGTGGCAATTCCTCACAGATCTAAGAACAGAAATACCATTTGACCCAGCAATCCTATTGCTGGGACTATATACAAAGGTATATAAATCACTCTATTATAAAGACACATGCACTTGTATGGTCATTGCAGCACTATTCACAATAGCAAAGACATCCTACATGCCCATCAATAATAGAATGGACTTTTTGAAATGTGGTACGTATACAACATGGAATACTATGCAGCAAAAAAAACAAAAACAAAAACAAAAACAGTGTGATCATGTCCTTTGCAGGAACACAGATGGAGCTGGAGGCCATTGTCCTTAGCAAATTAATGCAGGAACAGAAAACCCAATACCACATGAAGTCACTTATAAGTGGGAGCTAATTGATGAGAACACATGAACACCCAGAGAGGGCCAACACACCGGGGCCTATAAGAGGGTGGAGGGTGGGAGGAGGGAGAGGATCAGGAAAAATAACTAATGGGTATTGGCCTTAATACCTGGGTGACAAAATAATCTGTACAACAAACCCCGTTACATGAGTTTACCTATGTTACAAACCTGCACATGCACCCCCAAAACCAAAATAAAAGTTAAAAGAAAACTCACAAAATAACTGTGAACCATTCTGATATTTCTACTTAAAAAATATTAGTTCATTTCTTTTTATAAAAGGAAGGAAAGAAGGAAGGGAGGGAGAGACAAAGGAAATAAGGGAGAGAGGGAGAAAAGAAGGACAAAGGGAGCCAGGGAGTGAGGGAAGAAAGAAGGAAGGGAGGCAGGGAGAGAGGGAAGGAGGAAGGGAGGGAGGGAGGAAGGAGGGAGGGAGGGAGGGAGGAAGGAGGGAGGGAGGGAGGGAGGCAGGAAGGGAGGGAAGGAAGGAAGGAAAGAAGGAAGGAAGGAAGGAAGGAAGGAAGGAAGGAAGGAAGGAAGGAAGGAAGGAAGGAAACATAGGGTTGAACAAACGTTTCTGTCTCTAGCCAATCAGCTCTTGATGGGAAGGCACTTTTAGCAACTTGAGTGAGAAGTAACATAAATCAGAGGATTTTAATCACCTCCATTTACAGCCTTTCAAAAGTTATTCTGGCTGTTGCTTCTGAGCAATTCAGACCTGCCTTGGGCTCTGGCTGTTGCTCTGTCTGTTGTTTCTGAGTGATTCAAACCTGCCTTGGGCTCCATTGAATCCATGTATTCTCCGGAAGGGCAGCTGTTCTCTGGATTAACAGCTCAGCTGAGGACCGTCACAGACTGGTTAGTTTAGGAAGAAAAAGAAAAGAAAAATGCAGGAGACCAGCATTTCCTCCCCGATGATATTGGTTGTTTTTTTTTTTTTTTTTTTTTTTTACTTTTCCTTCTCAATCTACAGAGGGATATTTGAATCCCCAAATTTCAAAGCTAAGAGAGCTCTGAGAGATCCTCCTATATAGTCACTTTTCAAAGAATGTTTAGCAACAGAACTCTTTTGTGAAATGAAATTTTATCCAAGACCCTACTGTACAAAATAGCGGGATAACATTATATTTTTCATATAAATGTACCACTTTAGTGTCAAGATATCTTTCTATGAAGGCTGTCAGAGTTTGACTGAGGTCCTTTTGAAGAACCTAGCACATTTTTCTGTGGATTTCTGCATAACACTTTAGTTCTATATTAACTTCCGCATCTAATTTTTTGGTATTTTTATTGTTGTGGCACAGTTCCAAGAAGATCTTGATTTTCACAACATATTTATCAGTAATCTGTACCTTGAAAAAAAAGAACCGCACTCTAAAAATAAATAAGTTACAAGTAAAGGATGGAAGAAGGTATTTCCTGCAAATATGAATCACAGAAACTCGAAGTGTCAAATTAATACCTCACAAAGCACACTTTATAGTGGAGATTATTACAAGTGACAAAGTGAGACATTACATAATAATCATGGAGAGGTGCATTGATTCAGAAGACAGAAACACCATGAATATGTAGGCACCTTCAAAATACCTGAGGGAAAACTGACACATCACAAAGAAGAAATAGACACATGTGCGCTTATAGTAGAAGACTTCAACATTTTCCCCAGCAATTGGTAGAAAAAGTGTACAAAAAATTAGGATATATAAATGCAGAAGGCTTGAACAACACTATCAACCAACTTGGCCTTATTGATATTTATAGAGCAACAGTAGAATGCACATTCTTCTCAAGTGCTCATGGAATGTTCACCAAGATAGACCATACTGTGGGCCAAAAAACAAATCTCAACAAATTCAAAAGGAATAGAATGTTATAAAACATGTTCTACAACCAAAAAGAATTGAAATGGAAATTAGTTGTAGAAAGATGTCTGCAATTCATAAAATCTTGGAAATTACCTCACATTTAGGTAATTCAGAGATCAAAGAAGAAATTGCAGGAAAAATTTTAAAATGAAAATACAACTTATCAAACTTCGCATGATGAAACTGAAGCATAGAGAGAAATTTATACCCTTCAATACTTATGTCAGAAAGGAAGAAACATCTCAGATCAATTATCTAAGATACCACATTAAGGAACTAGAAAAATAAAATCAAATTATACCCAAAGCAATAAGGAAAAATTTTAGGTTGTGCATAGTGGCTCACGCCTGTAATCCCAGCACTCTGGGAGTCTGAGGTGGGTGGATCCCCTGAGGTCTGGGGCTGGAGACCAGTGTCGCCAACATGGTGAAACCCCATCTCTACTAAAAATACAAAAATTAGCTTGGCATGGTGGTGCATACCTATAGTCTCAGCTACTCGGGAGGCTAAGGCAGGAGAGTCGCTTCTACCTGGAAGGCAGAGGCTGCAGTGAGCTGAGATCATGCCATTGCACTCCAGCCTGGGTGATAGAGTGACATTCTGTTTAAAAAAAAAAAAAAGAAGAAAAAAAATGTAAAAGACACCAGGAAAAATGAATTAAATAGAATAGATAAAATCTATAGAAATTATCAGTGAAACCAGAAATTGTTTCTTTGAAAGATAAGTCAAATTAATAAACCTTTATCCAGACTGATGAGAGAGAGGATGACACAAAGACTACAAATTATCAATATCACTAAACCCAGAGTTTCATTACATCAATACAGATCCTTCAGATATTACATGTACAACAGGGAACCTTACAATAAATATTATCCAAAAACTTATATTTGTGTTGAATGAAAAAAATATTTGAAGGACACTAGCTGGCAAAACTCATTCTAAAATATCTACATGCAAGCAATCTACAGATTCAATGCAATCCCTAAAAAAATGACAGTGACTTTTCTCACAGAAATATAAAAAGCAATCATAAAATTCATATGGAACCACAAATGACCCAGAATAGTGAAGCTGTTCTAAACAAAAAGAACAAATCTGGAGGAATCACATTACCCGACTTCAAATCATACTGCAGAGAGATAGTAACCCAAACAACATGGTACTGGCATTAAAACATACATATAGATCCATTGAACAAAAGAGAGAAACTAGAAACAAACCCACACACCTACACTGAACTCACTTGCCACAAAGATGCCAAGAACATACACTGGGGAAAGACAGTCTCTTCAATAAATGGTGCTGAAAAATCTGGATATCCAAATGCAGAAGAATGAATCCAGACCACTATCTCTCACTATATACAAAAATAAAACCAGAATGGATTAAAGAAATCTAAGCTTTCAAACTATGAAACTACTACAATAAAATATTGAGGAAAATCTACAAGACATTTAGATGGAAGATTTCCCTGGGCAAAATGTCTTGAGCAATGCCCCACAAGCTCAGGCATCCAAAGCAAACATGGGCAAATGAGATCACAAGTTAAAGAGCTTCTGCAGAGCACAGGATACAATCAACAAATTGAAGAGACAACACAAAGTATGGGAAAAATATTTGCAAAATACCCATTTCACAAGGGATTAATAAACAGAATATACAAGAAGCTCAAACAATTCCACAGGAGAAAATCTAATATCTGATCAGGAAATGGCCAAAAGATTTCAGCGGACATTTCTCAAAGGAAGACATACAAATGGAAAACAGGCATATGAGAAGGTACTCAGCATTGCTGATCTTCAGAGAAATGCAAATCAAAACTACAATGAGATATCGTTTCACCCCAGTTAAAATGACTTTTAACCAACAGTCATGCAATACCAAATGCTAGTAAGGATGTGGAGAAAAGGGAACCCTCATACACTGTCGGTGGGAATGTAATATACAACCACTATGGAGAACAGTTTGGAGGTTTCTCTACAAACTAAAAATAGAGCTTCCATATGATCAAGAAATCCTCTTGCTGGGCATATGCCCCAAATAAATGAAACCAGTATATCGAAGGGATATCTGCACTCCCTTGTGTGTTGCAGCACTGTTCACAACAGCTAAGATTTGGAAGCAACCTAAGCATCCAGCAACAAATGAATGGACGAAGAAAATGTGGTACATACACACAATGAAGTACTCTTCAGCCATAAAAAAGATGAGAGCCAGTCATTTCCAAAACCATGAATAGAACTAGAGAACAATATGTTAAGTGAAATAATCCAGGAACAGAAAGACAAACATCAAATGTTCTCACTTATTTGTGGAAATGTTCTCACTTACATGTGGGATCTAAAAATCAAAACAATTCATCTCATGGACATAAAGAGTATAAGGATAGTTACCAGAGACTGAGAAGGGTAGTGGGGAGCTTGGGGTAGGTGGGGAGGGTTACTGGGTACCAAAAACACAGTTAGAAAGAATAAGACATACTATTTGATAGAACAATCGGGTGACGATAGTCAATAAGAATTTAACTGTACAGAAAAATGATGCTGGCTACGGATCAAGTACCAACTCCTGGCCATAAGAAGTGAGTCTGGAGAGGGACATGAGAGGCAGGTCTGGCCTCAGCAGTGAGAAAGATGTGACAGCTGCTCTTCACAGGGCCAGGAGCTCCTTGTGGTTTGGTGTCTTCTGCTTTGATTTGTGGCCGTGACCCTTGTCTGCTCACCTCGTTCCTGGTAGTAGCTGCTGAGTTGCCTGGTTTGTTCCAGTGTTCCCTGAGAGTCAGTCGTATAACTACATTTCACTGAGCAGCTAATTAGCAATGGTCAATATTATGCCATCAGATGGCTGGATGGTAGTGTTTCATATTGTATTAGGGATTTGTAGAAGGACAGATCTAATAGGATAGATGTATTATGAAGCAGTATTTATTAAGAAGTATTGACTCACCCAATCATAAGGTGAAGTCCCATCACTCAATCATAAGGTGAAGTCCCACAATAAGCCATCTGCAAGCTGAGGAGCAACAAAGGCAGTCCAAGTTCCAAAATGTCAAAAGTATTAAGGCCAACATTGCAGCCTTTAGTCAGTGGCTCAAGGCCCTAGGGCCACTGGCAGATCACTGGTATAAGTTCAAGAGTCCAAAAGCTGAACTTGGAATCTGATGTTCGAGGGCAGGAGACATGCAGCATGGGAGAAAGTTGGAGGCTGGAAGCCTCAGCAAGTCTAGTATTCCATGTTCTTCTGCCTGATTTATTCTAGTGGTGCTGGCAACAGATTAGATGGTGCCCACCCAGATTGAGGGTGGGTCTACCTCTCCCAATCCACTGACTCAAATGTTAACCTCCTTTGGCAGTACCCTCTCAGACATACCCGGGAGCAATATTTTGCATCCTTCGATTCAATCAAGTTGACACAATATTGACCATCACGTGCAGACCTGGACTTTAATGATTCCTGAGTGGCCTCACTCCAGTTTCAAAGGGCAGGCTTGAATTTCACGTCAAATTTGAGCTTCCTACTGCCATTCCTGCGGAATATAACTCCAGACCTGCTGGATGAGTTCAAACAACCATAATAGGATTGGGATTGGGAAAGTTGTGAAGGAGCCCTTGTGACAAACAGGAAGCAGCAGAAAGTATGAAAGACATTGTAGAGACAAGAAGAGTTGTCTGATACATGATGAACTTAGCAACTCTCTAGCTGTTAAGGGAGGAAACGGAACTGGGACCAACACAGCCAGTCTACCTGTGGGAGGCCTCAGTTTCCCACATGACCAGAGCTTCCCATCCTCCATGCATGGGAATCTATGACCACATTGATTTCCACAGGATGGTGGGTGGGTGGGACAAAGTCTACAGATTCTGAGTAGCTGGCAAGTTTCAGGGTACCATAGTAAACGCTATCACCTGAGCTCAGGTTGCTTGGTGGCTGAGGTCAAATTATTTACTGCCCTCCACATTCAGTGCAACTCTCCCACTTGCCTCATAAAATGGGAGCACTGTAGGGAAATGGAGATTCCTGCACATTCACAGGGAGGTCCCCGTGAATGCAGGAAATGGAGGTCCCCGTGAATGCAGGAAATGCATGACGTTCACCTATGCTGCAGCCCAAGCAAAGCCTCCACATGATACTGAGAGGACAAGAGGTCACATGTACTTGCTGTCTCTTTTGCCTGTGAATTCCTGTCTGTCCAAATAAGACTTCACCTGTGCAAAACAGACACTGATATCTGCAGATGAAACACACACTTCATCAGTAATAGTATATTTTGTAGTAGCCTTTGTGGCCCATATCAAAGATGACATTTTTGTCTAAAAACACTGAATTGCTAAGGAGGTGGACAAAATTGGGTTCCCACGGGTATTTGCACATATTCTACAGCAACATTTATCAACCATTGAGGATGTTCTCTGAAAAGGCTTTAATCATTTCTAAACTGGTTTTTAATCCATGGTGGATCATAAGATTAATGTTGTCTGCTACAGACAGCATTTTAAAGAAAGCAAGTAAAATAAATACTAAATAGCGTTCACTGCATGTAGAATATACAAATACACTGCACATCCCCAAGCACATATATATATTTATTTGACTTGTCAACTATATACAAACTGTGTATTTCTCATGCCTTGTCATAAAAGAGTTTGGAGGTCACTACTTTAGTGATTATCAGACAAAATGTTTACAGGCCATTTCTTTAGTCATCTGTGAAGATGATGGATTAAGACGTGCTCAGAATAAGTTCACTGTTGTCTGTAGCTTTCTACATAATGCTTGAAATGGCACTCAGTGATGTTTAAATTGGTCAGTTTTACTGTGGGCATTTGACCCTCAGCAAACTCACTTGTGAACTCATGAGCTGGTGAGAAGGAAGGCTGATGAGTTGTGGGGCTTTACTTCCTACCATGTCTTTCTGCAGCTGCAGAGTGTGTTCATGTGTGTGCTTCTGCACTCGTCTGACGGTGCTTTGATAGGTTCCCTTTTATTTCCCCCTTTATTATTGACTGTGTCTTATGGTTCCTATTATGCACTTCATTGGCATCCAGTGACAGTGACATGTGTGGTATTCAGTGTTGATTCACTTCATACAAGTTTTAAAAATATTTTCAAGCATGAATAGTTTTTCTTACTAACTTCCCTTAAGTACTGCAAGGAGTCCAATACAATTCAATATTAGTAGTTGATGTTAGATCTTATTGCGGTATAATCCTGCTAAACTGCTAATCATACTAACTGTTGGTACACCTGAGCTTTTATGTCTCCCCTAAAGATGCAGTGCTTCTTTAATGTTTAATTAGCAACTAACTATTATATGTAATTATGGAGTACAATGTGATGTTTTAATGTATGTATACAATTTAAGAGATGCATCAGTTATAAAAGGCACTGGTTAGAAGTGCAGCACATTGTTTACCTCAGACTGGAGAAACTGTGGTTGTTAGTGTTCATTCTGCTATTCCATATTTTACAAGTTTCTATAAAAAGCATCTACTACTTTTTTAATCAGAAAATAAATGTTATTTTACATTAAAAAACCAATGCTAAATTCCCTTAGAGAGAATATATAATCACAAACCTTTGATAAAATAAATAGCAGTGTGCTGTTTTGAATACATTTTTGTGTCATTTTAGTCAGGGTTCTCTAGATGGTCAGAACTAATAGAATATATATATATATATATATATATATATATATATGTATATACACACACACATATTTATGGAGTTTATTAAGTAATAACTCACATGATCACAAGGTCCTGCAATCAGCCATCTGCAAGCAGAGGAGCAAGGAAAGCCAGTCCGAGTACCAAAACCGAAGAACTTGGAGTCTGATGTTTGAGGGCAGGAAGATTCCATCCCAGAAGAGAGATGTAGGCAGGGAGACTAGGTGGGTCTAGCCTTTTCACATTTTTCTGCCTGCTTTATATTCTAGCCGCACTGGCAACTGATTAGATGGTACCCACCCAGATTGAGGGTGGGTCTGCCTTTCCCAGCCCACTTACTCAAATGTTAATGTCTTTGGCAACACCCTCACAGACACACCCAGGCTCAATAGTTTGCATCCTTCAATCCAATCAAGTTGACAGTATTAACCTTCACACTTGGTTATGTCAATTTTATTTTTAGGTATCATTTGGGGCATGGAAGATAGAGAGGACCTTAGTTTCCATTTTTTCTTGGTTAAAATTAATGTAATGTTGCTTTCCGTGCAAGAAAGAAGGCTACAGTGTTTGCTGTAATAGTATTTTGTGACATCAATATCATCTTTAGCTTTATTTCTTTCATCACTACAGCAAAGGCAAAGAATCATGGTGCTCAGTCATAAGACAAGAAGCAAAAGTCCATCAATGCGAATGCCCAAGGATATGTCTGCTTCTCAGAGTAGCCATTTAGCAGTCTGTCATCTGTAAACTTGCCTTAGCCTCTTCCAAATATCTCCTTATCTATCATCATTTAGGGGTTCAGAAAGTGGATCTTTTCATATTTTTTTTTGTCCAAAACGTACTTAGGTTGGCTCCTTTACTAACTCCCAATCTTCCCCACTATCATGACTCCGGAGCCAGTCCCTTTTCTGTGAAAGCAGCATCGACAACATTGATTCCACAAATGTGTTCTCTGTGTTTAGCTATTACAAGATCTTGAAGGAACCAAAAGCCTATGGCACAAGCCTTAGTGGGCAGTGAGCAAAGAGATGAAAGCAGTTCCCGCCTCTGTTTTTCTACCTCAGACCCACTGGTTAACATAATTAATGAAATGTCTACAATTAAAATTGGAATGAAAATATTATAGAACTAGCAATGGCTAAATTATGTAACTGCAAGCAGTTAGCAATTAGGAGAAACTTTGTCCTTCAAAAAGTGAAAATTACATTCTTCGTACTGACTTCTATTCAGAAATTTTTCGGAACTGAAAATGTAACAAATTAATAAAGGCCAAACACAGGCAAATTGTCTATTTTTTTTAATTTTTTTGAGTACATAGTGGGTGTATATATTTATGGGGTATATGAGATATTTTGAAACAGGCATACAATGCATAATGATCAGATCACGGCAAATGAGGAATCCATCCCCTCGTGTACTTTGATGTTTAATCCAAGCTGTTAATTCCACCTTAAATTTTTTTCATAGTTTTTAGAATCCATCTTTTTGTTTGTTTGTTTGTTTGTTTGTTTTTTGGCAGAGCCTCACTCTGTCGCCCAGGCTGGAGTGCAGTGGCACAATCAGCTCACTGCTACCTCCGCCTCCTGGGTTTAAGCGATTCTCCTACCTCAGCCTCCTGAATAGCTGGCATTACAGGTGCCCACCACCATTCCTGTCTAATTTTTGTCTTTTTAATAGAGACTAGGTTTCACCATTTTGGCCAGGCCGATCATGAACTCTGGACCTCAAGTGTTCCTCCCGCCTCAGCTTCCCAAAGTGCTGAGGTTACAGGCCTGAGCCACTGTGCCTGGCCAGCATCCATCGTTTTAATGGCTATTTTAGTCTTAAAAAGAAACAAATAAATGTGTGTATGTGAAAAAAGAAAAAGAAAAAAGAATGAGTGTCGCTGGATGCAATTCCTTTGAAAAAAATTGACAGAATTGAATTGAATTATGTAATTAAAAAAATTATAATGATAAATTTACATGTCTCTGGGCTGGGTTTCACGGTTCAAACCTTCTTCTTTTTTGATGGTTCACACCTGTAATCCCAGTCCTGTGGGAGGTCCAGGTGGGAGGATCACTTGTGCCCAGGGACTCAAGGCTACAGTGAGGTAGCAACACACCACTGCAGTCCAGCCTGGGCGACAAAGCCAGACACTGTATCAAACCCAACCAAACAAAAACATTAATTAGTTTATGTGTGTTTGTAACCAAATTGCAAACCCCTGGAGGGAAGAGGCTATTAAGCATCCTTTTACCTCCCCATAACTTCTAATACCTAAACCTATAATGATGGATCAATGCTCCAAAGGAAAGAATATAGAGCAAAGCGAAGGAATACATGAAAATTGACAGACAGAAGCGAGGACAACAAAATCGAGGAATATAAATCCAAAAAGAGAAGTGAAGTTTTGTGGCATGACCAAAATAGACACCTGGCCCAGTGGAACAGAGAAGAGAGCCCAGAAATAAATCCGTGCACTTACAGTCAATTGATTTTTGACAGAGGTGCCAAGAACACACAGTGAGGGAAGGACATTCTTCAACAAATGGTATTTGGAAAACGGTATATCCACAAGCAGAGGACTGAAATTCCATCCTCATCTCTCACCATATACAAAAGTCAACTTAAAATGAATTAACATGGTATAATGTAAGACCTGAATCTATGAAACTACTGGAAGAAAAAATAGGGAGAGAGCTCCATGACATTGGTGTTAGCAATGATTTTTTTTTGATAAGATCCCCAAAGCACAGAGAACAAAAGCAAAGTAATGAGATTATCTCAAACTAAAAAACTTCTGCACAGCAAAAGAAATAATCAACAGTGTGCAAAGACAATCTATGGAATGAGAAAATATATTTGCAAACCGTACAGCTGAGAAGAGGTGAAAATCCAAAATATATAAAGAAATCAATAATAAGAAAACAAATAACCTGATTAAAACCTGAGCAAAAAGCCCAACACAGTGGCTCACGCCTGTACTCCCAGCACTGTGGGAGGCCAGGTGGGCTGATCGCTTGAGCCCAGGAGTTTGAGGCCAGTCTGGGAAACATAGTGAGATCCAAGTTCTACAGAAAATAAAAATAGAAAGAAATTAGCTGAGGTAACAAGGCAGCCATGGGAACTGATACAAAAGGGTGACTAGTACCTCTGAGGAGAGAAGAGACACACAAACTGTGTCACCTCTGGAAGAGCATGTGTGGAAAAAGTGACCATCACAAGAGGAGATAACAAGGAAACAACTTAAAATGTAACAAACTCATAAAGGCCACACTCAGGCAATTGGGAGAGCTGGAATCCCTGGAAGTCTCAGACACAACTGGAATCCACGTTCGCTTGTCAGTTTTTTCCTGCACACCTCCATCTGGCATTCATGGGGTAGATTGGAGGAATCCATGGAGGTGTGGGAGTACCCTCAGTGGGTGAAACCCTGATTGCTTCCACAACCTTGCTCTTTTTTAAAACATAATTTTTAGTAAGTATATTTGAGATTTACAACATGATGCTATGAGATACGTAAAGATAGTAATGTGATAACTGTAGTGAAGCAAATTAACCTATCTCACCAGGACTTTTTTTGTGAAAACAACAGCTAAAATACACTTATTTAACCAAAGTGCCTAATATAATACATTAACAGCAATCCTCATGTTGTACCTTAGATCTCTAGACTTGTTCATCCTACGTATCTGCTACTTTGTATCCTTGGACCTTCATCTCCCCATTTCCTCCCCCATCCTCCCCTGTCCCTGATCACCACCAATTTATTTTCTATCTCCCCGTATTCTACCTTTTTCTTTCTCTTCCTCTCTTTTTTCCTCCTTTCTTTCTTCCTTCCTTTCTTTCTTTCTTCCTTTCTTCCTTTACTTCTCCTTCCTTCCTTCCCTTCCTTCTTCCCTTCCCTTCTCCTTCCTTCCTTCCTTTTCTTTTCTTATTTCCTTAATTCTTTCTTTCTTTCTCTTTCTTTCAGCTTTCTTTCCCTTTCTCTCATTCTCTTTCTTCCTCCTCCACTCCTTCTTTCTGATTCCACACATAAGTGAGATCATGCAATACTTTTCTTTCTGTATCTAGCTTATTTCACTTGGCATAATGTCCTCCACATTCATCAACATTGTGGAAAATGGCAGGATTTCCTTCCTATTTAAAGCTGAATAATATTCCATCGTATAAATACACCACCAAAACCTTGTCTTACAGAAGCAATGTCACCAGTCATTGGAAGAGGGACAGGAAATTCTCACGACATAAGTCCCTAGTGAAAATCTGAGGAGGAATGGAAGCAAAGATGTTTGAGCCTGGAGACAGGGCAGGAAACCCAGTTCATCCCACTAACACACTCTAATATAAAATAGAGGTCTGCTGTTCTGGGGGAAGGAACCAAAACCTCCCACACAAGATCCCACAGTGAAACAGGGAAGAATTTGGTCAACACAAAGGGAGGCTGACAGGAATGCTGAGAAAGTCCTGCCCCTGAGGGTTAAGCATAAATCACTTGCCTAAGACTGAGAATGAGCAGGAAAACCGAGAACCACCCCCTGGCTCCACCAAGAGCAGCAGCAGTCACTCCCTGGGAGAATGTCTATTGGGACCCAGCTGTGTATGTCAGCCATAAAAAAGGATGAGTTCGTGTCCTTTGTAGGGACATGGATGCAGCTAGAAACCATCATTCTCAGCAAACTATTGCAAGGACAGAAAACCAAACAGCGCATGGTCTCACTCATAGGTGGGAATTGAACAATGAGAACACTTGGACACAGGAAGGGGAACATCACACACTGGGGCCTGTCGGGGTGTGGGGGGAGGGGGAAGGGATAGCATTAGGAGATATACCTAATGTAAATGATGAGTTAACGGGTGCAGCACACCAAGATGGCACATGTATGTAAAAACCTGCACGCTGTGCACATGTACCCTAGAACTTAAAGTATAATAATAAAAATAAAAATAAATAAAATAAACTGTCTCCACATTAATTTGCTTACACTTGTATATTAAAACTCAGAGTTTGGCTGGGCATGGTGGCTCATGCCTCTAATCCCAGCCCTCTAATCCCAGCACTTTGGGAGGCTAAGTCAGGAGGACCCCTTGAAGCGAGGAGTTCAAGACCAACCAGGGAAACATAGTGAGACCTTGTCTCTACAAATGTAAAAAATACTAGGCAGACATGGTGATGCACACCTCTAGTTCCAGCTCCTCCAGGGACTGAGGTGGGAGGATCACTTGAGACCAGGAGGTTGAGGCAGCATTGAGCTATGTTCATGCCACTGCACTCCTGTCTGGGTGAGAGAAGGAGACCCAGTCTAAAAAGTAAAAGGTTAGAGATTCTTTTTTTTTTTTTTTTTTTTTTTTTTTTGAGACGGAGTCTCGCTCTGTCACCCAGGCTGGAGTGCAGTGGCCGGATCTCAGCTCACTGCAAGCTCTGCCTCTCGGGTTTACGCCATTCCCCTGCCTCAGCCTCCCGAGTAGCTGGGACTGCAGGCGCCCACCACCTCGCCCGGCCAGTTTTTTGTATTTTTTAGTAGAGACGGGGTTTCACGGGGTTAGCCAGGATGGTCTCAATCTCCTGACCTCGTGATCCGCCCGTCTCGGCCTCCCAAAGTGCTGGGATTACAGGCTTGAGCCACCGCGCCCGGCCTAAAGGTTAGAGATTCTAAGGCTTGATAAAAAAGGGTTAAAAGATATACCCTGAAAATACTGATCACATAGAAACACGAAGTGCTCAATTAATACCTCATAAAGCACACTATATAGAGGAGATTATTACAAGGAGCAAAGTGGGGCATTACATAATAATCACAGAGAGGTGCATTGATTCAGAAGACAGAAACACCGTGAGAATGTAGGCACCTTCAAAATACATGAGGGAAAAACCGATACATGAGAAAGAAGAAATAAACACACCTGCACTTATAGTAGACTTCAACATTCCTCCCTGCAATTGGTAGAAAAAGTGTACAACAAAATTAGGATATATATATATACAGAAGGCTGAACAATAGTGTCAGCCAACTTGGCCTAATTGATATTTATAGAGCAACAGCAGAATATGCATTCTTTGCAAGTGCACATGGAATGTTCACCAAGATAGACCATATTGTGGGCCACAAAGCAAATCTCAACAAATTCTAAAGGAATAAAATCTTACAAAACATGTTTTGTGACCACTAAAGAATTGAAATAGAAATTAGTTGTAGAAAGATATCTGGAATCCACGAAATATTGGAAATTAAACAGCAGTTTTAAGTAATGCAGGGATGAAAAAAGAAATTGTAGGGAAAATTTTAAAATGAAAACACAACATATCAAAAAAAATGCAAGATGATACACTAAAGGAGTGGACACAGGAAAATTTATAGCATTCAATACTTATATCAGAAAGGAAGAAACGTCTCAAGTCAATTACCTAACCTTCCACATTAAGAAACTAGAAATATAGGTGGCCGGGCATGGTGGCTCACGCTTGTGATGCAGCATTTTGGGAGGCCAAGGTGGGCAAATGACATGAAGCCAGGAGGTTAAGACCAGCCTGGCCAGCATGGCAAAATCCCATCTCTACTAAAAATACGAAAATTAGCTGGGCATGGTGGCTGAGGCAGGAGAATCACTTGAACCCAAGAGTTGGAGGTTCCAGTGAACCGAGGTCACACCACTTCACTCCAGTCTAGGTGACGGCGCCAGACTATCAGAACAAGAAGAACCAAAAATAAATAAATAAATAAGTAAAAATGAGAAACTACAAAAATAAAATCAAATTGTATCCAAAACAACTAGAATGAAAAATTAATAAAGATATGAGGCGAGGCCGGGCGCGGTGGCTCAAGCCTGTAATCCCAGCACTTTGGGAGGCCGAGGCGGGCGGATCACAAGGTCAGGAGATCGAGACCACAGTGAAACCCCGTCTCTACTAAAAATACAAAAAATTAGCCGGGCGCGGTGGCGGGCGCCTGTAGTCCTAGCTACTCAGGAGGCTGAGGCAGGAGAATGGCGTGAACCCAGGAGGCGGAGCTTGCAGTGAGCCGAGATCGCGCCACTGCACTCCAGCCTGGGCAACAGCGTGAGACTCCGTCTCAAAAAAAAAAAAAAAAAAAAAAAAAAAAAAAAAAAAAAGATATGAGGCGAAATGAATTACATAGAAATGAGAAAATCTATAGAAAAAAATCAGCGAAACAAGATGTCGCTTCTTTGGGAGGATCAGTCAAATTAATAAACATTTATCCAGACTGATGAGAGAGGTAGAAAGAGAGAGAATACAAATTACAAATATCAGTAACACCAGAGGGCACATCAATACAGATCCTCCAGATATTAAATGTGTGATAGGGAACATGATGGAAAGCACTATCCAAAAAATTATTTTTTAAGTGGAATGGGAAGATTCCTTGAAGGACACTAGCTAGCAAACTTCATTCCCCAAAAGAAATAGATGACACATATGTAGCATTCATACCAATTAAAGAAATTGAATTCACTAAAACCAACAAAGGAAATGAAACAAAATTTTTTTTCTCAAGTAAATTTCACGTTTCTGGTGGTTTCACTGGATAATTCTGCAAAACATTTGTGGAGGAAATAATGTCGATTCTACACAAATCCTTTGATAGTTGAAAAGCGATTACACTTTTCAAAGCATTTTTGCAGAGCTTGCATCAGTCTGATATCAAAACCAGACAAACATTATGAGAAAAAAAGTGATAAATTAATATAACTCATGTTCATAATAGCATAGATTTATGTTTGTGCTATAATAATAGCAGTTCAAAACTAGGAATGTATTAAAAATTTGCAACATCATAGCCAAATGATATTTACCTCATGGCTTGAGTATATGTGAGTTTAGCAAAATAATTTGGTACAGGATAGGTATGCAAATGTCAATTCAATTTTTATATATCAGCAACAAACAATTGAAAATCAATACTGCTTTATATAGCAGCAAAAAAACCCATGAAATATTTAGTGGTAAAATTTAACAAAATATGCTCACGACCTGTACTCAGAAGCCTAAAAAACATTACTGTGAAATATTAAAGCAGGCAGAAATCAATGGAAAGGTGTACCACGTTAATGTATTGCAACACTCAAGATTGTGAATGTGTCAGTTTCTCCCTACCAAATGAACTATACATTCAACATAAACACAATCAAAATCCATGCAGCCTTTTGTTTCTCTAAATTGACAAGCTGACCTCAAAATTTATATGGAAAAGCAAAGGGAATAGAATAGTCTAACAATTTTATAAAGAACAAAGAATACTGGAGGACTTACTACCTGTTTTCAAGACATATTTCATAACTGTGGTAATCAGGACAATGTGATATTGGCATAAAAAAAGAAATAAGGGGCCAAAGCTAGACCTATATGGTCACATTAAATTGATATGTTCCATAAGGTACCAAGGTAATTTAGTGGGAAAGGATGTTGTATTCAGAGAATGATGGTGGAAAAACTGGACATTGACATGAAAACAAATGAACCTCAACCTTTATATCACACCATATACAAAAGTTAACCCAAAATGCATCATAGAACTTAATGTAAAAGCTAATGTTATCACACTTCTAGAAGAAAATGTAGGAGAATCTATGGCATCATGATAGGATACAAAAAGCAGAAATTATGAAATAGAAAATTCATAATTTTAAAAATATTTATATACTTACATGCTATCCTTATCCAGTAACTAGTTACTTTTCCAAGGATTATATAAATCACACGAAGAGGTCATTAGAGTTCTGATTTTCTAGAGAAACTTCCATTCAAATTTTTCATATAAGCTAATGATGATGAAACCCCAGCATTACATTTAGGCTCCACAATACCCTGTAAGGAGAGCTGAATATTCATTATGCTCATAAAAATATGGCCTTGCCCTGGTCCCACAGACTCAGTCCTTGAGTCCCTGAAGAAATAAAGTGATAATCGAAAATCATCCAAGGAGTCAAAGGTAGTCGTGACATTATATCTCTGGAATATGCTCCAGGGAAATGTGGGAACAGCAACAATATTAACAGCAAAATAGTAACAGCTAGAATTGATTGGAAACTGACCAAATGCCAGGGACTGTCCTAGCAACTGTACATGTCTTCACACATTCAGAGCTCTAAACTGTCCCAAGAAGTGGATGAATTTACTAGCAGTATTTCCATGGTACTAATGGAGAAAGGCGTCACAGAGATGTTAAGTAACTTTCTCAGTGTCACCCAGCATTGAGTGCTGGAGCCACAGGTCAGAGGCATCATGTAAAACTCTACTGTGTTGCACATTTGTGCAATCAAGAGTAAGAGCCAAAGGCTATCACAAAATATTTAGAATTTTATAGCATGAGACTGAACAAGCAAGACAAATTTGATTTCTTCAGAAATATTTAAGAGGAGACTTGAAAGGATTGGCCTGAGTATCATTTGGAGATGTGCCCTGAGTGTGTCATTACACAACAGGCAGCATGTCAGTGTGTCTCCTCACCTGAAGGTTTTGGGTTTGTACATCAGAGAACACACCAAATCTGTCCCTGCTATATTTTCACAAAGCGGGAAAGAAGCTGTGTAGCTGGGAAGGGAGACTATTCCCCTATTGTACCAGTTCTCAGGCAAGTTTCCATGAAAGCTGGAACCCCGGATCCTTCAAAATGAAGATTCCACAACTCTCATCTGGTGAATCTCATGCAGTGTGGTCAGAATGATGCCCTAGAATCTGGGAACTCACTGCCCAGCCTCGGGAACTTTCAGAAACCTTATTGAATCCCTTAGGTAGCATGACTGTCTGCAGTATACCCACTCTTCCCAGGACAGACATGAGTTTGAGAAGAGTGACCTCAGAGCACACGGGAACACGGGACATGATGAACTCAGTGTGAGACTCACCATAAGGGTAGGGAAGAGGGACACCTGTGAAGGCCTCACAACTCTATCTGACCTTTCTCCCTGAAAACCTCAGTTTATCTTAAATCCCTTCTCTTCATGGATACTAAATGGAGAAAATGTCAAAAAATAAACTTTTAGATCCCCAAATTGCATGGGCTCCTCTCAGGGACCATTGAAAACATAGGATGGGAGGTGATACCAGCTATTCTGCTCCTCCCACCAGCCTGGATTCACTCCGGCGCCATCATGTCCTTCCACAGGAGCCTAGAGCAATGTCAGGACTTAGGACCAATGTCTTCCCTTCACTAACAGACACCTGCCCCTTGCCTGAGAAGGTGGTCTCCCTTCTCCTCCTTTCAGCTGTCCTTCTCCTGATGTCGTCTGTGATCCCACAGCAGACAGCTTCCCCTGGTAGCCTGACGACTTAGCCTGGCCCCTTCCTTTTTTGTCCCAGCCTGGAGAGGGCTGTTCTTGCTGAGAAAGACATCAGTCCCAGGATCTCAGAGCCATGACTACCACAGAACCATCCTAAGCATCGATGTCCCATGGCAGTGATTGACCTTTGAAATGAAGCTTCACCACACACCCCAGCTGGCCCTGAAACACTTTCTTTTATTTTTGTTTTATTTGAGATGGGGTTTCACTCTGTTGCTCAGCCTGGAGTGCGGTAGAGAAATCATGGCTCACTCCCAGGCTCAAGTGATGCTTCCATGTCAGCCTTCCAAGTAGCTGGGACTACAAGCACACTCCACTATGTCTGGCTGTTTTAAAAAACTTTTTGTTGAGATAGGTTCTCCCCATGTTCCCCAGGCTGGCTTGAGCCACCATGCCTATCCCTGAACCTCTTTCTTATCACAGAAAGCAAAGCAAGACAGAGGAGGAAGGTGTCTGTAATCTCTCCTGGAGAACAGTGTGTCTTCCTCCTTGGTGCCGTGTTATTTCTTCTGTACCAACCTCAAAATTCCTATTCTTTCGATGTAAATAAGAAGTTTGAGGATACTTCTTTTCAATTCTAAACTTGTGTTTTATAGCTAGAATATCATCGCCTACTTTGGGACATTTTGGATGTTTCCGAGTGCAGCTGTGGTTGTTGGAATGATTGTTAGGGGCTACTGGCATTTGGGGACTGAGTGTTACAAAGAGGCAAACATCTTTTTCCAGAGCCTTCAATAAACTGGGTTTTCCATACATATCACTTCCCTGTAAACTGAGGGAGGCTGGTATGTTTTTTCATCTGGGAAGTTATGAAAGACTAATTGAGAGGCTGGGTACGGTGGCTCGCGCCTGTAATCCCAGCACTTTGGGAGGCCGAGGCAGGCGGACCACAAGGGAAGGAGATCAAGACCAAACTGGCTAACACGGTGAAACCCCGTCTCTACTAAAAATACAAAAAATTTACAAAAAATTAGCAGGCCTGGTGGCACGCGCCTTTAGTCCCAGCTACTCAGGAGGCTGAAGCAGGAGAATCGCTTGAACCCAGGACGTGGAGGTTGCCATGAGCCGAGATCTTGCCACTGCACTCCAGCCTGGGTGACAGAGTGAGACTCCGTCTCAAAAACAAAAACAAAAACAAAAAACAAACAAAAAAAGACAGGCGTATTGATGGCTTTGGAAAATCACATCATTTTATGCCATTCCATTCTTGGATCCCACTCTGACACAACATTCCAGTATCCGTTTGCTTTGTATCTAAGCATTCCTGGGGGAAATAGAATAAGGGGAATTCAACTTACCTACGAATGAGATCACTTCCAGGAGAAGCTATTAGTTGATAGGGAAACTTCAGTGGGAGATGTTGCTAATGTAATTGCTCATGAGTTGGTGAACACACTGGCTATGCCTGTTGCGGTTACTGCTGTTGCAGGTGTATCTCTGTCACCAGGCTCTCAGGTCCTTCCTGGAAGTTTGGGAACATACCCAGTAGATCTCTGTGTCCTCAGAATGGAACAGAGGACCTCACCTGCAGAAGGAGGGCAGGGAACACTTGTGGAACTGTAGTGATCTCTACACGGTTGGATGACCAAACCCTGAGTCACAGTGATGAGCAACATGGATGCCAGTGGATGTGAGGGCAACACCACAGGCCTCTGCTTTAGGAGCCCTGCAGCAAAGTGAGACCAACCTGCAGTACTGGTCTCCCTTATGTCCTTTAGGGGTCCCAGATGTAAGCAGCCTATTGGTTAGGGTTCCTCTGTGTGTCTGTGTGTGTGTGTGTTTGTGTGTGTATGCACGTGTGCACATGTGTCTGTGAGTGGGTGGAAAGAGAGAGAGAGAGAGATTGAGTTTGAAGATCTAGCTCACGGAAGTGTTGTGACTGGCAAGTCCAAATCACGGAGAGCAGGATGTCAGGCTGGAGACCCAGGGCAGAACTGATATGAGAGCTCAAATCCAAGGGCAGTGTGGAGGCAGAATTTTGTCATCTTGAGGAGGACCCATCTTCTTCTCTGAAGGCCTTCAAGGGACTGGATGAGGCCCACCCACATTGGGGAAGGCAATTAGGTTTACCCAAAATCTGCTGATTTAAATGCTGATTTTCACGTAAAGAAAACCCTTCACAGAGACATCTACCCTGGTCAAAGTGAATAGTTCTCATGCATGGTGGCCTAGCAAAGTTGACACATCAGATTTCCTATCATAGCCACCTTATACAAATCCTGTTAATGATGAAAATCTATCTGACAAAGGCAGGTGACTTCCTTCCTAAGATTCTGTATTAACCATTTTGTCCAGCCCAAGCCACAATTTCAGGCTCGGCACAACTCTGGCCAGGAAGCTGAAGCTGATGTCAATGCCTTCCAGGGATGTGGCAGTGACGGGATAGTCAGGACATATATGTAAGAACAATCCCAGAGGACACAGATGATATCCCTGGACACCAAGAGTTTACCCTTGTTAGGGCACCTCCAGTAGGACATACAGTTGTCAGGCAGGAGCTGGCCAAGGCCCTCAATGTGGCCTCCCACTGAGGGACCTTTCCCTCTAAGGTTCCTCATCTAGTCCAAACAACTGATTTGCATCTTTGGTTTAGGAGAACTCTCAGAAGGCAGTCATTTCAGGGTACTCATTGACATGAGTTCCTTCTCTTCACGAGCATGGATGACATCCCTAGGTGTTCTGTGTGGGATGTTCAGGAGCTGGGTGACCCCTGCTGTCCCATAGTCACAGCTTGATCAGGTGTGATCTTGGGTTCAGGATTCAGTGTGATTTCAAAATTGGCCTTAGGGTATGATTGTGGGCTCCTCACAGACAGAGTCCCACCATCTGTGCTATCACTGAGTATCTCTGATTCAGTGTCATCCTGTGGTTCTAGGGACGCAGTGCTGACCCAATGCTGATATTGCCTTTCGTGCATATGCAAGTAATCAACCATTTGGATCCATTTGGGCTCAGTGTTCTTACCCACCAAATTTATGAATATTTCACAAGCTAAAACAGCAACTTAACTGGCCATCCTTGTGGTCACAGTAGTCACCACAGGGCTGTTTAGGGACTGCCTGAGCTCTTGACACACTATGATATTGAGTTGTGTGGTGCTGACTGACCAGAATAGACTTATTCTTCATGGCATCACACACACCAAACAGTTTTTAGCACATATTACTGACATAAGTTGGCCTTGTCACACCTCGGTTATTTACAAATCAACTTCAGAAGCAATGCCATGTCTGATACCAGCTACACTGCTATTTAATTTACATATTTTCATCAAATCAGTTTCTGAAGTCAAATACATTTAAAAAGGTAGCTTGATATTCCTACTTGAAATTCCAAAGCAGTTATCACATACTAGAGATGTAGTTGTAAAGAAAAATGGAATGAAAATATGTGAAATTTTAAAGAAATTAAGGAAAGATAACTAGTAAATTTATCTGCAAAGTAATGCCTGCTTCCTATTTCATTTATTCTTCACAGCAAGTATTTAGTGTAAATATTCTAATTTCTACTTTAGAAATGGGGAAACAGTCCCCTAGGATATAAGTATATTGCCCACCATCTCAAGGCCAGTGTGTGAGAGGCAGGATGGAAACCCATGGCTATTTCATGCCATAGCCTCTAAAGAGACAGTGTAGTAGGACCCAAGTCATCTTGCTTCAGCAAGTTGCCCTGGTTGCTTTCCCCTGTCTTCTACCTAGGCCCTAATTCTTCCATCCAGTTCTATAGCCTAGGGACTTCTTACATATTTTGTGGCAAATTGGATATCGTAACAATGGAAGCAGATGAGGAGACACATAAGGTGAGGTATGGGGAAGGGGCAGGGAGCTTCCATGCCCTCTATGGGCGTGCTGCCCTCCATGTGTTCAGCTAGATGGAAGCTCTCTGAACCATGTCCTTTTCAGTTTTCATTATGTAGGTGTGATTGATTAAACTGTTGGCCCGCCACTGGTGATCAACTTAACCTTCAGCCTTTCTCCCTTCACTGAAGGTCGCGGGTAAGGCTGAAAGTTCCAACCCTCTTTTTCCCCAACCTAGGGCTACCTAGGTGCTGCCAGTCATCAGTCAACTCACTAGCATACAAAAAGACACCACTTTGTGGAGATTCTGAAAATTGTAGGAGTTGTATGCCTGGAAGCAGGGTCTAGAACCAAATATGTATTTCACAATATCACACCTGTGCATATCAGCTCAATCACAATACAAAATTTCAAAAATGATACTTAACTTTTTTTTTTAAATTGAGTCTCCATTCCAAAATAATTTAATCTCATCCTGGACTTCTTGGGCCTTGAGCCCAAGAGGTCCCACCTTAACCTCCAGAGTAGCTGGGACTACAGCTACATACATATATGCGTACATTCATGCATTTGTTCTTTTATTTTTTTTAAAAAAGGGGGTCTCTTTCTGTTGGCCAGCCTGGTCTCATCTCCTGTGCTCAAGCAATCCTCCTGCCTCAGCATCCCAAAGTGCTGGGATTAGAGGCTTGAGCTACCACATCAAGCCACAATTTTCAATAGTATCAAATACCTGGGAATAAAATGAACAAAAGATGTGCAAGACATTTTGGTGAAAGTTGCAAAACTTTATTGAAATATTTTTAATTCAAATATCTCTAATATAAAACCAGTTAGTGTCATTTCAGCTTGTCTTCGTTTAAATCTGTGGTTGCCTTTCTCCTATAATAGAAACATAAAAGTTGGGAACATTACTAGCAGAACTATATTCAGATGAAATTAAAGATATGGGAAGGACACCAAAGTTTTAGTTTTATACAGTGGACAAAAACCAGAAGTCAAAGAGTCACCCTTTTGCTTACATTGAGGTAGACCTCTGTAGAGACTTCGACAATAAATGTCCAAGCATATGCATTAAAAATATTTTTAAAACGCACCCTGCTTTCTAGTCCTGCAAGGAAACCAAAAGACAGTCCAAGGTCCGAACATGTTGTTCATAGTTTTACTCAAAATATCACCACCACACAAAATACCTAAGAAACTAAAAGGAATTTACAAATAATGTGTACTTTTTTTTATAAACTTGCTTTTAATGTTTTGGCTTCAAACTATGGTCTGGATACCTAATAGACTCCTGGAAATAGCCTGAAAAGTATCTTTAGAGAAATCAGTTAATGTCACATTAGGAACTGCATACAATATGGTGAAAGACTTGTTTGAATAAAGGAAGAGTGAAGGGGTAGACATGATGAAGTTGTCATGCCTGGGAGACCATGGATTTCCCCACAATATGAAGCAGCAGCTGAAGCTGTTGTCTATTATGAAAAATACACATACTCACAGCATTTAACAATAATCCGTCCAACTGCAAGAGAGCTGGATCCCTGGATCCCTTAACCATTGTTCTGCTCCAGATAATATATGGGGGAAAGGTGCAGCCTCATGTTAACGTTAATTTTTGTTTTCTCCTGCAGGCAGGTAGACAAAGGACTCAATCCTTGCCAAAGAGCTCTGCATAGGCCAAAAATCCTGAACATTTGAATTGCTCTTTCGTCCAAGTGGGAGGAAAATTATCAGCTTCCTGGGCTGGAGCAAAGCCTCAGACGAACCTTAAGCCTTAGATTTAAAAAGGGGGCTAAAAGTGGCTGCATGCATTGGCTTACACCAGTAATTCCAGCATTATTGGAGGCTGAAGCAGGAGAATCACTTGAGGCCAGGAGTTCAAGACCAGCCTGGACACATAGTGAGACCCTTGCTCTACACAATTTAAAAAATTAGCTGGGCATGGTGACACGTGCCTATAGTCTCATCTATTCAGGAAGGTAAGGCAGGAGGATCACTTTAGCTCAGGAGTTTCATGTTGTGGTGAGCTGTGAGTCCTCCCGTGTACTCCAACTTGTGCAACAGAGAGAAACCCTGTCTGAAAAAGGGTGTAGGGGATGTGAAGACACATTCCAGCCTTGTTTTCAGCTGGGCACACACTGCTGCAGCCCCCTCCCAACATTTGAGCCAGGATCTCTCTTAGCCACAGTACTTGTAACTCTTTGAATGCTGAATTTACTGCTGGGAGTTTGATGGAAATTTCAATGTGATGGATGAAATCAGGGAAAGTTTTAAACAGGCCTTGCATTTTGTGGCTATTAGATCTGGATGTGTGATATTGATGGAAGGTGGCCAGCAGTTTGACTACTCAATGCAGCAGCCACAAATAAGGAATTCATCCTTTCTACACTTCTCACCGGATAAGTGATAGAGACAAAAGGGATGGAGGTTATGTAAACTGATTTTTACAATTTTTACAAATTCAGGATTTCTTCCTGACCATTTATTAAACATGATTAATCTTTTCACTAAATTTATATTATAATGTGTTTTTTCTGAAAATGCTTTTGTTTCTTCTGCATACCACCCTTCCCAAAAAAAAAAAAAAAAAATTTGGAGGAAGAAACGGGATCATTAAAGGGATAAAAACTTTTCATCACAGAATACTTCATGCTGATTTTCTATCAGTTGGAGGAAACAGAAAACCTGACACATGAGGAGAGGCAAGGGAGGGAAGGATGACATCGGTTGTCTCTGTTTTTCAAAACTGTTCCTGGAAACTCTCCACTTTTCCTCAAGCAATACTTCCCATGCAGGCTTTCCAAGCTGCTGTGAGTCAACGCTGAAATCACACTGAACGCTGAGCCCACGATCACTTTATAGGTATTCACGGAAATTAGTTACCAGTCAAGAGATTTAAATGTGTAATAACACAACATTAAAAAAAAAGGGCAGAGGTGTGAATTGATTGAGTCCCCAGAAGTAGTTAAATTCATTGTACACATGGTTGAAAACCCAGAACCAGATAAGAAAGTAATTAATCAAAGCATGTATAAAAATTGGCCGAAATAGGAAAATCAGTTGAGCCCATGTGTTTGAAAGCAGCCTGAGCAACAACACAGTAACACCCTGCATCTGAAAAAAATAATTAAATACATTAGGTGTATTAGTAACACATTAGGTGTATTTAATTATATATTATATTATATTCAAAATACCTGAGGGGAACACCCATACATGAGAAAGAAGATATAAACACATCTGCACTTAAGGTAGGAGATTTCAACATTCCTCTCAGCAATTGGTAGAAACAGTGTACAAGAAAATCAGGATATATATAATATGCAGAAGGCTTGAACAATGGTATCAACCAACTTGGCCTAATCGTTATTTATAGAACAACAACAGAATGTACATTCTTCACAAGTACACATGGAATTTTCACCAAGATAGACCTCACTGTGGGCCAAAAAACAAATCTCAACAAATTCTAAAGTAATGAAGTCTTACACAACATGTTTTGTGACCACAAAAGAACTGAAATAGGAATTAGTTGTAGAAAGATATCTGAAATCCCTGAAATATTGGAAATTAAACAACACTTTTAAGTAATGCAGGGATGAAAGAAGAAATTGTAGAGAAAGTTTGAAAATGAAAACACAATCTACCAAAACAATGCAAGATGACACAGTAAAGCAGTGCACAGAGGGAAGTTTATAGCATTCAATACTTATATCAGAAAGAAAGAAATGTCTCAAGTCAATTACCTAAGCTTCCACATTAAGAAACTAGAAAAACAGTTGGCCGGGCATGGTGGCTCATGCCTGTAATCCCAGTACTTTGGTAGGCCGAGGCAGGCGGATCACAAGGTCAGGAGTCCGAGACCAGACTGACCAACATGGTGAAACCCTGGCTCGGTAGAGATGGGGTTTCACCATATTGGCCAGGCTGATCTCGGACTCCTGACCTCAGGTTATCCCGCGTAGGCATCTCAAAGTGCTGGGATTACAGGCGTGAGCGACTGTGTCTCCTGGCCTCATTTTTCTTATTTATAAAATGAAGCTGACATCCCTTTGCAAGTGGGCTTTATTCAGGGTGTTACAAGGTAGGGTGACTTGGCACTCCACATACTGTTAAAGGGTGCTTACAACACTGTGGACACCATGGCTGAGAAGATCACACTGCAACAGCCTAAGAAGATCAAATTAAACGAGTGAAATAATGTACATTTTTATACAACCAATTAAACAGTTTCATCTGATTTAGGAAGGACTGTATTTTCAAGCATATAAAATGCATCTCAGAGAAAAAGAGAAGAATCATCATATCCAGGGACTGCAGGAAGCTGCAAACTATGCTGTCACCTTTCCAGCCAACTCTCAGCAAATGTTTGAGATCCTTTCCACATGTTTTCTTTCCTCCTGTTACTGGTCATGACATAAGGCGTGATGCCCATATAGGCCTCCTTCTCCCCATAGACTCCTTGTTTTCCCTTCCTAGCACCTTGAATCTCAAATGCACCCTGATCTTCTTCTCTATTCTGACCAGTTATAGGATCCCGACTTTCAGCTGGTGGTTCTTCTTGTTGAGGCTGTGGCACACTGGGCTCCTGGGACAAGGGGTGTGTGTGCGTGTGTGTTTGTGTGTGCGTGCATGTGTGTGCAGATAAAAAAATTTCTTATCAATGCCTGTGAATAATATGAATGTACAGATTACATAGATACTTCTAATCATATGCATGTTTAAAGACATGCTCCAACACTATCCCAACACTATTCCACATACTTATTCTTCATAAAGTTACTCTTCCCATAGAGAGGTTACTCTAAGGCTGTTACCCTCAACAGCCTGGGTAGCCATTTTTATTTATGTTGGGTTGAATGTGTGTAATGTGCTATGAATAAGCATGAGGAGGAAATCACCAGTCAAATCTGGGGAAAACAAGTTCACACATTCAGGCAAAACTAGTATGTAGCCCTCTTGGGTTACTCTTTCCTTCATGAGATGCCACAATCACTTTTTATCAACATGGGAGATTTTTATCAGTGTATCTATACTAGTTCAACAACACTACCACAAAAAGAAATTGCTCCTAGTAGAAAACATTGAATGTTACGTCACTCAAGGAGAGGCCCAATCAGGTGAAGAGGTTGTAAATATCACTTTGGTGTAGGCCTGTATGTTGCTCTTCCTCACCAACTCATATTTCACTCTGCAAACAGAGTACTGTGATTGGGAAAATGCACTCGAGAGGATAGCTATATTTGTCCACATCCATGGACAAATGTTAACTTGCTATTTTTTTTTAAAGAATGGAAATACTTTGAAAGTATATTTTAGGGCAGTTATAATAAGTGTGTGAGCCTTCTGAATAGAATGCTTGCACAGTCACTTAAGTTGGTCAAGCTAGTTGAGCAATGTCTTAAGGCTTCTGGCAAGAGACACATGTATTTCCAATGAGGTTTGGTTTCACAACTGGACTCCCCATTGTGGAGACATTTAAGTTTACACACCTAGAGAATTAAAATTGGAGTGACCACTGCTTTAATCACACACCCATTTTCTAGGCCCATTTTACACCTCCCCCAAAATCAAGTTTTGTTGGAATGCACAGCCCTGCCCATTAGAAACTCCAGGGTGGAGGTGAGAAGATGTCATACAGTGCTGGGCGCTCCTCACTGGACACCTCCACCAGAAGCTCTGCAGACCTTGGAGTCATGGTCATGAGCCTGCAGCTGTCCGAGTTTCCAGGCCCCTTCCTTAGTGCTCACGCCACCCTTTCCTGGGTCCCCACCGAGGAGTGTGGAATCTGTCCTCTATCAGGGGTTCCAGGCCCTTCTGGCACTCAGATACCCACAACAGCACCCCCAGCACTCACCCCATGTTCACCTGACCCCACATCTCCGGTCTGCAGCCTTCCTTCCTCCCTCATTCTGACACTCCCCACAATAGGGTCCTCCTCCCCAGCAAGAGGAGAACCATGACCTTGAAACCTTTCTCCCTGTAAGCCAGGGACCACATCACCCAACGCTTCCAAAGCTTACTGACTCCTCCTCACACTCATTCACACTTCAACTCCTGGGAGGACTGGCCTGCAGACCTACCAGCTGAGTCTCAGTAGGGGAGAAAGAGTCCAGACCACCGGAACGGTGACCTTCACACCCTCACAGCTTCCCCACGTTCACCACGTGGGTGAAGGGGCCTACCGGAAGACACATAATGAACATGTGCCCTGAGACCGGCCCCCAAGAAGCATGTGCAGTGAGATTGGTGCCTGCCTTGTGGGCTCTGGTGACCCGCCTCATGATACCCTATCCCCCGCTGCGGTCCTCTGCTCTCTCCCAGGTCCCAAATGAGCATTTCTGAATCTGTCCTCTGTGGGCAGTTTCATATGCCCTGGTACTCAAATAACACACATAGTTTCCCTGCTCAAAACTCACTCTACCAGCAGTTTGAGACCAGCCTGGGCAACACGGTGAAACCCCTTATCCACTAAAAATACAAAATTTAGCTGAGCATGGTTGTGCCTGCCAGCAGTTCTAGCTATGTGGGAGGCTGAGGTGGGAGGATCACCTGAGCCCAGGAGGTTGAGGCTACAGTGAACCATGATCATGCCCCTACACTCTAGCTTAGGTGGCACAGTGAGACCCTGTCTCAAAAACAAAAGCAAACAACAACAAAAATACTCCATGTTCACTTGACATTCCTCCCCTCTATGGCCCTCCTTACTCCCGTGTCTGGACTGTCCATGACAGCAAGCCCATGGCTGCATCACTTCCTGTTAGGAGAAGGATAAGGACCTCAAGGCCCTTCTCCCTAGGAGGCCATGGACCATGCCCACGGGCTCCTCCTCACACTCACTCACGCTTCAACTTCTGGTAGGATTGATGTGAGCATCTACCAACTTATTTGTAGTTGGTATGACAGAAGGAAGTCACGACGTCTCCTTGCTCAGTTCTGCAGGGACAGAGGGCAGACAGCACAGTGCATGGGCAACAAGGGAGTTGGGCAGCAAGGAGCATGCACACTGAGTCAGGCACATGCAGGGCCGGCCAGGGCTTTCCAGCTGTCTCCAGACCCATACCGCCAGGCTGTCTGTAGTAGAAAGAAAGGGAGTTGAGATTTTGTTTGTTTTCGTTTTTAGACAGAGTCTTGCTCTGTTGCCCAGCTGGAGTGCAGTGGCATGATCTTGGCTCACTGCAACCTCCACTTCCTGGGCTCAAGCAATTCTCCTGCCTCAGCATCCAGAGTAGCTGGGAATACAGGTGCGTGCCACCATGCCCGGCTAATTTTTTGTATTTTAGTAGAGACAGGGTTTCACCATGTTGGCCAGGCTGGTCTTGAACTCCTGACAGGTGATCTGCCTGCCTTGGCCCTCCAAAGTGCTGGGATTACACGCATGAGCCACCACACCCAGCCAGGTTTTTTTTTTTTTCTCCCTCTTGCCCAACTATTCTCATGCATCCAGAAACTTTGGGAACAGACAGTCCTATGTCACCCTTAGTGGAGGATGCGTCTCAGAAAGATCTGTGACAGAAATAAGGAATTTTATGTCCATATTTACACATACTTTTTTTCAGGGTGTTGCTTTCTTGCCCAGGCTGAAGAGTGGTGGCATGACCATACCTCATTGCAGCTTCCATCTCCTGGGCTCGAGCAATCCTCATGCTGCAGCCTCCTGAGTAGTTGGGAATACAGGTGGACGCCACCATGCCCAGCTAATTTATTTAGTGTTTTTTTTTGTTTGTTTTTTGTTTTTTTAAGTTGCGGGGACTCACTGTATTGCTCAGGCGGTCTCAAATACATGGGCTCAAGTAATCTTCCCACCTGGGCCAATTTTTATACATGTGTTGATTAATCACTTCCTTCTCTGGTTCTGGGTTTTCTTCCATGCATACAATGAATTTAACTATTTCTGTAGACTCAATACATTCATGTTTCTTTACTTTTTTATGTTGTGTTATTGCACATTTAAATCTCTGGACTGGTAACTGAAATCCCTAAATACCTGTAGGTGATTGTGGGTTCGAGTGTCAGTGTGATTTCAACGTTGGCTCACAGTGGCTTGGAAAGCCTGCATGGAAAGTATTGAGGAAAAGTGGAGAGATTTTAGCAACAATTTTGAAAAACAGAGACAACCAATGTCTTCCCTCCCTCCCTTGCCTCTCCTCATTGCCAGGTTTCATGTTTTCTCCAATTGTTAAAAATCACCATGTACCATTTTGTGATGCAAACATTTTACTTCTTTAATCATCCTCTTCCTTTCTCCAGACCTCTCTTTCTGGAAGAGTTCTCTGCACGAGGGACAAAAGGATTTTCAGAAAAAAAGTATTTTAATATAATTTAGATGAAAAGATTCATCATGTTTAAGAAACAGTCAAGATGAAATCTTGAATTTGTCAAAATTCAAAAAATGGGTTTACAGAAACTCCATCCCTTTTTTTCTCTATCATTTATCCAGTGAGAAGCATGGAAAACATCACTCCCTGGTTTGTGGCTGCTTCACTGAGTAGTCAAACTGCTGGACCTCCTCTGTTAATATCATCACACATGCAGATGTAATAGCCACAAGATGCAAGGCCAGTTTAGAACTTCCCCCTTTTTTCTTCTCATGGAAATTTCCTTCAAACTGCTAGCAATAAATTCGGCATTCACAGAGTCACAAGTACCATGGCCAAGAGGGATCCTGGCTCAAATGTTTGGGAGGGGGCTGAAGCAGCGGTAGCCCAGGTGAAGACAAGACTGGAATGTGTCTTCATATTCCCCCAACCTCCTTTTTGAAACAGGGTTTCCCTCTGTTGCCTAGGCTGGGGTGCACTGGTGGGATCATAACTCACTGCAAACTCGGACTCCTGGGCTCCAGCGATCCTCCCGCCTCACATTCCTGAGTAGATGGGACTACAGGCAGTGCCACCAGGCCCAGCTAATTTAAAAATTTTGTTGAGCGTGGGTGGGGTGGGGGGAGGGGGCTCACTATGTCGCCCAGGCTGGTCTTGAACTCCTGTCCTCAAGTAATTCTCATGCTTCAGCCTCCCAAAATGCTGGGATTACAGGTGTGAGCCATTGCAAGCGGCCTTCCCTCCCCCCACCCCTGCTTTTTATCATTTATCTAAGGCTTAAGGTTGATCTAAGGCTTTGCAGAAGTTCAGGATACTGATTTTTTTCCTCCCACTTGGAGGAAAGAGAAATTCAAACTTTTAACATTTTTGTCCTACTCAAAGCTCACCTTTGGTAATGTATAGGTCCTTTCCTTACCTGCCTTTAGAAGAAAACAAAAGCCAAAGTCAGCATCTGGCTGCACTTTTCCCCCTTAAATTATCCAGCACAGAACTGCGGACAAGGGATCCAGTGAGCCAGCTCTCTTGCAGTTGGAGGGATTATTGTTAAATACTGGGAGTACATGTGTTTCTCATAACAGATAACAGGTCAGCAGCTGCTTCACATTATGGGGAAATCCATAGTCTCCAAGGTGTTACAGCTTCATCATCTCTACCCCTTCACTCTTTATTGGAAGAAGGCTTTCACATTTTATAGTGAGTCATGGTATTGCTGGTGAATCACACTGCTGCTGCCACTGTGTCAGAGATCCCCAAGGCCACCCTGATTTTCAGTGATTCCCTTGAATTATCTCCCATCTTTCTGCATAGAATGCTCCTAACTGAAGCCAGCCCCCTCACCTCAGCTCAGGATCCCATGCCTCCCACCTTCTCAGGGACTCTGCTCCTGCAATGATCTACTTCTCTCTCCTGAAGTATCAACTGCTCCCTCTATATTGGATCATTCCTCAAGCTAAGGGGGAACTCACCTTCTTCCCCCATGTCATTCAGTAGCTACTAATACATTTATCTGCTGCCATTGAAGGCAGAACTGCATCAATGTAAACAACCTACTACATTGAAGTAAATTATCTAGAAAGGAAAGTGAACCAGGACAAAACAATTCTGAAGCATAACTTTGGGAAACTCACACTACAGAATGTCAAGATTCACATTAATTTTATTTATTTACTTATTATTTTATTATGATGATTTTAATCATCAAGCCCCATACATCAGTTATGTTAATTCTATAGTAATCAAGACAGTGTGGTTTTGGGGAAAATCCCAACAGATTAGAATAGAGTCCAGCAATAGACTCACAGACATGAAAAACTGATTATCAGAAGAGGTGCAAAAGCAAAGGAGAAAGATTATCTTTTCAAGAAAAAAATTGTATCGTTTTCTTCCTGCTTCGTGGTCACTGCATTTACTGTTTATTTATTCTCCTGGGTCCCTTCCCTGTATTTCTCCTTTGTATTTCAGCTGCTCTTCTGTTTAAGGGTCTGTCTGCCCCATCACAATATGATAGCCCTCACAGCAAGTACCACGTGTTACTGTGATACTTGATGTATCAATCCCATCAGTGGTGGACTGGATAAAGAAAATGTGGCACATATACACCATAAAATACTATGCAACCATAAAAATGAATCAGGTCATGTTCTCTGCAGGGATATGGTTGGAGGTAAAGGCCATTATCCTTAGCAAACTAAAGCAGGAACAGAAAACCAAATACTGCATGTTCTCACTTAAAAGTGAGAGCCAAATGATGAAAACACATGGACATATCTGGGGGAACTACATGCATTGATTGGGTCCTAGCAAAGAGCAGGGAGTGAGCAGATGGAAAGGATCAGGAAGAATAGCTAGTGGATGCTGGTCTTAATACCTGGGTAATGGGATGATCTGTGCGGCAAACCACCATGGCACACATTTACCCATGTAACAAACCTGCACCTCCTTCTGCACATGTATGCCTGAACTTAAAAGTAGGAAATTTAAAAAGTGAATATCTCAGAATCTTACAACTATGTCTTGGTCAATGTGTTATATATCAAAGCATTATGGTGACATAAAAGCTTGGGTGTAACAACACTTAGTATGATTGGAAATTTAGCAGGATTATAGCCCAGTAAGATCTAACATCAAATACTAATATTGAATTGCATTGGACTCCTCCAAGTACTTAAAGGAAAGTTGGTAAGAATAAATATTCAGGCTTGAAAATATTTTGAAATACATGTAAAACGGATCAACACTGAATACCACAAATGTCACTGTCACTGGATGCTAATGAATTACATAATAGGAACCATAAGACACAGTCAACAATAACAGGTGGGAAATGAAAGAAACACATCAAAACACTATCAGACGAGTGCAGAAGCACACACATGAACACACCCTGCAGCTGCAGAAAGACATGGTAGGAAGTAAAGTCCCACAACTCATCAGCCTTCCTTCTCACCAGCTCATGAGTTCACAAATTAGTTTGCTGAGGGTCAAATGCCCACAGTAAAACTGACCAATTTAAACATCACTGAGAACTATTTCAAGCATTATGTAGAAAGCTACGGACAACAGTGAACTTATTCTGAGCAAGTCTTAATCCATCATCTTCACAGAAGCCTAAACAACTGGCTGAAATTTTGTCTGATAGTGGCTAAAGTAGTGAACTTCAAAATTTTTATTGCAATGCATGAGAAATACAGGCATGAGAAATACACAGTTACAATGCATGAGAAATACACCATTTGTGTATATTCTACTAGGGAAATAAATACGTGCATGTGCATGTTGGTGTACAGTCTATTTAAATACTCTATATGCAATAAATGCTATTTACTATTTTATTTTATCTCATTTCTTTAAAATGCTGTTTGTGGTTGGCAACATGAGTCTTATGAACCACTATGGATGACAAACCAGCATGGAAAATATTTAAGCCTTTTCACAGAACATCCTCAATGGCTAATAAATGCTGTTATAGAAGTATATGCAGGCTGGGTGCAGTGGCTCATGCCTGTAATCCCAGCACTTTGGGAGGCCAAGGTGGGTGGATCACGAGGTCAAGAGATCAAAACCATCCTGGCCAAAATGGTGAAACCCTATCTCTACTAAGAATATAAAAATTAACTGGGCATGGTAGCATGTGCCTGTAGTCCCAGCTACTCAGGAGGCTGAGGCAGGAGAATCGCTTGAACCTGGGAGGTGGAGGTTGCAGTGAGCTGAGATTCCACTGTTGCACTCCAGCCTGGGTGACAGAGCCAGACTCTGTCTCAAAAAAAAAAAAAGTGTATGCAAATACACACGAGAATCCAATTTTGCCTACTCCTTGGGAATTCAGTCTTTTCAGACAAAAAGGTCATCTTTTATGTGGGCCACAAAGGCTACCACAAAATATGTAATTACTGATGAAATGTGTGTTCCATCTGCAGATAACCGTGTCTGTTTTGTACATGTGAAGTGTCACTTGGACAGACAAGAACTCACAGGAAAAAGGGACAATAAGTACATGTGACCTCTTGTCCTCTCAGCCTCATGTGGAGGCTTCACTTGGGCTACAGCATAGCTAAATGCATTTATTCACAGGGACCTCCATTCCCTACTCTGCTCCCCTTTTATGAGGCAAGTAGGAGACTTGCCCTTAACACCATAGGTAGTAAATAATTTGACCTCAATCGCCAAGCATTCTGAGTTTAGGTGACACTGTTTACTACAGTACTCTGAAAGTTGCCAACTCCTCAGAATCTGTAGACTTTCTACTTACCATCCTGTTGAAATCCAGATTTGTTCAGAGATTCCTGTGCTTGAAGTATGGGAAGCTCTAGTCACATGGGAAATCGAGACCTCCCACAGGTAGACCAGCTGTTCTGGTCTCAGCTCTGACTCTTCCGTTAGCAGCTAGAGAGTTGCTAGGGTCATGTATCAGACAACTCTTCTTGTCTCTACAGCGTCTTTCATATTTTCTGCTACTTCCTGTGTTTCACAAGGGCTACCTCAAAACTTGCTCCCATCCCAGTCCATTATGATCCTTTAACCCATCCACTTGCTCCTGGGTTGTCTCCCACAGGAATGGCAGGAGGAAGCGCACATTTGGCATAAGGTTAAAGCCTGGCCTTTGAAGCTGGAGTGGAGCCATTCAGTAATCATTAAACTCCAGGTCCTTGTGAAGCAGAACTGTCCAGCCATCTGATGACATGACATTGACCATTTGCTAATGAGTTGCTCACAGAAAGTCTAAATCCATTCTTTGAGAACCTATGACTGCACTGTACTAAAAACTGGACTTAATAAGGGACCAAAGAAAGTAAAATTTAATAGTGTCCTTATCAAAAAAAGAACGAAAAAGGTAAAAGACAAATTAATAACAGATCAGGATTATGACTACTCTCACTCCTTAAAAAAACTTTGAAGAACCACAATTCTTACTCACGCTGCTTTTTATAGAGAGGGAGGGAGGGACTGAGGAACTACACGTTTCCTTCTCAAGGTATTTCCTTAAAAGGAGCCCAGCTAGATGGAATATATAGGAGTCAATTCAACAATATATCCTAATTTGTTTACAACAAGCTACGTTCTGATCAGGGCCCCCTTCTTATCCTTCTCTTCTATATACTATTTCCCATATAAAACGGAATAATATAAATGTAATAAGAAGATGAATCATGCACACAGCTTACTGTCTAAATAAATGAGAGTTTATACTCCACTGGCTTCATCAATGTAACTTTAGTAATACAGGAATCTCTTGCCAAGGAAAATAAAAGTTGTAAAAAAAAAATATTGCTCATTCCAGCAACTGCCTGAAAGATCCATCAACTCCTCAGTAAAAAGTGTCAAATGACATTTCTCAATGCCAAAGCTCTTTGAATCCCTTGTCTAAAAATCCTCCTCTTGTTGTCCACCAATCCTCAATTATTATGATCCCTACTGAATTCTAACCAAACCATCCCCCACTTTAAAAAACGCACTTTACACCAGACTCCAAAATCAGAATAAATATACCTATACCTAAAGCCCTTCCACATGTGTGACATACTAGTGCCTCTATCGAGATAGTGCTCTTGTTTACAGCATTATGCAAATAATGTCAGCACTGTCTTATGAACAAGTTGTTTGGCTGATATTTGGGAGTAGAGTATATGGGGAGCATAGTTACCACTGTTGTGCATCATATCACAGTAGACTAAGCCTAGAAGCTACGATCAATATCTACGGATATTTCAGAACCCTATTGCCTGAATGATCTACAGGAAAATTCAGAAAAAAACAGTTACCAGTCCAGATATGTAAAAGTGCAATAACACAACCTTAAAAAGTAAAAGGGTATGAATGTATTGAGTCTATAGATAATCAAACTCATTGTGCACATGACAGAAAACCCTGACCAGAGAAGGAAGCGATTAATCAGAGCATCTATAAAAATTGGCAGAAGTGGGAGGATCACTTGAGTCCATGTATTTGAGACCAGCCTGAGCAACACAGTGAGATCTTACATCTAAAAAAATAATTAAATAAATTAGCTGGGCATGGTGGCACCCACCTGTATTCCCAACTACTCAGAGGGCTGCAGCATGAGGATTGCTTGAGCCCAGGAGATAGAGGCTGTGGTGAGGTATGGTCATGCCACCACCCTCCAGCCCGGGCAACAGAGCAACACACTGAGGAAAAAGCACGTATATATATAGACATAAAATTCCTTATTTGTGTCACAGATATTTATGAGACATATCCTCCACTAAAAGTGGCATGGGACTGTCTGTTCCCAAAGTTTCTGGTTGGACTAGAGAGAGAGACAAAAAATCTCCTAAGTCCCTTTCTTTCTACTACAAACAGCCTGGGGATGTGGGTGCAGGGACAGTGGGAAAACTCTGGCTTGCCCTGTATGTGCCTGACTCAACGTACATGCCCCTTGCTGCCCAAGTCCCTTATTGCCCATGCGCCTTGCTGTCTTCTGCAGAGGTGTGCAAGTCGACATCGTGACTTTCTTCTGTCTCGCTGACTACGACTAAGTCAGTAGATCCTCAGATCAATCCTCCCAGAAGTTGAAATGTGAGTGAATGTGAGGAGGAGCCCGTGGGCATGGTCCAGGGCCTCCTAGGGAGAAGGGCTTTGAGGTCCCCGTCTTTCTCCTAACAGGCAGTGATGCAGCTATGGTGTTGCTGTTGTAGGGGGCCTGGACAAGGGAGAAAGGAGGGCCATAGAGCACAGGAGGTTCTGGCGAACATGGAGTGAGTTTTGAAGGGGGAAATTATTTGTGGTAGTTGAGTCCTGAGGCATATAAAACCTCCCACAGAGGATGGATTCCAAAGTCCTCAATGGGGACCTGAAAGGGGGTGAAAGAGTGCAGGACTACAGGGTGCCAAATGGGCTTGGGTGAGGCTGGGTGCCACAGCCCACAAGGCAGGTACCAGGCACCAATCTCACTTTGCATGCTCCTTGAATGCCCACCTCAATGCATGTTCACTGGGCATCTTCCAATGGATCCCCTTGCCCATGTGGTGAACTCTGCGGAGCTGTGAGGGTGTGAGGGTTGCATTCCTGCATTCTGGATCCTTTCTCCCCAATTCAGACCCAGCTGATAGATCCTCAGACCAGTCCTCCCAGGAGTTGAAGTCTGAGTGAGTGTGGGGAGGAGCCAGTGGGCTTCTGGAGCATTGGGCAGCATAGTCCCTGACCCTGAAGGGTGAAGAGTCTTCGTCCTTTTCCTGGTGTAATAGCATCACCATGGGCCTTGTGGGGCACTCAAAATGAAGGAGGAAGGTGGGCCACGGAGTGGAGGGGGTGCAGGTGAAGATGAGGAGAGTGCTGGGGGGTGCTATTGGAGTTTTCTTAGTCCTGGAAGCACCTGAAACCCTCAGCAGAAGACACATTCCAGAATCCTTGGTGGGGACCTAGGAAGCAGGGAGGTGGATGGTTAGGAAAGGGCCTGGGAGCTGGGAACCCTGTGGGCTGGTGACCAGGCCCAAGATCTCTTGAGCACCCCACAGAGCTGTCCAGTGACGAGTGCCCTGCACTGTGTGACAACTTCACAACTCCACCCTGGATGTCTGAATAGGACTGTGTGTTCGAACAAAGCTTGGTTGTACAGGGGAAATGAGCCTAGCAAATGGATGTGTGACAAAAACCGTGGTCACTGCAGTTTTAATTCTCTAACTGTATTTTCCTAAATGTCTCCACAGAGTAGAGTTCAGCTGTGAAACCAAACCTCATTGGAAATATCCTGTCTTTTGCCAGGAGCCTTAAGACATTGCTCAGCTAGCTTGACCACCTTAAGTGGCTTTGCAAACATTTCATTCAGAAGGCACACACACTTATACTTGCCCTGGGACTTTCAAAGTGTTTGCAAATTTAAAAAAAAAATTGCAAGTTAACATTTGTCCATGAAAGTGGTCAAATATAGCTGTCCTCTCAAGCGCATTTTCCCAATCGTAGTATTGTGTTTGCAGAGTGAAATATGAGTTGGCGAGGAAGATCAACACATAGGCCTAAACCAAGATGATATTTACAACCTCTTCAGCTGATTGGGCCTATGCATGTGAGTGACTTAACATTTGATGTTTTCTATTAGCAGAAATTTCTTTTTGTGGTAGTGTTATTGCACTATTATAGATGCACTGATAAAAGTATCCCATGCTGACAAAAAATGATCATAGCATCTCAGAAGGAAACACTAGCCCAAGAATATTATGTTCTAGTTTCACCTGAATGGATGATCTGTGTTCCCCAGATTTTGCACATGAATCTCTCCTCATGTTTATTGATAACAGATTATACCAATTCATCCCAACATAAATTAAAACTGCTTCCAAAGCCCTTGAGGGTGACTGTCTTAGAGTAACCTCTCTGTAGGAAGAATAACTTTATGAAGAATAGGTTTATGGAATAGTGTTGGAGAAATGTCTTTAGACATTCGTGATCAGAAAAAACTCTGTATTCTGTGTATTTATATTATTGACATGTATTAATAAAAAAACCTTTTATCTGCACACACACATATATACCCCTAGCCCCTGGAGCCCAGTCATGCAGAGCCTCAAGAAGAGGAACCACAAACTAAAAATCAGGATCCTACACCTGCTCATGAGAGAGATCAGGGTACAGCTGAAATTCAAGATGCTGGGAAAGGAAAGAAAGAATGTCTACGGGGGAAGGAGGCCTATGTGTGCCTCAAGCATTATGCCATGACCAGTAACAGGAGGAAACAAAACATTAGGAAAGGATCTCAAACATTTGCTGACAGTTGACTGGAAAAGTGAGGAGGATATTTTGCAGCACCATGCAGTCCCTGAATATAATGAATCTTTTCTTTTTGTTTGAGATGTATTTTGTATGCTTGAAAATATAGTCCTTGCTAAATCAGGTAAAACCATTTAATTTGACATATACAAATGTACATTACTTCACTAGTTTAATTTGATCTTGTTAGAATGTTGTTGTTTGGGTTTCTGAGCCACGGTGTCAGCAGTGTTGTACATATCCCTTTATAGCATGTAGAATGTCAAGTCATCTTACCTTATAACACCCTGAATAAAGCCTATTTGCATAGGAATGTTAGCTCCATTTTATAAATAAGAAAACTGAGGCTTAGAGATTGAGGCCTATGAAGAAGAGTTGACTCATGGAGATAGAACTCATATTACATTCCAAGATTTGCATTGTTCCTACCATCTATGTTGTTAGAAAACATGAATGATTTTGCTTAAAATGTTTAATACTCGAATGTGTCTGTATGGTAAGGTACTTCAATATTGCCTCACAAGAAAACACAGTTCAATAAAGCAGGATAGCAACTCCAGAAAAGAGCTCAATGAATGACAGCCACTGTTCCCTTTCTTTGGTATTTCTGGCAATATATTTGGAAAAGCTGGATAATTCAGGACACTGGCATGCAGATAGCTATGTTAGTGTGATTTTAAGGGACTTTTAAATGTTGTTTAAATACTATTATAATTAGAAAATTCAGAGTATGATAAGATTATCATGAGACAAATTATTTCCTCAGTGGGTAGCATTTTCAAGCTAAACATTGACAGAATTTGGGCCATGAGTTATTATTTTAGCAATTCACTCTTAAGAGGTTTCCAGAATATGACCATCAACAATACCCAGTAATTTCTTTGAACTCAGGTTCCCATACTTTCACTGGAAGACAGTGATTTTGCTATTATATTTAGCACTTTTTTCTTAATGGGATTTATTTATGGAAAGTCACATATAGGACAGTTGGACCTAAGCATAACTTTAAATTAATTAATTTAATTAATGAATTTTAACTAAAACATTTTCAACAGGGGATGGGCATCAGGACTATAAGGTTTGTCATAGACCCACCAATTTTCTCTCCACCAAAAATGCAAAAATTAGCAGGGCATGGTGGCACACGCCTGTAGTCCCAGCTACTTGGCTGGGCTGAGGCAGGAAAATCACTTTAACCCGGGAGGCGGAGGTTGTGGTGAGCCTAGAACTCGCTACTGCACTCCAGCCTGGGCGACAGAGCAAGACTCTGTCTCAAACAAACAAACAAAAACAAAAAGAGCAAACAAAAACAACAACAAAAAAACAGAGTTCAAATGCAGACTTTCTTTGAAAGGTAGTTCAGACCCCAAATGCCTGACCGCAAGACTTAAACACTCTCAGATACGGAAACAAATTGGGTCAAAGCCATATTGAATCATCAAATATGAAAGCATTTCTTACATCTGAGTATAACCAACAGCTAACAATTTTCGGCTTCTTTTCTAATTTCTGCTTTTAACAAATACATAATGCATTTGTCATATCAGTTTGTATGAAATATGCTGAGCACTCAAGGAGATTCTCCCACCTACTCTACCATAATTTTTGAGATTCTGGATGAACCCATAAATCCTACATCCATTTTTGCTCTTATTGTAAATGTATTAAAGTTTGTTTTAATACTGATTTCTGTATTCCTTGGTTCTGCTGAATAGAATACAAAAATAATCTGACTTTCATAATTTGTTTATCATAACAATCAGCTTCAGTTGAATCATAATATCTGAGTTGAGATTTCATTGCTCCTAAGAAAATGAGCAGGCACTCTGCTTGATGTTTGTTTTCCTATATGAAGACCCACATGAGTGTTACTGGATTTTGTCAAATTCTAAATTCTCTGGCTCTTAAAGAATAATTGCATTTTAAAGACTTCCCGCAGTGAAGCCATGAATGACTTAATAATAAAATGGCAAGAGACAGTCTAGCTTCTGTGGCTGATGAAGTAGGGAGAATGCATGTAGGTCAGTAATGCTCAAGGTGGGTATAGGATGCCTCTGCTAAGCATGCTCCCTGCTCTCCTGTCAGTCTTCATGAGCTACTATGTGTAATTAGATTGAAGACACATATGATAGCGTCACCTCTAACCATATCATAGGTCACAAATTACAGGTTTCTGCCTTGAGACATCAGATGATAACATTTAAAGTTCAAAAACCATAAGAAAGTAATTCCTGAGTAGTCGATATAAGTATCTTTTACACATATTTTCCAAATTGCTGACTGTTAATTAGAAGAGCTTCTGAATGTAAAGGAAGGACTCCATGTTTAGGGAAGAAATTACCTAAACGCGTTTACTCTCCACTGCTGAACCATTCCATTAGACATTTACATTAAAAGATAGTTTTCAGGCAATTTCCAGGAGTCTATTGAACAAGCCTTAATTGTATTCTTAGGAAAATCATAGCCTTAAATGCATACCTTATTAAAATAGATAACAAATTACATGATAAATGAAAGTGATAATAAAAAATAAAAATAGTAATAGAAGATCCACAGAATAAACTTAAGGGAAAAGGAAAGAGGGAGTGAATAAAATATGTGAATCATTAGGAAAAGGAAACGTAATCCAAAAGCAATAAACTGAAATATTGTTCTTTTTAAAAATAACTATGAATACAGTATCTAATAGTTTACACAATCCTGAAGAAAATGGTAAAAGCTCAACACGGAATATGAATAAGACCCTAACAGAGGCCGGGCGCGGTGGCTCAAGCCTGTAATCCCAGCACTTTGGGAGGCCGAGACGGGCGGATCACGAGGTCAGGAGATCGAGACCATCCTGGCTAATATGGTGAAACCCCGTCTCTACTAAAAATACAAAAAACTAGCCGGGCGAGGTGGTGGGCGCCTGTAGTCCCAGCTACTCGGGAGGCTGAGGCAGGAGAATGGCGTAAACCCGGGAGGCGGAGTTTGCAGTGAGCTGAGATCCGGCCACTGCACTCCAGCCTGGGCGACAAAGCGAGACTCCGTCTCAAAAAAAAAAAAAAAAAAAAAAAAAAGACCCTAACAGAATGCAATAAATGGTAAAATTGAAAGTGAATATATTCTTGAACTCTAGTATTTTCAAAATACAGACGAAATGATTGATAAACTAGGAATACATACATTAGTAAATATATCTCAGGAATACCTGAATATCTAAACATCACAAACACTGTGGAGGAACTTCTGAAAATTTCCAGTTAACACTCAGAAACACTTACTTCTAGAAACAAATATTTGCCTTTTAAAGATGTCTTATTCTGCTTTTCCATTTCCCTCTCCCTCCATTTCTTTTTTCTTTTTCTTTTTTCTTTTTTTTTTTTTTTGCCCCATTGTTCATGATATAGGCCTCTATCTAAAATGATAGTGATAGATTAAAACGAGTGTGATCATGTAATTTATTTTACAAAAGGGAATACTTTCAGGTGTAAAAAGAGGCACTCTTCATTTTGACATCATAATGATAGGTGAAAACCTTGGACAAATAGTTACCGTACCTTAAAATCCACAGAAGGGTAAACTAGCTTAAAGCTACATTTTTGCACTTTTGTGCCACAGAGACAAAACAAATACAGTATGGGCTTTTCCATTCGGTGTACTTACGCAGTTCCTGATGTGACATTAGCTGTTTTCCAGGAGCTTGTCAAACATCCAACCTATTATTTCAAGCCAAAACACTAAATTATGCAATTTTGTAAATTCCTTTTTTCTTAGATGTTTTGTGTATCAGTGATATTTTTAGTAAATGTATACACAATGTTTGCTTTCTACTTTGAACCACTTTTTATTAGGTTCACTTGATTTAATGTGTTCTGACCTTGGACTGTCTTTTGGTTTTCTTATAGAGCACAGAAAGCAGGGTGGGTTCAAAAAAAGTTGATACTGTATATGCATAGAATTCTATCTTCAAAGTTCCTACAGGGGTCTTATTGAATGTTAGCCATAGGGTGACACTTAGGCTTACAGTTTTAGTCTTTTGCATAAAACCAAAACTTTGCATACCTTTAATGTCATCTAAATACAGTTCTGCTAGTAATATTCCCTCCTGCTATGTTTCTGTTATACGTGACGGGCAACCACAGTTTTAAACGAAGAGAAGCTGAAAGAACGCAAACTGTTTTTATATTGGATATTTGACTTAAAAATATCTCAATAAAGTTTTACAGTTTTATTCAAAGAAGACTTGCACATCTTTTGTTAATTTTATTTCACATATTTTATACCACTGAAAATTGTGGCCAGGTACAGTGGCTTACACCTGTAATCTGAGGACTTTGGGATGCTGAGGCAGGAGGATTGCTTGAGCTCAGGAGACTGACAGCAGCTTGAGCAAAATAGTGAGACCTCCTTCTCTACAAAAGTAAATGATTGACCGAATGTATGTATTTATGTAGCTGTAGTTCAAGCTACTCCAGATGCTGAGGTGAGAGGATCGCTTGAGCCCTGGAGGTAGAGGATGCGAGTAGTCATGTTCATGCCACTGCAACTCCAGCCCGAATGACAGAGGGAGATTTTTTCAAGAGTAAAAAGGTATCATTTCTTTAAATTTTGTATTTCAAAATTTTGAAATTTTGAAAATTGAGTTGGTTTACAAGTGTTGGTATGGTTTGGCTGGGTGTCACCACCCAAATCTCATGTTTAATTGTTCCCAGTGTTTGTGATTGGATCATGGGAGTGGATTTCCTCCTTGTTGTTCTCCTGACAGTCAGTGAGTACTGAAGGGTTGGGGCTGAAAGTTCCAACTCTCTAATGGTTTACAAGTGTGTGGCACTTCCTGCTTCATGCTGTCTTTCTCCTGCCTCCATTTGAAGAGGTGCTTGCTTTCCCTTCCTCCATGATTGTAAGTTTCCTGAGGCCTCCCAATCATGTTTGCTGTTAAGCCTGTGAAACTGTGAGTCAATGAAACCACTTTTCTTCATCAATTCCCAGACTCAGGTAGTTCTTTATAGCAGTGTGAAAATGGTCTAATATAGGTGTGATATTGTGAAATGTGTATTTGGTCCTTGACACTGCTTACTGGCATACAGTTTTTGAAATGTTTAGAATCTCTAAAATATGATATTTTATCGTATGCTAATTAGTTGGCTGATGGCTGGTAGCCCCTAAGTAGCTCTAGGATGGGGGATTAGAGAGTTGGGACTTTCAGCTCCACCCGTAACCTTCAGGGAAATGAGAGGGACTCAAGGTTAACTTGGTCAAAAATGGCTGGCCAATGGTTTCATCAATCATAGCTACATAATGAAAACCTCCAAAAAAACAACAACAAAAAAAAACAAAAACAACAACAACAACAACAAAATGACAGGGTTCAGAGAGCTTCCGGCTAGCTGAACACAAAGACGGAAGCATGTCTGTAGAGGGCATGGAAGTTCCTTACTCCTTTCCCCATTTCTTACTCCTTTCCCCATTCCTTACTCTATGCACCTCTTTATCTGCATCCTTTCTAATATCCTATTTTAATAAACCCATAAACATATATGTTTCCCTGAGTCTTTTGAGATGCTGTAGGAAATTAACTCAACCTGAGTAGGACTCATGGAAAACTCAGTTTATAGCTGGTGGGTCAGAAACACAGGTAAAACAACCTAGGGCTTGTAGTCAGGGAAATCTTGTGGGACTGAGCCCTTAACCTGTGCAATCTTACTCTATGTCAAGGTAGCTTGTGTCAGAATTGAGTGAGAGGACACCCAGCTGCTGTGTGCTGCAAAACTCATTGCTTGCTTGGTGTGTATAGAAAAGCCCCCACACATTTGGTCACAAAACTCTTCCATGTTAATTGTTGTGAGGTAAGAACAGAGAAAAAACTTTTTTTATCCATCCCATAGTTATGTTTGTATATTGATTTTCTATCCAGTAACCTTGCTAAATATACTTACTTCAAATTTATCTCCAGATCCTTTCTGAATTTCAACTTACACAATCATATCATCTTTGAATAACAACAGCTTGTTTCTGACATCTCAAACAGTACGCTTTTTCCTTTTTCCTATTTTACAACATTGGACAGACCCACCCAATAGAATGCTGAATAGAACCAGTAATTGTGGCCATCCTTCTCTTATGCCTAATAGGCACTGGAAAGTTTTTTTTAACATTTTACTATGTTTGCTGTGTTTTTTAAATATAGATATACTTTATCACAATAGGAAGTCCCATTGTATTCCTCATTTCCTAAGAGTATTTATCTTCAATAGATGTTGAATTTCATCAAGCACTTGTAGTGCATCCGCACAGATGATCATATGACTTTTTCTTTTATTAATCTGTTAACATGGTGAATTTCATTGGTAAGTTGCTATGTTTAAACAAATCTTGCCTTTCTAGGGGAAAAAATTGGGTCACAACATATTATCCTTTTTTAATAATCTATGTCTTACTAATTTGTTTAGGATTTTTATGTATGTTCTCATAAGTGGCATTAGCCTACATTTTTATGTCATGTACAGATGCTCCTTAACTTACCATGGGATTATGTCCCAATAAATCCATCATAAATTGAAAATTGTGTAAGTTGAAGATGCATTCAGTACACTAACTTAGCAAACCTTATAGCTTAGCTTAGCCTACCTTAAACGTGCCTATTACCCTACAGTTACAGTTACATTTACATTACCCTACAGTTGTGCATTACCCTACAGTTACTTTACCCTACAATTACAGTTACACTTACATTACCCTACAGTTGTGCAAAATCATCTCACACAAAGCTTATTTTATCATAACATTGAATATCTCATGTAATTTATTGAATATTTTCCTGGAAATGAAAAACACAGTGGTTATATGGCTACTCAAAAAACTGTTTCCACTGAATGCATTTCATTTTCACACTATCATAAAGTCAAGAAATTTTAAATGGCAGCATCAGGAGTCAGGGGCCATCTGTATTCTCTTTGTTGGACTTTGGCATCAAGGTTACACTGGCTTCATGAAATGAATTGGGATATAAAACCTCTTTCTGTTCTCTGGAACTGAAATCTCTGCAAGAGTGAATCACTTAGAGATAGGATTTCCCATGTGTGTTTGTTTGAGGATTGCATATCTTTTTTAACTTTGGACACTACTTAAAAGAAAGACAGAAGGGGCAGCTCCAGATTTCCATGGCTTTAAACTTTGTAGGGCACCTCTCTTCCCTACAAAGATGCTTCTACTGATGATGTCACTCTGAAAACAATCTACTCCTGTTTCTGTACTGACATTATCCTCTGTACACAGAAAGTTAAAAATTGCCACTCTATTAACTTGCTTATATAAGTTTTTTCAGAGATGTGTTCTTGCTAAGTTACCTAGACTGATCTTGAACTCTTGAGCTCAAGCTATTCTCACTCCTCGTCCTCAAAAAGTGCTGGAATTACAGGTGACAGCCACTGTGCCTGGTCTGTCTACCTGATGTTGATCTGTGGTATGTGGTTGTGAATGGATTGGCTAAACCAAAGCTGCAAATAGTTAGGACAATAGCTCCATTTATTTAGTTATTTAAGAAGAATAGGAATAATAACTCACATTTATAGAGTGTTTATCTGTTAGCCAGTTTTCTGAGCTATGTTTCATTGTTTCTGACCTCATTTAATCCTTTAAAAAGGTGAGTCCGAGTTTTCATAAAATTTACAATAAATGACTCTAGTAAGAAGCAGATATGTGGATTCAAGTTTTAAGTTCAGAGTCCGTGTTTTCTTAAAGTAAATACTTCTGAAAGTGTTGAATGCAGAACTAGTGTTGTATATGTTGATTTTATTGGTAATTGCATATTTTCGTACACATCTATGGTAATATATAACACATATATGTTTTTCATTTTTCAACATAAAAGATTTTGGTCTTATCTTGAAGGAGGGGTTTCCCAAAGTATGGCACATAGAGCTAACAGATATTACCAGATGAAACCCTTGGTACAAAAACATTTTTAAAAATGTATAACAACATACCTATTTTACTCTGCTACAGAAAAATAGAACACTAAAGCCATTTGGAACAGTTTGTGGGAACATAGAGAGAAATGATTTCTCAGTCCCCATGGAAAAATGGCACAATAACTTCTGCAAATGCTTCTGACCTTTCTTTAAAAGTTATTAAGAGGCAGGGAAGGAGAAGCACCAAGCCTCTTTTTCCATCTACATAAAACTCCATCACCCTGACAGTCACCACATCTCATTCAGAAACCTCTGCAGCTTCCTGGATCCAGCCTGATATCCTTCTTACTGTAAATAATATACCAATTACAACTCTGAGCTCCATGTGTATCCTCACACCCAAAATGATATTTTTCCAACAAAGGTCCCTACTCAGAATCCACAGTGTTTAGGGAGTGACAGGGGATTATAATTAGCAATTATTTCTCCTTCTTACAGAGATTTTAATGTATATTCTGATCCAAAAAGACTGAAAAGATAGAGTTGAAAAAAAAGTGAGACTAAGTGTAGGGGATTCCATTTGACATAAAATACGTGAGAAGTCCCTAGGCTGTAGGGTTGGGTGAAATAATTAGGGCGTAGGTAGAAGAAGGGGGGACCAACCAGGGGAGCTTGCTGAAGCAAAATGACTTGGGTCCTAGCTACCCTGTCTCCTTATAGACTATAGCATGAAATTGGCATGGGTTTCCATCGTGGCTCTGACACTCGGGCCTCAAGATGGTGAGCAAGGTATTTATACCCTGTGGGACTATTTCCACATTTCTAAAGTAGAAATCAGAATATTTAAACTAAATGATTGCCATGGAGAATAAATGAAATAATATACTAAGTAGGCGTTACATTGCAGATAATTTTGTTTACTAGTTATATATTTTTCTTTTACAATTTATTTTTCCATTCGATCTGTCTTTACAGCTACATCTACAGGAAGTGATAACTGCTTTGGAATTGTAAGTAAAATACCAAATTGCATTTTAAAATGCATTTGACTTCCAAAGATTATTTGATTTAAATAAATATGTTCATTAATGCTGTCAGACATGCCATGAATTGTAAAATCTGTTTGTAAGTGAACAAAGTATGACTGGGCCAATCCTGAGTCAGTAGTATGTGCTGCAAACTGTTCTCCTGGATCCTTGTGATTTCATAAAGAGTAAGTCAATATTCTGGTCAGGCAACACCACACACATCTCAATACAATGGTGTGTAAAGTGCTCAAGAAATCCCTAAGCAGTCCTGCGGTGGCTAAAAGGGCCACAAGTATCACCACTGCAGTTCTTAGTTTGGCTTGTCATATATCCATAGATTTGACCAATAAGAACAAAATGAGCCCAAGTGAATCCAAGTGATTGATTGCTTGAAGACACAGCCAAAGCAAGACCAGTATTGTGTCAGCACTCTGTCCCTAGTCTCACAGCATGACATTGAATTGGAGGTACAAAATGACAGCACAAGTGGTGGGTCTCCCGGCCTGCGAGGAGCCCACAACCATACCCTAGGGCCAATGCTGGAACCACACTGAATACTGAGATCACGATCACACCTGGCAGCTGTGACTATGGGACAGCAGGGATGACCCAGCTCCTGAACATTCCATGTAGAACGCTTAGGGATGTCATCCACGCTTGTGAAGAGGAGGAACAGGTGTCAAAGACCACCCTGAACTGACTGCCTTCTGAGAGTCCCACTAAAACCAAAGACGCAAATGAATTATTTGGACTGGACGAGGAACCCTAGAGGGAGAGGTCACACAGTGGGAGGCCACACTGGGGGCCTTGGCCAGCTCCTGCCTGAAAACTGTATGTCCTGCTGGGGGTGCCTTATCAAGAGTAAACTCTTGGAGTCCAGGGGTATCACCTATGCCCTCTGGGATTTTTTTTACATGTGTGCCCTAACTATCCTGTCACTGCCTCATCCCTGGAAAGCATTCACATCAGCTTCAGCTTCATGGCCAGAGTTGTGCTGAGCCTGCAATGGTGGCTTGGCCTGGCCAAAAAGAAAAGTTTAACGCAGAATCTTAGGTAGGAAGTCATCTGCCTTTGTAAGGTAGACATTCATCATTAATCGAATTTGTGTGAGATGGCTGGGATGGGAAATTTGATATGTCAACGTTGCTAGGCCGCGATACACACAAAAACGTTCACTTTGACCAGAGTAGATTTCTCCGTGAAAGGTATTTTTACATGAAAACTAACATTTAAATCAGCAGACTTTGGGTAAGCCTAATTGCCCTCCACAATGTGGAGTTGCCCTCATCCAATCACTTGAAGGCCTTCAGAGAAAAAGACTGGGGTCCTCCTCAAGATCAAGAATTTCTGCCTCCACGCTGCCCTTGGATTTGAGGTATCACATCACCTCTGCCTAGGGTCTCCAGCCTGACATCCTGCTCTGCAAGGTTTGGGTGTGCCAGCACACACAGTTCCATGAGCCAGTTCCTCAAAATCAATCAATCTCTCTCTTTCTCTTCACACACACACCCACAGAGGAGCCCTAACCAATAGGCTGCTTACATCTGGAACCCTTAAAGGGCATCACTGAGATCAGTACTGCAGGTTGGTCTCACTCTGCTGCAGGGCTCCTAAGGCAGATGCCTGTGGCGTTCCCCTCCCACCCTCTGCAGACTGACATCCATATGGCTCATCACTGTGGCACCGGGTTTGGTCATTCAACCATGTAGAGATCATTACAATTCCACAAGTGCTCCCTACCCTCCTTCTGCCTGTCACATTCTATGTTCCATCCTGAGGACACTGGGATCTACTGTGTATGTTTCCAACCTTCCAGGAAAGACCTGAGAGCCTAGTGAGGGAGATACACCTGCAAATAGAACTTCAGTGCAGTAATAGCAACGGGCATAGCCGATGTTGTTCACCAACTCATGAGACATCATACTGTGAACACCTCCCACTTAAGTTTCCCCACCATCTAACAACTTATCCTGGAAAATACCCCACTGGTTGGTATATTGAATTTCCCTCACTGTTTGCCCCAGGGATGCACAGCTACAAAGCAAACTGATACTGGTATATTGTGACAGAGTGGAATCCAAGAATAAAATGCCCTGCAGTGATGTGATTTCCACAGCAGTACATAAGTCTTTATAAGTTCCCAGATGAAGCAATATGCAAGCCTCCCTCAGATTACAAGGAAGTGATATGTATGGAAAATCTAGTTTATTTAAAATTCTGGAACGAGATGTTTGCCTCACTGTAACACTCAGTCCCCAAATGCCAGTAGCTCCTGCCAATTATTCCAACAACTGCAGCTGCCCACAGAAATTTCCAAAATGCCTCAAAGTGGGCGATGATATTCTGGCTATAAACCACAAGTTTAGGATTGAAAGGAAGTGTCCTCAAACTTCTTATTTACATCAAAAGAATAGGAACGTTGTGGTTGGTACAGAGGAAATAACACGGCACCAGGAAGGAGAACACAATGCTCCCCAGGAAGGGCTGCAGGCACCTTCCTCCTCTGTCTTATTTTCTGTGATAAGAATGTGATTCCAGAATAGGTGTAGTGGCTCACATCAGCCTGGGAACATAGGGAGACCCCGTCTCTACAAAAAAAATTATAAAACATAGCCAGGGTTGGTGGAGCATGCCTATAGTCCTAGATACTAGGGAGGCTGAGATGGAAGCATTGCTTGAGCCTGAAAGTGAGCCATGATTTCTCCACTCCACTCCAAGGTGAGTGACAGAAAGAGATCCTGTCTCAATTAAAACAACAAAAAAAAGAGAGATTGCAGCACTGACTCGGATGGGCAGAGCAGTGTGTGGAGGCTCACATCATGAATTGTTGCTCCAGAACAACTGCAGGAATAAATCGGGAAATCTGAGAGGACCCACAGACCCTCTGAAGGAAGCGGATTGCTCCTGTAGGACCCGGGAGACATCCCAAATATGGTGAGTGCCCAAACTGTGGAAGTGAGAAAGGGAGATCATCCTACCCTGAGCACACACCCCCACTGGGGAAACTGAAGGTCTAGATTACTGGAGAAGATTCTGCCCTTACCTGGAGATGAGTCAGTTTAGAGAGCTAAGCAAAATACAAGAGTAGAGGAAGCAGCAGAAAAAGCCCTGTGAGCATGCTGTGTTCCCTAACAAGTCGTCTCTGCCCAGCCACACAAGAGTCTTTCAGGAGGGCAGCCAGAGGCACTGGGAAAAGGCCACAGAAAGAAGGAAATCTATAGCTGGACTTAGTAACAATTTGAACTGATCCCAAAGTGTCCTGGCCAGAACCTGGGGGAGGGTGTGAATCCGGTGTGCAGATTCCACAGGCAGGGGAAGAAGGAAAGCCAACTTATTTTCACATCTGGGAGCAGGTAGCCTGGGACAAGTTCTCAGCCCTGCTCACCCACTGCCTGGAAACAGACTTGGTGCTGTGGGGTGGGGGATGGTGGGAATGAGACCAGCCCTTCAGATTGTGTAGGAACTGGGTGAGGCCTGTGACTGCCAGCTTTCCCTGACTCCTCTGACAACTTGCATGACACAGTAGAGACAGCCATAATCCTCCTAGGAACATCACATCACAGGATGGTTTACATCACAGGACTCTGTGCAGACAACCCCCAGTACCAGCCTAGAGCCTGGTAGACTTGCTGGGTGTCTTGATCCAGAAGAGAGATAACAATCACTATAGCCTGGCTCTCAGGAAGCCACATCCATAGGAAGGTGGGAGAGTGCTACATCAAGAGAATACCCCATGGTACAAAGGAATCTGAACAATAGCCTTCAGTCCTAGACCCTCCCTCTGACAGAGCCAACCTAAATGAGAAGGAAGCAGAAAACCAGCTCTGGAAATATGACAAAACAAGGCTCTTTAACACACCCCAAAAATCACACTAGCTCACCAGCAATGGATCCAAACCAAGAAGAAACCCCTGATTTACCTGAAAAAGAATTCAAGAGGTTAGTTATTAAGTTAATTCAAAAGGTTAGTTATCAGGGAGGCACTAGAAAAAGGCAAAGCCCAATGTAAGGAAATCCAAAAAGTGATACAAGAAGTGAAGGGAGAAATATTCAATAAAATAGATAGCATAAATAAAAAACAATCAAAATTTAGGGAACAATGGACACACTTACAGAAATGCAAAATGCTTTGGAAAGTCTCAGCAATAGAATTGAACAAGTAGAAGAAAGAAATTCAGAGCTCAAAGACAAGGTCTTTGAATTAACCCAATCCAACAAAGACAAACAAAAAAGAATAAGAAAATATGAGCAAAGCCTCCAAGAAGTCTGGGATTATGGTAAATGACCAAACCTAAGAATAGTTGGTGTTCCTGAGGAAGAAGAGAAATCTAAAAGTTTGGAAAACATATTTGGGGAAATAATTGAGGAAAAGTTCCCCAGGCTTGCTAGAGAACTACAGACCCAAATACAAGAAGCACAAAGAACACCTGGTAAATCCATCACAAAAAGATCATCACCAAGGCATATTGTCATCAGAGTATCTAAAGTTAAGACAAAGGAAAGAATCTTAAGAGCTGTGAGAAAAAAGTGCCAGGTAACCTATCAGGTTAACAGCAGATTTCTCAGCAGAAAGCCTACAAGCTAGAAGAGATCAGGGCCCTATCTTCAGCCTCCTCAAACAAATCAATTATTAGCCAAGAATTTTGTATCCAGAGAAACTAAGCTTCATACATGAAGGAAAAATACAGTCTTTTTCAGACAAACAAATGCTGAGATAATTCAGCACGACCAAGCCACCACTATAAGAACTACTAAAAGGAACTCTAAATCTTGAAACAAATCCTGGAAACACATCAGAAGAGAACCTCTTTAAGGCATAAATCTCACAGGACCTATAAAACAAAAATACAATTTAAAAAACAAAAACACAAAACAAAAAAACAAGGTATACAGGCAACAAATAGCACAATGAATGGAATGGCACCTCACATCTCAATACTAACATTGAATGTGAATGGCCTATATACTCCATGTAAAAGATACAGAATTGCACAATGGATAAGAACTCACCAACAAACTATCTGCTGCCTTCAAGAGACTCGCCAAATACAGAAGGACTTGCACAAACTTAAGGTAAAGGGGTGGAAAAAGACATTTCACACAAATGGACACCAAAAGTGAGCAGAGGTAGCTATTCTTATATCAGACAAAACAAACTTTAAAGCAACAGAAGTTTAAAAAGACAAAGAGGGACATTATATAATGATAAAAGACCTTGTCCAACAGGAAAATATCACAATCATAAACATATATGACCTAACACTGGAGCTCCCAAATTTATAAAACAATTAGGAATAGACTTAAGAAATGAGATAGACAGCAACACAATAATGGTGGGGGACTTCAATACTCCACCAACAGCACTAGCCAGGTCATCAAGACAGAAAGTCAATAAAGAAATAATGGATTTAAGTTATACCCTGGAATGACTGCAGAATAGACATTCTATTCAACAGCACATGGAACTTTCTCCAAGATAGACCATATGATAGGCCACAAAACGAGCCTCAATAAATTTAACGAAATTGAAATTATATCAAGCACTCTCTCAGGCCACAGTGGAATAAAACTGAAAATCAACTCCAAAAGGAACTTTCAAAACCATGCAAATACATGGAAATTAAATAACCTGCTCCTGAATGATCATTGGGTCAAAAATGAAATCAAGATGGAAATTTAAAAATTCTTCAAACTGAACGACAATAATGACACAATCTATGAAAATCCCTGGGATACAGCAAAGGCCGTGCTAAGAGGAAAGTTCATAGCCTAAACACCTCCATCCAAGAGTCTGAAAGAGCACAGACAATCTAAGGTCACACCTCAAGGAACTAGAGAAGCAAGAACAAATCAAACTCACACCCAGGAGAAGAAAGGGAATAATCAAGATCAGAGCAGAACTAAGTGAAACTGAAACAAACAAACAAAAAAAAAATAGAAAAAATAAATGAAAAAAAAACCTGGTTCTTTGAAAAGATAAATAAAATCGATAGACCATTAGCAAGCTTAACCAAGAAAAGAAGAGAGAAAATCCTAACAAGCTTAATAAGAAACAAAACTGGATATATTACAACTGACACCACAGAAATATGAAAGATCATTTAAGGCTATTATGAACACCTTTACATGCATAAACTGGAAAACCTTGAAGAGATGGGTAAGTTCCTGGAAAGATACAACCCTCCTCGCTTAAATCAGGAGAAATTAGATACCCTGACCAGACCAATAAGAAGCATCAAGATTGAAATGGTAATTAAAATATTACCAACAACAAAAGAAAAATCCAGGACCAGAAGGATTCATAGCAGAGTTCTACCAGACATTCAAAGAATTGGTACCAATCCTGCTGACACTATTCCACAAGATAAAGAGGGAATCCTCCCTAAATCATTCTATGAAGCCAATATCACCCTAATACCAAAACCAGAAAAGGACATAACCAAAACAGAAAACTACAGACCAATATCCCTCATGAACATAGATGCTAGGAGAAATACCTAATGTAAATGATGAGTTAATGGGTGCAGCAAACCAACATGGCACATGTATACCTATATAACAAACCCACACGTTGTGCACATGTACCCTAGAACTTTAAGGTTAATAATAATAAAAAAATATTAGCTAACCAAATCCAACAACATACTGAAAAGATAATCCACCATAATCCAGTGGGTTTAATAGCAGGGATGCAGGGACGCTTTAACATATGCTAGTCTATAAATGTGATACACCACATAAACAGAATAAAAAACAAATATCACATGATCATCTCAATAGATGCAGAAAAAGCATTGACAAAATCGAGCATCCCTTTATGATTATAACTCTCAGAAAAATCGGCAGACAAGGGACATATTTTAATGTAATGAAAGCCATTCATGAAAAACCCACAGCCAACATAATACTGAATGGGAGAAAGTTGAAAGCATTCCCTCTGAGAACTGGAACAAGACAAGGATGCCCACTCTCACCACTCCTCTTCAACATAATACTGGAAGTCCTAGCCAGAGCAATCAGAGAAGAGAAAGAAATTAAGGGCATCAAAATTGGTAAAGAGGAAGTCAAACTGTCACTATATGCTGTTGATATGACTGTTTATGTAGAATACCTAAAGATTTCTCCAGAAAGCTCCTAGAACCAATAAAAGAATTCAGCCAAATTTCTGGATACAAAATTAATCTACACAGATCATAGCTCTTTTATACACCAACAGTGACCAAGCTGAGAATCAAATTAAGAACTCAACCCCTTTTACAATAGCTGCAAAAAAATAAAATACTGAGGAGTATACCTAACCAAGAAGGTAAAAGACCTCTACAAGGGAAACTACAAAACACTGCTGAAAGAAATCGTAGATGATAAACAAATGGAAACACATCCCATGATCATAGATGGGTAGAATCCATATTGTGAAAATGACCATACTGCCAAAAACAATCTACAAATTCAGTGCAATTTCCATCAAAATACCACCATCATGCTTCACAGAATTAGAAAAAAAAATATAAAATTCATACGGAACCAAAAATGGAGCCCACGTAGCCAAAGCAAGAATAAGCAAAAAGAACAAATCTGGAGGCATCACATTACTTGAGTTCAAACTATACTATAAGACCATAGTCACCAAAACAGCATAATACTGGTGCAAAAATAGGCACATAGACCAATGGAACAGAATAGAGAACCCAGAAATAAAACCAAATACAGCCAATTGCTCTTCAGCAAAGCAAACGAAACATAAAGTGGGGAAAGACACCCTTTTCAACAAATGGTGCTGGGATAATTGGCTAGCCACATGTAAGAGAATGAAAATTAACTGAAGATGGATTAAGGACTTAAGTCTAAGACCTGAAACTGTAAGCATTTTAGAAGATAACATTAAAAAACCCTCCTAGACATTGGCTAAGGCAAGGATTTCATGACCAAGAACCCAAAAGCAAATGCAATAAAAACAAAGATAAATAGCTGGGACTTAATTAAACTAAAGAGCTTTTGCACGGCAAAAGGAACAGTCGGCAGATTAAATAGACAACCCACAGAGTGGGAGAAAATCTTCACAATCTATGCATCTGACAAAGGACTGATATCCAGAATCTGCAACAAACTCAAACAAATCAGCCAGAAAAAAATTGAACAGTCCCATCAAAAAGTGGGCTAAGGACATGAATAGACAATTCTCAAAAGAAGATATACAAATGGACAACAAACATGTGAAAAAATGATCAACATCACCAATGATCAGGGAAATGCAAATCAAAACCACAATATGATACCACCTTACTCCTGGGAACACGTCTACACTGCTGGCAGGAATGTAAAGTAATACAACCACTATAGAAAACAGTGTGGAGATTCCTTAAAGAACTAAAAGTAGAACTACCATTTGATTCAGTAATCCCACTACTGGGTATCTACCCAGAGGAAAAGAAGTCATTATATGAAAAAGATACTTGCACATGCCTGTTTGTAGCAGCATAATTCACAACTGCAAAAAAAAAATGTGGAACCAACCCAAATGCTCATCAATAAATGGATAGCTAAAAAAACTGTGGTATATGTATATATGTGTGTGTGTACATATATATACATATACCACAGTTTATACATATATATATATATATGAGATGGAATACTACTCAGTCATAAAAATGAATGAATTCATGGCATTCACAGTGACCTGGATGAGGTTGGAGACTATTATTTTAAGTGAAGTAACTCAGGAATGGAAAAATAAACATCATATGTTCTCACTTATGAGTGGGAGCTAAGCTACAAAGATGCAAATGCATAAGAATGACAGAATGGACTTTGTGGACTCAGGGAAAGGATGGGAAGGAGGTGAGGGGTAAAAGACTACAAATTGGGTGCAGTGTATGATGCTTGTGTCATGGGTACACCAAAATCTCACAAATAACCACTAAAGAACTTACTCATGTAAACAAACACCACCTGTTTCCCAATATTTTTTCATTAAAAATAAATAAATAGATAAATAAATAACAAAGTCTTTCAATCTAAAAACAAAAAGTGTTTCGGTGCCAGCTGGGGTGTGTGGTGAAGCTTCATTTCAAAGGTCAACCACTGCCATAGGACATTGACGCTCAGGATGGTTCTGTGGTAGTCATGGCTCTGGGATCCTAGGACTGGTGTTTTTCTCCTCAGCAGAGACAGCCCTCTCCAGGCTGGGACACAGGAAGTAGGGGCCAGGCTAGGTCATCAGGCTGCCAGGGACAGTTGTTTGCTGTGGGATCACAGATGAGATCAGGAGAAGGACAGCTGAAAGGAGAATGGAGACGATCTCTTCAGGTGAGGTGCAGGTGTCTGTTAATGAAGGGAAGACATTGGCCCTAAGTCCTGGCATTGCTCTAGACTCCTGTGGAAGGACATGACAGTGCAAGAAAGAAATCAAGGCTGGTGGGAGGGAGATGGTAGATTACATCACCTCCCATCCTATGTGTTCAATGGTTGCTGATAGGAGCCCATACCCTTTGGGTATCTAAAAGGTCATTTCCTGACACCCTTCCATTCACTGTCCATGACAAGAAGAGATTTGAGATAAACTGAGGCCTTTGGGAAGAAAGGCCAGTAGGAGTTATAAGGTCTTCTCAAAAGATGCACTACCTTACTCTTCTGGTGACTCTTACACTGTGTGCATCGTGTCTTGTGTTCCTGTGTGCTCTCAGGTCGGTCTTCTCAACCTTATGTTGGTCTTGGGAAGAGTGGGTATACTGGAGACAGTCACGTGACCAAAGCGATTTAATAAGGTTTCTGAATGTTTCCTAGGCTGGGCAGTAAATTCCCAGATCCTAGGGCACCACTGTGGCCACAGTACATGAGATTCACCGGGTGTGAATAGTGGAATCTGCATTTTTAAAAGATCCTGGGTTAAAATTTTCATGGACATTTATCTGATAACTACTGGAGCAGGGGAATAGTCTCCTTTCCCAGCTACACAGCTTATTTCTCCTTTGTGAATGTATAGAAGGGACAGGTTTGGTGTGTTCTCTGATGGACGAACCCAAGACCTTCAGGTGAGGAGACTGACACTAACATGCTGCCTGTTATTCTAATGATGCTCTCAAGGCACCATCTCCAAATTATACCTAGACCAATCCTTTCAAGTCTCCATCTCTTAAATATTTCTGAAGAAATCAAATGTCTCTAGCCTGTGCAGTCTCATGCTGTAAAATTCTAAATATTTTGCAATAGCCTTTGGATCTTACTCTTGATTACATAAATACGCAGCACAGTAGAGTTTTTCATGACGCCTCTGACCTGTGGCTCCACCACTCACTGCTGGGTGACACTGACAAACATCCTTAACATCTCTGTGACTTCTTTCTCCATTAGTGCCATGGAAATACTACTAGTAAAGTCATCTGCTTCTTGGGGCAGTTTAGAGCACTGACTGTTAAGACAGTACAGTTGTCAGGACAGCGCCTGCCGTATGACAAATTTCCAATCAATTCTAGCTGTTATTGTTTTGCTGTTTATATTGTTGCTGTTCCCACATTTCCCTGGAGCATGTTCTGGAGAGACAATGCCAAGACTATCTCTGACCCTTTGAATGATCTTTTGATTATCACTTTAGCCCTCCAGGGACTCAATAACTGAAGCTATGTGGCTTGGGGGACAGTTTATTCAGCATTTGCTTTTGGGTTCTTGGTCATGAAATTCTTGCGTTAGCCAATGTCTAGGAGAGTTTTTTAATGTTATCTTCTAAAATGTTTACAGTTATACTATTATACTATTATATTATTATTATTATTTCCCTCTGTGACACTGCTCTAGTGTCATCTTGCAAATGTTGATATATTGTTGATACAAGAGTGGGGCAGGGAAGTGCTGTGAGGAGAAGAGGAGGGTCCCTGGCGGAGGTTCCACCCTCAGGGCTGTGCCCACGGACCTAGGTGAGGACAGGCATGTCTGTTTTCGTGTCAAAATGCTGCACTTTCCAAGACCACCTTGGCCTACCATGCTCCCATCCTGTGCCTATAAAAACCCCGAGACCCTACCAGGCAGAGACACACAGGTGGCTGGACATCGAGAGGAACACACCGGCAGAATAACGTACCGGCAGAAGAACATACTGGCAGAAGAACACACCAGCAGACAGCAGCAGACGCTGGTAGGCCATTGACTGGCTGAGCGATGTGGTTGCCAACAGGAATTTGGCCACAGTGGTTGAAGGAGAGTCTGGCCACTGAGTGGCCTGACTCCAGGGGAAGACCACCTTGCCGCTCCCTCCACCTTCTAGCTCCCCATCAATCTGAGAGCTACTTCCACCATTCAATAAAACCTTGCACTGATTTTCCAAGTCCACGTGTGATGCGATTTTTCTGGTTCACTAAGGCAAGTACCCCGGGATACAGAAAGCCCCCTGTCCTATATATATATAGTATAATAATATATATTAAAATATACAATAAATAATAAATAATATATAATTAATATATATTATATATAATTAATAGATTATACAACATATAATTAATATATATAATATATCATATATAATATAATATAATTATTATATATAATATATATTATATATAGTATAGTATAATTATATATTGTATATGATAATATATATTATATATATCCTGATTTTTCTCTACATTCTCTGTACCAATTGCTGGGATGAATTGAATGTTGAAGTCTTCTACTATAAATGCAAATGTGTCTATTTATTTCTTCTTTCTGATGTATCGGTTTTCCCTCATGTGTTTTGATGGTGCATATATACTCATGGTGTTTCTGTCTTCTGAATCAATGCACCTCTCTATGATTATTATGTGATGTTCCACTTTGTCCATTGTAATAATCTCCACTATAAAGTGTGTTTTGTGAGGTATTAATTGGGCACCTCCAATTTCTACGTGATTCATATTTGCACGGTATATCTTTTAACCTTTTACTTTGAACTTACTTTTAACATCCTTTACTTTTAACTTCTTTATTTTTAAACTGTGGTTCTTTTTAACAGCATATAATTTGTTCTTGCTCTTTTTATCCAGTCTTACAATCTCTAAAGTTTTACATTTGAGACAGGGTCTCTCTCTGTCATACAAGCTGGAGTACAGTCATGTGATCATAGCTCACTGCAGCCTTGACCTCCTGGGCTCAAGCTATCTTCCCACCTCAGCTCTCTGAGGAGCTGGAACTACAGGTGTGCACCACCATGCCTGCCTCATTTTTAATATTTATAGAGACAAGGTCTGACTATGTTGCCCTGGCTGGTCTGGCCTTGGCCTCTCGAAGTGCTGGGATTAGAAGCATGAGCCCCTGGGCCCGGCCAAACTCTGATTTTTAATAGACAAGCATAAGCAAATTAAATTTAATGTGGAAACAGTTTACCTTTAAATCTACCAACTTGCTTTTTATTTTTATCTGTCACATCTGCTTTTTATTCAGGTTTTTCTGTTTCCTCCCTTCTCTTAGACCAGCTGAACATTTTATACTACACCATTTTAAACTCCACTATTGGCTTATTAGTTACATATCTTTGTTTTCTAGGGATTGCTCTACGGATTACTACATGCATCTTTAAGTAACAGTAAGCCTTCAAATACTATTACACCACTAAACGTACAGGATGTAGGGATGTAATACTTGTTTACTTTTGTTTTTCTTCCCTGTTCTTTTGGGATCATATCCAAAAAATCACTCCCCAGACCAATGTCATGGAGTTGTCTTCTTGTGTTTTCTTCTAGCAGTTTCATAGATTTGGGTCTTATATTATAAGATTTTCATTCATCTTAAGTTTACTTTTATGTATGGTGAGAGATGATGGTAGAATTTCATTCTTCTGCATGTGGATATACAATTTTCCTGATACCATTTATTGAAGGCTGCCCTTCTCTCACTGTGTGTTCTTGATAACTTTGTCAAAAATCAATTGACTGTAAGTGCATGGATTAATTTCTGGACTTGATGATTCTTCATTACTATTTTATTTATTGATGCTGAACATGTATAATTTAATGATGAATAAATTCACTATAAGAAATCTAACAAATCAGATTTGTTAGTTTTGATGAACTCCCATCAAAAACACCTACATGAGTTTTGTATGTTTGACTAGTACTTCCATTCCTGGTGAGGTTCAACAAGAGATGAACTTTCTGAGCTTCAGTAACTACTTCCTACCTTGCACGATAATTGCAAGAATGAAATAAATGATGGTGACAATAATAGTAAAGATACTACTAAAATAAGGCTGGGCTCAGTGGCTCATGCTTGTAATCCCAGCACTGTGGGAACCAGAGACAGGAGGATCGCTTGAACCCAGGAGTTCCAGATGGGAACATGGTGCGACCCTCCTGTCTCTGCAAAATAAATAAATAAATAAATAAATAAACATATTAGCCCAGTGTGGTGTTACACGCCTGTACTGTCAGCTACTAGGGAGTATCACATGGCACAATCGCTCATGCCCAGGAGTTCCAGGCTACAGTGAGCCATGTTAATGTCACTGCACTCCAGCCTGGGTGGCACAGTGAGATCTTGTCTCAAAAATAAGCAGTATTAATATAAAACTAACAGTAATACGCTTATGGGCTGAGTTGTGTCCGTTCAAAATTCATATGGTAAAGGCTTAACCCCTACTGTCTCAGACTCTAACTGTATTTGAAATAGGTGGGGTCTTTAAAGAGGTAATTAAGTGAAATGGGGTCATGAGAGTGGGCCCTAAGGCAATTTGCCTAGTGCCCTTATAGGAAGAGGAAATGAGGACACACACATATACAGAGGGAGGACTAAAGCTGACACAGGGAGAAAATAGCTGACTACAAGTCAAAGCGGGAGGCCTTAGAAGAAACCAAATCTGCTAACACCTTGATCTCAGACATGCAGCCTCCAGAATTGTGAGAAAATACATGTCTGTTGTTTAAGCCACCCAGTCATTGGTAGTTTTTGATGGCAGCCTTCACAAGTGAATAGAAATACTTCTAGTGCTCCTGAGGAGGCGAGGATTATCATATCCATTTTATGTGCTAGTACTCCTGCTCCTCTTACTAATATAATGACCGCACAATGATGCCTGTATCTGAGAAATTGAGTGGTACTGAGAAAACTTCAAAACCTGAAGTATGGTAGCTTAAGTCCATGACCAGTGCAAGAGAATTGATTCTCACTTTCTCTCTCATCCTATTTCCACTACTACAATACTCTCACACAATGCTAGGGACCCTCCTCCATTTGAATGATCTCCCTTAATGATTCGTTTAGAAGACAGAAGAAATAAGCTGGGAACTCTCAGAGCTTCCCAAACCCAGTCTATCCATACCTGCCCTGGCATTCTCTGATGCCCTTCTCTGCATACAGTGCTCCTAACTGAAGCCAGTCCCTCACCTCAGTTCAGGATCCCATGACTCCCACCTTCTCAGGGGCTTTGCTTCTGCAATGATCACTCCCGCTCCTGAACCATCAATGGCTCCTTCTATATTGGATCATTCCCGAAGCTAAGGGGGAACTCACCTTCTTCCCCCATACACTTCTATAGCCACTAACGTATTTATCTGCTGCACTTCAAAACAAAATTGTATGAACTTATACAACCAAATTCATTGTAGTCAATTTGCAGAATTATATGGAAAGGCAAATGAACCAGAACAGCCAGAACAATTCTGAACTATAAATTTGGGGAGCTCACATTACCTAATATCAAGAGTCAACATTAATTATATAGTAATGGAGAATATGGTATTGGGGAAAAATTATCAACAGATCAGAATGGAATCCAGCAATAATCTCACTGACATGATAAATTGATTTTTCAGAAAAGGCGAAAAGCCAGTGGAGAAGGATTATCTTTTCGAGAAATTATGTTGTTTTCCTCCTGCCTCTTGGCCGCTATATATTTTTTATTCCCCTAGGCCCCTTTCCTATATTTCTCCTTTGCACTTCAACTGCTTTTCTGTTTAAGGGTCTGTCTGCCCCACCACAGTGTGACAGCCCTCACAGCAAGTACCACATGTTGTTGGTTGGTCTTCTCATTTCCAGCATCCCAGGTATTTCCTGTAACATGGCAGACATCAATGCATGTCTACTGAATTAATCAATCTTTTGTAATGACCCTAATAGAAAAGCATCTCCTCTGTTTGGGAGTCATTATTGGAGATGATATGTTTCTAGACACCAAACATATGGTCTTTGGTTTTGTCCCAAATGCTCTAGGGTAATAGCTCTGCCATGGTGCCCTGGAGGTCTTGCAGGTAACCACATAGGCCACGTAGGCGAAGCTAGACTGCTGGTTAACCTGAGTCTTAGTACAATACCTTGAATCTCTTTGGAGCAAGAGGAGATAAGCAGCATGGTGGGAGCTGCCACAGATATTTTCTCACCAGCTCCCTATCTTGTTGGAGGCTGACACAAGGCCATTCTTCATCCATCTCCCTAGCATCACTTAAGCACAGGCCTTTCCACATCTTAGGGTACAGCTGTGGGGTATAAAACTGCTCAATACATCAGGGTAAGTGTGTGGCCTCCTCACAGGCAGAAAGACCCACCATTTTTGCTGTCATTCAGTGTTATCCTGTAGGACTAGCCACACGTTGCTGTCACAATGCCGATCTTGCTTTTGCTGTGTCTGCAAGCAATCAACCACTTGGATCCATTTAGGCTCATTGTTCTTACAGGCCAAATCTATGGATATGTGACAAGTCAAACTAACAATTGCAGTGGTCATCCCTGTGGCCCTGTTAGCCCCCACAGGGCTGCTTAGGGACTGCTTGAGCACTTGACACACTATGGTATTGAGTTGCGTGGTGTTGGCTGACCAGAATATTAACTTATTCATCATGGCATCACACATAGCAAAACACACAGTGTTAGGCACATATTGCTAACTTAGGGTTGGCCTTGTCAGACTGTGGTTACTTATGAACCATCTTTAGAACTGATGCCATGTCTGACACCAGATACACTGCTATTTTACCAGTATATTTATTTTAAAGAAATCAGTTTCTGATCTCAAACTCATTTAAAAATGTAACTTGATATCCCTACTTAAAATTCAAAAGGAGTTATCACTTACCAGAGATATAATTGTAAAGGCAAATGGAATGAACAAAATTGAATTTTTTTATTATACTTTAAGTTCTAGGGTACATGTGCACAACGTGCAGGTTTGTTACATATGTATACATACACCTAATGTAAATGACAAGTTAATGGGTGCAGCACACCAACATGGCACATGTATACAAAATTGAAATTTTAAGGAAAAAAAAAGAACTATAACTAGTAACCCAAATTTATCTATAATACAATGTTGAGTTCATATATGTTATCTCATGAATTCTCCATAGCAATCATTTACTGTAAATATTCTAATTTCTACTTCAGAAATGGGAAACAACCTCACAGGATATAAGTACCTTATCTACCATCTCAAGGCCTATATGTCAGAGCCATGATGGAAACCCATGGTTATTTTGTGCCATAAGGAGACAGCGTAGCTAGGACCCAAGTAATTTTGCTTTAACAAGTTGTGGTGGTTGCTTTCCCCTTTCTTCTACCTAGGGCCTAATTCTTCATCTGACTCTATAGCCTAGGGACTTCTCACATATTCCGTGGCAAATGGGATCCCCTACATTTAGTCCCACTTTTTATTTGAACCCTAGCTTTTCAGTCCTGTTGGATCCAAAAATATTTTAAAATCTTTGTAATAGGGAGAAATAATTGCTGTGTATATTCTCCTACCCCTCCCTAAGCAGTGTGGATTCTGAGTGGGGCCCATTGTTGGAGAATTATCCTTTTGGGTGCGAGGTTATAAATGGAGCTCAGGGTTGTTATTCGTGTATTATGTATAAGAAGAGGGGTATCAGGCTGGATCGAGGCAGCTGCAGGGGTTTCTGATTGAGATGTGGTAACTATCAGGCTCAGATGAAAAAGAAAGATTTGGTGTTTCTCCCTCTCTGCCTTGTATCATTTAAAGAAAGGATGTGTTTGCAGGAGATGTTGTGGCATTTTTCCATGGGAACTGAGACATCAGTTCTTTTCTCCGTGTTCTCACAAACTATTCCAAACGAATTTAGTATTCTTGTTACATTTTTTCTGTTGCACAGTAAAACAGGTATGTCATTATTACTTTTTAAAATGCTTTCATAACAATGATTTCATCTGGGAACCCATATTAGGTTTATGTGCCATATTTTGGCAAATACTTCAAGAGAACAGCAAACACTTTTATGTTAAACAATAAAATATACGTATTTTATATATTACCATGGATTTACATAAAAACATCAGATTACCACTAAAATCAACATACACAACACCAGTTCTGCATTCAACACTTTCACAAGCATTTACTTTCAGGAAACACAAAGACTGTGAACTTAGACCTTGAATCCCCATATCTGTTTCTTACTAGAGTCATTTATTGTAAATTTTATGAAAACTCTGACTCACCTTTTTAGTGGATTTAATAATGAGGTCAGAAATAATGAAACACAGCTCAGATAACTGGTTAACAGATATAAGACAATCTATAAATATGAGTTATTATTTCTGTTATTCTTAAAGAACTCAATAAATGCAGCTATCGTCCTAACTATTCACAGCTTTGGTGTAGTCAATCCATTCAAAAACACACACCACAGATCAAAATCAGGTAGGCAGGCCAGGCATGGTGGCTGTCACCTGTAATCCCAGGACTTTTGGAGGATGAGGAGGGAGAATCACTTGAGTCCAAGAGTTCAAGATCAGCCTGGGCAACTTAGCAAGAATGTATCTCTGAAAAACTTATGTAAGCAAATTGGCAACTTTTAACTTGCTGTGTACAGAGGTTAATGTCAGTACAGAAACAGGAGCAGGTAGTTTTCAGAGTGATGGCATAATTAGAGGCATCTTTGTAGGGAAGAGAGGTGCCTTACAAAGTTTAAAGGCATGGAAGCCTGGAGCTGCCCCTTCTGTCTTTCTTTTAAGTAGTGTCCAAAACTTAAAAAAAAAAAAAAAAAAAAAAAAAAAAAAAAAAAAAAAAAAGCATGCAATCTGGAAACAAACACACATGGGAAATCCTATCTCCAAGTGATTCACTCTTGCAGGGATTTCATAGAAAGAGGTTTTATATACCAATTCATTTCATGAAGCTACTGTAACCTTGATACCAAAGTCCAACAAAAAGAATACAGATGGCACCCACTTATGATGCGGCTTCTTGGTTATACTCAGAAGAAAATGCTTTAATATTTGATAATTCAATATAGCTTGGACCCAATTTGTGTCTCCATCTGGTAGTGTTTAAGTCTTGCAGTCAGGCATCTGGGGTCTGAACTACTTTTCAAAGTAAGTCTGCATTTGAACTCTGCTTTCTGTTTTTAAAGGAGTAGTAATGTTCTCTCTTTGTATTATCAAAATTATAATATTATGGAAAACAGAAAGCACATAATTTTGCATCTTAATGGATAGCATATCACTTTCTGGCATTTTAAATTGATATGATTTTTGCAGAATCTTCCCCTGGACATCAGTACCATCTCCCCATTCATCCCCCATCTTTGACTGAGACAGATCCTTGAGATCAGCTTCCAGGTCAGGCACTAAAAAATACAAAGGGTATCAATTGAAGCAGGCAAACAAGAATGATAAACAAGGAAATTATCACATTGTTTTTCCTCAGTGTTAGGAAATAAAATCCTGTAGGCTACTGTGGTAATAAATGTGATGCAAAGATGTCCTGCCTTTGTTTTCCTCTATTATGAAATCTTATTTTAAATGACAATCTGAGGGTAAATCACACTACACCTCAATTTCCTATGCTTTACCATTGTGTATTGTAAACAGTATCAGGTATCTAGGAAATCTGAAGCCTGCTGCATGGATAGCATTTTAATCATAAATTAAATGTAACTTTCTGAAGGATTAGATCAATGTAGTGGCAGATTTATGACAAATCTTATAGTCCTGACATCCATCCCCTGTTCAAGTAACTTGAAAATTTGGGGGTAAAAATAAATGAAAGTTATGCTCAGGTCCAAAGGCCTATATATAACTTTCTATAAAAGAATCCCATTAAGAAAAAGTACCAAATATAACAGCAAAATCTTCAGTGAGAGTATGGGAACCTGAGTGCAAAGAAATTAATGGGCATTGTTGACAGTCATATTCTGGAAACTTCTTAAGAGTGAATTGCTAAAATAATCCATGGCCCAAATTCAGTCAGTATTTAGCTTGAAAATGCTATCATTTGAGGAAATAATTTCTGTTTCATGACAATCTTATTATACTTTAAACTGTCTAATTGTAAAAGTACTGAAGCAACTTTTAGAAGTCCCTTAAAAACCATACTAATATAGCCAATATAGTAATATACCTGTATGCCAGTATCCTGAATTATCCAGCTTTTCCCAAACATACCGTCAAAAATATTGATGGAAGAGAACATTGGCTGTTTCCTTTGATCAGTATTTCTTTGATTGAGCTCGTTTCTGGAGCTGCTATCCTGTTTCACTGAACTGTGCCTTTTCCTGAGTCCATACTGAAATACCTTACAGTACAAGCACATTCGAGTATTAAGCATTTTAAGCAAAAGCAGTCATATTTTCTAATAACATTGACAGTAGGACAAATACAAACTTTGAAATGTAATTTGAATTCTTTGTCCATGAGTCAAGTGTTCTTGGTAAGCCTTAATCTCTAAGCCTCAGTTTTCTTATTTATAAAGTGGGGCTAACATCCCTATGCAAATGGGCTTTATTCAGGGTGTTACAAGGTAGGGTTACTTGGCACTCTACATGCTATTAAAGGATGCACACAACACTGTGGACACCATGGCTGAGACAATCATACAACAACATTCCAAAAACATCAAATTAAACTAGTGAAATAATGTACATTTTTATATATAAAATTAAATGGTTTCATATGATTTAGCAAGGACTGTATTTTCAAGCATGCAAAATAAACCTAAAAAAAAAAAAAAACAAAAAACAAAAAAAAAACCAGAAGATTCATTGTATCCAGGGACTTCATGAAGCTGCAAACTATACTCTTCACTTTTCCAGCCAACTTTCAGCAAGTGTTTGAGAACCTTTTCTAATGTTTTCTTTCTTCTGTTACTGTTTATGGCATAATGCATGATGCACATATAGACCCCCTCCGCACCCCCCCACCACCATAGACATTCTTTCTTTCCCTTCACAGCGCCTTGAATCTCAGCAGCACTCTGAATCTCAGCAGCATCCTGATCTTCTTCTCTCTCCTGACCATGTGTAGAATCTTGACTTTCAGTGGGTGGTTTCTCTTCTTGAGGATCTTCATCACTGGGCTGCTGGGACAAGGGGTGTGTGTGTTTATGCAGATTAAAACGTTCTGTTATCAATATATGTCAATAATATAAACATACAGAATACATATTTTTCATCATAAGTCTGAAGACATTTCTCCAACATTATTCCATATCCTTATTCTTCATAAAACTACTCTTCCCACAGAGAGGTCATACTCTTAAGACAGTTACCTTCAAGGGCTTTGGAAGCTGTTTTAATTTATGTTGGGAGGAATGTGTGTAATCTCTTATGAATAAACATGGGGAGGAAATCAAGGGTGAAATCTGAGGAGCACAAGATCATCCATCCACACAAAACCAGAATGTAATCCTCTTGGACTTGCCTTTCCTTCATGAGATGCCATGATCATTTTTCAGCATGGGAGACCTTTATCAGTATATGTACACTAGTTCAACAAGACTATCACAACTAGAAATTTCTGCTAACAGAAAACATGGAATGTTAAGGCACTAATGAGCATAAGCCCAATCAGTTCAGGAAACTGTAAACTTCCTCTCGGTCTAGGCTTATATGTTGATCTTCCTTGCCAACTCATATTTCATTCTGCTAACAGAACACTGTGATTGGGAAAGTGCACTTGAGAGGATTGCTGTATTTGACCACTTCCATCGCCATATGTAAACTTGTAATTTTATTAAAATTTGGAAATACTTTGAAAGTAAGTCCCAGGGCAAGTTTAAGGGTGTGTGCCTTCTGAATCAAATGCTTGCAAAGCCACTTAAGGTGGTCAAGGTAGCAGTGTCTTAAGGCTCCTGACAAAAGACACAGGGTATTTCTGATGAGGTTTAGTTTCACAACTGGACTTTACATAGTGGAGACATATAGGAAAATACAGCTACAGAATTAAAATTGGAGTGAACACAGCTTTCATTACACATTCGTTAGCTAGGCCCATTTTCCCTCTAAAATCAAGTTTTGCTGAAATGCATAACCCAGCCCATTCGAACATCCATGGGGGAGTTGAAGTTGCCACACGGCACTGGGCACTCCTCACTGGACACCTATGTGGGCACTCTACAGACCTCAGGGCTTGGGTCACCAGCCCACAGCATTCCCACTTCCCAGGCCCGTTCCTTCCCGCCCTCCCTGCCCCTTCCTCATTCCCCACCGAGGAGTCTGGAATCTGTCATCTATTGGGGTTTCCAGCTGCTTCCGAGACTCGGATACCTCCAACATTACCTTCAGCACTTGCCCCATGTTCACCTGAGCTACCTCCACTCTGTGGTCCACCTTACTCATGACGTCTAAGGCCTTCCCCGGCTGAGGCCAGGGACTAGGCTGCCTGAAGCTCAGGAAGTCTGCTGGCTCCTCCTCACACTCACTCACACTACACCTCCTGGGGGGACTGGCCTTCGCATCTACTGACTGTGTCTCAGTAAAGGAGATAGTCTAGACCACAGGACTGCCACTCTCTCACCCTCACAGCTCCGTGGCATTCACCACGTGGTCGAAGGGGCTGACTGGACCATGCCCAGCGAACATGCCCACTGAGGTACAAGGAGCATGCACAGTGAGATGGGTGCCTGCCTTGTAGGCTGTGGTACCCTGCCTCACTGCATCCTCCACTTCCTCCAAGGTATCCACTAAGGACTCTGGAATCCATCCTTTTTGGGCAGTTAGTTCCATATGCTCTAAGGATTCAAATACCTCAAATAGTGTCCCCCTTCATAACTCACTCCGTGTTCACTAGGCCATCCTCCCCTCTATGGCCCTCTTTCTTCCCTTATCCAGCACCCCCAAGGGGTGCACCACTGCCTGTTAGGAGGACAACAACCTCAAGACCCTTCCCCCTAGGAGGCTATAGACTGCGCCCAAGGGCTCCTCCTCACACTCACTCACACTTAAACCTCTGGGACAACTGATCTGACAGCAAGGCACATGGGCAACAAGGGGGTACACACAGAGTCAGGCACATGCAGGGCCAGCCAGGGTTTTCCCGCTGTCCCCAGACCCACATCCACAGGCTGTTTCCAGTAGAAAGAAAATGACTTAAGATATCTTTTTTTTTCATCTCTTGCCAAACCATTCTCAGGGGTCCCATGGAAACCTCTCCACATGAACCTTACGGTCCAGGAAGCTTGTTTCACAACATAGATCATGGAAAACCCTGACAGATATAATTTCCACAAGCATTTGAACAACAGGCACCCCCATCTCTTCTGCTCTCCCTTGTATGGCTACTGCTAGAATCTTGATAAACACCAGTCCCAGGATCCCTTGCAGAGGGTGGTGTGCCACAGATTCCCAGGTGATGCTAATAATATGCACCTCTTAAAAGATTTGGGAAGTAGAAGTCATTTTCTTATTTTACCCCAAAATGGTCAAAGGTGTGAATGGTCAACATGGGAATGTTTGGGCAGGTGTGAATGGTGAATCTGCAAATGCTTGGGAGGCGTGAATGGTAAATGGAATGTTTGGGCAGGTGTGAGTGGTGAACATGTGAATGCTTAAGCAGGTGTGAAAGGTAAATGTGGGAATGTTTGGGAAGGTGTGAATGGTGAATGCCAGAATATTTGGGCAGGTGTGAATGGTGAATGTGTGAGTGTTTGCAGTGGCTTCCAGATTCTCCTACTAATCATCTGCCTCAGGACTTCAAGGGGCTGATACATTTGGCAGACATTTCCTGCAGTTGCCTGAACAGGCATATTTCACTGTACTCCAAATCTAGTATGATTTCCACAATATCTGTGTATTTTATGAGACTTGATTATTCTTCTGTACTATTTTTTTACTGATGCTGAACATATATAATTGAATAACAAAAGATTTCATGATAAGAAATTTCCAATACTGTAATACTCTCACAAAATGCCTCATTCAAATTGAGGAGGGGTTTTGGCATTTTGTGAGAGTATTATAGTATTGGAAACAGGATGAGAGTGAAAGTGAGAAGTAATTCTCTCTTGGTCATGAACTTAAGGCAAAATAATTCAGGTTTTGAAGTTTTCTCATCACCACTCAGTTGCTCAGATATAGACATAATTACATGGTTATTACACTAGTAGAAGAAGCAGGAGTGCTAGCTTATAAAATAGATACGATAACACCTCCACAAGGGCGCTAAAAGTATTTCTATTCATTGTTAAGGCTGCCATCAAAAACTACCACCAAGTGGGTGGCTTAAACAACAGACATATATTTTCTCACAATTCTGGAGGCTACACATCTGAGATCAAGGTGTCAGCAGAATTGGTTTCTTCTAAGGCCTCCCTCCTTGCCTTGTAGGCAGCCGTTTTCTCCTGGTGTCCGCCTTAGTCCTCCCTCTGTACGTGTGTGTCATCATTTCCTCTTTTTATAAGGACACCAGGCAAATTGCCTTAGGGTCAACTCTAATGACCCCATTTCACTTAATTACCTCTTTAAAGACCCCACCTATCTCAAATACAGTTACATTCTGTGGCACTAGGAGTTCAGACTTTGCCATATGAATTTTGAGCAGACACAACTCAGCCTATAACAGTATGACTGTTAGTTTTATATTAATACTGTTTATTTTTGAGACATAGTGATTCATTTAAAGGACAGAAGCAATCTGCTGGAAATTATCAGAGGTTCCCAAACCCAGTCTACCCGTGTCTGCCCTAGCATTCTCTGTTGCCCTTCTACATACAACGCTCTTAACTGAAGCCAGCCCCTCACCTCAGCTCAGGATCCATACCCCCCACCTTCCCAAGGGCTTTGCTCCTGCAGTGATCACTCCCCTCTCCTGAACCATCAATGGCTCCCTCGATATTGGATCATTCCCAAAGCTAAGGGGGAAGCTCACTTTCTTCTCCCATGTCCTTCTGTAGGTACTAACATGTTTATCTGCTGCCCTTCAAAGGAAAACTGCCACAACTTATACAACTGACTTCATTGGAGTCAATTTTCAAAATTATCTAGAAAGGAAAATGAACCAGAACAGCCAAAACCATTCTGAAGTATAACTTTGGGGAACTCACACTACCTAATATCAAGAGTCACGTTAATTCTATAGTAATCCAGAGAATGTGGTACGGGGGAAAAAAAATCAACAGATCAGCAGGGAGTCGAGCAATGGACTCACAGACATGATAAACTGATTTTCAGAAAAGGCACAAAGGCAACGGAGAAATTATCTTTTCGAGAAATTGTCTTGTTTTACTCCTACTGCTTGGCCACCACATTCATTGTTTTTATCCCCCTGGGTCCCTTCCCTGTGTTTCTCCTTTGCATTTCAGCTGCTCTTCTGTTGAAGGGTCTTCTGTAAAGATGCCCCACTTCCCGCCGCCACCAACAGTGTGACAGCCTCTACAGCAAGTACCATGTGTTGTTGGTTGGTCTTCTCATTTCCAGCATCCAAGACATTTCCTATAACATGGCAGTCATCAATGCATATCTATTGAATTAAATTATCAGTCTTTTGTAATGACCCTAACAGAAAAGCACCCCCTCTATTTAGGAGTCATTATTGGATATGGTATGTTTCTAGGCACCTTACATATGGTTTTGTGTCAGACACTATAGGGCAAAGGCTCTGCCATGGTGTCTTGGAGATCTTGCAGGTCACCACATAGGACATGTAGGCAAAGCCAGACTGCAGGCTAACCTGAGTGTTGGAAGAATATCTGGATTCCTTTTGTTGCAAGGAGAGACAGGAAGTGTGGTAGGAGCTGCCACAGGTATTTTCTCACCAGCTCCCTATCTGGTTGGAGGTTGATACAAGACCATTCTTTATCCATTTCCCTAGTTTCCGTTAAATACGGGCCTTTCCTCATCTTAGGGTACAACTGTGGAGTATAAAATTGCTCACTGCCTTGGGGTACAGCTGTGGGCTCCTCACAGGCAGAGAGACCCACCTGTGCTGTCATTGTATACCTCCGATTCAGTGTCATACTGTGGGACTAGGGACACAGTGCTGACACAATGCTGACCTTGCTTTTACTTTGTCTGCAATCAATCAACCATTTGGACACATTTAGGCTCATTTTCTTATTGGCCAAATCTACGGATGTGTGACAAGCCAAACTAACAACTGCAGTGGTGATCCTTGCGACCCTGTTAGCTACCCCAGGGCTGCTTAGGGACTGCTTGAACACTTGACACACTATTGTGTTGTGTGGTATTGGCTGACCAGAAGGACTTATTCTTCATGGCATCACACACAGCAAAGCACAGTGTTCGGCACATTCTATTGACTTAGGGTTGGCCTTGTCAGACTGCGTTTATTTACAAACCAACTTTAGAATTGATGCCATGTCTGACACCAGCTGCCCCGGTTTTTAATTAACATATTTATTTAAATTAAGTAAGTCTCAGAAGTCAAATTCATTTAAAAAGGTAACTTGATACCTCTACTTGAAATTTAAGAACAGTTATTACTAAACATGTGATTGTAAAGGCAAAGGGAATGAAAAAAAATGAAATTTTAAAATAAGAAAAGAAATATAACAAACCAAATTTATCTACAATAATAAATACATATGGCCTAATCCATATGTTATTTCATTTATTCTTCATAACAAGTATTTAGTGTAAGTATTCTAATTTCTACTTTAGAAATGGGGACACTGCCCCACAGATTATAATATCTTGCCCACCCTCTCATGGCCAGTGTGTAAGAAGCAGGATGGAATCCCATGGGTATTTCATGCCATAGCCTGTAAGGAGACAGTGTAGGTAGGACCCAAGTCATTTTGCTTCATCAAGTTGCCCTGGTTGCTTTTCCCTTTCTTCTGCAGAGGCCCTAATTCTTTCATCCAGCTCTATAGCCTAGGGACTTCTCACATATTTTGTGGCAAGTGGAACACTCTTAGAAAAGATGCAGATGAGGGGACACATAGGGTGAGGTATGTAGGAAGGGGCAGGGAGTTTCCATGGCCTCTATGGGCATGCTACTCTCCATGTGTTCAGCTAGCCAGAAGCTCTCTGAACCGTGTCCTCTTGGGTTTCATGGAGGTTTTCATTATGTAGGCATGACTGATTAAACTGTTGGCTTGCCATTGGTGAACAACTTAACCTTCAGCCCCAACCTTCCCTGAAGTTTGGGCATAGGGCTGAAAGTCCCAACCCTCTAATTCCCCATCCTAGAGCTCCTAGAGGCTGCCAGTCATCAGCCAACTCACTAGCATACAAAAAGACATCACTTTGTAGGAGTTGTATGCCAGTAAGCACAGTCGAGGACCAAATATATATTTCACCATACCTCGCTTGTGTATCAGCTAACTCAGAATACAAAATATCAAAAATGATACTTTTTTTTGAAACAGAGTCTTGCTCTGTCATGGAGGTTGGAGTTGCAGTGGCATGAACATGACTACCAGCATCCTCGACCACCTGGGCTCAAAGGATCCTCCCACCTATGCCTCCAGAGTAACTGGAACTATAGTTTCATTCATTCATTCATTCATTCATTCATTCATTCATTCATTCATTCATTCATTGTAGTAGAAAGGGATTCCTATGTTCCCCGGACTGATGTCACTTTCCTGAGCTCTAGCAATCCTCCTACCTCAGCATCCCAATGTACTGGGATTACAGGTGTTAGTCATTGCACCTGGCCACAATTTTCAATAGTATCAAAATACCTAGGAATGAAATTAACAGAAGAGGCTGGGCATGGTGGCTCATGCCTGTAATCCCAGCACTTTGGGAGGTCAAGACAGGCAGATCACGAGGTCAGGAGATTGAGACCATCCTGGCCAACATGGTGAAACCCCGTCTCTACTAAAAATGCAAAAATTAGCCATGTGTGGTGGCATGCGCCTGTAGTCCCAGCTAGTCAGGAGGCTGAGGCAGGAGAATTACTTGAACCCAGGAGGCGGAGGTTGCAGTGAGCCAAGATCATGCCACTGCACTCCAGTGTGGTGACAGAGCAAAATTCCATCTAAGAAAGAAAAAGAAAGAAAGAAAGAAAAAGAAAGAAAGAAAGAAAGAAAGAAAGAAAGAAAGAAAGAGAGAGAAATTAACAGAAGATGTGCAAGACTTCTTTGGAGAAAAGCTTAAAACTTTAATAAGATATTTTAAAGTAAAATATCTAATATAAAAACAGTTTGTGTTGTTTCAGCTCATCTTCCTTTAAATCTGTGATTTCCCTTCACATGTATAGAAACATAACAGGTGGAACATTACTAGCAGAACTGTATTTAGATCACACTAAGATATGCAAATGACACCAAAGTTTTTGTTTCTTACAGTGGACTAAGACCATTATCCCAAGAGTCATCCTCTGGCTTACATTCAGTTAGACCTCTGTGGAGACTTTGGAGATAAACTTCTAAACATATACATCATTAATATTTTTTAAACACACCCTGCTTTTTTTTTTTATTCATTAAATGTTTTGGTTTATATTTTTATTTTTATTATTGTACTTTAAGTTCTAGGGTACCTGTACACAACGTGCAGTTTTGTTACATATGTATACATGTGCCATGTTTGTGTGCTGTACCCATTAACTCGTCATTTACATTAGATATATCTCCTAATGCTATTCCTCCCCCCATCCCCTCCCCACAATAGGACCTGGTGTGTGATGTTCCCCTTCCCGTGTCCAAGTGAGCTCATTGTTCAATTCCCACCTATGAGTGAGAACATGCGGTGTTTGGTTTACTGTTCTTGTGATAGTTTGCTGAGAATGATGGTTTCCAGCTGCATCCATGTCCCTACAAAGGACACAAACTCATCCTTTTTTATGGCTGCACAGTATTCCATGGTGTATATGTGCCACATTTTCTTAATCCATTATTGTCACTGATGGACATTTGGGTTGATTCCAAGTCTTTGCTATTGTGAATAGTGCCCCAGTGAACATATGTGTGCATGTGTCTTTATAGCAGCATGACTTATAATCCTTTGGGTATATCCCCAGTAATGGGATGGCTGGGTCAAATGGTATTTCTAGTTCTAGATCCTTGAGGAATCACCCCACTGTCTTCCACAATGGTTGAACTAGTTTACAGTCCCACCAACAGTGTAAATGTGTTCCTATTTCTCCACATCCTCTCCAGCACTTGTTGTTTCCTGACTTTTTAATGCTCGCCATTCTAACTGGTGTGAGATGGTATCTCATTGTGGTTTTGATTTGCATTTCTCTGATGGTGAGTGATGATCAGCATTTTTTCATGTATCTGTTGGCTGTATGAATGTCTTCTTTTGAGAAGTGTCTGTTCATATCCTTTGCCCACTTTTTCATGGGATTGTTTGCTTTTTTCTTGTAAACTTGATTGAGTTCTTTATAGGTTCTGGATATTAGCCCTTTGTCAGATGAGTAGATTGCAAAAATTTTCTCCCATTGTGTAGGTTGCCTGTTCACTCTGATGGTAGTTCTTTTGCTGTGCAGAAGCTCTTTAGTTTAATTAGATCCCATTTGTCAATTTTGGCTTTTGCTGCCGTTGCTTTTGGTGTTTTAGACATGAAGTCCTTGCCCATGCCTATGTCCTGAATGGTATTACCCAGGTTTTCTTCCAGGGTTTTTATGGTTTTAGGTCTAACATTTAAGTCTCTAATCCATCTTGAATTAATTTTCATATAAGGAGTAAGGAAAGGATCCAGTTTCAGCTTTCTACTTATGGCTAGCCAATTTTCCCAGTACCATTTATTAAATAGGGAATCCTTTCCCCATTTCTTGTTTTTCTCAGGTTTGTCAAAGATGAGATGGTTGTAGATGTGTGGTATTATTTCTGAGGGCTCTGTTCTGTTCCATTGGTCTATATCTCCGTTTTGGTACCAGTACCATGCTGTTTTGGTTACTGTAGACTTGTAGTATAGTTTTAAGTCAGGTAGCAGGATGCCTCCAGCTTTGTTCTTTTGGCTTAGGATTGTCTTGGCAATGTGGGCTCTTTTTTGATTCCATATGAACTTTAAAGCAGTTTTTTCCAATTCTGTGAAGAAAGTCATTGGTAGCTTAATGGGGATGGCATTGAATCTATAAATTTCCTTGGGCAGTATGGCCATTTTCACAATATTGATTGTTCCTATCCATGAGCATGGTATGTTCTTCCATTTGTTTGACACACACTCTGCTTTCTAGTGCTACAAGAAAACCAAAAGACAGTCCAAGGTCAGAACACATTAAATCAAGTGGACCTCTTAAAAAGGGATTTAATGTAGAAAGCAAAAACTGTGCATAATTTTACTAAAAATATAACCAACACACGCAAAAAATCTAAGAAACAAAGGAATTTATAAAAAATGTATAATTTAATATTTTGGCTTGAAACTATGGTCTGGATGTCTAATAGGCTCCTGGAAATAGTATGAAAACTATCTTTTAAGAAAAGAGTTAATGTCACATTAAGAGCTGCATATGAGTGGTGAATAGAAAGGACAGTATCTCATTTGTTTTTTTCGATATTGTGCAAAAGTGAAAAAATGTTACTTTGGGTTAGTTTACCCTTCTGTAGATATTAAGGTGTGGCAAACATCTGTCCCCAGTTTTCACCTATAGTTGTGATGTTAATACAAATATCTCTTTTTACACTTGAAAAATTCCCCTTTGTATAATTAATTATATGATCACATTAGTTTTAATCTATCATTATCATTATTGATATCAAAATATGAAAGAGGTATATATCATGAACAGTATGGCACGAAAAAAAGAAATGAAGAGGGAAATGGAGACATAGAGGAAGACATCTAGAATAACTAAATATTTGTGTTTAAAAGTAAATGGTATCCAGGGACAACTGGCAAATTTCACAAGTTCATGCAGTCTTTGTGATGAATAGATATTCAGGTACTACTGGGATATATTTAATAATGTATGCATTCCTAGCTTGTCAACCATTTCACCTACATTCTGAAAATATTAGAGTTTAAGGATGTATTCACTTTCAGCTGGGTGTGGTGGCTCACATCTGTAATCCCAGAGCTTTGGGAGGCCAAGGCAAGTGGATCACCTGAGGTCAGGAGTTAAAGAACAGCTTGTCCAACATGGCGAAACCCCGTCTCTACTAAAAATACAAAAAATAGTCAGGCATGGTGGTGCGTGCCTGTACTCCCAGCTACTCAGGAGGCTGAGGCAAGAGAATCACTTGAACCCAGGAAGCGGAGGTTGCAGTCAGCCAAGATCACGCCGCCGCACTCCGGCCTGGGTGAGAGAGCGAGACTCTATCTCAAAAGCAAAACAAAACAAAAGAATGTATTTACTTTCAGTTATACTATATATTCAATATCTGTGTCTTCTTCGTATTCTGTATTGTGCTTTTCCCATTTTCTTCAAGACTGAATGGGAAACAAATAGGTAGTCTATTCATAGCTATTTTTAAAATAAACAATGTGTTAAATGTATTACTTTTGGATTAGTTTTCCTAATCCAAACTCCAGGTTCGTACTTGTCTGTTATTAAGTACCTCTTTCCTTTTCCATTAGATTTATTCTGTTGCTCTTTTATTATTATATTGCTTATTATTTTATCATGTAATTTGCTATCTATTCGAATAAGATGTGCAGTTAAGGCTATGATCTTCCTAAGAATACAACTGAGGCTTGTTCAATAGGTTCCTGAAAACTGTCTTTTAATGTAAATAGTTTAATGGAATTGTTCAGCAGGGCAGAGTAAAACATTTAGGTAATTTCTTCCCTAAACATGGAGTTCTTCCTTTAAATTCAGAAGCTCTTCTAATTAACAGTCAACAATTTATAAAAAGTATGTGTAAAAGATACTTATGTTGACTACTCAGGAATTAGTACATTATAGTCTTTGAACTTTAAGTCCTATCATCTGATGTCTCAAGGCAGAAACCTGTAATATGTAACCTACGATATGGTTAAAGGGGATTAAATCATATGTGTCTTTATTACACACAGTAGCTCATGAAGACTGACAGGAGAGCAAAAAGCATGCTTAGCACAGGCATCTTACACCCACCTTGAACATCACTGACCTACATGCATTCTCCCTACTTCATCGGCCACAGAAAGTAGACTGTCTCTTTCCATTTTATTATTCAGTCATTCAAGGCTTCACGGTGGGAAGGCTTTAAAATGCAATTATTATTTAAGAGCCAGATAATTCAGAATTTGACAAAATTCAAGAACACTCATTCAGGTCTCCATACTGAAAAACAAACATCAAGTAGGGTGCCTGCTCATTTTCTTAGGAGCAATGAAATCTCAGCTCAGATATTGTAATTGGACTGAAGCCGATTGTTAGGAAAAACAAATCATGTAAATTGGAATATCTTTCTATTCTCTCCAGCAGAACCAGAGCATGCAGAAATCAGCATTGAAACGGATTTTAATACATTTGATCTGCATTCGCCATTTTCAATAACAGCAAAGATGAGTGTAGAATTTATGGCATTTGTCCAGATTCTCACAAATTGTCATAGAGCTGCCACTAGAATCTCCTTCAGGGCTCAGCATATTTCACAAAGTGTGGTATTACAAATGCATTATGTATTTGTTAAAAGCAGAAATTAGAAAAGAATCTGAAAATTGTTAGCTGTTGGTTATACTCAGAAGTAAGAAAATGCTGTCATATTTGATGATTCAATATGACTTTGACCCAATTTGTGTCTGTATCTGAAAGCGTTTAAATCTTGCAGTCAGGCATTTGGGATCTGAAATACCTTTCAAAGAAAGTGTGTATTTGAACACTGTTATTAAAGTGGAAGTAATGTTATCTCTGTCTGATCAAAAGTATAACATGTAAAAAATAGAAATCACATAACTTTGTGTCTTAATGAATAACGCACTTGCTTCTGGCATTTTAAAGTGCTCTGCTTTTGGTAGAATCTTCCCCTTGACATCAGTACCATCTTCACATTCATCCCCAGTCTTTGACTGACACAGCTCCTGGAGATCAGCTTCCAGGTCAGGCACTAAAAAATACAAAGGTTATGAACTTGAGTAGAAAAACATGAAGTATAAATAAGGAAATAATAATATTCTATTCCACAGAGTTATGACATAAAAGCCTGTAGGTTAGTGTGATAATAAATGTGATGCAAAGATGTCACACCTTTGTTTTCCTGTATTATGAATTCCTATTTTATTTGTTTTTTAATACAGGATTTCACTCTGTCATCCAGGCTACAGTACAGGGGCGCAGTCTCAGGCGACTGCAGCCCTGACCTCCTGAGCTCAAGCGATCCCCCTGTCTCAGCCTTGTGAGTTGCTGAGACTACAGGCACATGCCACCACCAAGGCTAATTTTTGTATTTTTTTGGCAGAGAAAATTTTTTGGTGTTTCCCATGTTGCCCAGGCTAGTTCCTAACTCTCAGGGTCAAGGGACCCACCAGCCTTGGCCTTCCAAAGTGCTGGGATTGCAGGTGTAAGCCAATGTACCTGGCCTGAAATTTAATTTAAAATGACAATCTAAGGATAAATCACACTATACCTTCATTTCCTATACTTTGCAAGTGTGCATTATAAATAGCGAGTATCAACTGTGTAAGATACCTGAAGTTTGCTGCATGAATATCATTTTAATAATAACTCAAAGGTAATTTTCTGAAAGACTAGGTCAATGTATTCCTGAGCTTATGACAAAAACTTACAATTGTGATAACCATATCTTGTTGAGGAAATTTGAAAATTATTTGGCTAAAATTAATTAAAATTATGCTTAGGCCCAAAGGCCCTACATGTAGCTTTTCATAAATAAATCCCATTGAGAATATAGTACCAAAAACAAGAGGAAAATCACAGTCTTCCAATGAAAGTTCAGGAAATTGAGTGACAGAAAGTAATGAGTATTGTTGACAGTCATATTCTGGAAACCTCTTAACCATGAATTGCTAAAATAATCCATGGCCCAAATTCTGTCAACTTTAGCTTGAAAATGCTATCTGCTGAGGACACAATTTCTGTTTCACGATAATTTTATCATACTTTGAGTTTTCTAATTATAAAAGTATTTAGGCAACTTTTAAAAGTTCCTTAAAAAACATACTAATATACCTACGTGTATGCCAGTGTCCTGAATTATCCAACATATCCTTTTGCCAAACATACTTTCAAAATTATTGATCAAAGGGAACAGTGGCTGTCATTTATTGAGCCCTTTTCCGGAGTTGCTATCCTGCTTCACTGAATTGTGTTTTCTCCTGAGCCAATACCGAAGTACCTTACAGTACAGACACATTCGAGTATTAGGCATTTTAAGCAAAATAATTCACGTTTTGTAACAACGTAGATGGTAGGAAGAACACAGACCTTGGAATGTAATATGAATTCTGTCTCCATGACTCAAGCTTCCTGGTAAGCCTCAATCTCTGAGCGACCATTTCCTTTTTATAAAATGGGGTTAATATCCCTATGCAAATGGGCTTTATTCAGGGTGTTATAAGGTAGGGTGACTTGGCACTCTATATGCTATAAAAGGGTGCTTACAGCATTGTGGACACCATGGCTGAGCCAATCATGCAGCAACATTCTAAGAAGATCAAATTAATTAAGTGAAATAATGTATATTTTTATACATCAAATTAAACGGTTTCATCTGATTTAGCAAGGGATGTATTTTCAAGCATACACAATAAATCTTGAAAAAAATAGAAAATGTATTATATCCAGGGACTGCATGAAGTTGTAAACTATACTCTTCACTTTTCCAGCATACTTTGAGCAAATGTTTGAGATCCTTCCCTAACGTTTTCTTTCTTATTACTGGTCATGGCATAAGGCATGATGCACACATAGTCTTCCTTCCCCCCATAGACATTATTTCTTTCCTTTCCCAGCACCGTGAATCTCAGCTGCAACCTGATCATCTTCTCTCTTCTGATCAGCTGTAGGATCCCAACTTTCAGTGGGTGGCTTCTCTTCTTTAGGCTCTTCATCACTGGGTTCCTGGGACAAAGGGGAGGCGGTGTGTGTGCAGATAAAAAGTTTTGTTATTAATACATGTCCATAAAACAAATATACAGAATACACAGGTATTTCTAATCATAAGTCTAAAGACACTTCTCCAATACTATTCCATATACTTATTCTTCACAAAGTTACTCTTCCCAAAGAGAGGTTACTCTAAGACAGTTACCCTCAAAGGCTTTGGAAGCCATTTTAATCTATGTTGGGATGGATGTGTGCAATCTGTTATCAGTAAGCATGAGGAGGAAGTCATGGTGGGGAACACAAGATTATCCATGCAGGCAAAACCAGATTGTAATACTCTTGGATTAGTCTTTCCTTCATGAGATGCCATGATCATTTTTATCAACATGGAAGATCTTTATCAGTGTATCTATACTAGTTCAACAACACTATCACAAAATAAATTTCTGCTAATAAAAAACATCAAAATAATAAGGAACTCACAAGCATAGCCACAATCAGCTCAGGAGGCTGTAAACTTCTTCTTGGCCTAGGCCTATATGTTGATCTTCCTCGCCAACTCATATTTCACTCTGCAAACAGAATACTGTGATTGGGAAAGTGTGTTTGAGAGAATAGCTATATTTGACCACTTTCATGGCCAAATGTTAAATTTCAGTTTTTAAAAAAGTTCGGAAATAATTTGAAAGTAAGTCCCAGGGCAACTAGAAGTGTGTACATCTTCTGAATCGAATGCTTGTAAAGCCACTTAAGTTGGGCAATCTAGCAAAGCAATGTTTTAATGCTCGTGGCAAAAGATACAGGATATTTCCGATGAGATTTGGTTTCACAGCTGGATTCTCCATAGTGGAGACATTTAAGTTGATACAGCTAGAGAATTAAAACTGCAGTGACCACGGCTTTCGTCACACACCCATTTGTTTGGACAATTTCCCTCCCTAAAATCAAAGTTTTGTTGGAAAGCACAGTCCCGCCCATTCGAACCTCCAGGGTGGAGTTGAGAAGTTGCAACACATCGCTGGACGCTCCTCACTGGACACTTCTACTGGGAGCTCTACAGACCTCATGGTCGCGGTCATCAACTCATAGCATTCCCACTTCCCAGGCCCCTTTCTTACCGCCCACACAGCCCATTCCTGGGTCCCCACCAAGAAGTCTGGAATCTGTTCCGTTGGAAGTTCCAGGCACTTTCGGAACTCAGATACCTCCAACAGCACCCCCAGTATTCACCCCATCTTCATCTGGCTCCCCTTCACTCGGCGGCCCACTTTTCTTATGACGTAGAGGCTCTTCACCTCTGAGACCACAGACCACGCCGCCTGACCCTCTGGAAGCCCGCTCACTCCTCCTCACATTCACTCACATTTCAATTCCTGGGAGGACTGGCCTGCGGACCTACAGGCTGCGTCTCAGTAGGAGAGAAAGAGTCCAGACAGCTGGAACGCGACCCTCACACTCTCACAGTTCCCCAGCGGTCACCACGTGGGCAAAGGGGTCGAAGGAAAGATGCCAAGTGAACATGCGCACTGAGGCAGGTGTCCAAGGAGCATGCACACTGAAGTCGGTGCCTGCCTTGTGGGTTGCAGTGCCCCGCCTTGCCCCACCCCATCCCGCGTCACGCAGTCCTCCCTCCCCTCCCTGGTTCCCACTGAGGACTTTGGAATGCATAGTCTGTAAGCAGTTTCATATGCCTCGGGGACTCAAATACCACAGATAGTTTCCCCCTTCAAAACTCACTGCTTGTTTACCTGACCCTCCTCCCCTCTATGGTCCTTCTTCCTCTCTTATTCAGCATCCCCACCACGGCAAGGCCATGGCTGCATCGCTGCGTGTTAGAAGAACGGGGACCTCAAAGCCTTTCCACCTAGGAGGCCATGGACCGTGCCCGCAGGCTCCTCCTCACACTCACACTCACACTCACACTCAAACTTCTAGGACTACTGACCTGCAGACCTACTGGCTGACTCCCAGTCGGCAAGACAGAAGGAAGTCACGATGTCTCCTTGCACAGCTCTGCAGGGACAGAAGGCAGACAGTAAGGCGCATGGGCAACAAGGGACTTGGGCAGCAAGGGGCGTTCACACTGAGTCAGGCACATGCAAGGCCAGCCAGGGTTTTCCCACTGTCCCCAGATCAGAATCCCCAGTATGTTTGTAGTAGAAAGAAAGGGACTTAAGAGATATTTTTTCTCTCTCTCTTGCCCTACCATTCTCATGCATCCAGAAACTTTGGGAACAGAGAGTCCCATGTCACCCTTAGTAGTTGATGTGTCTCAGAAAGACCTTTTCTGACTGAAATAAAGTATTTTAATGCCTATATTTATACATGCTTTTTTTTTCAGACAGGGTGTTACTTTGTCACCCTGGCTGGTGGGCAATGGCATGACTTTACCTCACTGCAGCCTGGATCTCCTGGGCATAAGCAATACTCAAGACGCAGCCTCCCAAGTAGTTGGGACTACAGGTGTGTGCCACCATGCCCAGCTATTTTATTTATTTATTTACTTAGAGACAGAATCTGACTATGTTGTCCAGGCTGGTCTCAATTTCTGGGCTCAAGTGATCCTCCCACTTTGGCCAATTTTTATTCATGTTTTGATTAATCACTTCCTTCTCTAGTCTGAGGTTTTCTGCATGCTACCAATGAATTGAACCACTTCTGTGGACTAAATAAATTCACACCTCTTCCTTTTTTAGGTTGTACTATTGCACATTTTAATCTCTGGACTGGTAACTGATTTCCCTGAATACACCTGTAGGTCATTCAGACAGTGTATGGTTTAGAAATATGCATACATATGATATGGTTTGACTCTGTCCCCACCCAAATCTCTCCTTGAATTGTAGTTCCCATAATCCCCACGTGTCATGGAAAGGACCCTGTGAGAGGTAATGTAATCATGAGGGTGGTTACCTTCATGCTGTTGCCCGGATAGTGAGTAAGTTCTCACAAGATCTAATGGTTTTATAAGAGGCTTTTCCCCTTTTGCTCATTCTTCTCTCTCCTGCTGCCATGTGAAGAAGGATGTGTTTGCTTCCACTTCTTCCATGATTGTTAAGTTTCCAGAGGTCTCCCCAGCCCTGCAGAACTATGAGTCAATTAAACGTCTTTCCTTTATAAATTACACACTCTCATGTATGTCCATATAGCCGCGTGAGAACGGACTAATACAACATTGGTCCTAGGATTTAGACTTAGTCCTATTGTGACATGATGTACAGCAGTGGTGACTATGCTCATCATATACTCTACTCCCCAAATATCAGCCAAATAACCTGTTCATAAGACAGCGCTGACATTATTTGCATAAAGCTATAAGGTAGAGCACTACCTCCACAGAGGCACTAGTATGTCAGATGTGAAAGGGCTTTAGGTATATTTGTTCTGCTTTTCATGTCTGGTATAAAGTGGGTGTTTTAAAGTGGGCGATGGTTTGGTTAGAATTGGGTAGGAATGATAATGATTTAGGATTGGTGGACGCAACAAGACAAGACTTTTTAGGCAAGGGGTTCAAAGAGTTTTGGGATTGAAAAATGTCATTTGACACTTTTTACTGAGGAGCTGATAGGTCTTTCAGGCAATTGCTGAAAAGAACAATAACTTTTTTTTGAAACTTTTATTTTCCTAGGTAAGAGATTCCTGTATTAGCAAAATTATGATAATGAAGCCAGTGGAATATAAACTCTTGTTAATATAGGCAGTAAACTATGTCCATGACTCCTGTTCTTATTAATTTTATATTACCTAGCAGTTTGATGTGGGAAATAGTATATGGAAGGGAAGGACAGGAAGGTGGCCCTGATCAGAATGCAGCCTTTTATAAACAAATTAGGATATATTGTTGAACTAATATCTATATATTCTATCTAGTTGAGCTTCTTTTTTTTTTTTTTTTTTTTTTTTTCTTTTGAGACGGAGTCTCGCTCTGTTACCCCGACTGGAGTGCAGTGGCGCAATCTTTGGCTCACTGCAATATTTGCCTCTCAGGTTCAACTGATTTTCCTGCTTCAGCTTCACAAGTAGCTGGGATTAGAGGCATGTGCCACAATGCCTGGCTAATTTTTGTATTTTTAGTAGAGACGGGGTTTCACCATGTGGGCAAGACTGGTCTCGAAATCCTGACCTCAAGTGATCCACCCATCTCGACCTCCCAAAGTGCTGGGATTACAGGTGTGAGCAACATGCCTGGCCACAGCTGCACTCCTTTTTTTAATTACTATACTTTAAGTTCTAGGGTACATGTGCATAACGTGCAGGTTTGTTGCATATGTATACATGTGCCTTGTTGGTGTGCTGCATCCATTAACTCGTCATTTACATTAGGTATATCTCCTAATGCTATCCCTCCCCCCTCCCCCTCCCCACAATAGGACCCGGTGTGTGATGATCCCCTTCCTGTGTCCAAGTGATCTCATTGTTCAATTCCCACCTATGAGTGAGAACATGCAGTATTTGGTTTTCTGTTCTTGTGATAGTTTGCTGAGAATGATGGTTTCCAGCTGCATCCATGTCCCTACAAAGGACACAAACTCATCCTTTTTTATGGCTGCATAGTATTCCTTGGTGTATATGTGCCACATTTTCTTAATCCAGTCTGTCACTGATGGACATTTGGGTTGATTCCAAGTCTTTGCTATTGTGAATAGTGCCCCAGTGAATATATGTGTGCGTGTGTCTTTATAGCAGCATGACTTATAATCCTTTGGGTATATCCCCAGTAATGGGATGGCTGGGTCAAATGGTATTTCTAGTTCTAGATCCTTGAGGAATCGCCATACTGTTTTCCATAATGGTTGAACTAGTTTACAGTCCCACCAACAGTGTAAAAGTGTTCCTATTTCTCCACATCCTCTCCAGCACCTGTTGTTTCCTGATTTTTTAATGATTGCCATTCTAACTGATGTGAGATGGTATCTCATTGTGGTTTGATTTGCATTTTTCTGATGGCCAGTGATAATGAGCATTTTTTCATGTGTCTGTTGGCTGTATGAATGTCTTCTTTTGAAAAGTGTCTGTTCATATCCTTTGCCCACTTTTTGATGGGGTTGTTTGCTTTTTTCTTGTAAACTTGATTGAGTTCCTTATAGGTTCTGGATATTAGCCCTTTGTCAGATGAGTACATTGCAGAAATTTTCTCCCATTCTGTAGGTTGTCTGTTCACTCTGATGGTAGTTTCTTTTGCTGTGCAGAAGCTCTTTAGCTTAATTAGATCCCATTTGTCAATTTTGGCTTCTGTTGCCGTTGCTTTGGTGTTTTAGACATGAAGTCCTTGCCCAAGCCTATGTCCTGAATGGTATTACCTAGGTTTTCTTCTAGGGCTCTTATGGTTTTAGATCTAACATTTAAGTCTCTAATCCATCTTGAATTAATTTTCATTTAAGGAGTAAGGAAAGGATCCAGCTTCAGCTTTCTACTTACGGCTAGCCAATTTTCCCAGTACCATTTATTAAATAGGGAATTCTTTCCCTATTTCTTGTTTTTGTCAGGTTTGTCAAAGATCAGATGGCTGTAGATGTGTGGTATTATTTCTGAGAACTCTGTTCCGTTCCATTGGTCTGTATCTCTGTTTTGGTACAAGTACAATGCTGTTTTGGTTACTGTAGACTTGTAGTATAGTTTGAAGTCAGGTAGCATGATGCCTCCAGCTTTGTTCTTTTGACTTAGGATTGTCTTGGCAATGCAGGCTCATTTATGGTTCCATATGAACTTTAAAACAATTTATTCCAATTCTGTGAAGAAAGTGATTGGTAGCTGAATGGAGATGGCATTGAATCTATAAATTTCCTTGGGCAGTATGGCCATTTTCACGATATTGATTCTTCCTATCCATGAGCATGGTATGTTCTTCCATTTGTTTGTGTCCTCTTTTATTTCATTGAGCAGTGGTTTGTAGTTCTCCTTGAAGAGGTCCTTTACATCCCTTGTCAGTTGGATTCCTAGGTATTTTATTCTCTTTGAAGCAATTGTGAATGGAAGTTCATTCATGATTTGGCTCTCTGTTTGTCTGTTACTGGTGTATAAGAATGCCTGTGATTTTTGAACATTAATTTTGTATCCTGAGACTTTGCTGAAGTTGCTTATCAGCTTGAGGAGATTTTGGGCTGAGACAATGGGGTTTTCTAAATATACAATCATGTCATCTGCAAACAGGGACAATTTGACTTCTTCTTTTCCTAACTGAATACCCTTGATTTCTTTCTCTTGCCTGATTGCCCTAGCCAGAACTTCCAACACTATGTTGAATAGGAGTGGTGAGAGAGAGCATCCCTGTCTTGTACGAGTTTTCAAAGGGAATTTTTCCAGTATTTGCCCATTCAGTATGATACTGGCTGTGGGTTTGTCATAAATAGCTTTCATAACTTTGAGATACATTCCATCAATGCCGAATTTATTGAGAGTTTTTAACATGAAGGGCTGTTGAATTTTGTCAAAGGACTTTTCTGCATCTGTTGAGGTAATCATGTGGTTTTTGTCTTTGGTTCTGTTTATATGCTGGATTATGTTTATTGATTTGTGTATGTTGAACCAGCCTTGCATCCCAGGGATGAAGCTCACTTGATCATGGTGGATAAGCTTTTTGATGTCCTGCTGGATTCGCTTTGCCAGTGTTTTATTGAGGATTTTTGCATCAATGTTCATCAGGGATATTGGTCTAAAATTCTCTTTTTTTTGTTGTATCTCTGTCAGGCTTTGGTATCAGGATGATGTTGGCCTCATAAAATGAGTTAGGGAGGATTCCCTCTTTTTCTATTGATTGGAATAGTTTCAGAAGAAATGGTACCAACTCCTCCTTGTACCTCTGGTAGAATTCGGCTGTGAATCTGTCTGGCCCTGGACTTTATTTGGTTGGTAGGCTATTAATTATTGCCTCAATTTCAGAGCCTGCTATTGGTCTATTCAGGGATTCAACTTTTTTCTGGTTTAGTCTTGGGAGAGCGTAAGTGTCCAGGAAATTATCCATTTCTTGTAGGTTTTCTAGTTTATTTGTGTAGAGGTGTTTATAGTATCTCTGATGGTAGTTTGTATTTCTGTAGGGTTGGTGGTGCTATCCCCTTTATCATTTTTTGTTGCATCTACTTGATTCTTCTCTCTTTTCTTCTTTATTAGTCTTGCTAGCGGTCTATCAGTTTTGTTGATCTTCTCCAAAAAAACAGTTCCTGGATTGATTGATTTTTTGGAGGGTTTTTTGTGTCTCTATCTCCTTCAGTTCTGCTCTGATCTTAGTTATTTCTTGCCTTCTGCTAGCTTTTGAGTGTGTTTGCTCTTGCTTATCTAGTTTTTTTAATTGTGATGCTAGGGTGTCAATTTTAGATCTTTCCTGCTTTCTCTTGTGGGCATTTAGTGCTATAAATTTCCCTCTACATACTGCTTTAAATGTGTCCCAGAGATTCTGGTATGTTGTATCTTTGTTCTCATTGGTTTCAAAGAACATGTTTATGTCTGTCTTCATTTCGTTATGTACCCAGTAGTCATTCAGGAGCAGGTTGTTCAGTTTCCATGTAGTTGAGCGGTTTTGATTGAGTTTCTTAGTCCTGAGTTCTAGTTTGATTGCACTGTGGTCTGAGAGACATTTTGTTGTAATTTCTGTTCTTGTACATTTGCTGAGGAAAGCTTTACTTCCAACTATATGGTCAATTTTGGAATAAGTGCGATGTGGTGCTGAGAAGAATGTATATTCTGTTGATCTGCGGTGGAGAGTTCTGTAGATGTCTATTAGGTCCACTTGGTGCAGAGCTGAGTTCAATTCCTGGATATTCTTGTTAACTTTCTGTCTCATTGATCTGTCTGATGTTGACAGTGGGGTGTTAATGTCTCTGATTACTATTGTATGGGAGTCTAAGTCTCTTTGTAAGTCTCTAAGGACTTGCTTTATGAATCTGGGTGCTCCTGTATTGGGTGCATATATATTTAGGATAGTTAGCTCTTCCTGTTGAATTGATCCCTTTACCATTATGTAATGGCCTTCTTTGTCTCTTTTGATCTTTGATGGTTTAAAGTCTGTTTTTTCAGAGACTAGGATTGCAACCCCTGTTTTTTTTTTTTTATTTGTTTGTTTGTTTTCCATTTGCTTGGTAGATCTTCCTCCATCCCTTTATTTTGAGCCTGTGTGTGTCTCTGCATGTGAGATGGGTCTCCTGAATACAGCAAACTGATGGGTCTTGACTCTCTATCCAATTTGCCACTCTGTGTCTTTTAATTGGAGCATTTAGTCCATTTACATTTAAGGTTAATATTGTTATGTGTAAACTTGATCCTGTCATTATGATATTAGCTGGTTATTTTGCTCACTAGTTGATGAGGTTTCTTGCTTTCATCAATGGACTTTACATTTTGACATGTTTTTGCAATGGCTGGTACCTGTTCTTCCTTTCCATATTTAGTGCTTCCTTCAGGATCTCTTGTAGGACAGGCCCGGTGGTGACAAAATCTCTAAGCATTTGCTTGCCTGTAAAGGATTTTATTTCTCCTTCACTTATGAAACTTAGTTTGGCTGGATATGAAATTCTGGGTTGAAAATTCTTTTCTTTAAGAATGTTGAATATTGGCTCCCACTCTCTTCTGGCTTGGAGAGTTTCTGCTGAGAGATCTGCTGTTAGTCTGATGGGCTTCCCTTTGTGGGTAACCCGACCTTTCTCTCTGCCTGTCCTTAACATTTTGTCCTCCATTTCAACTTTGGTGAATCTGACAATTATGTGTCTTAGAGTTGCTCTTCTCAAGGAGTATCTTTGTGGCATTCTCTGTTTCTCCTGAATTTGAATGTTGGCCTGCCATACTAGGTTGGGGAAGTTCTCCTGGATAATATCCTGCAGAGTGTTTTCCAACTTGGTTCCATTTTCCCCCTCACTTTCAGGCACACCAATCAGACGTAGATTTGGTCTTTTCACATCATCCCATATTTCTTGGAGGCTTTGTTCATTTCTTTTTACTCTTTTTTCTCTACACTTCTCTTCTTGCTTCATTTAATTCATTTGATCTTCAATTGCTGATACTCTTTCTTCCAGTTGATCGAGTTGGTTACTGAGGCTTGTGCATTTGTCATGTAGTTCTCGTATCATGCTTTTCATCTCTATCAGTTCTTTTAAGGTCTTCTCTGCATTGATTATTCTAGTTATCCATTCATCCATTCTTTTTTCAAGGTTTTTAGTTCTTAGCGCTGGTTACGTAGTTCCTCCTTTAGCTCTGAGAAGTTTGATTGACTGAAGACTTCTTCTCTCCACTTGTTAAAGTTATTCTCCGTCCAGCTTTTTTCTATTGCTTTCAATGAGCTGTGTTCCTTTGGAGGGGGGATGTGCTCTGATTTTTTGACTTTACAGCTTTTCTGCACTGCTTTTTCCCCATCTTTGTGGTTTTATCTGCCTTTGGTCTTTGATGATGGTGATGTACTGATGGGATTTTGGTGTGGGTGTCCTTTCTGTTTGTTAGTTTTCCTTCTAACAGTCAGGACCCTCAGCTTGTTGGAGTTTGCTTGAAGTCCACTCCAGACCCTGTTTACCTGGGTATCAGCAGCGGAGGCTGCAGAAGATAGAATATTGCTGAATAGTGAGTATTGCTGTCTGATTCTTGCTCTGGAACCTTCATCTCAGGGGTGTACCCCACCATGTGAGGTGTGAGGTGTCAGTCTGCACCTAGGGGGATGTCCCCCAGTTAGGCTACTCAGGGGTCAAGGACCCACTTGAGCAGGCAGTCTGTCCGTTCACAGTTCCCAATCTCCGTGCTGGGAGATCCACTGCTCTCTTCAAAGCTGTCAGACAGGGGCATTTACCTCTGCCAAGTGTCTGCTGCTTTTTGTTTCGCTATGCCCTGTCCCCAGAGCAGGAGTCTACAGAGGCAGGCCGGCTTCCTTGAGCTGTGGTAGGCTCCACTCAATTTGAGCTTCCTGGCAGCTTTGTTTACCTACTTAAGCCTCAGCAATGGCGGGCGCCCCTCCCCCAGCCTCACTGCTGCCTTACACTTAGATCTCAGACTGCTGTACCAAAAATGAGGAGGCTCCGTGGGCATGGGATCCTCTGGGCCAGGTGTGAGATATAATCTCCTGGTGTGCCATTTGCTAAGACACTTGGTAAAGCGCAGTATTAGGGTGGGAGTTACCCAATTTTCCAGTTGTTGTGTGTCTCAGTGTCCTTTGGCTAGGAAAACGGATTCCCTTCCCCCTTGCACTTGCCAGGTGAGGCGATGCCTCGCTCTGCTTCAGCTCTCGCTGGTCAGGCTGCACCCACGGACCAGTGCCAACTGTCCCACATGCCCCGGTGAGATGAAACCAGTACCTCAGTTGAAAATGCTGAAATCACCCGTGTTCTGTGTTGTTCATGCTGGGGGCTGGAGGCTGCAGCTGTTCCTATTCGGCCATCTCTGCACTCCTTTTAAGGAAATACCTTGAGTAGGAAAAAAGAGATTCCTCAATCTCTCTCTCTCTCCAAAAAGTGGCTTGAGTAGTCATTGTAGTTCACAAAGTTTATTTAAGGAGTGAGGGCAGTCATAAACTATTATTTAGTTTATCTGTTATCTTTTTGGTTTTATCTTGGCAAGGACATTGTCATTACTAAATTTTACTTGCATTTTTACCTTATTAACTCCAGTTTTTAGTATAGTGCACTCAGAAATGTTCAATGAATGAGAGATAGTGACACCTGGGTTTAGATTTTCTGTGAGCATCTAATTAGCAAATGGTGAAAGTCATGCCATCAGATAGCTGGATGGATGTGCTTCACAAGGACCTAGATTTTAATGATTCCTGAGTGGACACACTCCAACTTCAAAAGGCAGGCTTTAACTTCCTCCCAAATTTGAGCTTCCTCCTGTTATTCTCATGGCAGGTGACCTTGGTCCAGCTGGATGAGTTCAAAGGATCATAATTGGATTGGGATGGGAGTAAGTTGTGAAGTAGCCCTTGTGGCACTCACAGGAAGCAGCAGAAAGTATGAGAAACTCTTTAGAGGCAAGAAGACTTGCCTGATACATGATGCTACAACTCTGTGGGCTACTGAAGAAGTTGGAGCTGAGACCAACACAGCCTGTCTACCTGTGGGTGGGCTCAATTTCCCACATGACAAGAACTTCCCATCCTCCAAGCACTGGAATATGAACAAACTTAGATTTCCACAGGACCATGGGTGGGTGGGACAAAGTCTACAGATTCTGAGCAGCTGGCAGTTTTCAGAGTACCATAGTAAACACTGTCACCTGAGCTCTTCAGAGTGCTTGTTGGTTGAGGTCAAATTATTTACTACCTACCATGTTAAATGCAACTCCCCTACTTGCCTCATAAAATGGGAGCACAGTAGGGAAATGGAGGTCCCTGTGCATTCACATGGATGCAATCCATGACATTCACCTGTGCTGCAGCCCAAACAAAGCCTCCTCATGATACCAAGAGGACAAGAGGTCACATGTACTTTCTGTCCCTTTTGCATGTGATTTTGTCTGTCCAAGTAACACTTCACCTGTGCAAAACAGATATGGTTATCTGCTGATGGAACACACATTTCCTCTGCAATTATACCTTTTGTGGTAGCCTTTGTGGCCCATATCAAAAACGACCTTTTTAGCCAAGTGCAGTTGCACACGCCTGTAATCCCAGCAATTTGGGAGGCTGAGACGGGTGGATCACTTGAGGTCAGGAGTTCGAGATCAGCCTAGCCAACATTGTGAAACCCCGCCTCTACTAAAAATACAAAAATTAGCCATGTGTGATAGCATAGTCCTGTAATCCCAGCTACTCGGCAGGCGAAGGTGGGAGAATCGCTTGAACCTGGGAGGCAGAGGTTGCAGTGAGCCAAGATTGGGGTGACAGAGGGAGACCCTGTCTCAAAAGAAAAAACAAACAAAAAAGACCATTTTTTTTCTGAAAAGACTGAATTCCCAAGGAGGAAGACAGCATTGGGTTCTCATGTGTATTTGAATATACTTCTGTAATAACACTTATTAACCACTGAGGATATCTTGTGAAAGGCTGTAATCTTTTCCATACTGGTTTGTCATCCATAGTGGTTCATAAGATTAATGTTGTCCCCCACAAACAGCATTTTAAAGAAATGAGATAAATTAGTAAATAGCATTCACTGCATATAGAATATTCAAATAGAGTGCACACACACATACACATACATATATTTACCTACTGAATTATGTACAAACTATGTATTTCTCATGAATTATAATTTTAAAAGTTTGAAGGTCATTACTTTAGAGGTTATTGGACAAACTGTCTAGGGGCCATTCCTTTAGCCATTGATGAGGATGATAGATTAAAACTTGCTCAGAGCAAGTTCACTGTTGTCTGTAGCTTTCTACAAAATGCTTGAAATAGCTCTTAGTGATGTTTAAATTTGTCAGTTTTACTGTGAGCATTTGACTCTCAGCAAACTCACTTGTGAACTCATGAGCTGGTGAGAAGGAAGGCTGATGAGTTGTGGGGCAGGGTGTGTTCATGTGTGTGCTTCTGCACTTGTCTGATGGTGCTTTGATATGTTCCCTTTTATTCCCCCCTTTATTATTGACTGTGTCTTATGGTTCCTATTATGTACTTCATTGGCACCCAGTGACAGCAACATCTGTGGTATTCAGTGTTGATCAATTTTACATGCATTCAAAAATATTTTCAAGCATGAGTATTTATTCTTAAAAACTTTTCCTTAAGTAATTTGAGGAGTTCAATGCAATTAAATATCAGTATTTAATGTTAGATCTTATTGGGCAATAATCCTGCTAAATTTCTAATCATACTAATTCCTCTTACACCTGAGCTTTTATGTCACCATAATGCTTAGATAAATGACACATTGACCATGACAGAGATGAAAGATTTTTAACAAATCAACTTGAGAAATATGCAATCATGGAATATTTGGAAGCATCATCCTCTTATAACTGTTGCAAAACAGGTGAACCCAGATTTGGAGCTTAGCCCAGGAGGGTTCTTGGTTTTGCCCAGGAGAAAATTCAAGTGTGAGCTGGTGGTGTTAGACGGCAATACTTTTATTGAACAGTACTTCTCCTTTCCAAGTAGGGCTAAGTCACAGGCAGTGAGCCAGGAGTCAGCAACCTATGGACTCTTGGCAACTGTATTTATACTCGTTTATACCCACTTTAAATTATGAGTCAATTTAATGCAAATTGAGGGGTGAATTATTTAGAACTTTCTAGGAAGAGGGTGTTAGCTTCTGTGTCATTGCCATGGAAAGTGGTAGCAACTAACTTCTGGGTGGTTGCCATGGAGAGGGGTGGTAACTTCTGGAAGGTTGCCATGTCATATAAACTGTCATGAGTCGGTTTTATGCTGATAAGCAATGAATGCAGCTAGGGATTGCTCTCATCGCCATCTGCTGGTTCATGCGGGTTTCTTCACTTCATCCTCTGGACCAGGAATTTTTGTATAGATGGGGTTTCACCATGTTGCCTAGACTGGTCTCAAACTACTGAGCTAAAGCAATCCATGCCCCTCACCCTCCCAAAGTGTTGGAATTACAGGCATGAGCCACTGTGCCCAGCCCATTTCAAGACCTTTGCTTGTGTGTGTGTACAAAAAATATTTACACTGTCATATTATATAAAGGATAATTTTTCTGTTTATATATTGTTTCAAGGTTGTGGATGACTTTCATTTTTTTTCTTTATTAAGAAATGTTTCATTAATAAATAATAATAATATATATTTATGGAGTACAATGTGATGTTTTGATATATGTGTACAATTTAAGAGGTGAGTAAATTATAAAAGACTGGATAGAAGTGCAACAAATTGTTTACCTCAGAGTGGTGAAATTGTGGATGTTAGTTTTGATTCTGCTATTCCATATTTTATAATTTTCTATAAAAACCATCTACTACTTTTTAATCACAAAAGAAATAATATTTAACATCAAGAAAATTAATATTAAATTTCTTTACAGAGTATACAACCACAAATCTTTGATGAAATAAATAGTAATGTGCTATATTGAGTACATTTTCTTGATAAAGACAGCTTTCCTTTTTAGGTATCATTTGGTGGGTGGAGGATAGAAAGGACCTTGGATTCTGATTTTGCTTGGTTAAAGTTAATGACATGTAGCTTTTTGTGCCAGAAATAAGGCTATGATATTTGCTGTAATAGTATTTCCTGACATCTATCCCATATTTATCTTTATTTGTTTTATCACATCAGTGAAGGCAAAGAATCATGGTGTTCAGTCAGCAGACAAGAAACAAAAGTCCATCACTCTGAATGCTCAAGGATATCTCGGCTTTTCAGAGTAGCCACTTAGGAGTCTGTCATCTGTAAATTTGCCTTAGCCTCTTCCAAATATGTGTATATTTTCTCATCTATCATTATATACATGGGGTTCAGAAATTGGCTATTTTTATATAACTCTTTTTGTGCAAAACTTACATAGATTGGCTCCTTTACTAACTCCCAATCTTCTCCACTGTCATGACTCTGAAGCCAGTCTCTTTTCTGTGAAAGCAGCATCAATGACATTGATTCTTCTACTAATGGGTTCTCTGATTTAACTATTATAACAACCTGAAGGAACCAAAAACCTGTGGCACGTGTCTTAGTGGGCACTGAGCTAAGAGATGAAAGAAGTTCTGTCTTACTTTTTCTACCTTATACTCATTGAATAGCACATTTAAAGGAAATTTCTAAAATTAAAATTGGAATAAAAACATTATAAAACTGACATTGGCTACATTATGCAACTCCAAGCAGTTAACAATTGTGAGAAACTTTCTCCCCCCAAAAAAGTGAAAATTACCTTCTTTACTTTGCTGTTTTTAATAGCAAAGGTGCGTTCCTGCAGTCCCAGCTACTCGGGAGGCTGAGGTGGGAAGGTCACTTGAGTTTAGAAGGTCGAAACAGCAGTTAGCCTTGATCATATGACATACAGAAACCTTGTTTCAAAACAAAAGCAGGACAAAACAAGGCAAAAGATCTGAATAGATATTTCTCAGAAGAAGATATACAAAGGGCCAAGAGGTATATGAAAAAATGCTCAACATCACTAATCATCAGGGAAATCCAAATGAAGACCACCAATGAGATCTCATCTCACACCCGTTAGAGTGCCTATTATCAAAAGGATGAAAGTTCTGGTGAGAAAATGGAACCCTTGTACATTATTGCTGGCTATTAATATAGCCATTAGGGAAAAGAATATGGAGGTTCCCCCTCAAAATTGCTAGCCCACTACTGGATATATATCCAAAGGACATGAAATCAGTATGTTGAAAAGATATCTGCACTCCCATGTTTATGAAGCATTATTTACAATATCCAAGATATGGAATTGCTGCAGGACAAGTGAGCCTCAATATTGTGGCTTAGTCTAGGATGATTATTGACTTCACCCAGGAAAGAATTCAAAGGTGAGCTAGTGGTGTTAGGCAGCAGTCTTTTATTGAATGGTACTGCTACTTACAAGGCAGGGCTAACTCATAGGCAGTAAACCAAGAGTCAACAACCTATGAGGTCTTAGCAACTGTATTTCTACTCACTTATACTCACTTTCATTTACATGTATATTAAGGGTGGGTTAATGCAAATTTAGAGGCGGGGGCAGGTTATTTCGAACTCTTTAGGAAAGGGGTGGTAACTTCCAGCCCATTGCAATGGCAAGCTGTTGTAACTTCCGGGTTCTTGCCAAGGCATTTGTAAACTATGATGCTGCTGAGTGGGAGTGTCCCATGCTAATAAGCAATGAGGGCAGCCAGAGATCACCCTCGTGGCCATCTGCTAGTTTCTGCCGGTTTCTTCACTTTATCCTGTCTGAATCAGATCCTGTTTTATTTTATTTTATTTTAAAAAACTTTTCTAGACGGAGCCTCATTCTGTCACCCAGGCTGGAGTGCAGTGGTGTGATTTTGGCTCACCACAACCTCTGCCTCATGGGTTCAAGCGATTCTCATGCCTCAGCCTCCAGAGTAGCTGGGATTATAGGTGCATGCCACCATGCCTGGCTAGTTTTTGTATTTTTAGTAGAGAAGGATTTTCACCATGTTGACCAGGCTGGTCTCAAACTCCTGACCTGAAGTGATCCGCCCACCTCAGCCTCCCAATTCAGATCCTGTTTTGGTCAGCAGGGTTATAGCCAGAAACATGTCCTGCTGGTCTCCTACCTCAGATATATGTTTGTGTATTCACCTGAGCCCTGGGCCAAGTTTCCCAGATTGAGACCATGGCATCATAAAGCTGGATGCTTTATTGAGGGGATAGGGTAAGATCAAAAAATAATCCATACTTTTCGATATGTGAGTAAATAAATAAATGGATGAAAATGTATGCAATAATATAAAGCAGAATAATAGATATTAGATTAGTACAGGGTCACCAAATTTTTCTTTAAAGGGCCTGGTAGTAAATACTTCAGTTTTTGTGGGCCACATCGTTTCTGTGGCATATTGTTGTGTTTTTAAAAAATAATACTTTAAAGTGTAAAAAAAAATCCTTATCTCCAAGGCTGTGCAGAAATAAGCCATGGGCTGGAGTTAGCTTGCAAGCCATACTCAGCTCATCCCTGGATTATATTTTAATTCAAATATTTGAATACTGTATTTTTGTATCAGTAGTCAAAATATTGACAAAGAAGAGCTCTACCTCCACATAAGATGCAAAAAGCCTCAACAGAAAGTCACTTTACCCCTAACAATGAGAAAAAGCTTAATAATGTATGACATTACAATTTTTTATTAGATGGTCAGAGAGCTGAGGTAACAAGTCAGCCACGTTCCCATGATATATGTTCCATGATATAAAAGGGTGGACAAGTCATTCTGAGGACAGATGAGACACACAAACTGTGTCACCTCTGGCACAGCCTGTGTGAAGAAATGACAGCCATAAAACTGGGTAAGAAGGAAACAACTGAAAATGTAACAAATTCATAAAGGCCAAACACAGGCAATTGGGAGAGCTGGAATCCCTGGAAGTCTCAGACACAAGTGGAATCCATGCACAGACAGAATGAGATCCTGTCTCAAAAACAAAACAAAACAAAACAAAACAAAACCAGTCAGAGTTTATAAGACTGGATAAAAAAAAAAGCAAGAACAAATTATATACTGTTAAAAAGAACCCCAGTTAGAAATAAGTAAGTTAAAAGTAAAGGATGGACCTTGCAAATATGAATCACATAAAAACTAGAGGTACTAAATTAAGACCTCACAAAGCATACTTTATAGTGGAGATTATTACAAGGAATGGAGTGGGGCATCACACAACAATCATAGAGAGGTGCATTTATTGAGAAGGCATAAAACCATGAATATGTATGCAACTTCAAAATATATGAGAGAAAAACTGACATATCAGAAAGAAGAAATAGACACATCTGCAGTTATAATTGAAGATTTAACATTCCTCCTAGCACTTGGTAGGAACAAAAATTCAGGAGATATATATATCCTGATATATATATATATATATATATATATATATATATATATATATATATATATGTGTGTGTGTGTGTGTTTTTAAAAAATAATACTTTAAAATGTAAAAAAAAAAAAATCCCTATCTCCAAGGCTGTGCAGAAATTAGCCATGGGCTGGAGTTAGCTTGCAAGCCATACTCAGCTCGTCCCTGGATTATATTTTAATTCAAATATTTGAATACTGTATTTTTGTGCCATTAGTCAAAATATTGACAAAAGAGAGCTCTGCATTAGTGAATTTCAAGACTCAAGATTATCAATATATCAGTTTCTCCCAAATAATCTATACATTCAATGTAAACCCAGTCAAAATCCTTGCAGCCTTTTGTTTCTATAATAGAAATTGACAAGCTAACTTTAAAATTTATATGGAAAAGAAAAGGGACTATAATAGCCTAACAATTTTATAAAGGACAAAGAATATTGAAGGACTCATATTACCTGATTTCAGGATGTGTATGACAATTATGGTAATCAGGACAGTGTGATACTGGACAGTGCGAGATGGTCTCCTCTCTTCTCCTTTCAGCTGTCCTTCTCCTGATCTCATCTGTGATCCCACAACAAACAGCTGCCCCTGGTAGCCTGACAACTTAGCCTGGCCCTTTTTTCCTGTGCCCCAGCCTGTGGCTGCCCTTGCGTAGGAGAAGGACACTAGTCTCAGGATACCAGAGTTACGACTACCACACAGTCATCCTGAGCATCAATGTCCCATGGCAGTGGTTGACCTTTGAAGTGAAGCTTCACTGCACACCCCAGCTGGCCCTGAACCACTTTTTTTTTTATCACAGAAAGCAGCACAGAGGAGGAAGGTGCCCATGATCCTTTCTCGAGAATATTGTGTCCTGCTCCATGGTGCTGTGCTATTTCCTCTGTACCGACTGCAACATTCCTATCCTTTTCATGTAAATAAGAGTTTTGAGGGGTGGCCAGAATATCATTGCCCACTTTGGGGCATTTTGGAGGGCAGTTTTGATTGTTGGAACGACTGGCAGGGGCTACTGGCATTTGGGGACTGAGTGCTACAGGGAGGCAAATGACTTTTTCCAGAGTCTTAAATAAACTGGATTTTCCATACATGTCACTCCCTGTAAACTGAGAGGCTTGTAAATGGTGCTTCATCTGGAAAGTTACAAAGATTCATTGACTGCTTTGGCAATCACAGCACTACAGAGCATTCCATTCTTGGATTCCACTCTCACACAACATACCAGTATCAGTTTGCTTTGTAGCTCCGCATGCCTTGGGGAAACAATGAGGGGAATCCAACTTACCTACCAAAGGGACTGTTTCCAGGATAAGCTGTTAGTTGATGGGGAAAATCAGGTGGGTGATGTTGGTAGTGTGATCTCTCATGAGTTGGTGAACACACCGGCTATGCCTGTTGCTGTTACTTCATCAAACTTCTCTTTGCAGGTGTATCTACCTCACCAGGTTTTCAGGTCCTTCCTGGAAGGTTGGAATCATATCCAGTAGATCGCTGTGTCTTCAGGATAGAACAGAGGACATGACAGGCAGAAGGAGGGCAGGGAACACTTGTGGAACTGTAGTGATCTCTGAATGGCTGGATGACCAAACCCTGCATCACAGTGATGAGACACATGGATGTCAGTCTGCAGAAGGTGGGGTGGGGGGGAACACCACAGGCCTCTGCTTTAGGGGCCCTGCAGCAGAGTGAGACCAATCTGCAGTACTGATCTCAGTGATGCCTTTCAAGGGTCCCAGATGTAAGTAGCCTATTGGTTAGGGCTCCTCTGTGTGTGTTTGTGTGTGTGTGTGTGTGTGTGTGTGTGTGTGTGTGTATGTATGTATATGTATGTGGACAAAGAGAGAGAGAGAAAGAGAGAGAGAGAGATTGTTGAAATTGATGTTGAGGAACTGGGTTATGCAACTGTGGGGGCGGTCAAGTCCAAATTATGTAGGGCAGGACATCATTCTGGAGACCCAGGTAAGGTAACTCAAATCCACAGACAGTCTGCAGGCAGAATATTTTCTTCATTGGGTAAAACCCAGTCTTTTTTTCTCTTGAAGGCCATGAAGTTATTGGATGAGGCCCACCCACATCATGGAGTGTAATTTGCTTTACTCAAAATCTACTGGTTTTAATGTTAGTCTCATTTAAAATTACCTGCACAGAGATACCCAGTCTGGTGTTTGAACAAATACCAGTCAAGTTGACAAATCAAGTTTACCATCACAGCCAACTAATATAAATCCCAGTAACCATGAAGGTTTATTTTAGAAAGGCAGCTGACTTCCTACTTAAATTTTTGTATTAACCTTTTTTGCCCAACCTAAGCCACCAATTCAGGCTCAGCATAGCTCTGACCAGTAAGCTGAAGCTGATGTGAAGGCCTTTCATGGCTAAGTCAGTATCAGGATAGTTAGGGGGCACATGCAAGTACATGATTATATCCCTGGAAACCCAACATTTACCATTTTAAGAGCACCCCCAGCAGGACATACATTAGCCAGACAGAAACTTGTGAAGGCCCCCAGGGTGAACTCCCACTGTGGGACCTTTCCCTCTAGGGTTCCCTGTGCATTCCAAACAAGTCATTTGTGTCCTTGGTTTCAGAGGGACTGACAGAAGGCAGTCAGTTCAGGTTCTGTTAACCATTGACACCAGTTCTTCCTCTTTACAAACCTGGATGACATCTGTAGGTGTTCTGCGTGGGATGTTCAGAAGCTGGGTTGCCCCTGCTGTCCCTCCCCTACTTGCAACTCTGTCAGATGTGATTGTGTGCTCAGCAGTCAGTGTGATTTCAATATACTTATAGTAGCTTGGGATGGCTGAATGGGGAGTGTTCTTTCAGGAAAAAGGGAAGGTTTTCAGGAACCATTTTGAAAAACAGAGATCATTAATGTTCCCTCTCTCTGGCTTGACTCTTTCCAGGTGTCAGATTTCGTGTTTTCTTCATTGTTAGAAAATTAGTGAGTGCCATTCTGTAATCAAAACTTTCCATTTCATTTATTATCATCGATTCTCCTCTAGACCTTTTGTTTGAAATGGTCATATGCAAGCAGAACAAAATAATTTTCATAGAGGTTTTCTTGATTTGTTTTGTTTTGTTTTGTTTTGTTTGAGACAGGGTCTTGCTTCATTGCCCAGGCTGGAGTGCTGTGGTGCAATCATGGCTCTCTGTAGTCTCTACCTCCTGGGCTCAAGGGATCCTCATGCCTCAGCTCCCAAAGCAATAGAATTACAGGTATGAGACACTGTGCCCAGCCCAGAAAAAACAATTTAATAAATAACCAGTAATACTCATCATGTTCTGAAATTGATTGGGATGAAAATTCACATTTAAAAACAAATTTAAATGGGTTTGCATAACTTCTTACCCCTTTTGTCTCTGTCATTTATTTAGTGAGCAGGCGGAAAAGCTCAATGCTTTGCTGGTGACAGCTGTATTGAATGGTCAAAGTGCCTTACCAAGGTGTGTGTACCAGGAGAAAGGTTAGGGAAGCAGAACCAGGCTATTAGTCCTTTGTTATGTAGGGGCCCAGAGCCTTGGCCCTTTAAAGGTTCACTGGAAATCCCTGACATGAGGCAGATTAATAGGATAAAAGGCATACAAATTTATTTAATATGTATGTATGGAAGGCTTCAGAATTAAGATCCAAAAATATACGGGACATTGTCCATTTTCATGCTTAGGTTCAACAAAGTATGGACAGCCAGGCAGAAATATGATTGGAAAAAAAGGGTAAAATCTAATGCAAACAGATTGAGTGGAGAAACCCAGCAAGACCCGTCTGTCTGGATTCTTCTAGGCCTTTCTGAGCAGCATTCCTTCCTTCTGGGTAGTGGGGGCAGGACCCTTTGGAATGGGTGTCTTATGACTTATAGTCAAACAAGGTAGGAGAGTTAATTTCTTTATGGTCTGTTTTTCACACAGAAAAACAGAGGGAAAATTAGAGTCATAGTTTTAGACTTGATGACTAGCTTGGAGAAAAGGGCTTCTGGTTTCTATGACCCACTTTGGGCAAGAGGGATCCTAGTTTCTATGGCTAGCCTCAAGGGAGAATGGGACTGAGAGATAAGAGGGCAGGATAAGGTCACAGAAAACTTTTACTTCTGAGGCCTCCATTCTGGGATATTGTTTTCTGAGTCACAACACTGGAAAACTGCAATTAGTCTAGAAAGTGGAACCCGTCCTGATGCAGTGGCTCATGCCTGTAATCCTAGCACTTTGGGAGGTTGAGGCAGGATGATCCCTTGTGGCCAGGAGTTTGAGACCAGCCAACATAGTGAGACCCTGTCTCTACACACACACACGCACACACACACACCAGCCGGGCATGGTGGTTTGTGTCTGTAGTCCCAGCTACTTGGGAGGCTGAGGTGGGAGGATCACTTGAGAGGGTGGTCGACAGTACAGTGAGCTATTATTGCACTGCTGCACTCCAGCCTGGGTGACAGAGTGAGGCCCTGTCAAAAGAAGAAGGAAGGAAGGAAGGAAGGAAGGAAGGAAGGAAGGAAGGAAGGAAGGAAGGAAGGAAGGAAGGAAGGAAGAAAGAAAGGAAGGGAGGGAGGGAGGGAGGGAGGGAGGGACGAAGGAAGGAAGGAGAAAGGAGGGAAGGAAGGAAGGAAGAAGAAAGGAGGGAAGGAAGGAAGGAAGGAAGAAGAAACGAGGGAAAGAAGGAAGGAAGGAGAAAGGAAAGAGGAAAGAGGAAGGAGGAAGGAGGAGGAAGGAGGAAGGAGAAAACAAAAAAGAAAGGGGAACTCCAAGTCAATACCAGTGACATATTCCCTAGAGGAGATCTAGAGACTGATCTGTCAGGAGTCCATGGAGGAGTCACTCCCTATGATATATTATCCCCTCTCCTTCAGTTTTGGCAGGAATAACAAATGAGGAATGTAATTAGACTTTGCATCAGAAATACAGGGCTGATAAGCCCCTAGATTGTAAATGGTCCCATCAGAGAATAAGTTGTCCTTTTCCATGGGCAACTGCAAGTGACCGAAATGGCCCAGCAAGCATCCTTGATGTTTCTATTGTTGAAGTCCTTACAGAGGGGTTTCTTAAATCTGTAAAAGTCAGCCACACGTGGTGGCTCATGCCTATAATCCCAGCATTTTGGGAGGCCGAAGCAGGAGGATCTCTTGAGCACGTCATTTTGAGACCAACCTGGGCAACACAGGGAGACCCCATCTCTATCAAAGATTAAAAAAATAAAAATAAACAATTTTAATTTTGTAAAAGTTGCAGAGTCAGAGTCCTGTGTATTGAGCCTGTACCTGCTTCAGGTTCTGCACAGCTCCTACTGAGGCTGAAATAGCCCACAGCAGACAATATCAATTTCAGCTTACAGTGAGGTCCAGGCCATTAGGATCTATGAATTCAGCATATGAAAAAACAAAACAAAACAAAGAGACTTTTCTTTGGCAGCAGCAAAAAGAAGGTGAAAACCAGACAGCCTTGTTCCAAGCCGAAGTAACAAGCAAAACTATCCTAAGCCCAATTTTCTTGTCAGCCTTGGAATATAATAGACCCGGCCTGTCGCGGTGGCTCAAACCTATAATCCCAGCACTTTGGGAGGCCGAGACGGGCGGATCACGAGGTCAGAAGATGGAGACCATCCTGGCTAACACGGTGAAACCCCGTCTCTACTAAAAAATACAAAAAACTAGCCGGGCGAGGTGGCGGGCGCCTGTATTCCCAGCTACGCGGGAGGCTGAGGCAGGAGAATGGCGTGAACCCGGGAGGCGGAGCTTGCAGTGAGCTGAGATCCGGCCACTGCACTCCAGCCTGGGTGACAGAGCGAGATTCCGTCTCAAAAAAAAAAAAAAAAAAAAAAAAAGAATTTAATGCACCCACTCAAAAATGTGCACATCTGGCTGACAAATCATCACTCTCTAAGGGTCAGATGTCTGATTTCATTAGAATTCATTAACAATTGAAAACCACTTCAAAAACTTTAAAGTGCACCTCCACCTGGACATTGCCTGTCTCTTCATGCTGCCTTCCTTATTCCAAAAGCAAACATCAGAGCAAAAATCCTCAGTTACGGAGACTCGTTTTCTCTGTAACATTCAAAGCTAAATTTGACTTTAAATTCCAATATCCTCACCTGAGTCAAAAAACAAGAAAGTTGTATCCCATTAAAATCTTTTTCCCCTCCAGCTTTCCCTGAAGGGGATGGTCCCTCTAGCATTTATGACATTATAAGTATATAACATTTCACATAACTTTTATTATATATCTGGATGCAACAGTCATAAATCAAAAAGCCGTTTTTAATTCCTTTTTTGGCTCTCATTGCAATTATAAGGTTAACATCATAGCTGCCAGAAGAGATTTTTCTGGAAGGCTGGGAGGGGCTACAGTAGAAGCAGCAAAGCTGAAGAAAAGACTGGAGGATTTTTTCCTTTTCCCTCTACTTGGTTTATCTAAGTTTTGCTCCAGTGCAGGGAACTGATTTAATTTTTTCCCTTCCACTTGGAGGAGAGAGAAGCCCAAATTTTTAACATTTTTTGCCACCCCAAAATTACTTTTGTGCATTCCCAGGCCCTTTCTTCTATTTGGAGGAAAGGAAAAACACCAAAATCTTCACCTGGCTGTGTTCCCATCCCCCAATTTCCAGCATGGCAAAAGATGCCAAGGAATGCAGTGATTCAGGTCTCCCAGAGTTAGATGTGTTCTTTTTAAAGTCTATAAGTAACATTTACCTCTCACAAGAGACAACAGCTAGCTACTGTTTCATAGTATGTATAAGGCCATAATCACCTGAGCAACTTCATCACTCCCCACTCCTTCAGTCTTTCTTTACTCAAACAAGGCTCTCACCATATTTTAGTGAGTCAGGCTCATTCTGGCAAATCCCACCACTGTGACAACTGTGTCAGGGGTCCCCAAGACCACTCCCATTTTCAATTATTTGCTGGGAGGACTCACAGGGCTCACAGCCAGCATATAGCTGGACTAATGGTGGTGAAGATTTATTACAATGAAAGTATACAGCAAACTTAGCAAAGAAAAGGTGTATGGGCCAATGGCCTGAGGAAAGCAGCCCAAGTTTCTAGGAGTTCCTTTCTAGGAGAGTCACAGATTTCGTTCTCCGAGCAATGAATTGTGACTTGTGTGATGTGACATTTTCTACCAGGGCAGCTCATTAAAGAGTCAGTGTCCAAGACTTTTACTGGATGCTGGTCATGCAGGCACCCTCTGATTAGCATGTGCTAAGATGCTAGACTTCAAGAACGAAAGCACCAGGCCAGGTATGGTGGCTCACGCCTGTAATCCCAGCACTTTGAAAGGCCAAGGCAAGAGTATCGCTTGAGCTCAGGAGAATGAAACCAGCCTGGGCAACATAATGAAACCCCATCTCTACAAAAGGTACAAAAGTTAGCTGGGCATGGTAGTGTGTCTACAGTCCCAATTACTCAGGAGGCTGAGGCAGGAGGATCACTAGAGCCAGGCAGGTTGAGGCTGCAGTGAGCCAAGATTGCATTTGTTCTTTGAAAAGTTTAATACAAGTTAGAGGCCACACAAAAATGAAAAGGATGCTATGAATAACTCCACACATATACCTTCAGCAGCTTAGATGACAATGGAACAATTTCTTGAAAGACACAAACTACCGAAGCTCACACAAAAATAAACATGATCTGAATATATGTATACCTATTAAAAGATGGAATTGACAGTTGGAATACTTACCAAATCATCTTAAAAGATCAGCATTATTCTGACACCAAAATCAGACGAAGACAGCTTAAAAAATATAATCTGATCTCCCCTATGAACATAGATGCAGAAAATTCTCAACAAAATATTAGCAAACAAATATATTTTTAATATTGAATCCAATAATATATAAAAAGAATAATGCACCACAACCAAGTGGAATTTGTCCTGAAAATACAAAGCTGGTTCAATATTCAAAAAATAATCAATGCAATTCAGCATACTAATATACTGAAAAAATAAAAATAAAAAATCGAAACCCCAACCACATGATCAAACAATTGACACGGAAAAAGCCTTTGACAAAATTCAACAGCCACTCATGATTACAGACAACAATATCAAACACTTAGCAAACCAGGAGTAGAAGGAGCCTACTTAACTTGACATGGAGCAACTAAAAACAAATCCTACACCTTACATTATACTTAATAAATACTAACTGCTTTCTCCATAACATCAGGAAACAAGCAAGGTTGCTAACTCTCACCCCTGCTATTCAGTATTGTACTAGAAGTTCCAACCAGTTTAAAAAGGCAAGAAAAGCAAATGAATGGTGTACAGATTGGAAAGGAGGGTCTACAACTACTCCAACTCACAGATGTTATGCTTATCTTGTTGGAAATCTTGCTGAATTCATAAAAAATATTTCTAGAGAGGCCAACATCATCCTGATACCAAAGCCTAGCAGAGACACAACAAAAAAAGAGAATTTTAGACCAATATCCCTGATGAACATCGATGCAAAAATCCTCAATAAAATACTGGCAAACCGGATTCAGCAACACATCAAAAAGCTTATCCACCATGATCAAGTGGGCTTCATCCCTGGGATGCAAGGCTGGTTCAACATTCGCAAATCAATAAACATAATCCAGCATATAAACAGAACCAAAGACAAGAACCACATGATTATCTCAATAGATGCAGAAAAAGGTTTTGACAAAATTCAACAGCCCTTCATGCTAAAAACGCTCAATAAATTCGGTATTGATGGAATGTACCTCAAAATAATAAGAGCTATTTATGACAAACCCACAGCCAATATCATACTGAATGGGCAAAAACTGGAAAAATTCCCTTTGAAAACTGGCACAAGACAGGGATGCCCTCTCTCACCACTCCTATTCAACATAGTGTTGGAAGTTCTGGCTAGGGCAATCAGGCAAGAGAAAGAAATCAAGGGTATTCAGTTAGGAAAAGAAGAAGTCAAATTGTCCCTGTTTGCAGATGACATGATTGTATATTTAGAAAACCCCATCGTCTCAGCCCAAAATCTCTTTAGGCTGATAAGCAACTTCAGCAAAGTCTCAGGATACAAAATTAATGTGCAAAAATCACAAGCATTCTTATACACCAGTAACAGACAAACAGAGAGCCAAATCATGAATGAACTTCCATTCACAATTGCTTCAAAGAGAATAAAATACCTAGGAATCCAACTGACAAGGGATGTAAAGGACCTCTTCAAGGAGAACTACAAACCACTGCTCAGTGAAATAAAAGAGGACACAAACAAATGGAAGAACATACCATGCTCATGGATAGGAAGAATCAATATTGTGAAAATGGCCATACTGCCCAAGGTAATTTATAGATTCAATGCCATCCCCATCAAGTTAACAATGAGTTTCTTCACAGAATTGGAAAAAACTGCTTTAAAGTTCATATGGAACCAAAAAAGAGCCCGCATCTCCAAGACAATCCTAAGTCAAAAGAACAAAGCTGGAGGCATCACGCTACCTGACTTCAAACACCAATACAAGGCTACAGTAACCAAAACAGCATGGTACTGGTACCAAAACAGAGATATAGACCAATGGAACAGAACAGAGTCCTCAGAAATAATACCACACATCTACAGCCATCTGATCTTTGACAAACCTGAGAGAAACAAGAAATGGGGAAAGGATTCCCTATTTAATAAATGGTGCTGGGAAAATTGGCTAGCCATAAGTAGAAAGCTGAAACTGGATCCTTTCCTTACTCCTTATATGAAAATTAATTCAAGATGGATTAGAGACTTAAATGTTAGACCTAATACCATAAAAACCCTAGAGGAAAACCTAGGTAGTACCATTCAGGACATAGGCATGGGCAAAGACTTCATGTCTAAAACACCAAAAGCAATGGCAACAAACGCCAAAATTGACAAATGGGATCTCATTAAACTAAAGAGCTTCTGCACAGCAAAAGAAACTGCCATCAGAATGAACTGGCAACCTACAGAATGGGAGAAAATGTTTGCAATCTACTCATCTGACAAAGGGCTAATATCCAGAACCTACAAAGAACTCAAACAAATTTACAAGAAAAAAACAAACAACCCCATCAAAAAGTGGGCAAAGGATATGAACAGACATTTCTCAAAAGAAGACATTCATACTGCCAACTGACACATGAAAAAATGCTCATCATCACTGGCCATCAGAGAAATGCAAATCAAAACCACAATGAGATGCCATCTCACACCAGTTAGAATGGCAATCATTAAAAAGTCAGGAAACAACAGGTGCTGGAGAGGATGTGGAGAAATAGGAACACTTTTACACTGTTGGTGGGATTGTAAACTAGTTCAACCATTATGGAAAACAGTATGACGATTCCTCAAGGATCTAGAACTAGATGTACCATATGACCCAGCCATCCCCTTACTGGGTATATACCCAAAGGATTATAAATCATGCTGCTATAAAGACACATGCACACGTATGTTTATTGTGGTACTATTCACAACAGCAAAGACTTGGAATCAACCCAAATGTCCATCAGTGACAGACTGGATTAAGAAAATGTGGCACATACACACCATGGAATACTCTGCAGTCATCAAAAAGGATGAGTTTGTGTCCTTTGTAGGGACATGGATGCAGCTGGAAACCATCATTCTTAGCAAACTATCACAAGAACAGAAAACCAAACACCGCATGTTCTCACTCATAGGTGGGAACTGAACAATGAGATCACTTGGACTCGGGAAGGGGAACATCACACACTGGGGCCTATCATGGGGAGGGGGGCGGGGGGAGGGATTGCATTTGGAGTTATACCTGATGTAAATGACGAGTTGATGGATGCTGACGAGTTGATGGGTGCAGCACACCAACATGGCACAAGTATACATATGTAACAAACCTGCACGTTATGCACATGTACCCTAGAATTTAAAGTATAATAATAATAATAAATATATATATATTTCTAGAATGAACAAGGGAATTAAGCAACATTGCAGGATACATGTTCAACGAAGAAAGCAAAGCACTTCTATAGAATAGTAATGAACTTCCAGGAACAAATATTTTAAAAAATACACAATATTATTTACAATAGCTGCTCCTCAAAATCTGACAAAACATGTGCAGGAGTCATATGCTGAAAACCATCAGAAGCGAATGAAAGAAATAAAAGAAGAACTAAATAAAGAGAGGGACATACTGTACTCATACATTGGTAGACTCAGTATAGTAATGGTGTCCCCAAATTGATGTACAGATTTAATGCAATTCCAATCAAATTTCCAGCAGGAATTTTTTTGTAGATACAGACTAACTGATTCTAAAATTTATGAGGAAAGGCAAAGGAACTAGAACCATCAAAATAACTTTGAAAAAGAACAAAATTTAAAAATTATTATAATACTAGAACAATCCTGTTATACATAGCCCAAAGATAAAAGCACCTTTGTAAAAAAAGAAAAATCAATTGATCTTATTTTCGTAGGCAATTAAAAAGAAAGGGAATGGTCTTTTCAACAAATGGTGTTGTAAAAATTGGACATCTGGGATATTTATCATAGAAGAATGAAAATTCATGTTCACGCAAAAATTCATGCACAAATGTTTATGGCAGCTCTGTTCACAATTACACCAAATTAGAAATAACCCAAATGTCCTTCAATGGGTGAATGGATAAAGAAAATCTGCTACAGTCATACCATAGAATATTATTCTGAAAAAAAGAAAGAACTATTGATATATTCAACAACTTGAATGAAACTCAAAGGCACTATACTGAGTGAAGAAGTCAGTCTCAAAAGATTACAGGCTGTATTATTCCATTTCTATGATACCCTGGAAAAGACAATAGTATAGTGATCGAGAATAGATCAGTGGGTGCCAGGGCTTAGGGGTGGGGGAAGGAAGTGACTATACAAGGGCAGCACAAAGAACCCAGGAAGTTCTTTGGGGTGATGCATATGTTCTGGATACTGACTGTGATAGTGGTTATATCAATCCATACATGTGTTCAGATTCATATAACTATACCTCGTGTCCATTTTACTGTATAATTTCAAAAATTAAGAAAATTTGCCCACCAGGCAAGTTAGAATCCTTGCTGTCTATAAAATTGTTATAATATAGGCATATGTTTGCCTAAACACTATTGTTATTTGCTTTTGAGCCATGTGGAAAAGGAATCACATAGCATATCCTCTTTTGTATTTGGCTTCTTTCACCTAATGCTATGTCTCTGTATGATCTAGGTCATTCCTTCTCATAGCTGTGCAGTAATTCATAGTGTGAATCTGGCAGAATGTATTTATGCGACTTCTTATTGGTGTGTAGTTGGGTTGTTTCCAGTTTTTAGCTATTACAAATAGGGTTACTCTATGAACATCACTGCATGTACAAGAATGCTCATCACAGGTCAGGATGGTCAAAAAGTAAATCAAACACTGATTAACCATCCAACAGGAGAAAGACTGAATAAACTATGGCTACAATAAATGGCATATCATCCAAATCACATCAGAACAGGTGAGTCATTATTTGGATAAATTACCCAAGTGTTAACCTGGTGGCTGTTGTGATGATGATGCACGGCTCTAATGACTGCATGTGGGTCGCAATGACTCATAGTGAGCTCACTGGGCTCATCTCTAGGCTCCACATGGGCAGGGGTGGGGACAAACAGGAAGGAGCAGTGACACAGCAGCTGGCCACCCCAGAACACTATAGAGACAACCTCACCTGGTCCCCAGCCCACGGTTCTGCTCACAGCCTCAGAAATTGCCCCAACTGACTGCCCTGAGCACTTCCAGGAAGGCAGTCCCTGACTGTCCCTGAGGTGGCCTCATCCGTCCTTCCCCACCAACCCTGACCCACTCCTCCTTCTCTTGGAGCAAATCTGCTTTCTCAATGCCTCAGCTCCCTTCCATTCACGAGCATCCCCTGCATGTTGGGGCTGTAATGATGCCCATTGCACAGGTAAGGTGACTGAGACCCGTAGAAGGCAGCAGCTGGGCCTGCAGCTGCACAGCAGGTCAGTGGATCTGTGCTGGGTGGGCCGTGCCACACCCTATAGCTGTGCACCCGCTCAAGCCATACAGAGATTGTCTGCTGCCTCCTCTTCCGAGGGATCCTCCCGGCCTGTGTCTCCCCCAGACCACCAGGCCTGGAGTTTCTAGACCCAGAGTTCAGGCCCTGGGAGAGGACTGGGTGGAGGCAGAGCCGGCAGTTGGCCAGGATCTGGCTAGGAGGTTGGTGGCCTTTTCCAGAGCCTAAGGTTCTATTGGGGCCCGTCCCCAGTGCTTTCAGGATTCAGACCAGTGCCCTCAGGATTAGCCAACCTGTAGCCTGATCTGCCCTGGGCACAGGCCTCTGAGCCAGTGTATCTTGTAGAAGAAAGTATATGATGCAATCGTTAAATAAGAAAAGGAAGATAAAATTATATGAGAATTTTCCTTTAGCCATGGAAATGAGCTGTTGGTACAAGGAAAGGGAAGAGGAAGAAGTGAAAAGACATCTGCAGATGACCCCAAACAGCACTAAAACCTGGTCCTCAGCTGCCCCTACCTGTCCACATGCAGAGAGGGAGGCTCCAAGGGACACCCAGCCTGGAGCTCATATACCCTGACGCCTGTGACCCCACCAGGAGTGAATGCTTTTTGTTTGTTTGTTTATTTGTTTTGAAATAGTCTCACTCTGTCACGCAGGCTGGAGTGCAGTGGTGCGGACTCAGCTCACTGCAACCTCCACCTACTGGGTTCAAGTGATTCTCCTGCCTCAGCCTCCCGAGTAGCTGGGATTACAGGTGCCCGCCACCACGCCTGGCTTTTTTTGTTTGTTTGTTTGTTTGTTTGTATTTTTAGTAGAGACGAGGTTTCACCTTGTTGGCCAGGGTGGTCTCTATCTTCTGATCTAGTAATCCACCCACCTCGGCCTCCCAAAGTGCTAGGATTACAGGCGTGAGCCACTGTGCCTAGCAAGGAGTGAATGTTTAAGACCGTTCCTCTGTCTTCTCTGAGGCTTTCCCAGTCTTGAAGATGAGATGTCCCCTGCTGGCAAAGGTGGGTATCACTGCAACATGGATGCACTGTGCCTGAAGACACCAAGACCTCACCGTGGAACCACAGGCTTCCCTAACTGAAAGGAAAAGGTCACTTTGACCTAGCAGGAAGTCAGGTTTGGACTTGGTCTCACCCTAGACAATAGACACCAAGAAGAGGAAGTGGAGGGGTTGTAGGATGTGGGTGGGTGACAGCAGGGCTGAGGGCTGAGGACAGAGAGAGCAGGGGCCACTGTGAGACTAAGATGCTGGCCCTGGCCAAGTGTGGTAGCTCACGCCTGTAATCCCAGCACTTTGGAAGGCCTGGTCGGGTGGACGACTTGAGGTCAGGAGTTCAAGACCAGCCCGGCCATCATGGCAAAACTGGGAGGCCAAGGGAGGTGGACCACTTGAGGTCAGGAGTTCAAGACCAGCCCGGCCATCATGGCGAAACCCTCTCTCTACAAAAAATACAAAAAGTAGCCAGGCATGGTGGCACATGCCTGTAATCTCAGCTACTCAGGCGACTGAGGCAGGAGAACTGCTTGAACCCAGGAGGTGCAGGTTGCAGTGAACCGAGATCACACCATTACACTCCAGAGTGGGCGACAGAGTGAGACTGTCTCATAAAAAAGAAAGAAAGAAAGAAAGATGCTGGCCCTGGTCAGAAGGAGGAGGAGGAAGAGGAGGACCAGGAAGGCCTCTGCAAAGGACTGTGCTTGGAGCTGGGGCTGATGAGAATACAGAAGGATTCTTTATTCTTCTGATGAGAATACAGAGAAAAGCATGATTCACATTAGGTGGTCAGCCAGTGTCTGGTACAGAATCACGGTGAGGTGAATGCTGATAGTATTGGTATGGATGGTTGTATTAGTCAGGGTTCTCCCAAGAAACAGAACCAAAGAGGGGACTTGTTATGGGAATTGGCTCACGTGACTGTAGAAGCTGAGAAGTCCCGCCATCTCCGTCTGCAAGCTGGAGAGCCAGGGAGGTGGGTGGTGTGATTCAGTCTGAGCCTAAAGGCCCGAGAACCAGCAGAGCCAGAGGCATAAGTCATGGAGTCTGAAGGCTTGAAAACTTGGAGTTCTGATGTCCAAAGGCAGGAGAAGACGGGGTGTCCCAACACCAGAAGACAGCAAATTCCCCTTTCCTCCGCCTTCTGGTTGTACCTGTGCCCTCGAGGGATCGGACAATGCCCACCCATGCCGATCTTCCTCCCTCGGTTCACTGATTCAAAGGCCAGCCTCTTCTGGAAACACCCTCACAGACACCACCAGATATAATGGTTTGCTAGCTATTTGGGTTTTTCTTAACCCCGTCAAGCAGACACCTAAAGCTAACAATCACAATAGTGATATAAAAGGCATCACTCTGTGAACTGCCTGCGACATGCCCTTCTCCTCTACAGGGTGGGCACTCACTCTCTTGGAGGCTAAGGTCCATCTGTCTACCTCTGTGGCCCCAGTATGGGGACAATGACAGTTACCATCAAGGCCTGCCAAGGAAGAGGGTATGTGGTAGGCAGAATAGTGGCCCCCCGAACACATCCATGTCACTATCACTGGAACTTATTCCAGCCAGGGGGATGGCAGTGGGCTTCTACTCAGCCTTGCCCTGTGCCCGGCACTGCTCTCGGTGACTGACCAGTCATCTCACCTCTCCTTCACAGAACCCTGTGAGGAGGGAAAGTTAGTACCCTGATGACAGACCAGCAAAGGGAGGCAGAGAGAAATGAAGCCACTTGCCCACCGTGTGACCCAGGGCAATTTAGTCCCTGCCAGTGTCACTCCAGCCCCTGCTCCTACCCTGCCTCGACTACTAGACCCATCTAACATGGGCTCGGGAGGCGGGTAGTACACACGTTTTCCCCAAAACCCACACCTACCCTGCTTGGCGGGCATTGGTCTCCTTTATGAATGGGGGACTGAGGTTGGTCAAGGACATGTGACTTGCCCAAGGTCACACCATCAGGGCTTGGGGTTCCAGACTTTCATGAAGCCTGCCAGGCCCCAAAGCCCACGTGTCCTGGGCTATTGTGGGTGTTAATGAAGCCAGAGGGGAGATGGATCCCAACATCTGAGGACAAAATGGGCAGGTCCTGTCCATTCCCTGAGAGGCCCCGCTCTATGGCTGGTGTCAACAGCACAGGATAGAGGATTTTTCACCAGACAATCTCCGCAAACAGGCCTGAGGGAGCCTCTGGAGCCTGCAGGATAGAAGGCAAGACCTGGAGCCCAGGGGAGGTTCTGCAGGAAGGAGGCCGCCTACACTGCGTGGTCCACACCAGGAGGCCGGGGCGCTGCGAGCCTGTGTGCGGGAGTCACAGACACTCATGCTACTCCCACTTCCCACTGCACTCTGCTTCACTTGTGAGGGTTTTTGTGTGTGTCTGTGTCTGAGAGTGTATAAAACATAAGTCTGTGTTTTAATGACAATAAGCTGTACATTCATGTAACAACTACACAGTTCAAGGTTGATCACCATCCCAGAAGTCGCCAGGGTCCCTTCTCAATCAGTGTGTTTTTCCTCACTGTCCCCCACCTTCTCCTTCTGCCTCTCTCTTCCACCCCAGTTCCTTTCTCATTCCTAAAGTCCTGCCTTCCCGTTGGAAGTAGAAATGTCCTGCTGGTCGTGGTTTCTGTATTATCATTAATAATTTCTACTGGCTGGCTGGCTGACATTCAGTGTGGATGGCACCTTCCCTCTAGCTGTGGGCTCAAGCCCTGTGTCTCCCATGGTGCAATAGAAGCCTCATCCCTCTTTTAGGAATTTCAGGTGTGAGCAGGAGAGCAGGCTCAGGGCACTTCTCTGAGCCTCCGGTCCTTCATCTGCGATACGGGAGAGCCCCACCTCCCTCTCAGGTTGTGGGAGAAATAGAGATGGGGACACCAGGCACTTGCCAATGAGTGCCGCATGTCAAAACCTGGGATGAGGCTTTCTTTACCATCACACATCTTTGAGATCCCGGACCCACCAGGTGCTTCCCCTGCTCCAGGGCAGTTGCACTTGCTGTTCCTTCTGCCCGGAATGCTCTTCCCTCAGGTAATTGCAAGGCTTGCTCCTCACTGCTTCCAGGTCTCTGCTCAGTCATCACCTCTGCAGGGATGCCTTCCCCGCACACCCTGAATAAAATGACATCCTGCCCACTTACCCATTTCCCTGACCCTGTCTTAACTTTTTTTTTCTAAGATGGAATTTCGCTCTTGTCACACAGGCTTGAGTGCAATGGCACAATCTCAACTCACCGCAACCCCCGCCTCCAGGGTTCAAGTGATTCTCCTGCCTCAACCTCCCTAGCAGCTGGGATTACAAGCACCCACCACCATGCCCAGCCAATCTTTTGTATTTTTAGTAGAGACAGGGTTTCACCATGTTGGCCAGTCTGGTCTTGAACTCCTGACCTCAGGCAATCCACCAGCCTCAGCCTCCCAAAGTGCTGGGATTTCAGGCATGAGCCACCGCGCCCAGCTCCTGTCTTAACTTTCTACCTAGCACTTGCCTCCCTGTGATGTGCTATGTATTTACTGATAAATTCTATTGTGTCAGAGTCTCTTTCAGTTTTGTTACCTGTTGTATCCTCTACACCTAGAACATAGCTCACGAAATCCTTCTTGAAGGGTGATTGGGAGCCACTTTAAACACATCACTAAGATGCACAGACTCTCTCCAAGGAGGGCATTGGAATCATTTTATTGATTATGATTTCTATTGAGTCTTGAGAAGGCAGTTTCTCTAGGCTTTGAGAATATGTCTGCATGTCTGCCAGGCTTCAAAACTCATAGTGCCCTGGATTATTATGAGTGTTGATCTTGTCTGAGGGGAGATAGACTCAAATATTTGAGAACAAGATGGGCAGCACTCTCATTCTGTGATTAATTATGACTCACTCTGTGGTTGGTTTCAGAAGTCATGAAGTAAATACTCCTTAGTGAGATATCCACAAGTGGCATCAAAGGAGGATGTATAATTTACAGGAGAATGCGGTGACTGTAGCTGTAGGGGAGAGACTGAAGGTCACATAAATACTATCTTCCTAGACAAGAAGGAAGCTAGGTTCACAGGAGGCTGATGTGGACAAATTCGTTGTTAATCACATCAGACCAATTTCTAACTGCATCTTTGGACACAGATCAGATTGGCAGGTCAGTCCAGGCTGCAATCACTCCCCATCTTAAATTTTGAAATGTGACAATGTTTCTCATCCTGGATGTAGGTGTCCAGAAAATCCAGAAACCTTACAACCAAGGTTTCTTGGCTGGGCATGGTGGCTCACGCCTGTAATGCCAGCACTTTGGAAGGCCAAAGTGGGAGGATCACCTGAGGTCACCAGCTTGGCCAAAATGGCGAAACCCTGTCCCTACTAAAAATACAAAAACTTAGCCCGGCGTGGTGACTCATGCCTGTAGTCCCAGATACTTGGGAGGCTGAGACACGAGGATCACTTGAATCTGAGAGGCGGAGGTTGCAGTGAGACAAGATCGTGCCACTGCACTCCAGCCTGGGTGACAGAGTGAGACTTCGTCTAAAAAAAAAAATTGATTCCGATTTGAAGAAACTATTTTGACAGTTTTGTGAGTTGTTTGTTAAGGACCTCACTCTGCTGATCCTTCCTGGTAACCTCAGCACCCCCTAGACTGACCAGGCCATGGTCAGAGCCTCTCCATCTTCAGGGGATCTCTTGCCCACCTACATCTCCTCCACCTGTGGTCATGCCCTGGGCCTCAGAAAAGACCAAGCCCTTCCACAATGTCCATTTCTTGCATCCCCCACTCTCACCAAGGACAGCACCCGATCCAGTCCTAACAGCTCTCTCCTTCCAATGCCCCAGCATCTACAGCCCAGCCTCAAGGAGGCCTCCTGTCCACTGACCCCAAACGCATTCCTCACCATTCACCTTCCTTACACAGCTTACCCAAAGCTATTAACTCTCCCTCCTCAAACGCATCTCTTCATTTTCCCTCCTGCTTACTCTCCTGGCAACGCTCCCCCACCCCCCACCCCCGCCGCCAAACAAGTAGACAAACAATGTGTACCCTCCACAAGTGTACCTTCTCTGTCCTCTTCCTACAATAACCTCCACAAGGACCAGCACCAACTCTTCTCATGATATTCCTTGATATTCCCCTAAGAAAACAGGAGCGATTGGAGAGAAACTCTCACCACTTCCCAAAAGCAGTGGGCCTGCACTTGTAATCTCAGCTGCCCCAATGGAGGAAGTGACAGGATCCTACTTGAGGCCGGCCCTTCACCTGAATCTTATGCCCTCTACCTTCTCAAGGTAGGGACTTTTGTAGTGATTATCCCTTTTTCCTGAATTGTCACATTCTTTATTTATTCTGGATTCTTCTGTCATCTACAAACCTGCTCTTGTTTCTGACATTTTATACAAAATGTAATAAAACAGAAAGCCGTTCCTTATCCCATATTTCTCTAAGGTAATGATACATTTCCCTGATGCTCCAAGCAGCAAATCTGTCTTTCCTAGTTCTATAACCATTATTATTACAAACCTCTTCAATGTAGTCTCTATCTGCTCACCTCTCAACAGAAAAATGCTTTTGTTAAAGGCACCAATGGCCTTCATATTGCCTAACCCTATGATCACATCCTCATCCTTTTATACTATATGTCCAAATGCCTTCAGTACATTTGACACCTCCCTCCTTCTCAAATCCTACTCTCCTCCCTCCCTCCCTGCTTTCTCTCCTGTCTTTTTTTGTACTATCATTTAAATTTTAGATTTGTGAAAATAACTCTCCTGGTGTACCTCCAACCATATTGGTCACTCTACTCTTTCTCACTAGCCATTGCCCATTGCTTGCTCTTTCTTTCAGCATGAAGTTTAGCCAGTCCCCCTTCTCATGCTACACTCTCCCCCTGGGTTGTTTCTTCCATTTTCCCATGATACAGCAGTATCCTTATAAATCTTAGGGTTTCTGCTCAGAGAAGCTTTCTCTGACCATCCTGTTTAAAGTAGTGAGTTTGTAGACTAGCACCTAGAGTATTTGCTTCCTAACACTGATTGCAATCTGGACTTATTTATTCATTTATTGGTTGGTCTTCTGCTGCTCCCCAGTTCAATGCTAAATTACCAACTTATATAAGACTACCAAATAGCTATTATGAGAGATTACACAAATATTTGTTTAATACTTAATAAAGAGTCACCTGAGACTTTAGGCTTCCTTGCCAGGGTGGAGACATGACTGAAGAATCTCTCTTCAACTCTGCAAGTAATTTTGCAATGCATATGTTCCCCACAATAACTCCTGTAGATTTCTGGTTATGTATAGTAAAGCTATAGGAATACTTTGCCATGCCTTGTTTTTCTTCTTAATCATAAAATTATTTTACTGATGTTTTACATGGCATATACAATAAATTTGAGGGAGAATGAGGAAGATGTTATCTAATGAATAGGTCATGTAGGCCTCTACAAAGCTTCAAGACTAATACAGACATGAACATACACCTGAGCTTGCCCCCGTAACTCCACGAACACACCACAAGCTTCAGGATAGTTTGTCTCAGATTCTCAAGTAGTCTCTGAAGTTACCAGACAATGCTGGGGAGAGATAGCTTAAGTGACGCTCTCTGGACACACATATTAAAACTGCTGATGCCACACCTTGTAGGCCCCTTTTAAAGCATGATGACTCCTGTGATGGTTAATAGTGAGTGTCAACTTGACTGCATTGAAGAATGCAAAGTATTGATCCTGGGTGTGTCTGTGAGGGTGTTGCCAAAGGAGATTAACATTTGAGTCAGTGGGCTAGGAAAGGCAGACCCACCCTCAATGTGGGTGGGCACCATCTAATCAGCTGCCAGTACGACTAGGATATAAAGCAGGCAGAAAAACATGAAAAGAATAGACTGGCCCAGCCTCACAACCTACATCTTTCTGCCATGCTTCCTGCCATCAAACATCAGACTCCAAGATCAGCTTTGGGACTTGGACTGGCTTCCTTGTTCCTCTGCTTGCAGATGGTCTGTTGTGGAACCTTGTGATTGTGTGAGTTAATACTACTTAATAACCTCATATATATATATATATATGTGTGTGTGTGTGTGTGTGTGTGTGTTTGTGCGTGTGTGTGTATACAGATATATATATTCTATTAGTTTTGTCCCTCCAGAGAACCCTGACTAATACAACTCCCTTTGAACTCCAAGTTTATTTTTACAGAGAGCTTTTCCTGCTACTGATGTTGTATTGATTTGTATTTGGTAATCCCTTCCATTTTGTGTTTCTTTATCTGTTAGTCAATTTCCTTTAAACATTTCAAACAAATTTGAATTCTACAAGAGAAAGTACAAATCCTAAAGACTTCCCTTTATGATCTGGATTTACTATAGGAATCCTTATGTCAACATGAAAGATAAGGAAAATAAAAGAATGTTCTGTTCCAGTCATGGGGGAGTAGAAGGCGTGGGGACAGTGTCAGATGGAGGTAAGAGACTCTCATCCCAGTCTCTCTTCTATGGGCCTTATCTTACATGTGACAGGTGTGTCAGAGAAGTGGAAGGGAGTTCCAAATAAAGAGATTTTTGCCCAACTGAAATTTAGGACTCAGTTTACTTTTGCAGAATGAAATAGCAAGATCCTTGGTTAGAGAAATGGCTAGAATTCAAGAATTTCTATTTTTGGAGCTGATCTTGGTTCCTGCACAGGGCCACATTCTCTGAGAAGGGAATGTGGAAGTGGCTGAGTGTTACCATGAAGCAAGCATAAGCCAGATAGGTGCTAGGTGACCCTGCAGCTGAGGCTGTGGTATGGACAGCCCTGCCCAGATGTGGGAGGGAGGATGAGGCCTAGATTCAGAGGGGTCTGCTGATGCCAGCACAGGTGGGCTGAGGCTGAGTCAGCCAGGGAGCACCAGATCCCAACCAAGATGAGAGAGACAAAAATGCAAGTTACACCAGCTAGAGAAATGGGTGAGCAAATCAGCATCAGCAAGCAGAACCTGAGAGAGAAGATTGAGCCTTCCCTCATAAACAACCGAGGACACTGCAATCAACATAAGATGTCATAGGCCCCTTCTCATATCACCATGAAGACTCGAAAGCCATACACACCATTAATCGTCTTGGAAAGGAGTAGGGAGGTGGGGTGGAAATCTGAGAGACTGATCATTTTCAGCAAAACAGGCTGAGCATTTATACAAATGGACCATTCACATGATAGCATCAGCTGACACCAGATTAGACATAACTCCAGTATTTTCTCACCTTACTGTCCAGTACACAGGTTATGCACTCATAATGAAGATCAGATCAGCATTAGCAAGTAAATGCACCAAACCCCCATCAGGTCTGAGAAGCACAAGTTAATTTGTGGTCTCTGCATACCATCTCTTTCAGCTCCCCCTCTGCCCACTGTCTTATCAGTTCATGGAAGAGGGGATTGGGACATCCTTGCCTCCTCTTCTCCTTTAAACCAGGACAATTTTAACCTGTTAAAAATTGACCCTGACAACAGAGCACAGAAAGAGGAGAAGACCAGAAGAGAGACACAAAGAGTGGAGTAACAGATGAGAGTTATTGCTGAGGTGAGCAGGGCCTCCTCAAGTCTTGCAATTGCCCTCCACCAGTGATTCCAGGCTCTACTGCCCTTTGCCAACACAGGCCTCACTTCCCATGGTCTGTGCCTTGGAGCTTAGAGTCAGAAAATGTTCGCAGCTCTGTGTACTGCTGGAGAAATTCACAGAACCACATGTTAGAACCATTGCACTTTCATAGTCATCTCCTAGGATCTCAGTGCCCAGCAACAGGCTTTCTTGGTGTCTCTTGTCCCTCCCCCAGTCCCATCTAAGGGGACCCCAAGATTTCACCTCTCTCCTGGAACCCTCTACCGCATATCTATCTCCTAACTCTTAGCCACATCACATTCCCATTCTCACCTGAGATTCAAGCAGGCACGGGGAGGGAGGAGGGCCTCTGTGCCGGAAAGGGGTATGGATTCTGTTGTTTTGGCAACATTCTTCTTATCGGCACTGGGTCACTCAGCTCAGATCCATAGTTGGTTACCTGGGAATCTGAAGCTTAATCCATCCTTTAATCCCTAAAGGAGCACAGTGACTATGGCATAAGTCCCAAATGTGTACATTGGGGACGCCTGGGATGAGGCGGGAATGTAGGCACATGGTAAAACATGAAAGGTGAAGAGGCAAGATTTGTCTTTTAAAAATTGTTACCTACCCTTTCTTTCAAGGATTATTTTGACATTTGCATTACAGTTAGAGCCTCATGCACAACTATTTATTTAGAGCAAACTCTATACTAAATCTGTGTCACCTAAGAGATGAAGCCCATTTCTTTTAAAAAGTCATAATAGTGCTGCAATAAACATATGAGGGCATGTATCTTTGTAATAGAATGATTTATATTCTTTTTGGTATATCCCCAGTAATGGGATTGCTGGGTCACATAGTATTTCTGGTTCTAGATCTGTGAGGAATCACCACAGGCTTAATACCTAGGTGATGAGTTGATAGGTGCACCAAACCACTGTGTCACACGTTTACCTATGTAATGAACCTACACATCCTGTACATATACCCCAGAACTTAAAATTAAAATTAAAAAATTAAATGAAAATTAAGAACTGTAATATTACATTGCTGGCTCTTCTGATTCTGTTACCTTGTGCAGTTGCTCTCGAGTTCAGCAGATGCTGAAATGACAACTCTTGAACACCAGAGTAGGAAGTGGGTTGAACATGTTGCTTTTCATTTATAGCAGCTTAGGGACAAAATAAGAAGATCGAGCCAGATAAATAGGGATGGAAATGTACTCACTGATACTAGGAAACGAATGAATAGATGGAGAGATGGTGGTCCAATACATGGAAGGCTTAACCTACATACGAGAATTAGTTCCCAAATTGTAATTTTTCAAACAAAACTTTAGTTGTTACTCTTCCTGCTGAGTGATGCATATTGAGTTAAGAAGCACTACTCAAGTGGGTATGTGGCATTTACATCATTTGTATATTTTCTAGTGCTCGGATGTTGGTCAGTGAGGAGAATTCCAGTGATTCGCAGCCAAATAGATGCATTAAAAGCATCATGCAACTGCAAGCTTTTATTATGAGCTAGTCATAAACATGTCACACAATGCCTAAACGTGGAAATCGGGCCTGGAGGAGGTCACAGAGAGCCATAGTGTTAAAATTAGGAAGAAGGTACCTTTAGAGAGTCCGTTGATCTGCCTTATAAAATGATACTGAGGCTTTTTAATGGGATATGGCCTATTGAAGCTCTTAAAGTGTATTTCTTGGATGAACAGATGGATAGAGTCATTATTTCATGCATGGCTGGATGGAGAGATGGATGGATGGACTTAAACAAGATTGTGCAGTGTCTGTGAGAGTTTCTTTGCTGGTATAAAGGTCTTTGTATGATTGGCATAATAGAGGGAAGGTTGAGATCTTTCAGTGTAGACTTTTTAATGTTAACAACCATTGCAGGGATGATAGATTCAGCTAGGATTCAGACCCCTGGTCTTCCCTTGGTAATGACAATGTTACAGAGGCATCTGTATAAAATAGGCAGGCAGCACAAGTAAGTGGTCTTTTGCTTTGGAGTCATTTACCTCACAAGAGACTGTTGGGAGATTAAACAAATCAAGGTATTAAAGTGTGCCCAACACATAATAAGTACTCAGTAATGTTCATTTTCAGTATTACCTTTTGTGGTGCCTTAGAAGACCAAGGATTTACACCTATTAAAATGAGTGGGAGTGTCAGTAGTCACATTATCATGCCCACTACATCTACAGATACTAGTATTGTAGCAGATTATATCTTTTTTTCCGTGTTTCAATTGTTGCTCATAATTTCTGGTCTTCAGTGAAGCCCTCCACTGACTATTTTTAATAACACATTAATTTTCAATAATAAAATCATCATTTGACTGACTTATAACTCCAAGCAGAATCTATTGCACTCAGACCACCAACTTGTTATAACTTCCAATTCAATTGTACACTCCAGAAAATACAGTGAGGAAACAGGATAAAGAAAAATTACAAGATCGTATCAATAGATACAGAAAATGTGTTAGACAAAATCCAACATCTACTTATGATTAAAACCCTAATACAGCTAGAAACAGAGGGGAACTTCTTCAGCTTGATAAAGAACATCTAAAGAAACCCTACAGTATACATTATTCTTAATGGTGAGACACTAGAAGCTTTCATGCTAATATCAGGAAAAAAAGCAAGCATGTCCCCTCTCATGACTCATTTTCAACAGCATATTGGAAGTGCAAGCTAATGCAATAAGACAAGAAAATGAAATAAAAGGTATATAGAGTGGGGAGGTAGAAATAAAACTGTCTATGTTTGCAGATTACATGACTGTCTATGTAGAAAATTTGAAAAACAATAGACATTAAACCGTCCTGGAACTATTAACAAGTAATTGTAGCAAGGTTGCAGGATACAAGGTTAATATACAAAATTCAATCACTATCCTATATACCAGCAATAAATAGGTGGAAGTGGTATAAATCTAACCAAATATGTATAAGATCTATATGGAAAAAAGTACAAATATCTGGTAAAATAAATCACAGAAGAAATAAATAAAGAGATATTTTATGTTTATGGATAAGAAGGGTCTATATTGTCAATATGTTAATTCTTCCAAACTTAATGTATAGATTCAACACAATCCTAATGAAAATCCCAGCATGTTAATTTGTGGATACCAAAAAACTGATTCTAAAGTTTATATGGAGAAACAAAATACCCTGAATATCCAAATCAATATTGAAGGAGAAGAACAAAATTGGAGGACTGACACTACTCTACTTCGAGACTTACTATAAAGTTACAGTAATCAATATGGTGTGGTATCGGTGAAAGAATAGATAAGTAGAGCAATAGAACAGAATATAGAGCCCAGAAATAGACTCATATAAATATAGTCAACTGATCTTTGGCAAAGGAACAAAGGCAATACGGTGGAGAAAGGATAGTCTTCTCAACAAATGGTGGTGGAAGTCTCTACACTGACATATGAAAAAAAATGAATCCAGACACAAAAATTAACTCAAAATATATCATAGACATAAATGTAAAATGAAAAACTATAAAAACTATAAAACTCCCTGAAGAAAACATAGGAGAAAATCTATATGACACTGGGTATGACGATGACTTTTTAGATATAACACCAAAGATATGATCTATGAAAGAAAGAATTGATCAGCTGAACTTAATTAAAATTAAAAGCCTTTACTCTGCAAAAGACACTGTCAGAAGAATGAGAAAACAAGCCACAGACTAGGAGAAAGTATTTGCAAAAGATATATCTGATGAAGAATTGCTATCCAAAATATACAAACGGCCGGTCGTGGTGACTCATGCCTGTAATCCCAGCACTTTGGAAGACAGAGGTGGGTGGATCGCCTGAGGTCAGGAGTTAGAGACCAGCCTGGTCAACATGGTGAAAACGTGTCTCTACTAAAAATACAAAAATTAGCCAGGCGTGGTGGCGGGTGCCTGTAATCCTAGCTACTTGGGAGGCTGAGGCAGGAGAATCACTTGAACCTGGGAGGCGGGGTTTACAGTGAACCAAGATCATGCCATTGCACTCCAGCCTGGGCAAGAAGAACAAAACTCTTATATATATATATATGCCCAGCCTGGGCAACAAGAGCAAAACTTCATATCTCTCTCTCTCTCTCTCTCTCTCTCTCTCTCTCTCTATATATATATATATATATATATATATATATATACACACACACACACACACACACACACATACATATATATATATAATATATATATATCTTAAAATTCAACAATATAAAAATGAACAACCCAATAATAAATGAGCAAAAAACCTGAAGAGACACCTCACAAAGAAGTAAACAAATGGCAAATAAGTATATGAAAAGATACTTAACATCACTAGGAGGTTGTAAGTTAAAACAACAATAATATACTATTACATAGAATGACCAAAATCCAAAACATGTACAACATTAAATACCGAGGAAGATGTAGGTGTGGAACAATAAGAACTCCCATTTATTGTTGATGGGAATGCAAAATGGTACAACAACGTTGGAAAGTAGTTTGGCAGGTTTTGTTTTGTTCTGTGTTTTTCACAAGACTAAACATACTCTTACCATATGATCCAGCAATCACACTCCTTGCTATTTACCTGAATGAGTTAAAACTTATGTCCACAGGAAAACTTGCACGTGGATGTATAAAGCAGTTTTATTAATAATTGCCAAAGCATGGGAGCAATCAACATGTCTTTCTGTAGCTGAATGGGTACACTGTGGTACACCCAAACAATTATTTATTATTCAGAGCCAAAAAGAAGCAAGCTATTAAGACATGAAAAGACACAGATGAACCTTAAATGCATATTGCTAAGTGAAAAAAAGCCTATCTGAAAAGACCACATACTGTACGATTCCAACTATGTGACATTCTGGAAAAGGCAAAACTATGAAGATAGTAAAAGGATTGGTGGTTGCTAGGGGTTGGAGGGAGGCAGGAATAAATGCACAACGCACAGAGGAATTATTTAAGGCAAAGAAACTACTGTGTCTGATACTGTAATGGCAGAAACATGTCGTTATACATTTGTCCAAACCCATATAATGTATGACACCAAGAGTGAACCCTAATGTACACTATGGGCTTTGGATGATAGTGATATATCAATGTAGGTTCATCAATTGTAACAAATGCACTATTCTGGTGAGGGATATTCATAATTGGGAAGGCTATGCATGTGTTGGGGCAGAGGGCATACGGAAAATCTCTGTGCCTGCTGTTCAATTTTACTGTGGACCTAAAACTGCTCTAAAAACTAAAGTCTATAAAAGCAACCCAATCAGGAGTTTCACTTTTGGCCACTATGGAGTTGGCATGTACTACCTATCTCTCCCATTGATTATAACTAAAGATTCTAGACCAAATTAAAAACAACAACAACAACAACAAAACAAAAACCAAAAAGAAAAACCACTTACCTGAGGAATCTGAAAAGTAAGCAGAAGCAGATGCCTTACACCAGAGAATGAACCCATGGAAAAGTGACTGGTACAGGTTGAATTACAAGTTTTCTTTCACTCTTTTCTCTTTCGGCTTTGATCTGGGAACAAGTCTCTTCGTGGATCTGTGCAGAGCAGTGGCACAGGCGGTTGACAGAGGAAGAGAAAACTTGGCCCTGCTTTACGGATGGTTCTGCATGATATGCAGGAACCACCTGAAAGTGAAGAGCTGCAGAATTATCGTCCCTTTCTGACACATCTTTGAAGGGCAATGGTGAAGGGAAATCTTCCCAGTGGGCAGAACTTCAAGCGGTGCACCTGGTTGCTTATTTTGCTTGGAAAGAGAAATAGCTGGACATGTGACTATGTACCAGTTGATGGGCTGTGGACAATGGTTTAACTGAGTGGTCAGGCACTTGGAAAAAATATGATTGGAAAATTGGTGACAAGGAAGTATGGGGAAGAGGTATGTGGATAGACCTCTCTGAATAGGTGAAAAAATGTGGAAATATTTGCGTCTCATGTGAATGCTCACCAAAGGGTGACCTCAGTAAATGAGGATTTTAATAATCAAGGGGATAAGATTACCTGTTCTACGGACACCACTCAGCCTCTTTCCACAGCCACCCGTGTCATTGCTCAATGCGCCCATGAATAAAGTGCCCATGGTTGCAGGGATGAAGGTTATGCATGAGCTCAGCAACATGGACTTCCACTCACCAAGACCAACCTGGCTACAGCCACTGCTGAGTGCCCAACCTACCAGCAGCAGAAACCAACATTCAGTCCAAGATATAGTACCACTCTCTAGGGTGATCATCCAGCTACCTGGTAGCAGGTTGATTAGATTTGACTGCTTCCATCATGGAAAGGATAGTGTTTTGTTCTTATTGTATTAGACACTCTGAACAAGGATTTACTTTCCCTGCATATAATGCTCTGTCAAAACTACCATCTATGGATTTACAGAATGCCTTATCCACCATCATGCTATTCCATATGACATTGCTTCTGATCAAGGAACTCACTTTACAGCAGTGGTAAAGGGCCCATGCTCTTAAAATTCATTGGTCTTACCATGTTCCTGACCATCCTGAAGTAGCTGGCTTGATAAGACTGTGGGATGCCCTTTTAAAGACTCAGTTACAGTGCCAGCTAGGTGGCAATACTTGCAAGGCTGTGGCAAGGTTCTTCACAAGTCTGTATATGCTCTGAATCAGTGTCCAGCATATGGTGTTGTTTCTCCCATAGCCAGGATTCATAGGTCCGGGAATCAAGGGATGGAAATGAGAGTGACACTACTCACTATTACTCCTAGTGATCCACCAGCAAACTTTTTGTTTCTTGTGTCTATGTCTTTATGCTATGCTGGCTTAGAGGTCTTAGTTCCAAAGGGAGGAATGTTTCTACCAGGAAACACCACAATGATTCCACTGAACTGGAAGTTAAAACTGCCACCCAGACATTTTGGTTTCCTCATGTCTCTGAATCGATAAGCAAATAAGGGAGTTTCTGTGCTGGCCAAGGTGATTGATCCTGACTACCAAGGGTGAAACTGGACTGCTCCTCCACAATGGAGGTAAGGAACAGTATGTCTGGAAAATAGGAGATTTCTTAGGGTGTCTCTTAATATTACCATGCCTTGTGATTAAGATCAACAAGACACGACAACAACCCAATGCAGGCAGGAATACTAATGGCCCGGAGAATCTAGGAATGAAGGTTTGGGTCACCCCACCAGGTAAGAAATACAATTAGCTGAAGTGCTTGCAGAGGGCAAAAGGACTAAGGAATGGATAGTGGAAGAAGGTAGTTATAAATACCAAGTATGATCATGTGACCAGTTACACAAACAAGGACTATAATTGTCTGAGTATTACTTCTTTATTTTGTTATGAAACATATGTGTGTATATGCATAGGGATGGAGGTTGTGCATATATACATATGCTAACCAAATAGCTTTTCTTCTTATCCCCTTATATGAGATTTATTGACTTTACATTGTAGTATTTAAGTTACAGGATATCATGGAGAAGAGTCAACATCACCCAAGTGCATCCTTATCTGGGGAAAGGGTTAGTGCGTTTTTGGTTTTACATAGGATACTTGTATCTTGTTAGGTGGAAGCACAGCCTCATTATTAAATTTACTTGGAGATTAGGAATGGTTTAAAGATATGTATTTGGGTGCCAAGGTGACAAAAGGTGGACTTGTAATGCTTAATTTTACGTGTCAAGTTGGCTAGACCATGGTATCTAGATATTTGATCAAACACCAATCTAGGTGTTGCTGTGACACTAATTTTTTTAGATCAGGTTAATGTTTAAATCAGTAGATATTGAGAAAAGCATACTATTCTCCATAATGCAGGCCTCATCCAATCAATTGAAGACCTTAGGAGTATATAGGCTGCAGGACCCTGAGGAAGAGAGAATTTTGCCCCCAGACTGTCTTCAAGCTTGATCTGCAATATAAACTCTTCCCTGAGTCTCCAAACTACTAACCTATCCCGCAGATTTTGGATCCCACAGATTTTGGACTTGGTAGCCTCTACAATCATGTGAGCCAATTCCTTAAAAATAAAGTCTTCCTTTGTCTTTTATCTCTTTCTGTGTGTTTGTGTGTGTGTGTGTGTGTCTGTGTGTGTGTATAGATAGTGTGTATATATATACATATATGAGTGTGTGTGTGTGTATGTGTGTATATATATATATGCACATTTGTTCTGTTTCTCTGGGGAACCCTAATATTTTAAGACATCGAGCCATACTTCTTCTAAAACTTAGATATAAATGCAAAGAACCTAGAGTAGCAAACTCAGTCTTAAAGAATAAGGTTGTATTGTTTGTCAATGTTTACTCCCCCAAAAACCTGCTTTGATTTTAATCAGTTCCAAGCTGGTTGTATCTTTAAATATACATGCACCTATATGTATTGGGAATATTGCCAGAGTCATAAGAAAACTATTATATTTCTCTGAAAACATACCACATTTCACATAATGAAATTAGACCATGATCTTTCAAATGTATAAAACATGCAATTTTTTACACTGTCCTCTTGAATTGTGGTATAAACAATACAAGATTACTTTAACTCTCATACTCGGATGAAATCAGAGGAAGGATCCAGTCCATGTTAATGTGTATGTCCTCAAGTCTTTATGTGTGAAAACATATGGAATTTTGCTCTATTGCACCACTGAAGATTGCATAACAAAGCAGATTGCCCCAGAGCCAAACTTATTTTCCCATCAGCAGAATATTATGACCTGTGGTGGGATAAGTCTCAGAGGGCTCTACAGGAAGGAAATTAGCACAATCAATTTCACATTATGAAAAGAAAAAGCATATATACAATTGGTCACACAATTGGCAGAAGTAAAAACAACATAATAATGTTCTCGGCGCCCGCCCCGATAGCAAGCATGAGAGTGCTGGGGCACCTGAGAGGGAAGAATGTATTGTGGAACACCTACATCCATGGCAGCTGCACAACACGCATATGCTCACACTGTGGGCAGGATACTGCTTCCCACTGCTATCACAAAGGAGGAGTTGGACCATCCAATGGCTACTTCACATGCTGTCCTGATTATGGTATAAAGAGTAATGCAAATGTTTTAGAAGGTCCCTTTCCTACATCCCTATTCTAATCTGCAAGCATTTCCCCTTGACAAACTACCGTCCAAGTAATATTAAATAAAAATACACAGGTATTGGCGTTGACAATTGAGACAACACATTGGAAATTTCTTCAGGGAGGTGTTTAACAATTATAAAGGAACATAAAAATATTTTCCTGGCCGAGGGTGCAGTGGCTTATGCCTGTAATTCCAGCACTTTGGAATGGCGGATCATCTGAGCTCACGAGTTCAAGACCAGCCTGGACAACATGGTGAAACCCCGTCTCTACTAAAAATGCAAAAATTAGGCGGGCATGGTGGCGGGCGCCTGTAAACCCAGCTACTCCGGAGGCTAAGGCCGGACAATCACTTGAACTCGGGAAGCACAGGTTAGAGTGAGCCGAGATCGTGCCACTGCACTACAGCCTGGGCAACAAGAGTGAAACTCCATCTCAAAAAAATTTTTTTTTCCTATACATGCCTCATGAAAAGTAGTTTATCCAAACAATTCAATGTGAAGCCCACAAAGTATATTCACACATCCTTTTGTCCACACATTCTTTTGATTCAAAACTTTAAAAGTGGATCTCATCTTTTTATTAACCTCAGAATTCCAAAACACACAGAAATTTCATCAGACATTGTGTTTTTGTTTTTGTTTTTGTTTTCCTTTTGGTCAATCCATGAGACTGAACAAAAGCACTTCAAAACCAGCAAGACATTTACACTACACATATCCTTTATACCTTAGTGGAAACAGGATGGGGAAAAAGAGATCCAAGGAGAAGACAGACAGGTTGTATCATAAACACTAAATAATAAGTTAAGAACCATTGTTTATGAGAACACTTGGACACAGGGCGGGGAACATCACACACTGGGGCTTGACGGGGGGTGGGGTCTGGGGGAGGGATAGTATTAGGAGAAATACCTAATGTAAATGACGAATTGATGGGTGCAGCAAACCAACATGGCACATGCATACCCATGTAACAAACCTGCAAGTTGTGCACATGTACCCTAGAACTTCAAGTATAGTAATAATAATAATAAAAAGAACCATTGTTTACCCATGTTCCTTGCCGCAGAGTAGATCATCCCAGTATTCCCCAGATTGACCCTAAAATTACTGGGAAAATGATTGTTGCTTTCCCAGAACTAGATCAAATCTCATACTGATACAATTTTTTTTGTCAAAATACTGGCTCTTGCTGCTTCTAATGACCATTCCTAATTGTATAGTTCCCAAAAAGTTCCACCCAAGCAACTGGCTAAAATCAATATTCACACATCTGAATCAATTCTGATCTAATCACTAGGATTAGAGTCTTAGATTTATTTCGACTGTAATTTTAGAAGCCTAGGAACTCTTTTGCCTTTCTTCTGGCTCTCATGATGGCTCTTCTCTCTTTACTTCTCTTGAGCAGCTCTTTTGATAGATAGCAGGTCTGTATGGTACCAGAGCTGAGGGTCAAGTGGTTAAGGTCCTCACTAGCGTTTTCCAAGAGGATGGATTCTGCCCACTAGGGCTCCTAGAATTATCCTCCCTATAGATCTGGCAGTAATGATATTTGCATTTATTTTTATCTTTATCATATGAGGAAGAGATTTTTACTTTCCCTTCAGCCCAGTAAGGTGCAATGGGATTGAGCGTTTTCTGTCTTAAGTTCTCCATGAATATCTTTTTCTTCTCAGGGAATGCTGACCTTTCCCATTGCCTCTTTATTGGGTCATCTCATCTTTGTACTGCAGTTGGAGCAGCCCCTCTGGCTGAGGGTTGAGGTCGTTGCTACAAGGATCATGGTTGAAGTTAATTTGGCCCAGGTTTTGCATTTCAGGGAAGGATATTTGGGAGGTTGATGTAATTTTCTGGGACATTTCTTTGGTTGGAATCAGAGATGAATCAGAATTCAAAGTTGGAGTAACTCTCTGTGGTGGATCCATGAAGTTACAGTCCCAGCTTGAAGCTCATTGGATCTTCAGGGCTGGACAGGAAATTGAAGCTTGACATTCTCAAATTACTTGAAATTAGTGAGGAAAAGACTGCAGCCAAAAGTTGTCAAACTGCCAAAAATGTGGTAGAGGTAAAAGAAAGAACAGGGAGAGTCACAAAAACAGTTTCTATTCTTTTATGATAAAAACATCTTCTACCCCAAATAGAAATTATACCAACAACAGTGAAGCATGTTAATAATTGAACATACAGTGAAAGTCATATTAAAGTGGCTTCCTTTGTCCAGGCTTGCTCCTCTCCTGAAAGCATGGAAGCCAAAGGTCTACTAGTTTTCTAATTATTATGCTGTATCTTGAGAATTTTATATCATTGGCTGCAACGAGCACACCTGATAGCCAGGTCTTGGTTTCTTTATACCATTATCTAATAAAAGGAACCAGGGCTTCTGGGATAAATGGCTGATTCTAGAAGACTGAGGAGACATGACATCTAAATATAATGTGGCATGCTGGAAAGACTGAGGAATTGTTACAGACTGGTGCCTACACAAATAACCCTTCAGTACTCATCCAAGACTTAAGGGAATGTTTTTCCAATCAGGGTCATTAAAAAAGATTAATTAACCCAATATATATTCAGTGAGGCCTACTATATTTCAGGCAGTACCATGAAACAGCATCCTACATGCTATGTTCCAGCCAATCTGAACAACTTTCTGTTCATCGGATGGCCCATTTTCTCTCTGATTTTCATAACTTCACCCATATTGTTTCCTCTGTGTAGGATGCTTTCCGTCTCCATCTGGCTAATTGCTACTTATCTCCATCTTTCAAGTTACACTTCTATTTCTCTAGGAGGCTTTGTCTGCCCTCTTGAAATTAGGTTGTTTCCTGTTACGTGCAGACAAAGTCCATGCAATTGCCTTCTCCTTAATACAAACCACTTATCACAGTTTCTTGTCAGTGCTTATTTTATGGAATCTTTCCTAACAGAGTTCCTTGAGGACAGGGGTCATATGTGTCTTTTCCTCCCCTGAATCCCAGGATCTAACATAATTTAGGATACTATTTGATATATCTAGAGTGATAGTTAAATATCAGACATTAGTACGGCGTAATAATCAAGTATGAAACCATACATCAAAAATTCCTACTCATCCAACAAAGGTTAAATCTGGATGGAAGAGCATAGCTAATAAACTTTATACTTTTACTGGGTGGAACATGGCCATTCATAATACATTCCACAAATAGATCAATATTTTATTCAGGTTCAGAATGAGGTGACTGAAAGTGCAATCTAATTTCTGGCATTTCAAGAGGTTTCCTTGCTCATAATAGAATCCACATAGCAAGTGTGAGGCCCTTGTTTTCCATTGAATGTCATTGTGTCTGAATATGGCGCCTGGAATTGTAGCCACAATTTTGGTAACACAAGGAGATCCTGGCTGAGAAGAAGCCTATCCAGTAAGGACAGAAGCCCAAAAATACAGAGTTTGTTACTTTACAGTGTCATAGAACTATGAAATTAATCATGCCTGAAACCACCATACCCATGGACTTTTTGTTATATGAAATAATTTTTCGTCATAGATGAAAACTATTTAGTCATGTTTTCTGCTATATAAAAAATGTATCTTAACTAAGCTACCCTAGCTCTGTCAAGGGGTTCATTTCTGGTCCTTTCTCGTCACCAGGGAAATATGGATCAGTTGTCTGCTGACCCTGGGGACCATAATGGAAAATTTGACAAGCCTCATCCATCCCCTTTGGCTCCTCGATAGATTCGTTAAACCCACTCAGGGTTGTGCCTGTTCCTACAATGTTCATTGAAAAGCTGGGACTCCACTGTTGGTACAGATGACTATAAAATAAGCTATGAGAATTAGCTCCATAACTTTGCAGCATATTATTTTACCTCTTCTTAGTACAACTTACCTAAGGATAAAGTGAAGCACGTACATTGAGATTATAAACATAAAGAAAAGTACTGGTGAGGTAATGGGGTGTGGAAGGATGACACTGATGTGTAGCATTTGCTAGCTAATGTCTGTGGTGTAAATACTTCCATCATCGCAGATTTCAAGTTGTTGACAATTTCACAAATGGTTTGAAAAATTCCTAGGTATTTAGAGATCAGCTTTTGTGACTTAATATGATCTGGGTCCAGAACATCACTGAGTGCTGCTAAGCTAAACGACATTTTCAGCTGTCCTGGCACCCTTCATCTCCTCACTGATGTGTGACTTACGCAGGTCCGTGGTTAATGGTACCTCCTAGCCTGTAACTAGGCTGTCTGTATCCTTGCATTTCCCATACTGAAGACAGCAGGGGCAGTAAGGATGGGTCTTGTGGTCTCATCTTCACAGAATGGAGAAAATCTTAGGAGCCGTGTTCAAGTCTCTGACCAGGGCTCAAAACTTGTCTATGTCTCTCACTCCTCTTAGCCCTCTTGCCTCAGTACAGCAAAACTGAGGCACCCAGAGGTACAGTAACTTGCTTAAAGTCAAACAGTTAGTAAGTGGTGGAGCTGGAAATTCTACTTCAGAGCTTCCTATCCCCAAAGCCAGAACTCTTCATATCTGTGCCATGAGGCCTTTCTTAGCGAACGGGTACAAAAAATCAGAACATTTTACTGGTTTGTTCTGGAGGACCAGGACAAAGGCATGTTTGATTTAGTGATATATCATGATATAAAGACTGAAGAGAAAGAAAGCTTCAGCTACAGTTCTTTTATTTAACAAGAGAAAATTATTATCCAGAGCAAGATTGTCATATAAAGGTTGAGACTTGCTTTACTTCCCTTTTAATCCTATCCCTGGAGAAGATAATAAAACTAATTAAGTAAGCAAATAACCAAATAATGTTGGAGAGGATAAGGGATATCAGTTACCTTCATACACTTCTGGCGAGATTGGAATCCAGGCTAAAAATATGCATTGCATCACAATTTCAGTGTAAAATCTATAGGATCCAGACATATTACTTACAAAAAAAATTCATGAAATGATTGGACAGATAAACAAACAATTCTAAACAAAGATATTTACCCTGCCTATATTTAAAAATGTGGAAAAGTGGAAACAAATATACACCTGTTAGGGTTTAACTGCAATAAATAGGCTACTTCTATGCATGGAGTTATATACATTTTACATTCTAAGTATGTCTTGAAATATTCAGGCTACATCCAGTAAATAAAACTTGGCCTCTGTTAAAGTAGGTGTTAAGATCACAAAGAACATAAGACTCCAATGTGTTGTTTTGGAGTCAAAGTACCTCACACATGCTTTTTGTGTTAGTCCAAGCCTTCAAGAAGCTGATACTGAAGTAGGATTCAACCTGCACAAAATTTATGAGGGGAAACAAGTAATACATTTATTGGGTGAGAGTGAATGGCAGACTAGGGGGAGCTGGGTCTGAACTTGGGTCACTCAGGCCTGAACTCGAGTGAGGAAGAGAGAGAAATAAGGAATCAGGTGGGATGAAAGGATGTTAGATTGCACACGAGTTCTAAGTAGAGTTTGGCAAGGTCGTTGGGGAATCCTTGAGCCAAAGTTGGTCATCAACTTGTTTCTAGACAAAATGGAGTAACAGTAACCAGAAGAAACCTCCCACCTGAAACAACCCTCCTCCCCGCCTACCCCCCCCAAAAAAAACCAGACAAAATAGATAAAACAATGATTGGAAAGTCATTGTACATCAGACAGCAAAGGACAGTGATCCTGGAGAGAAAGGAAACAAAAAAGGTGGGACCAAAGATTGCCTCAACTTATTGCCTTGAGAGGGCTTTCAGGCTTCTGCACATGTAGAGGGAACCCAGGTGGAGCCCAGTCGACTCCCTGAGCTGAGTGTCTGAGGAGATCAAGACAATTAGAGTTCAGAGAGTACCAGAGAGGAGAAAGTTGCAAAGGGAGAGAACCCCAGGGATCTTAAAAGAGTCTCTCTTGGGTATTCAGCAGATTACTGTTCTGCACATGCATGTTAGGTAACTTCCTGAGGCCAGGGAAAGAACCATCTCATAGAATTAGAGGGAAGAGTAGCTAGCACATGTACAGGACTGGGAATAGTGCCTGTTCTCACCAGTCACACTAGAAAACCTCAAGATTCATAAGACATTCGGTAGAGTAGTCAAAAGGGTCTTTTTTCTCAGTAGTGTGGAGTAACTTAGCCCTAGACTGAGCACTATTTCAGTCCTGCGTAACAATTCATATGAAATATAAGTAAGTAAATGAATGAACAAAAGAACAAACACATAAATAATATTGGAGAAGATGAAGGATAATGGTTACTTCTATACACTCCTGGTGACACTGGAAGGCAAGCTAGGAATATGCATCAAGATTTAAATGTAAAATCTGTAAGGTCTTAATAGGGTCTCCCTAAGCACCTCACTGTGAGGTAACTTCCTGAGGCCTAGAAAAGAACCATCTCACAGGATTAGAGGGGATAATACCCAGTGCTCTTGCAGAAATTGGAATAGCATCTGTTCCCACCAGTCAGGCTATAAAACCTAGCAGGCATGAAAATAAACACTAAAATTCAATCCGTAATGAGAAGAGAAGTCAATCAATTGAAACTGACACAAACATTAGAAATAGCATACTAGGATATTAAAACAGTTACTATACCTATATTCCATATGTTCAAAACATTAAGTTGAGTCTTGAAAAATATCAAAAAGATACAAATGACCTATAGATAAAAATGTGAAAGCTTAAAAACACACTGGATGAGATTAATGGTATATTAGATATTGCAGACAAAAAATACCAAACTTGATGACAGCAATACAAATTATCCAAAATGAAACACACCAAGAAAGGACAATAATTTTAAAAAACTAACAGTATCAGTGAGCCAGGGGACAACTTCAAATGGTCTCATACATTTGCAACTGTAGTTGCTGAAGTAGTAGAGCAAGGGGTGAGGACAGAGAAAATATTTGAAGAAATAATGGCCAAATTTTTTCCCACGTTTTATGAGAACTATAAATGCACAGGTACAAGAAGCTCAACAAGCCTGAGCACAAGTAACATGAAGAAAATTTCTTTCCCTATTTTTTTTTTTTTTTTGAGACAGAGATTCGCTCTTGTTGCCCAGGCTGGAGTGCAATGGTGCCATCTCGGCTCACCGCAAGCTCCACCTCCCGGATTCAAGCAATTCTCCTGCCTCAACCTCCTGAGTAGCTGGGATTACAAGCATGTGCCACCACACATGGCTAATTTTGTATTTTTTAGTGGAGACGGGGTTTCTCCATGTTGGTCAGACTGGTCTCGAACTCCTGACCTCAGGGGATCCACCCACCTTGGCCTCCCAAAGTGCTGGGATTACAGGCCTGAGCCACCGCACCCGGAGAAGAAAATTATACCAAAGCACGTGATAATCAAATAGTTCAAAACCAGTGATACAGAGAAAAGTCCTAAAACCAGCCAGATAAACAAGACACGTTAATTACAAAGAGGAAATTTCTTTTCTGAACAACGCAAGTGAAGACATATAGGGATATCTTTAAAGTACCGAGTGAAAAAAAAATCCTTGTCAGCCTAGAATTCTATACACAGTACAAATAACTTTCAAGAACAGTGGCAAAATAAAGTCTTTTTCAGACATACAAAATCAGAGAATTCATCACCAGCAGAACTGCACTACAAGTAATATTAAAGGAAGTCCTTCAAACAGGGGGAAAATGACACCAGATGAAAATATGGATCTATGGATCTATAGATCTACACAAAAGAATGAAGAGCACTGGAAATATTAACTGTATGGGTTAAGGTATACAATTTCATTACTATTTAAACTCTTTGAAAGATATTTGTTCATGAAAAACCAATGTAGTGTAGGGATGTTCACATATGTAAAAGTAAAATGTATGAAAAGTAACACAAAGATTGGGAGGAAAGAGATGGAGTATACTGTAACATTCTAATAGTATAAATTAAGTTATATAATATTACTTAAATATATATAATGATAGGTTAAAAGTATATTTTAAACCCAAGAGCAAACACTGAAATAACAAAGTTATTGGCAATAAGCCTACAAAGGAAATAAAATGAATCCACAAAAATAAACCAAAAAAAAAAAAAAAAAAACAGAATAAGGCAAAAGGGAACAAAGGGCAGATGGAATGAATAGGCAATAAAGTCAGCCATCACAAGAGTCCCTTGCCCCTTGGGAACAGTCCTACCTTAGTGTCTCTGCTACACTCAGTCACAGGCAAAGAGCAGCCTGCAAGATTTGTGGTCTAGTAAAAACATGGAGATGCATTTCAGAATGTAGCAGCTGGTGCCCTCTGAAAATTATATTCCCTGTACGCAGAATTCTAAGCTACACTTCCTAATGGTGGTCATACCTTTGCATCTGTTTAGAAAACTCTTCTCCACATCCTGGCTAACTCCTCCTATCCTTTCAGTTCTGAGATTAGTGGCACTTCCTCAGAGGAGCTCATCTGACTTGCCCAAAAGCCAAATGCTGACAAAGTACTCTTCATTCTGACATAGGTAGTGCTTACAAGTTTCTTGTAATTGCTTGTACGATTCTCTGTCTTTCCCATGTCCCCTAGACTGTGATTTTAAAATTATGACACAAGTGCCCAGCTCAGTGTGATTGAAACTCAGAGCAAACAAATTCCTCTTTGTGTGCATGAGCTGTACTCAGTGCCTACAGCATTGCTCCTCTAGATGCTACTGTTCACTTATTCCTCACAGTCTTCAAATATCTGCTCACATGTCACCTTCTCAATGAGGTGGACCATGAACATCCCATTTAAAACGGCATACCCACCAACCAGCACTCCCAATCCCCCTTTCCTGCTCTACTTTTCCTGTACCATGAATTGCCAACTACTGCTCTGCATTATTTGTTGACTTATTTAAATGTATTATTTACGGCTGTCTCCCCCACAAAAATATAAACTGAACAAAGGCAGGCATTTAAGACTGCTTAGTGCACTGGAGAATCCCCAGCTCCTAGGACACTGTCTGGCACACAGATGGTCCTCAATTAATGTTTATATCTGGAATGAATGAAGTGCCTGGCACAGAGTGGGTGCTGAGGTAATTATAGCCTTCATTATTGCTGATTTCCTGGCTGAATGAAGCTGGAGAGGAGAGGAGATAGTCAATCACAGAACAGTGCAAGTTCCTGAATCACTGAGGAAGGAATTGCTTGGATGTGGTCACCACCATCCACCTAGTTGCCTAGACTAGAACTCTAGCAGTCATTCTTGATTGAGCTGGTGCCACCTGGTCCACACCCAGCATGGAGATGAAGCAGGAAGTTCGAGCTGGAGTCCTTTGTAGCTTACTCCATGCCACCTCCTCAAGCCTCAAGATTACTTTTTAAGTGCTTCAAATTCCCAGTCATCCTGTGTTCAGTTGTCTGTTAATAATAACCGATATATTACCCCACTAAATATGAATGCAATTCCACTGCAATCTGATCATTCCATTCTATTAAATGACTATCAAGAGTAATGACAATGATTATTATTTCTATTTGCCATGTGTTGATCACAAGAAACTCGAATAAGAATTATTAGGTCCCTTTATCAGAGGAAACTGAGGATCAGCAAAGGAGAGTAACTGGACCAAAGATAATGTAGCCGATAAATGACATAGCACTGATTTAGCACTTCAGCCTGTGAACTTTCTTTCACACAATTACAGGAAAATATTGACAATTGTGAGAAAAGCAGTATTGCACCTGAAACTCAAATATTAGGATGGGACTCACAGGTAGATATGAATTAGTGACCAGGTTCCCGGTTCATCAAAGGGAGGCTAAAGCTGCTTAAGAATTCACAAGTGAAACGACAAAGTTTTGCTCAATAGAATATCATGGAGTTTCATTATAAATTCTCTGAATGCAGCAAGATCTAATTTTGACTTATTTAAAAATAATTAGAAATATATTTCTACATTATTGTATATGCATTATGCAGTCTAAGAGATAATACATGAATATTTAATTTTCTGCCAAATGGTGTTTATTGTATCATATAAAATTTTGCTTAGATAATCTTAAATGTCATTTTATGGCCTTTTTTTTCTTTTTTTTTTGAGACAGAGTCTGGCTCTGCCGCCCAGGCTGGAGTGCAGTGGCCGGATCTCAGCTCACTGCAAGCTCCGCCTCCCGGGTTCACGCCATTCTCCTGCCTCAGCCTCCCGAGTAGTTGGGACTACAGGCGCCCGCCACCGCGCCCGGCTAGTTTTTTGTATTTTTTAGCAGAGACGGGGTTTCACCGTGTTAGCCAGGATGGTCTCGATCTCCTGACCTCGTGATCCGCCCGTCTCGGCCTCCCAAAGTATGGCCATTTTTTTAACAAAAAAAAACGTAGAATATTTAGGGTGACATACAATTCCCAAGGCACACAAAAGGAAATAACCTAGAGACAAACACTATTAACATTTTGGCATATCTCTGTCCAGTCATTTTTCTGTATGTGTGGAAGCAGACATATATATGCATAGTTTACAACATTAAAATTATACTTTATATACAATTTTTGCCCAGCATGTTTTGTTAAATTGCTTTTCTCTTAAAATGAAACAACGTTAAAAGCAAATATTGAGCAGAAGACATCTAGAAAACAGTAAGTAAAAAATCTGGCAATATAAATCTCACGTTAAAATCTATGTGAAGTAAACAGAGGTGCTTGCTGTTTGAAAAGATATTATTTTTGTGTATCAGTGTGATTATTTACCCAGAAAATCAAGAGAATTAGTGGGAAAATATCTTAGAATAAAATATCTTAGAATAAAATACTGTGAAACTCTAAAGTGAAATATGTAGTGCTTATTTCACATATGTAATTTCTGCTTATTTCACATATGTAATAAGCAGAGCATGATAAAACTTTACTTACCACTCTGAAAAACAATTTAAATGAATCAAGAGACTTTCAGGATAGCTTGTGGTGAGGCTGGTGGTTGGCTGGGATGAGGATAAGAGATCACAGTCACCATGGCCTTCCACAGTTATAAATCCCCCAGTACCCACTGACATCGTGGATCTATCTCTCACAATTACAAGGCTGTGCTGCCATGCCACATCATGGGTGCCATTTGATGCTGCATCAGGACCACATCAGATCATGCCTCTTCAATCCTAATGCTTCTGCTTGGCATCCACAGGGTGGAGAATTAAATTATAGTACACAAGAGGGAGTTAAGAGGGTATCCTTATTCCCAAATACTATTGGCAGAGACCAGGCACAGGATTGTATCAAATGAATCATAAATTATATTTCAACCATCACCACCCCTGAGGTAATATAAGCTTTTGTAGGACAGGAATCTTTGTCTGTTTTGTGAACTGCTGTATCTTAAATATTCAGAACATTGTCTGGCATGCCATAGGTACTTAATAAATTCATGTAGATTAGATAAATGGGTCTGTCTCTGCCACTGCCACAGAGCTGTGAGCCCCTCTAGGACAAAGACCCTGGTCTTTGGAAGCTGATCATTCAGGACACTTCCCAAATCTTGCTACACACCACTGAATGTTGAAATAATCATTTAGTTAATTCCCAACTTCAGTCATTAAGTACTGCCTTCAGAGTTATTACTTTCTCTGCTTTCGACCTGTGACTTGACAACTTTACTTAAATAAAAATGTCACTTGGCAAAAAGAAACAATAAAAACGACAAACTCCTAAACAAAGAACAACAAAAATATAATTAAAATTAAGTATAGCAAAATCAAAATTATATAATAACATTTAACCAAAAAAAGGCTCAGATTCGATATAAGTGCTATGGTCTGAATGTTTCTGTCTCTCTCTCCAAATTTATATGATGAAATCCTAATCCCCACGGTGATAGCGTTAGCAGATGGGGACTTTTGGGAGGTGATTAGATTATGAAATCTCATGCATGAGGGCTTTGCCCTTGTGACCTAATCACCTCCCCAAAAAAGTGTGCCTTCATAAAGTAAGACTCAGGGAGTACATTTTCCCTTTTCACCATGTGAGGACACAGTGAGGTGTCATCTGTGAACCAGTGAGCCCTCATCAAACACCAAATCTGCCAGCACCTTGATATTCAACTTTCTAGCATCCAGAACTGTGAGAAATATATTTCTGCTGTTTATAAACCACCCAGTTTATGGTATTTTGTTATAGCATCCCAAATAGAATAAAACAGTAAGTAATAGTAGAAATTTATAATTTTTACAAATTCATAGCAACAGAAGGTAGAGTGGTGGCTCTCAGAGCCTGGGAGGAGGAAGCAATGGGGAAATTGTTTTTTAATGAGTATAGGTTTAATGGGTTTGTTAGGCAGGATAAAAAGAGTTCTGGAAATTGGCTGTACAACAATGTAAATGTACGTAACACTACTGAACTGTACACTTTAAAATGGTTAAGATGGTAAACTATGTTATGTGTATTTTGCCAGAATTAAAAACGAAAATAATAAAAATTTAAAAATTTCTGAAGAAAAAAGTTGCATAATTTTATGCACTTTATGTTCTATCATCACAGACGAGAATACAGAGACCCAGAGAAGTTAGTTAACTTTCTCAGGGTCACATAGCTAGTATGGGAGGACCAGGACTCTAACCCAAGTCTATTTGATACTAAAGCCCACATAGAGTGCACTACAGGCAGTCCCCAACTTTATTATTCCCAGTTGATTCCCTTGGTTCCTTCCTCCTTTTCTCACTGATCTAGCTCTCCTTGGTTCTCAGACCATCTGCTCTTAACACTTTCAGCGACTTCTCATCCTAGAGAACATTCTGCAGATCCTCTGGCCCGTTGCCTACAGATTTGATGCTAGGCCTACTAGAATGGAGGGAAGATCATTTTTAAATATTTTGAGAGCATAAAACAATTGTGTACACTTTCCTAAGGACTATGAAGGAGTGAGCATCCTGAAGAGGGCTCTTAGTTACAGAGCTCTTTTTTGGAAGTGAGAATTCAGACAGGAACCTTAGGAAGAGATGGAAATTGTCCTCCTCGTGGAAAGGGCAGAGGAGGGACTGGAGCATGGAGGATCTAGAGGTTGCTGTGGAGGGAAGGAGCTGAGACTGACCTGTTGATCAGCGGGAGGCATAGGAAATAAAGGAGAGGGTACAGGGCCAGGCCCATGGTGGGCAACCATGGAATGTTCTTAGGATCTAACCAAAAGGAGATGTGGTAAATTGTGAGAATCCATATAATAAGGAAATGTCCTTCCTAACTGAAACTGTGACCAAGAAATTTCCCTCTGGGTTCACAAAATTCTTTCCCCTGTTTTCAGAACTGAGTAGCTAGATGAAGGAAACTTGAGGCAGGGGTGATTTAAGCAGGGATTTGGTCCAAAGTATAATGTGCTGGTAACTGAAGCCAAGAAATAGAATGGGCAGTAAGAGGATGAAGTAAGAAACTAGTGTTCTCTGGCACTGTCACTCTGCTGTGTCAGATAATTTACATGTGCTATTCCATGAAATCTTCAGAGCCAATCTGCAAGGCAGTTACCTCACATGACAGATAAGAAAATTGTTTCAGAGTGAGTAAATGTCTTGCCACAGGTCACACACATTGAAAATGGCAGAGATTAGGATGTTACCTCTGATTGTTTGTGCCCCAAAGAAAGTTTTGAGGAATTCCTGGATTCCAGAGTAGAAATTTTACAATGGCAGAGTGGTGTGGTTCCCTAGAATAAGACCCTAGAGCAACCATAGGACGGACCCAGTACATATACAGAGTTCTTAAACCTCACATAATCATTTTCCAGGCCATAGCTCCTCAAATCGTTGAATCTGAAGCAAACTATGTAAATGAGTGGCCCACAGGATGAAGCTGTGTCCCTACAAAGAGTGAGATGGCAGCTAAGATCAGTATATGGTCACTTTATAGAATTATCTTCTGTCCTAAAATCTTCTGATAAGCTGCAGATACTGAGAAAAGGCTGACTTGGGTCATGACCATGTATCAGAGCAGCCAGGGATGCTTTTGGATTCAGGGAGACCACACAGTGATTGAGGACAAGTCACTTAACATCCCTGAGACTCAGTTCTATAAAACATGGATACTTTTATCTACTGCCAGGGGTATTGTGGGGGAATGGAGATAACAGTAAACCAAGTGTTTTCAACTTCAGGAACTTTACTTTCTTTATTCCAGTGTTATCTTGTAAATAACTGCATGTATCTGCATTCAAAAAAACTTACACGACACCAAAAAACAAGTAATGCTCATCTTGGGCAACAAACATCTCAGTGTCTTGAAAAATATGTATAATATGAAATTTAAAGATCTTGTCCAGAGAACATGATTTTTGGCAGCAGCTATGGGAAATAAGGGATAAGACAAGAAGCCATTATTGCCTAGCATCTTCACCACTTCTGTAAGAAGGCCTTCAGCCTACTTTAAACTTGCAATATTTTTATTATCTTATGTAGCTTTTAATGACATACTCCAAGAAAAAAAGGATTGATTACTGCTATACTTTCAAGATCCTTCTTAAAGAAAATCGTTGTGACGAGAGTTGGCAAATTAGTCCTTCTAAACATCTTCCACAGATTGCACTACGTCTTTCTCCAGTGATAGACCACAGTCTGGAATTCTCTATAGTAGTAATAGTATTGACCAACATTATTATGATGTGTTGAGCATTTGCTCTTTGCAAACAACTGGGCTAAGTACCTCATATGTGATTTCATCTACTCCATACAGACACTGAGGCAGTGTATTCTATTGAACCCACCAAAAACAGAGGTAGTGCATATTGTAACTAATCCCAATTTATAGATGAGGAAACTGAAGTTCATAAAAGGGTAAGTCACCAACAAAACGTCACCAACAAAACATCATATAGACAGAACCTGGAAAACCTAGAATTGGCATTCAATTTGTGGCAAGTCAACATCTTATCTCCTCAGCTTCTTCTCTGTAAAGTGAGAAAAGCATTATCTATGTGCCTGAAATGGTCTGGACTTTCACTGGGGTAGCACATAACCCAGTGCCTGGAACACATGTGTTCAATTAAGGTTTAGATTAACAACAATAATGAGGATTAAGGTTTCTGCGTACCCAGCATCTAGTATGAAACATAAGAAAAAAGGGATTGATTAGTGGTATACTTTCAAGATCCTTCTTGAAAGGTGGTATACTTTCTAGTGGTATACTTTCAAGATGATGGCTGATTCCATCAATGAACAGCCAAATTGTACTTACCATATAAGAGCAATGACAACTGTTTTCATATTGTTATTCATCAAATTATTGCAATGTGGACCTAGCTCCATTAATTTTTTAAAAGTAAAAATAGTGGAAAATTGTGCTGGGTTAATGGTTGGGAAAGGATTATGATGGGAGTTTCTGTGGTGCTGGTAATGTTCTATATCATGGTGTGAATATTGGTTCTGAGAAACAAATGAAAAATTAATGTTTAACATTGCAATGCAACACATGACATGGAAGAGTGTGAATAGTGTTCTTTAACTTGGTAAAAATCTAACCTATATCTTAACTGTCATAACTATTTTCAAAGGGCATCATAAGAGTTACACTGCAAGGTTAAGAAGATAATGGGAACAGGATTTGGGGGCACAAAGGGGCGTGCCTGCTATATAGTTGGAGCTCCATACAATATGGCCACTAGTTCACTTAATTAACCTTGCAGCTTTCCCCAAAGTGACAGAGGGTGGTAGGATATCCTTCCCTTCCTTCAAACACATCATCAGTCTGGAGGAGAAAATAATTTAGTTGGTAACTGATGGTGTGCTTTGAAGACCTGGCACCACAGGGCAATCCCCAAAGAGAAGTGATAGGCTTTCCATGGTCAGCAAGAAGCTCCACAAAGGTCACAGGTTTCTGAGATGAAGATGACAAATCACATACAACTGTATATTTTGCCTTCGAAGTCTGGGGTCAGGAAAGTGCCTGTGTTTCCTGTCCCACAGTAAAAGCCTCAAGTAACATCTGTACAATGAATATGTTTTGGATAGACGCACCTTTACTAAGCAATACAGTAGATTCATTACAACCATGGGCTCAGAAATGGGTATCATATTCTGGGAATCAAGTTTGGAAGAAAAATGGCTTCTTTTCACAACTGATTTCAGGCTATTTATCTCACGACTAATTTTAGCAATCAGCAGTTGTGTTTACAGATTTCTCAAACTACAAGAGTGTTCTAACAAGGCTTCTAAACTTCAGTTTGGTTTTTCTGGGACTTCTTTTATGGGGGGTATGTTTTTTTCATTACATACACCCCTAAATTTTAGTAATACAACTTGATGAATTTTACACAATGAACCATGCACATCATCAATATTCACACCATAATATAGAGCATTACCAGTACCACCGAAACTCCCATCATAATCCTTTCCCAATCATTAATCCAGCAAAAATTATCACTATTTTGACTTTTTAAAAATTAATAGACTATATTTTTAGAGAAGTTTTAGGTTTACAGAAAAGCTGCATAAGAAGCATAGATAGTTCCCTTAAGCCCTTCCCCTCAATTTCCCCTATTATTAATTTAGTACATTTACTATAATTAATAAACCAACATTAACATTATTATTGACCAAAGTTCATAATTTACATTAGAGCTCGCTATTTGTGTTGTACAGTTCTATGAGTTTTAATAAATGCGTAATGTATCCAGCATCATATAGAGGAGTTTCACAATCTTAAATATCCCCTGTACTCCACCATTAACATCGCCAAAGAAGCCTCCATAACAATCCTTTCCCAATCATTAACCCAACTTAAAAGAATAGTTTTGCTTGTTTTTTGTAGCATTCTGTGAATGGAATAGCACTATATGTAAGCTTTTCATGCCTGGTTTCTTTCATTCTATCTTATGTTTGTGAAATTCATCTATCCTGTTACACATAGAAGTAGTTTAACATTTTTCATTTCTGTCTAATAATTCATTGCTTGAATACTCAACAATTTTATTATTCATTTTAAAGTTGATGGACATTTGGATTATTTCTCATTTTTGGTGTTATGAATCAATGCTATTAATATTCCTGTACTTGTTTCATGTAAACCTATGGGCACATACCTGTTAGGTACAGTAGTAACTTAATGTCGTCAACAAGTTCTTGGAAACTGTGACTTTAAGTGAAGCAACATATAACAAAACCACTTTTTTCTCATAAATGCTGTAACAAAGTGATGTTGAAGGAAATGACGTTATCTGGGGACCTACTGTACATTTTTGCTTAAAGTCGAAATTTCCAAGAACCTAGCCAACTACATTAAATGAAGACTTGGGTTGTACAGGCTAAGGAGTGGCACTGCTGTAATAGGGGATGCAGCTTTAAATGCTTAGTTTTCAGTGTTACAAGGAAACAGTTGGCAAAAGTGGTTGAAACAAACTACGTTCCAGAAGCAGTGTGGGAGCGCCCTCCAGCTGCAGTTTCTTCAGATCCTTGTCAACAGTGGATTTTTTTCCCTCTCCCTCCCTCTCAATTTAACCATTATAGTGAGCATGTAGTAGTATCTTATTGCAGTTTTAATTGTATTTCCCTGATGACTAAAGATGTTGAACACTTATTGAGCACATATTCATATTTATTTTCTACTTTGTTATTGTTTTTTTGTGAAATGGCTTTCCAAGCCTTTTGCCTATTCTTACTAGATTGTCTGCCTTTTTCTTGGTCATTTGTGGAAGTTCCTTAGATATTCTCCATGAGTCCTTTTTTGGATATATGCATCAGAACTAACATATTCCCATTCAATGGCCAGTTTTTTCATCTTCTCAGTGGTGCCTTGGGGATGAACAGATGATCTTAATTTTAATCAATTATATATTGTCAATCTTTTATTCTTAGTGCTCATCATGTCCTTTTAAAAAAAAAAACTATGCCTACTCTGAAGTCATAAGAATATTTTCCTACGCTACTTCTAGCTTGTTTTAACTTTCATATTTTGACCAATTTTTGATCAAAAGCTCCATCAAGAATTGATTTTTGTGGCCGATATGACCAAAGGCCCAAGATTTAATTTCCATGTGGTATCCAATGATCAAGAATCATTCTTTCTTCCCTTAGTTGCAATGGCTCCTTTGTAGTAAGTCAGGTGATTTTATATGATTGGGACTATTTCTTGAGTATTCTGTTCCATTGGTTTATTTTTACTATCCTAGTGTCAACACATCACGGTATTAATTACTAGTGTTTTATAATGAGTGTTGATTTTAGTAAGTTCTTCACCTGTGTTCTTCTTCAGCTTGGCTGTTTGTAGTCCATTGAATTTCTGTGTAAATTTTACAGGTGGTTTATTCCCCAAGTCAAAAAACTTGAAAATAATCTGTGCATCTTAAAAATGTCCAATGCAATATACTGATTCAAGGGGATCCACAGAACAGCAAATACATGTGAACCTCATCATTTAGAAAGCTTCTGTCACAAAGGACATAGATCAGCTTCTGATACATTCTCTAGTGTTGCTGGTGACCCAATCTTGACACCTAAATGTCCAAGGACCCTGTACAAGCAGTGGTGTGCCACAATTTCTCAGGTGTTGCTGATGATATCCCCACTCCTAAAACTTGGGAAGTAGAGCCGTTTTTTGTTCCTTTCATAAATCGTTACAGATGTGTTGGTTTGGACAGGTGTGAATGTGTGAATGTTTGCAGTGGTCTCAGGATTCCCCTATTAATCGCCTGCCTCGGGGATGCAGGGGTGAGGACCCTTGGCAGCATTTTCCTGCAGTTGCCTGACCAAGTGCATCTCATTGGACTCTAAATTCAGTATGACTTCCATTATACTTGTAGATTTGATGAGACTGATTATTTTTCATTATTTTCTTTACTGATGCTGAATATTTATAATTTAATGATAACAAACGAATTCATGATAACAAATAGGTTGACTTTCTATCTCAGCTATATATACTAAAAAGACATGAGTTTTGTCTGTTTGACTAGTGCTTTCATTCCTGGTGAGGTTCAGCAAGAGATACAGCTCCTGAGCTTTAGTGACTACCTCCTACCTTGCAGGGTAATTTAAAAAATGAAATAAATTATAGTAACAATAGGAATAAAACTAATAATAAAATAATGCTGTTGTTTAGCTGAGTTGTGTATGCTCAAAATTCACATGTGGAAGTCTTTTTTTTTTTTTTTTTTTTTTGAGACGGAGTCTCGCTGTGTCGCCCAGGCTGGAGTGCAGTGGCCGGATCTCAGCTCACTGCAAGCTCTGCCTCCCGGGTTTTTACGCCATTCTCCTGCCTCAGCCTCCCGAGTAGCTGGGACTACAGGCGCCCGCCACCTCGCCCGGCTAGTTTTTTGTATTTTTTTAGTAGAGACGGGGTTTCACCGTGTTAGCCAGGATGGTCTCGAACTCCTGACCTCGTGATCCGCCCATCTCGGCCTCCCAAAGTGCTGGGATTACAGGCTTGAGCCACCGCGCCCGGCCACATGTGGAAGTCTTAACCCCTAGTACCTCAGAATGTGACTGTCTTTGAAGAGGTAATTAAGTCAAATGGGGTAATTAGAGTGGGCCCTAATGCAATATGCCTGGTGTCCTTACAAGAGGAAATTGGGACACAGACATGTAGGTAGGGAAAACTATGATTGAGACACAAGGAGAAGACAGCCATCTACAAGGCAAGGAGAGAGGCCTTAGAAGAAACGAACTCTGCTGACACCTTGATCTCAGACTTTTCGCCTCTAGAATTGTGAGAAAATACATTTCTATTGTTTAAGCTACCCAGTCGGTGGTAGTTTTTGATGGCAGCCTTAACAAACAAACAGAAATACTTTTAGTGGCCTTCAGGAGGTATTATTATATCTATTATGTGTGCTAGCACTCCTCTTCCTCCTACTAATATAATGACCATGTAATGATGCCTGTATCTGAGCAGCTGAGCAGTGATGAGAAAACCTTAAAACCTTCTAAATTATTTTACCTTAAATCCATGACCATAAGAGCATAGCTTTTCACTTTCACTCTCATCCTACCTCCACCACTACAATACTCCCCGATAATGCTAGAATCTCTTCTCCATTTGAATGACTTCCTCTAATAATTCATTGAGAGGACAGAAGAAATCTGCTGGGAATTCTCAGAGCTTCCCAAATCCAGTCTACCCATGCCTGCTCTGGCATTCTCTGCCATCCTTCTGCATACAGTGCTCCTAACTGAAGCCAGTGGCCTCACCTCAGCTCAGGATCCCATGCCTCCCACCTTCTCAGGAGCTTTGCTCCTGCAATGATCACTCCTGCTCCTGAACCATCAATGGCCCCCTCTATATTGGATCATTCCCCAAGCTAAGGAGGAAAAACCTCATCCCCTTCTCATATGTCCTACTGCAGCTACTGACACATATATTTGGTTCCCTTCAAAGGAAAAACTGCTTCGTTGTGCTGAGACCATTCTGTCTTCAACCTACTTCAATAAAGCTGCTTCTCAAAACTGTACAGAAAGGCAAAGGAACTAAAATACCAAAAACAATTCTGAAGAAGATCAATGATGAAGAATTCACTCTACCTGATTTTAAGACTCACTATAATCCTACAGTAATCAAGAGGATGTGGAATTAACTAGGTGTGGTGGTGCTTGCATATAGTCCCAGCTACTCAGGAAACTGAAGCAGGAGTATTGCTTGAGCCCAGGAATTTGAGGCTGCAGTGAGCTATGACCATGCCACTGCACTCCAGCCTGGCTGACAAAGTAAGACTCCCATCTCTTAAAAAAAAAAAAAAAAAAAAAAAAAAAAAAAAGAATGTAGTAGTGACAAACAAAATCAGTGAATAGGGTCTAGCAATAGACTCATTTAATCAAATGATTTTCAACAAAGGTGTAAAGGCAATGGGAAAGACAATCTTTTCAACAAATACTTTTGGGGTATTGGATTTCATAAGAACAAGAAATGAACCTTTACTTATAATCCACACCACATACAAAAGTGAACCTAATTTGGACCATGGAGCTAAAGTTGTCACCAAAAGGAACAAAACTTCTAGAATAAAAATATATAAGATATTTGTGGCCTTTAGTTAGTGTTCACCTGAATGCTCAGAATGTGACCTTATTTGGAAATAGGATCTTTGTAGAATTAATTAGTTATGTTAAGATGAGGTCATGCTAGATTAAGATGGGCCTGAAATCCAATGAGTGCTACTCTTCTAAGAAAAGAATAGAACACAGAGAAACACAAAACACCATCTGAAAATGGAGGCAGAAATTGGAGCAAGAATTTCCACCAGAAGCTAGGAGACAGAAATGGAACGTATTCTCCCTCAGAGCCTCCAAAAGGAACCAACCTTGCTCACACCTTGATTTTGGACCTTTGGTGTCTGAAAGTGTAGAGAATACATTTCTGTTGCTTTAAGCCACCAATTTTATGGTAATTTGTTATGACAACCCCAGAAAATTAATAACGTTAGGCAAAGATTTGTTACATAAGACACCAAAAACACCATCTATGTGAAAAATACTGATACATTGAACTTCAACATTAAAACTTTGAAATTCAACATTAAAAAGACAAAATTAAGAGAAAGACAATACAAGCCACATAGAAAAAGAAAATATGTGCAAAACACATATCTGATAAAGTACTTGCTTTCAGAATATATAAAGAACACTCAAATATCAATAATAAGAAACAACCCAATTGAAATGAACCAAAGATTTGAACACTTCACCAAAGAAGATATATGGATGGCAAGTAAGCACAGGAAAAGATATCGATATCATAAATCATGATGGAAATGCAAATGAAAATCACAAGTACCTATTCTAAAAGCTAAAATGAGAAGAAAAATTTAAAAAGAACTTTGACAATATCAGTTACTAGTTAGGATACAGTGCAACTGGAACTCTCACATTGCTGGTAGGAATGCAAAATGATACACCCACTTTGGAAAACATTTGGCAATTTCTTATGAAGTTAAACATATGCTTACTATATGAACCAGCAATTCCGCTCCTAGATATTCATGCAAGACAATTGAAAAGTTATGTTCCACAGAACCTGCAGATGGACACTTATGATGGCCTTATTCATAGTGACCCAGAACTGAAAACAATTTCAAATATTTCAACTGATAAATGGATAAACATACCATATTATATCCATACAGGGAAATATGACTCAGTGATAAAAGGAATGAAATACTGATATGTGCAACAGCATAGGTGAATCTCAAATGTATTATGCAACGTGAAAAAAGACTCAAAAGGTAATGCATTTTATAACTTGATTTATATAACATTCTGCAAAAGGCAAGACTAGAGGGATGGAGAACAGATTGGTGGTCTCCAGGGACTGGAGCTTGGAGGAGTGGTTGAATAAAAAAGGAAGGGGGAAATTTGGGGAAGTGATATAACTATTCTATGTCTTATATAACTATTCTATATCCAGAGTCTTGGATACCCTGCTCACAGAGTTTTAATTTTCCTGCTGAGTCTCTTCCATTTTTTCTATTTTGTACTTAAATTCCTTTTCTGTTTATATGTCTGTCTGTTCCACCATAGTGTGATATGACCCCCATGTCAAATACTGAACACCTTTGGTCTTTTCATTTCTAGCATCCCAGATATTTCCTGAAACATGCTGTTGTAATGATCTTGGCAGTAAAATCATCTCCTCCATTTAGGAGTCACTATTGTAGATATTATGTTTGCAGGTACCACATATACAGCTTTTCACTTTGTGCCAGATGTAGAAGAGTGGCTTTGCCTTGGTGCCCTGGTGACATTGCATGTCCCCACATACGCCACATCAGCAAGGATTAACTGTACACTGACTAGAATCCTGTCAAACATGCAGTGGTTCCTCTTGGGGCAAGGGGGAATAAGCAACCTAGTGAGGAGTTGCCACAAGGAACTTTTCCACCTGCTTCCCTATTTTGCTAGAAGCTGACACAAGGTCATTAATCATAAGCCCAGGACATTCCTCCTTGCCCCATTTTAAGGTACAGCTGTGAGGTATAAAACTGCTTACCACCTTAGGGTACAGCTGTGTGCTCCTCACTGGTAGAGCAACCTACTATCTGTGCTGTCACTGATTCAGTGTCAAACTGTGGAACCAGGGAACAAGGGAGCTGACACAATGCTGATCTTGCTTTTGCTGTGTCTGTAATATACTGTTTGGATCCATTTGGGCTCAATTATCTTCTTACTGGCCGAATCTATGGAAGTGTGGCAAGCCAACCTAACAATTGCAGTAGTGATCCTTGTGGCCCTGTTAGCCACTGCAATGCTGCTTAGAAACTGACTGATCACTTGGAAGCCAGAATATTTTATTTTCCTTGACATCACACAGAACAAGAAGTTCTCAGCACATATCATGACTTAGGGAAGACTTCACCAGACTTTGGTTATTAGAATAGATGCCACGTCCTACACCAGCTACATTGCTATTAAATTATTTATTTAAAGTTTATGAACTCAAATTCATTTAAAAAGGTAACCTTATATTCCTACTCAAAATTCAAAAGCAGTATGACCTGTTAGAGATCTAACTGTGAAAGTAAATGACATAAAAATTTTTTCAAAATTTAAATGAAGTCTACGGTCTTACCACGTTACTGATCTCATCTGAAAATCTGAATGAAAAAAAAAAAGAAAACTAAAGGATGTGAAGGGTAGAGGGAAGGGAAGGATAGGGAGAGCTGTGTTAAAGGATATAAAATAACAGCTTGATAAGAGGAATAAATTCCAGTGTCCTATACCACTGTAGGATGACTATAGTTAACAAAAACATATAGTTTCAAATAGCTAGAAGGAGGAAGGAGAATTGTCTTGGGCCACACATAAAATATATGAACACTAACAATAGCTGATGAGCTATAAAAAAATCGCAAAAAAAACTCATAATGTCTTAAGAAAGTTTACGAATTTGTGTTGGGCTGCATTCAAAGCTGTCCTTGGGTACATGTGGCCATCAGGCCACAAGTTAAATAAGCTTGGTGTATCCCACAAACATGTACAGTTATATGTCAATTAAAAATTTTAAAAAAAGAAAAATGGAATAAAACAAGTCCATCTGCAAAGTAGTTCCTACTTCAAATGTTAACTCATTTATTCTTCACAGTAATCCTTTAGTGTAAATATTCTAATTTCTACTTTAAAAATAGGGAAACAGACCCAATGAATGTATCCTTCCCACCATCTCAAGGTCAGTGTGTCAGAGCCAGAATGGACACCCATGGTTATTTCATGTCATAGCTTATAGGCAGACAGTACAGCTAGGACCCAACTCGTTTTGCTTTAGCAAGTTGCCCTGGTTGCTTTCCCCTTTCTTCTACCTAGGCCCTAATTCTTTCATCCAGCTCAACAGCCTAGGGACTTCTCATATACTTTGTGGCAAACAGGATCCCCTACAGTTAGTCTCACTTTTTATTTGAACCCTAGCTTTTCAGTCCTTTTGGATCAGAAAACATTTTAAAATCTCTGTAAAAGGGAGAAATAATTGCTGCTTATAATCCCCTTCCCCTCCCTAAGCAGTGCAGATTCTGAGTAGGGCCTTTTGTTGCAGAATTATCTTTTGGGGGGGTGAGGATACGAACAGAGCTCAGAGTTGTAACTCATGTATTATCAATAGTAAGAGGGATATCAGGCTGGAATCAGGCAGCTGCAGGAGCTTCTGAATGAGATGTGGTGACTTTCAGGCTGATGGAATTATGTAGACGGAAAAAGAGGTTTGGTGCTTCTCTTTCTCCACCTCAAAGTTTTTAAAGAAAGGTCAGACATATTTGCAGATGTGTCATTTTTCCATGTGAAGACTGTGATATCAGTTGTTTTTTCCGAGTCCTCACAAACAGTTCCAAATGGCTTTAGTGTATTCTAGTTATATTTTCTTGTAACACAGTAGAAGATGTCATTATTTTTTTAAAAAATTAATGCTTGTTTTTGTACCATACATCTGGGAACCCATGTGAGATCTGTGTACCACATTTTGGGAAACCTTTCAAGAGATGAATAAACCCTTTTATGTTAAACAATAAAAAATAATATCAACTACCATAAATTTATGTGAAAACATCAGATTACCACTAAAGTCAACATATACAACCTCAGTTCTGCATTCAGCACTTTCAGAAGTATTTACTTTGAGAAAGAGCAAAGGCTTTGAACTTAGATTTTGAATTCCCATATCTGCTTCTTACTAGAGTTAGTTATTGTAAATTTTATGAAAACTCTGACTCACTTTTTTAAAGGATTAAATGAGATCAGAAAAAATGAAACCTCATACTGAGACATGGCTAACAGATACTACACAATAAATGTGAGTTATTATTCCTGTTATTAGGTAAAGAAACGAATAAATGGAGCTATTGGCATAACTATACACAGCTATAGGGTTGGTCAGCCCATCCATTCACAACCACATACCACAGATCAAAATTATGTAAACAAATTATTAGAGTGGCCATTTTTAACTTTCTGTGTACAGAAGTTAACATCTCTACAAAAACAAGAGCAGGTAGTTTTCAGAGTGACAGCATCATTGGAGGCATCTTGTAGGGAAGATAGGCACCTTACAAAGTTTGAAGGCATAGGAACCTAGAGGTGCTCCATCTGCCTCTTTAAGTAGGGTCCAAAGCTTAAAAAAGAGATGCAATCCAGAAACAAATGAACATGGAAAAACTTAGCCCTAAGTTATTCGTAGTCTTACAGAGACTTCAACTCCAAAGAATAGAAAGATGTTTTATATCCCAATTCATTTTGTAAAGCTAGTATAACCTTAATACCAAAGTTCAACAAAGAAAATACATGAATAAAAGCATAGGATGATGTCACTGATGAGGATATACATAAAATCATAAACAAATTATTAAGACATAGATTATTTAAAAATGATAATATGTCATGGAATCAACCTAAATGTCCATCAATAGATTAATGGATAAAGAACTGTGGTATATGTACACAATGGAACATTATTTGGCCATAAAAATGTATGATCTCACAGAGGTGGAGAGTAAAATGATAGATACCAGAGCATGAGAAGGATCTGTGGATGGGGAAGACGGATGAAGAGAGGTTGGTTAATGGGTATGAACACACAATTAAATAGAAGGAGTAAGTTCTAACATTCTATAACAGAGTAAGGTGACATAATTAACAGCAATGTATTGTATACAGGAAGTATGTATAAGTGTAGATATGACAAATACTTGAGATGATGGATACACTAAATACCTTGACTTGATCATTACGTGTTCTATATGCATGTAACAAAATATCAGAAAAAAAACCAATGGGCTTCAGGGAAGAAAAGAAAATATACCACATGCGCCCCATGAATATGTACAAAAGCTATGTATCGATTTAAAAGCCCCAAAGAATAATGTCATGACCAAATTTTCCCGTAAGGATGCAAGGTTGGCTTAAACATAGCAACTCACCAATGTAATTCACCATACTAACAGGCTAATGGAGGACAAAATTCTATGATCATTTAAATGGATGCACCACAAGTGCTGTTGAAAGTCAAGATATTCAAGATAAGTATTCTTAGCAAACGAGGAATAGAATTGAAATTCTTTATTGCGATAAAATATATCTACCAAAAAAGCACAGTAAACAGTGATATGTTTAAAATTGTCCATTTCCTAGCAGGCATAAGACAAGGATGTCCGCCAATACTCATTCTATTCAATACTGTACTGGATGGGTCCATCCAGTGTTGTAAAATGGGAAAAGGAAAAAAAGCATAATGTTTCATATGTCAGAAACAAGTTGTTATTATTAAAAAATCATATGATTTTACACGTTGAAGTTCTAAAGGGATCTAGAGGTAAATTTGGAATAGGCATATTTAGCAAGGTTGCTGGACAGAAAAGTGGTATCAAACATTATAACTAGACAATATCAGCTTGGTCAAAATAGGAAAATTTTTTAAATGATACAATTTTCAGTGGTATCAAATACCTAAGAATACATTTAACAGATGATGTACAAGACTTTTTTGGAGAAAAATTGTGAAACTTTATTGAGATAACTTTAAATCTCAAATATACATTATGAGAACACTTTGCATTGTTTCAGCTTGTCTTCATTTAAACCTGTGGTTGCCCTTCACCTATAATATAAACATAACAGGTGAGAACATTACTAACAAGAACTTTATTCAGATGACATTAAAGACATACAAAGGACACCAAAATTTTGGTTTTATAAAATGAACTAAGGCCAAAAGCCTAAGAGACCTCTGTAGAAACTTTGAAGACAGACTTCGAACCATATACAGTATCAATATTTTTGAAAACACCCTGCCTTCTAGTGGTACAAGGAAAGCAAAAGACTGCCTGAGGTCAGAACAGAATAAATCAAATGAACCTATTAAAAGGTGGTTTAAAGTAGAAAGCAAAAATTTTGTATAATTTAACTGAAAATCTAACCAACACACACAATCTTGGAAACAAAAGAAATTCGCGAACAAATGTATACTTTAAATGTTTTGACTTGAAATAATGCTCTGAATATAAGATAGGTAAAACAGTTAATTTTTTTATTATTATTATACTTTAAGTTCTATACATTTGCACAATGTGCAGGTTTGTTACATAGGTGAACATGTGCCACGTTGGTTTGCTGCACCCATTAACTCATCATTTACATTAGGTATTTCTCCTAATTCTATCCCTCCCCCACCCCCCACCTGCCAACAGGTAATCTTCCCTGCCCTGTGTCCAAGTGTTCTCATTTTTCAATTCCCACCTATGAGTGAGAACGTGCAGTGTTTGGTTTTCTGTCCTTGTGATAGTTTGCTCAGAATGATGGTTTCCAGTTTCAACCTTGTCCCTGCGAAGGACATGAACTCATCCTTTTTTATGGCTGCATAGTATTCCATGGTGTATATGTGCCACATTTTCTTAATCCAGTCTATCATTGATGGACATTGGGGTTGGTCCCAAGTCTTTGCTATTGTGAATAGTGCTGCAATAAACATATGTGTGCATGTGTCTTTATAATAACATGATTTATAATCCTTTGAGTATATTCCCAGTAATGGGATCACTCAGTCAAATGGTATTTCTAGTTCTAGATCCTTGAGGAATTGCCACACTGTCTTCCACAGTTGTTGGGAACAGGCCCCCCAAAATCTGGCCTTAAATTGGTCCCAAAACTGGCCATAAACAAAATCTCTGTAGCACTGTGACATGTTCATGATGGCCATAATGCCCACACTGGAAGGTTGTGGATTTACTGGAATGAGGGCAAGGAAGACCTGGCCCATTCAGGGTAGAAAACTGCTTAAAGGCATTCTTAAACCACAAACAATAGCATGAGCGATCTGTGCCCTAAGGACATGCTCCTGCTGCAGAAAACTAGCCCAACCCATCCCTTTATTTTGGCCCATCCCTTCGTTTCCCATAAGGGATACTTTTAGTTAGTCTAATATCTAAAAACAACGCTAATGACTGGCTTGCTGTTAATAAAAATGTGGGTAAATCTCTGTTTGAGGCTCTCAGCTCTGAAGGCTTTGAGACCCCTGATTTCCCACTTCACACCTCTATATTTCTGTGTGTGTGTCTTTAATTCCTCTAGCGCCACTGGGTTAGGGTGTCCACGACCGAGCTGGTCTCAGCACACAAGGGTTGAACTAATTACACTCCCACCCACAGTGTAAAAGCGTTTCTATTTCTCCACATCCTCTCCAGCATCTGTTGCCTCCTGACTTTTTAAGGATTGTCATTCTAACTGGCGTGAGATGGTACCTCATTGTGGTTTTGATTTGCATTTCTTTGATGATGAGGGATGATGAGCATTTTTTCATGCATCTCTTGGCTGCATAAATGTCTTCTTTTGAGAAGTGTCTGCTCATATCCTTTGCCACTTTTTCATGAGTTTTTTTTTTTCCTGTATATTTGTTTGAGTTTTTTATAGATTCTGGATATTAGCCCTTTGTCAGATGGGTAGATGGCAAAAATTTTCTCCCTTTCTGTAGGTTACATGTTCACTCTGATGGTAGTTTCTTTTGCCATGCAAAAGCTTTTTAATTTAATTAGATCCCATTTGTCTATTTTGGCTTTTGTTGCCATTGCTTTGTGTTTTAGTCATGAAGCCTTTGCCCATACCTATGTCCTGAATGGTATTGCTTAGGTTTTCTTGTAGGGTTTTTATGATTTTAGGTCTAACATTTAAGTCTCTAATCCATCTTGAATTAATTTTGTATAAGGTATATAAGGAAAAGATCCAGTTTCGCATTTTTACATGTGGCTAGACAGTTTTCCCAGCACAATTTATTAAATAGGGAATCCTTTCCCCATTTCTTGTTTTTTTCAGGTTTGTCAGATCAGATGGTTTTAGATCTGTGGTGTTATTTCTGAGGCTTCTGTTCTGTTCCATTGGTCTATATCTCTGTTTTGGTACCAGCACCATGCTGTTTTGGTTACTGTAGCTTCGTAGTATAGTTTGAAGTCAGGTAGCGTGATGCCTCCAATTTTGATCTTTGTACTTAGGATTGTCTTGGTAATGTGGGCTCTTTTGGTTCCATATGAACTTTAAAGTAGTTTTTTCCAATTCTGTGAAGAGTCACTGGTAACTTGATGAGGATGGCATTGAATATCTATAAATTACCTTGGGCAGTATGGCCATTTTCACGATATTGATTCTTCCCATCCATAAACATGGAATGCTCTTCCATTTGTTTGTATCCTCTTTTATGTCCTTGAGCAGTGGTTTGTAGTTCTCCTTGAAGAGACCCTTCACATCCCTTGTAAGTTGGATTCCTAGGTGTTTTATTCTATTTGTAGCAATTGTGAATGGAAGTTCATTCATGATTTCATTCTCTCTTTGTCTGTTGTTGGTGTATAGGAATGCTTGTGATTTTTGCACATTGATTTTATATCCTGAGACTTTGCTGAAGTTGCTTATCAGCTTAAGGAGATTTGGGGCTGAGACGATGGGGTTTTCTAAATATACAATCATGTCATCTGCAAACAGAGACAATTTGACTTCCTCTTTTCCTAGCTGAATACCCTTTATTTCTTTCTCTTGCCTGATTGACCTGGCCAGAACTTCCAACACTATGTTGAATAGGAGTGGTGAGAGAGGGTATCCTTGTCTTGTGCCAGTTTTCAAAGGGAATGCTTCCAGTTTTTGCCCATTCAGTATGATGTTGGCTGTGGGTTTGTCATAAATAGTTCTTGTTATTTTGAGATATGTTCCATCAATAACTAGTTTATTGAGAGTTTTTAGCATGAAGGCTGTTGAATTTTGTGGAAGGCCTTTTCTGCATCTATTGAGATAATCATGTGGTTTTTGTCATTGGTTCTGTTTATGTGATGGATTACATTTATTGATTTGCATATGTTGAACCAGCCTTGCATCCCAGGGATGAAGCCAACATGATTGTGGTGGATAAACTTTTTAATGTGCTACTGGATTCAGTTTCCCAGTATTCTATTGAGGATTTTCACATCGATGTTCATTAGGGATATTGGTCTAAAATTATCTTTTATTGTTGTGTCTCTGCCAGGTTTTGCTATCAGGATGATGCTGGCCTCATAAAATGAGTTAGGGAGGATTCCCTCTTTTTCTATTGACTGGAATAGTTTGAGAAGGAATGGTACCAGCTCCTCTTTGTACCTCTGGTAGAATTCTGCTGTGAATCTGTCTGGTACTGGACTTTCTTTTCATTGGTAGGCTATTACTTATTGACTCAATTTCAGAGCCTGTTATTGGTCTATTCAGAGATTCAACTTCTTCCTGGTTTAGTCTTGGGAGGGTGTATGTGTCCAGGAACTTATCCATTTCTCCTAGATTTTCTAGTTTATTTGCACAGAGGTGTTTATAGTGTTCTCTGATGGTAGTTTGTATTTCTGTGGGATCGGTGGTGATAACTCCTTTATCATTTCTTATTGTGTCTATTTAATTCTTCTGTCTTCTTTATCAGTTTTGCTAAAGGTCTATCAATTTTGTTGATCTTTTTATTCATTAATTTTCTGAAGGTTTTTTTGTGTCTCTATCTCCTTCAGTTCTGCTCTGATCTTAGTTATTTCTTGCCTTCTGGTAGCTTTTGAATTTGTTTGCTCTTGCTTCTCTAATTCTTTTAATTGTGATGCTAGGGTGTCGATTTTAGCTGTTTCCTGCTTTCTCTTATGGGCATATAGTGCTATAAATTTCCCTCTACACACTGCTTTAAATGTGTCCCAGAGATTCTGGTACATTGTGTCTTTGTTCTCGTTGGTTTCAAAGAACATCTTTATTTCTGCCTTCATTTCGTTATTTACCCAGTAGTCATTCAGGAGCAGGTTGTTCAGTTTCCGTGTAGTTGTATGGTTTTGAGTGAGTTTCTTAATCCTGAGTTCTAATTCGATTGCACTGTAGTCTGAAAGACAGTTGGTTGAGATTTCTGTTCTCTTACATTTGCTGAGGAGTGCTTTACTTCCAATTATGTGATCAATTTTAGAATAAGTGCAATGCGGTGCGAGAAGAATGTATATTCTGTTGATCTGGGGTGGAGAATTCTGTAGATGTCTATTAGGTCTGCTTAGTGCAGAGCTGAGTTCAAGTCCTGGATATCCTTGTTAACCTTCTGTCTCGTTGATCTGTCTAATATCGACAGTGGGATGTTACAGTTTCCCATTATTATTGTGTGGGAGTGTAAGTCTTTTTGTAGGTCTCTAAGGACTTGCTCTGTGAATCTGGATGCTCCTGTATTGTAATGGCCTTCTTTGTCTCTTTTGGTCTTTGTTGGTTTGAAGTCTATTTTATCAGAGACTAGGATTGCCACCCCTGCTTTTTTTTTTTTTTTCTTTTTTTTTTCTTCTTCTTTTTTTTTTTTTTCCATTTACTTGGTAGATCTTCCTCCATCCCTTTATTTTGAGCTTATGTGTGTCTCTGCATGTGACATGGGTCTCCTGAATACAACACACAGATGGCTCTTGACTCTATCCAATTTGCCTGTCTGTGTCTTTTAATTGGGGCATTTAGCCCATTTACATTTAAGATTAATATTGTTATGTGTTAATTTGATCCTTCCTAGCATTGATGGTCTTTACAATTTGGCATGTTTTTGCAGTGCCTGGTACCAGTTGTTCCTTTCCATGTTTAGTGCTTCCTTCAGGAACTCTTGTGAAGCAGGCCTGCTGGTGACAAAATCTCCCAGCATTTGCTTGTCTGTAAAGGATTTTATTTCTCTTTCACTTATGAAGCTTAGTTTGACTGGATATGAAATTCTGGGTTGAAAATTCTTTTCTTTAAGAATGTTGAATAATGGCCCCCACTCTCTTCTGGTTTGTAGGGTTTCTGCCAAGAGATCCACTGTTAGTCTGATGGGCTTCCCTTTGTGGGTAACCTGACCTTTCTCTCTGGCTGCTCCTAACATTTTTTCTTTCATTTCAACCTTGCTTTATCTGACAATTATGTGTCTTGGGGTTGCTCTTCTAGAGAAGTGTCTTTGTGGTGTTCTCTGTATTTTCCTGAATTTGAATGTTGGCCTGCCTTTCTAGGTTGGGGAAGTTCTCCTGGATAATATCCTGAAGAGTGTTTTTCAACTGGTTCCATTCTCCTCATCACTTTCAGGTACAACAATCAAACATAGATTTCGGCTTTTCACATAGTCCCATATTTCTTGGAGGCTTGGTTCATTTATTTTCCCTCTTTTTTCTCTAACTTGTCTTCTTGTTTTATTCATTAATTTGATCTTCAATCACTGATATACTGTTTCTTCCACTTGATCGAATCAGCTATTGAAGCTTGTGCACGCATCAAGAAGTTCTTGTGCCATGGTATTCAGCTCCATCAGGTCATTTAAGGTCTTCTCTACACTGTTTATTCTAGTTAGCCATTTGTCTAATCTTTTTTCAAGGTTTTTAGCTTCCTTGCAATGGGTTAGAACATGCTCCTTTAGCTCGGAGAAGTTTGTTATTACCGACCTTCTGAAGCCTACTTCTGTCAACTCGTCAAAGTTATTCTCCATCCAGCTTTGTTCCATTGCTGGCAAGGAACTGCAATCCTTTGGAGGAGAAGAGGCACTCTGGTTTTTAGAACATTCAGCTTTTCTGCTCTGGTTTCTCTCCATCTTTGTGGTTTTATCTACCTTTGGTCTTTGATGTTGGTGACCTACAGATGGGGTTTTGGTGTAGATGTCCTTTTTGTTGATGTTGATGCTATTCCTTTCTGTTTGTTAGTTTTCCTTCTAACAGACAGGTCCCTCAGCTGCAGGTCTGTTGGAGTTTGCTGGAGATCCACTCCAGATGCTGTTTGCCTGCGTATCACCAGCGGAGGCTGCAGAACAGCAAATATTGCTGCCTGATCCTTCCTTTGGAAGCTTCATCCCAGAGGGGCACCCACCTGTATGAGGTGTCTGTCAGCCCCTACTGGGAGGTTTCTCCCAGTTAGCTACACGGAGGTCAGGGACCCACTTGAGTAGGCAGTCTGTCCATTCCCAGAACTCAAACGCCATGCTGGGAGAACCACTGCTCTCTTCAGAGCTGTCAGGGACATTTAACTCTGCAGAAGTTTCTACTGCCTTTTGTTCAGCTATGCCCTGCCCACAGAGGTGGAGTCTATAGAGGCAGTAGGCCTTGCTGAGCTGTGGTCGGCTCCGCCCAGTTTGAGCTTCCTGGCCACTTTGTCTACCTACTGAAGCCTCAGCAATGGCAGATGACCCTCCCCCAGCCAGGGTACAGCCTCACAGGTTGATCTCATACTGCCACACTAGCAGTGAGCAAGGCTCCATGGGCATGGGACTCACTGAGCCAGGCACAGGAGAGAATCTCCTGGTTTGCCAGTTGCTAAGACCATGGGAAAAGTGCAGTATTTGGGCAGGAGTATCCCGTTTTTCCAGGTACAGACTGTCACAGCTTCCCTTGGCTATGAAAGGGAAATCCCTTGACCCCTTGTGCTTCCTGGGTGAGGCAATGCCCTGCCCTACTTCAGCTGGCCCTCCCTGGGCTGCATGCACTGTTCAACCAGTCCCAGTGAGATGAAACAGGTACCTCAGTTGGAAATGCAGAAATCACCCGTCTTCTGGTTTGATCTCTCTGGGAACTGCAGATTGGAGCTGTTCCTATTTGGCCATTTTGGAACAAAAACCCAAAACCAGTTAATGTTACATTTGGAATTATGTAAGTGAAAAAAAAAATAGAAAGGTCAGCACTGCATTTCTTCTTTTCTCTATTTTGCAGAAATGCAAAAATATTTCTCTGGGCTAGTATAACCCTTTTTGAGTCTTTAAAGTAGGGTAACCATTTGTCCCCAGTTTTCACCTATAGTCCTGTTGCAATTACGAGGAGTGCTTCTTTTTACACTTGAAAGCATTCCAGTTAGTGTAATAAATCATATGGTTACTACCATCATTTTTAACATAAAATAATGTGGAGATATATACCATGTCTCACAGTATGGCCAAAAAAAAAAAAAAAAAGAAAGAAAGAAAAGAAAAAGAAAAAGAGAAAAAGAGAAAAATAAATTAAATGAAGGAATGAATGGAGGGAGGGAGGGTGAGGGAAATGGATAGAGAGAGTAAGACACCTGCAAAAGCCAAGTATTTGTTCCTAAAAGTCAGTACTTTTGAAGAACATCTGACAAATTTCAGAAGTTCTTCCATGACACTTGTGATATTTAGATATTCAGGTATTACTGGATATATTACAGACTGTAGGCTTTCCTAGTATATCAATCATTTCATCCACATTTTGAAAATATTAGAGTTCAAGAATGTATTCACTTTCAATTATACCATACATTCAATATCTGTTAACATCTTGTTCATATTCCATGTTGGGTTTTTTCCACTTTCTTCAAGATTATGTAAATGACTGAATACTCTATTTGTACCTATTTTTAAAAGGAGTAATCTTTTTAAAATTTACCAGTTGGATTACTTTTCTTTTTACTAATAATTCATACCTGTCTTTTATTAAGTACCTCTTTCCTTTCCCCTTAGGTTTATTCTGTTGCTACTATATCATTATTTTTATATTGGATGTTCATGTAATTTATCTATTTTAATAACATACACATTTAAAGGCTATGATCTTCCTAACAGTGCATTTTAGCCATGTTCAGAATGCTGCTTGAAGTGGTCTGAAAACTGTCTTTTAATGTAAGTCATCTAATGGAATGGTTCAGCAGTGTAGAGCAAAAACATTTAGAAGACTAATACAAGGTAATTTTTTCCCTAAACATCAAATGCTTCCTTTAAATGCAGAATCTTTTGTAATGAGCAGTCAGCAATTTGGAAAACATGCAACACATACTTATGTTGACCACTCAGGAATTACTATGTTATGGTCTTTGAATCTCAAATCCTATCAATGGATGTCTCAAGGCAGAAACTTGTAATATGTAACATATGATATGGTTAGAGGTGATTATATCGTATACGTGTCTATAGTCTCATTAGAAATAGTAGCTCATAAAGACAGACAGTAGAGTAGGGAGTGTGCTTAGTACAGATATCTTGCACCCACCTTGGGCCTTACTGACCTCCATTCACTCTTCCTAACTCATCAGTGACAGAAACTAAAAACGAGACTATCTCTTGCCATCTGATTATTTGGTCATTTGAAGCTTCATTGGGGGAAGAACTTAAAGGGCAATTATTATTTAAGAGCCAGAGAATTCAAAAGTTGTTAAGATCCAAGAACAGTCATTCATGTCTCCATACACAAAAACAAACATCAAGCAGAGTGTGCACTCGTTTTCTTAGGAGCAATCAAATCTCAATTCAGATAGTATACCTTGCCTCAAGCTGATATTTTATGATAAACCAACCACAGAAAATGGAATATCTTTGTATTCTATCCAAAAGAATCAGAGAATACAGAAATCAGTATTGAAACTGATTTTAAAACATCTGGTTTGAATTCATTATTTTCAAAAAGCACAAAGATGGGTGTATAATTTATGGGATTCATCCAGAATCTCACAAATTATGGTGGAGCTAGTACTAGAATCTCCTTCAGGGCTCAGCATATTTCACACAAACTGGTAGTACAAATGCATTCTGTGTTTGTTAAAAGTAGAAATAATAAAATAATCTGAAAATTGTTAACTGTTAAACTCAAAGGTAAGAAAATGGTTGCATATTTTATGACTCAATATGGCTTTGATCCTATTTGTTTCTGTATGTGGTAGTGTATTAGTTATGTAATCAGGCATTTGGGATCAGAATTACCTTTCAAATACCCTTTGTAATTGAACTCTGTTACTTTGAAGTAGCAGTGCCATTATCAGTATATTATTATATATAATCTTGTAGAAAACAAATTCACATAAATTTGCATCTTAATGAATAGTGTGCCTGCTCCTGGCACTTGAGCAGGCTCTATATTTGACACAAACTCCCTCTTTATATCAGTACCATCTCCATGATGACCTGCATTCATCATTTGGGACAGTTCCTCAAGATTGGCTTCCAGGTCAGGTTCTTAAAAATGAAAAGATTATCAGTGACCATACTACCAAAAGTGATCTACAGTTCAAGGCAATCTTTATTAAAATATCAATTACATTCTTCATAGAAATGAAAAAAAAAGTCCTAAAATTCATATGAAACCAAAGAAGACCCCAAATAGCTAAAACCGTCCTGGGCAAAAAGAACAAAGCTGGAAACATCACACTACCTGACTTCAAAATATTCCACAAAGTCAGAGTAACCAAAACAGCATGGTGCTGGCATAACACCATGCCACACACAGACCAGTGGAACAGAATAGAGAACCCGGATTTAAATCCACATATTTAAAGCCAACTGATTTTTCACAAAGCAGCAAAAACATTCAGTGGGGAAAGGAAAGTTTCTTCAGTCAGTGGTGCAGGGAACACTAGATATTCCAGTGCAGAAAAATGAAACTAGACCCTTATCTCTTACCATATACAAAAACCAACTTAAGTTGGATTAAATAATTTAATATAAGACTTGAAACTAAGAAAATACTAGAAGACATTGGGAAAATGCTTCAAGACATTGGTCTGGGCAAACATTTTTTGGTTAAGACCTTAAAAGCAAAAACGAAGCACAAATAGACAAATGGGATTATATCAAGCTAAAAATCTTCTGCACATTCAAGGAAACAATCAACAGAGTGAAAAGGCAACCTACAGAATTGGAGAAAATATTTGCAAACTATCCACCTGACAAAGAATTAATAACCAGAATTTGTAAGAAACTCAAACAAGTAATCCAATTAAAAATGGCAAAAGATCTGAATAGAAATTTCTCAAAAAAAAAAAAAAAAAAAAAAAAAAAGACGCACCAACAGCCAACAGGAATATGAAAAAGTGCTCAATATCACAAAATGTCACAGGATCATTGGGTGTCACGTTTCCAGATGGAAACTTCTGTAGCCAATGGCACTTTTGTCCAAGTTTTGCTTGGGCCTGCTGAGGCTCACTCTGCCCATTTGGCCTGGGAGGCTGTGCTCAGCTCACACTACCAGCCCAGATTCCATGCCTGCCAAGGGCAAGACAGGCACAGAGCAGTGAGGGGTGCATGAGCAAGTGAGCACAGGGTCCGGCCACTGTGCACAATGCAGCAGGGGAGGCAGCACCAGTCGCCAGCACAGGTGCTAGCTCCATGCAAGCCTGCAACTGGATCAGATGCACCACAAGTGGCTTCTGCTGCAGGCACCTGTGTCTGCATGAGGGGAACACAGTGGCACCTGGGAGTTTGGAGATGTCAGAAACTGCAGAGTCTCAAAGAGGGTGTCATAGCCCTGGCTTGGCAAGCACCTAGGTCTGGGCTCCCCGAAGGGCCACAACTCTTCTCTCCTTCTTGTCACCCACAATGTGGCAAGTGGAAGGGCATGTTTCAGCCCTGTTTGTGTTACAATTTTTTCAGTCCCACCATTCAGCGGGTGGATCCTGAGTTCTTGTCCCATGTCCAGGAATAACAAGGTACACAGACAACTCAAGGGTGAGCAAGGCAGAGAGGAGTTTTACTGAGTCACAGAACAGCTTTCAGGAGAACCAAAGTGGGTAGCTCCTTTCTGCCAGCAGGTCATCCCAATGAGTTTCCAGCTTTCAGTGGAGAGGAGACCCATAGTGGGTAGCTTCTTGCCACAGGCAGGTAGTTCTGATAAGTGCAGCCCTCAGCATAGAGGAGACCTGGAGTAGGTAGCCCCTATCCACCAGCAGGTCGTCCCAACAAGTATCTAGCTAGTGGCAAGGAGACCCAGGGTGGGCAGCTCCTTTCTACAGACAGGTCATTCCAACAAGTGTCCAGCTCTCAGAAGAGAGGAGACCCATATTGGGTAGCTCCTTTCCACAGGTAGGTAGACCTGACAAGTGCAGCCCTCAGCAGAGAGAAGACCTGGAGTGGATAGCTCCTATCTGCACACAGGTTGTCCCAACGAATGTCCAGCTCTCAGTGGAGAGGAGTCCTATAGTGGGTAGCTCCTTTCTGCAGGCAAGTAGTCCTGATGTCCATATGAGTCTGGCTGAGTCTAGGGTTTTTATGAGCTCGGAAGGGAGGAAGCATGTGCAGACTGGTCCATGGGCAGTCATGGGCAGGCCCAGAAAAAGCACCATAAGTTCTCATTCCAGGCCACAGACTCCACCCAGAATGGGCAGCCTGGCCCCCAGGCTTCAGGCCACCTATGGCTTGAAAGTAGGACTTCACAACAGGCCTGCCCCTTTCTGCCCAGGAGCCTGTCTGCCTCCTACTGCCATCAACATGCCATCCATGCTGCCCAGGCTATTTGTGCTTAGGGGACTGTTCGGTGCTGCAGGCCTGCACCAAGCCACCCTCAGCACCCCTGGCCTCCCTCCCATTCTCATCAGTGCCCAAAGTCCAAAGAGGCCTGGGGGAGCAAGGTTCCTGCCCATTCCCAGCACCAACCGGCTCTAGGGAGTGCGCAGCCATTGCTGAGCCTTCCCTGTTGCAGCCAGTGTTTTCATAGCAGCCACTCCAGATGGGCTGCCACTGCCATCACAATCATCAGAGAAATGCATATTAAAACCACAATGAGATATCATCTCATCCTAGTTAAAATGGCTATTATCAAAAAGACACAAAATAGCAGATGCTAGAGAGGATGCAGACTAAGGGGAAAGGTAGTACACTGCTGACGGTAATGCAAATTTCCACTATGGAAAACAGTATGGAGGTTACTCAAAATAGAAAAAATAGATCTACCATATGATCCAGCATTCTCAATACTGGTATATATCCAAAAGGAAGGAAATCAGTATATAAAAGAGATACCTGCATGTTGATGTTTATTGCAGCAGTATTCACAATGGCCAAGATATGGACTCAAACTGAGTGTCCATCAATGGACAAATGGATTAAAAAAAATATGGTATATATACACAATGGAATACTATTCAGCCATAAAAATAAATGAAATCCTGTCATTTACAGTAACATAGATGGAGCTGGAGGTCATTATGTTAAATAAAATAAGTTAGAAAGAATAAAAAAGATCCAGTATTTGACATTACAACAGGGTGACTATAGCCAATAATAATTTAATGGCATTTTAAAAATAACTAAAACAGTATAATTAGATTGCTTGTCACACAAAGGATAAATGCTTAAGGTGATGGATACCCCATTTATCCTGATGTGATTCTTACATATTGTATGCCTGTATCAAAATATTCTATATACCCCCCAAATATATGCACCTACTATGTACCCACTATTGGGAGAACCCGCCGCCGATAATCCAACGTTACTTCATGTAGGTTCTTTTCGATTTCCCTAAGTGTCGGCCGGTCTGAGAAATAAAGGGAAAGAGTACAAAAGAGAGAAATTTTAAAGCTGGGTATCCGGCAGAGACATCACATGTTGGCTGGTTCTGTGATGTCCCCCAGGCCACAAAACCAGCAAGTTTTTATTAGTGATTTTCAAAAGGGGAGGGAGTGTATGAATCGGGTGTGGGTCACAGAGATCACATGCTTCACAAGGTAATAAAATATCACAAGGCAAATGGAGGCAGGGCAAGATCACAGGAACAGGGTGAAATTAAAATTAGTAATGAAGTTTCAGGCACGCATTGTCATTGATAACATCTCATCAGGAGACAGGGTTTGAGAGCAGACAACTGGTCTGACCAAAATTTATTAGGCTGGAATTTCCTTGTCCTAATAAGCCTGGGAGCACTATGGGAGACTGGGGCTTATTTCATCCCTTATCTACAACTGTAAAAGACAGACATTCCCAGAGCGGCCTCCCACTAGGAACGCATTATCTTTCAGATATGAGGTTTCAGAGACCTCCCACTAGGAACGCATTATCTTTCTCAGGACTGTTCCTTGCTGAGAAAAAGAATTCAGTGATATTTCTCCTATTCACTTTTGAAAGAAGAGAAATATGGCTCTGTTCCACCCGGCTCTCAGGCAGCCAGACCTAATGGTTATCTCCCTTGCTCCCTGAACATCGCTGTTATCCTGTTCTTTTTTCAAGGTGCACAGATTTCATATTGTTTAAACAATTTGTGCAGTTAATGCAATTATCACAGGGTCCTGCGGCGACATACATCCTCAGCTTACGAAGATGATGGGATTAGGAGATTAAAGTAAAGACAGGCATAAGAAATCACAAGAGTATTGATTGGGGAAGTGATAAATGTCCATGAAATCTTCACAATTTATGTTCTTCTGACATGGCTTCAGCTGATTCCTCTGTTCGGGGTCCCTGACTTCCTGCAACAACCCACAAAAATTAAAAATTTTAAAAAGTCATATTTAAGTCCAAAAGCCCTATAAGTAACATTTCATAAATGAATTCTATGTGAAACAAAGTACCAGAAATAACAGCAAAATTATTTGTGACTAACAGTGAATTTACTGTCTTAAAGTGAGAATAAAGTAGTAGAGTGGGAATAAATTAATGGGCGTTGTTGTCAGTCATGTTTTGGAAACTCCTTAACAGTGAATTGCTAAAATAATCCATGGACCAAATTATGTAAATGTTTAATTTGGAAATACTATATTTTGAGGAAATAATCTCTGTTTCATGATAATCTTATGATACTTTTGATTTTTCTAATTATAAAAGTATTTAAACAACTTTTAAAAAGCCTCTTAAAGTCATAGTGATATAACTGCTTATAGGTCAGTGTCTTGAATTATCCAACTTTTACCAAATTTACCACAAAAAATATCAACCAAAGGACAATGTACATCATTCATTGAGCTCTTTTCTGGAGTATCTTCATTGAACTGTGTCTTTTCCTGAGCCAGTACTGAGCTACCTTACAGTGCAGACACATTTGATTATTAAGCATTTTAAGCAAAACCATTCACTTTTTTCTTACAAAAACATAGAGGGGAAAAATACTATTTAGGGGATGAAGCACCAATCTGTCCCAACCAGTCAAGTGCTCTTTAGTAAGACACAATCTCAGAGCCTGAGTTGTCTTGTTTAGAAAGGAGTTAAAAACCCCATGTAAACAGGCCTTATCCTAGGTGTTATAAGTGTGTTGACTTGGTACTCTATACGTTTTATTAAAAGATGCTTATGTTTTTCATGCAATGACTAAGAGATAGTGCACAATTTTATGACTAATATTAAACATTGTTTTCTTGGATTTGCTAATGTAGAACACTGATGAGAAAGGTATTTTCAAACACAGAAAATAAGTCTCAAGGAAAAAGGGAAATTCTTTATAGTGAGGGACTGCACAAAACTGCATAGTATACACTTCACTTTTCCAGCCAACTTTCAGGAAATGTTTGAGATCCCTTCTTAATGTTTTCTTTCCTCCTGTTACCAGTTATGGCATAATGCAGGATGCACATACAGGCCTCCTCCCACTCCACCACAGACATTCCTTCTTTTCCTTCCCAGCACCTTGAATCTCAGCTGCACCCTGATCTTCTCTCTCACTGGGCTCCTGGGACTAGAGGGGTGTGTGTGTGTGTGTGTGTGCGCGCGCACACGTGCACGCATGTGCAAATAGAAGGTTTTGTTATTAAGACATGTCAATAATATAAATATACAGAATATATAGATATTTCTAATCCTAAGTAAGTCTAAAGACATTTCTTCAACATGATTCCATATGATGGCAGGTGTGGCCCATCTGGAGCAGCAGCTGCCATCATACTGGCTGCAACACTGCTCGGCCTCCTGTTCCACAGAGCAGGCAGGAGCCCTGCCCCCTGTATGGCTGCAACTGCCCTACTGTGGCTCCAGATCTGGGTGTCTCTGTGCTCTAGGGGGCCAAGGAAGGGCCCTCCCCACCGGCAGGTTTGAAAGTGCCTCCCTGACAGGTTTGGAAGTACCTGCTTCCACTGCCCGGTTTCTCCCCACTGTCAGTGCCCACTCCAATCTCAGAGGCATGGCCAGGGCTGCACACTGCATGAAACTGGTGGGAACTGAGGACTATTGGGAGCCAGGGACAAGTAGGAGTCCTACCCCTTCCAAGTTGGTGGGACAGGAGCTGCCCAGGTGCAGCTGCAGCCTGCTGAGCTCAGCTTTGGACCCAGGCATCTCTGTGCTCTTGGGGGACCTGGAAGGCCCCTGTTCCCCTGCTCAGAAGTGCCTGTTCCCACTGCCTGGCCTCCCCCTACTCCCAGTGCCAGCTCTGATTGAGGAGCAAGGTTGGGGCCTCCTGGGCACTGTCACAGCCTGGCTGGGTGGATGCATGCTCAGGGTAGTGCTGACCTGCCAGACACCTGCTGCCTGAGTTCCCCAGGCTTTAGGCACCAATGAACACAGGATGGAAACTGAGTGGGGGGTGGAGGGAAGGAAGCTCAGCACTAGCCTGCAGACACCCCTTGGCACAAACAGTCTGGGAGCCATGAATGGTGGTGGGAGTCCGACAGGCTCCTGGGCAGAAAGGGGGTCCCTGGTGAAATGCCACCTTTAGGCAGGGAAAGGCCTGAAGCCTGGGATCCGGGCTGCCATTCCTGCAGACTGGAGGGGGAACTCATGGTGCTTTTTGCCCATGGCTGCCCATGGACCAATCAGCATGCACTTTCCCCTTGAAGCCCATACAAACCCAAGACTCAGCCAGAGCAGCAGATGTCAGGACGACCAGTTGCAGAGGGGAGCTACCCTCCTCAGAGCCTTCTTTCCGCTGAGAGCTGCAGACAACAGGATAACAAGCTGCAGAGAGGAGCTACCCTCTCTGCTGAGAGCTGAACACTCATCAGGACGACCTCTAGGCAGAGAGGTGCCACTTACTCCAGGCCTCCTCTTTGCTGAGAGCTGAACACTCTAGGATGGGAGGAACTACGTACAGAAAGGAGCTACACACTGCGGGTCTCCTCTGAGCTGTTCTAACACTCAATAAAGCTCCTTTTCATCCTGCTCACTCTCCACTTGTCTGCCTACCTCATTCTTCCTGGACACAAGACAAGAACTTGGGCAAAGATGCCACCAGTCACAGAGGTTTCTGGCCAGAAAAGCAATACCCCAAAGATCCCATAAGACATATGCTTATTCTTCATAAAGTTACTCTTCCCATGGAGAGGTTACTCTAAGACAGAGACAGGGCTTTAGAAGTCATTTCAATCTCTGTTGGAATAGATGTGCGCAATCTGTTATCATTAAGCATGAGGAGGGAGTCATGGGCAAAATCTGGGAAACACAAGATCGTTAATCCAGGCAAAGCCAGAACATAATCCTCTTAGATTAGTCTTTCCTTCATGAGATGCCATGATCATTTTTTATCAGCATGGAAGTGTATCTATACTAGTTCAACAACACTATTACAAAAAGAAATTTCAGCTACTAAGAAAATATCAAATGTTAAAGTACTCACAACCACAGGCCTATCAGGCTGAGAAGATTCTTGTCCATTTCTTCTTGGTTTAGGCCTATTATGCTAATCTTTCTCACCCACTCACATTTCACACTGCAAACAGAATAATATGATTTGGAAAATGCACTTGAGAGGATAGTTATATTTGACTACTTCCATGGCCAAAGGTTAACCTGTAATTTTTTAAAACTTTGGAAATACTTTTGAAATAAGTCCCAGGTTAAGTATAAGTCTCTATACCTTCTGAATGTTTGCAAAGCCACTTAAGTTGGTCAAGCTGACAGAGCAATGTCTTAAGGCTCATGGCAAGAGACATAGGACATAGGACCAACAAGATTTGGTTTCACAACACAACGCTCTATATGGAGACATTCAAGAAAATATGGCTAGGGAATTAAAACTAGAGTGACCATTGCTTTAATCACACACTCATTTCCTAGGCCCATTTACCCCTTTAGACCAAAATCTGTTGAAACACACAGCCCCGCTCATTCAAATTACCATAGTTGAGTTGAGAATTCCCCACAGAGCATCGAGCATGCTCCTAACTGGACACCTCTGCAGTTACTCTACAGACCCTGGGGACGTGGTCACAATTCTGCAGTGTTCCCAGTTTTCCAGGCCCCTTCCTTACCATCTGCCCCATTTCTGCCTCAGTCCGCACTGAGGAGTCTGGAATTTGTACTTTATCAGGGGTTCCAGGCACTTTCAGGACGCCAATACCTCTAACAGCACCCTCAGCACTCATCCTATCTTCACCTGATCCCGCTCCATGGCCCACCTTCATCCCTCATCTAGCCCCACCAGGATGACAAGGCTCAGGGTGGAGGAGCCATGTGAGGACAATGACCCTGAGGCCCTTCCCTCTACTAGGCCACCAACCAAGGCACCCAAGCTACCTGAAGCCTGCTGGCTCCTCACACTTATGCACACTTTAACTTCAGGGAGGATTAATCTGTGGACCTACCAGCTGAGTCTCAGGTGGCCAGAAAGGGTCCCAACTGTAGGAATGTGACCAGCACCCACACACCTCATAGTACAAAAGGGGCAACTGAAAAATGCCCAGTGATAAGGCACACTGAGGTGGAGCACCCACCATGCATGCACACTGAGACCACCACATGCCTCATGGGAAGTGGTGCCCCAGTCCACCTTCTGTCTCCACCTTGGTCCCCACTGAGGACTCCGGAATCTGTTCTCTATGGGTGGTTTCATATGCCTCCAGGACTCAAATACCTCATATTGTATACTATTGTATCCCCCTCTAAAACTCACACCATCTTCAGGTGACCCTCCTCCCCTCAATGGCCCACGTTTCTTCCCCATCCGAGCCCCACCACAACTACAAGGCCATGGTAGTGTGGCAGTGTGTTAAAAGAACAATGACCTCAAGGCCCTTCTTTGTAGGAGGCTAGAGACTGCACACCCTGACTCGTCGAAAGCCCACTGGCTCCTCCTCACACTCACTCACATTTAAACTCCTGGAGGCCTGTTCTGCAGACCTACTGGCTGTGTCTCAGTCTGCCAGAAAGAGTCCAGACCTCAGGAAGGCGACCACACTCTCAGAGCTTGGTGGTGTTCACTATGCCATGCAAAGGGATAGATAAAAAGACATAACCAACTCCATCTTAGAAAAGGACTCCATCTTATATTTCACAGTGTACTTCGCCAACAAGAATAACATGTTTAATAAACAAATAAAGAATAAATACTGCATCCAACCAGATAAGGACACAAACAAGCACTCTTTAACTATGAGTTCTCACCAGAGGACTCCGTGACTATGAAAGTTTACACCTTCAGCAGCTCAAAACAGCCATCTTCACTGATACCTTCTTGCAGTCATTTATGATACGAACTTGGTGTCTGCTGCCAAAGGCTCTGGAACCACAAACACTCTTCCTTGCAAGACCAATGGACGGGCTGGCCCAGACCAGGATTCCTTTTGTCTTCTTCATTCCACCTAGACAGTTTCCTTAATCCTTTATCCTATCTCTTTTTCTTCTTGATGGTAAATTTTACTTTGTTTGTTGTGGAGTGTTTAACCTACAACACTTGTATATTGATTTGGCATACTGTTATGTATGGTTTGCAATACTGACTGACTTGTGGAGTGGCTTGAGTTTGTGTGCCTGTGGCTCTGACTACTAAGTGAACAGGAAGAACTAAGGAGAAGTGTCTCCTTGGGAACTCCATGTAGTTTGTGGCTTTTGTGATTGGATAGCATCAATAAAAGCCTGATATTATGGAAAGACACAAGCATGCGTGGACCTGGTTATTTCTAATCCAGTACTGCTCATGATAAGCTAGTATAGTCAGCTTACTGGGCACAACTGGCACAATTGGCTTACTTGGTATAATTGGTGTACTCAATTTTAAGTCCAAAGCCCCCACTAAAACTTCCATTAGAAATCATGCCATTTGACAAAACAAACTGCCATGCTCTCTGAGAACAGACATAATCTTGTCTCACCTTGAAAGCCTGGCTACTTGAGGAAAACCTTGGGTGATAAGACACCTTGCCCAAGTTGTGAAGATCCAATGGCTGACAAGGTCTTGATTGATGCCAAGCTAGGAAGCTAGTAGAACCAGGAAGGCTCATATTGAGCAGGTCTCAATTTATGGGATGCTGACTGGCAAAACAAAATTTTAATTTGGCCAAAAGAAGTCAATTATTACATAACTTCCACTCAGACAGTGGGTTAAGGTTGGAAATTGAAATATTATTAAGAAACTATATAAAGTAGCTACTAATATGGCATAATGTGGGTTCTAGTTAAGAAAATTAAGCAGGCATGCCAGAGGGCTCATCGCCCAAATACAGTACTTAGTGTTGAGAATCCTTGGTACCCAACAGAGTTGGAAGTCAGAAATACTCCCTGTAGGATCCCCTGAGGATGTATGGCCAGACTTGAGGGACCTGACAAAATGTTAAGCCTTTAATTACCAGAGCTCCCAAACAAGAAATCCCTGCACTTTTTTTTGAGACATATACAACTTTATTTAATAATCTGTAAAAAGTCATACTCTGGCAGAGTGATGCATTCCTTATCTCAGCAGAAAGCAAACAATGTGTCTGACAAGCCTCTTTCCAAGATTCAAAACTGTAATTCTGAGCTTACATTTCAATGCTCCCAAGAGCTGGGCTTTTGAAGAAATTCCTGCACTTTTAATGCAAAGTAGCTCACAGATAGACAGGGGTCCTCAGAAAGCCAAAGAGCTAGCTCACAGAATTTTAAGGAAAAGTAAATCCCTTTCAGATGTAACTTTTAAGGAGGAACCCCCGGGTCCTAAGGACCCCCATCTAGTGGACCTGGGAGACTATAATGATCTGGGGTGGGGGGGGGGGGTTGATATATGCAGCAAGACCTATAATAACTAGAAAAAGAGTTATAGATGATAACAATGGAAATGGCAGACCTCAGGACATCAGTGAGGACAGAGAATACACCACAGCAGAATTACAAAAACTAAGAATAAATTTTTGCCAAAGACAGACCACAGATGCAGACTGACTGCTTCCATTATGCAATAATGAAGCAAAGAACACAGCACTATCAGGCACAGAAATGCATCAGATCAATACACTAGCAGAAAACCCATTACTAAATCAGAAATTATTAGAACTAACAAAATGTGTCCCATCCATCTGGGACTGGATTACATTAGCCTGATATCTATCTAGCCAATATTTAAACCCAACAAAATTTGGAGATGGACTTAAATGGACTGATCTAACACAGGCACAAAAAGATACAAGAAAATTAGTTATTTTAGGAATGATAAATGATGGATATAATCAATACAGCATTCCATCTGAAATTCCAGCTACAAATGAAACTGAAAGAGCACTTGTAGGAGCACCACTTAACCTAAAAGTCTCCTACATGAATGCTCTTTCAGCATGCAGAACCATAGAAAGTATACCAGAAAATTTTCAACTTTCTGCCAAATTATCAGGAACTCACAAGGTAACATTTATGGCAAACCTAATTTAAAAAATACCAAGAGATAATCTCAGGAAGGCACCAAAATTCTTTACATTTAATAAAGTCTGAAGGTTTATTCAAAATAGACCTGGAGGACCTTGGGAAAAAAAAACCAAGGCAGACAAGTTGGCAACCCAGGCAAAATAATTGGCAACTAAGGACATGAGGACCAAACTGGTGTTAGGTACAGTAAGTTCCTCTTCAAAAAGTCAGCTTGTTCAACTTCTTTGTTCTTTGTTCTCTATTTTCAAAGCCTAACGTCCTCATTCTCTGTGCCTCCTTGCCCCCTAGCTACAGTAAACAACCTTCCCACCTGTTCTAATCAATAATTCACATCTGTTCCCTTGGTTACCCACTCTGCAACTATTCTTCCCACCAAAACCACCAGTCCCAGCCTGTAACTCACATCCCCCTTCCTTTCCCTTCCCTTATTTGGGAAAATATTCACAAATAGCCAATTGAGTCACCTTAGATTGTGCAGTCTGACCCCAGACCATGGGGGAGTGACATAGAGGTAGGCAGAGTGTTAGGGATAAAATCCCCTTCCCTCCTTTGTTCGGTGTGCTCTCACAGCAGCCAGAGGTGCAAGCAGCACCCTTCTGCATAAGGCTGTAAGGCAGAGTACTTCCTGAACAGGGTCTTAGTGGAGTCTCAGAGGTAGAAGGATTTGAGGGACACTTATTCATATTTTGAAATCTGGTGTAAAGCAGGTCTTTCAATGTAGGGGAAGGATGTGATTAGGATTGGGTGGGAATAGTGATATGCTGGTTTTAGGTTTGGTGAACACAGCAAGTCAAGGATTTTAAGGCAAGTGGTTCAAAGAGTCTTGAGGTTGTAAAATATCATTTGGCACTTTTTACTGAACAGTGGATAGGCCTTTTAAGCAGTTCCTAGAATTAGTAATAAAGTTATGTTTAACTTTTATCTTTCCAGGCAAGAGATTCTTGTAGTAATAAAGTTATGTTAATGAAGCCAGTGGAATAGTAAACTCTTGTTCATGCAGACAGTAAGCTGTGTGCATGGTTTCAGTTCTCATTACTTACTTTTAGATAACTTATGAGTGTGGTAGGTCATATATGAAAGGGAAGGAGAGGAAGGGGGCTTTGAGCTAGTAGCTTTTTGTTAGTAAATTAGGACATGTGTGTGTGTGTGTGTACATATATCCAATTCATACATAATTGTACATATTCACAGGGTACAGTGATATTTTGATACACATACGCAACGTGTAATGATCAAATCAGGATAATCAGCATATCCACCACCTCAAACATTTATCATTTCTTTGTGTTGGAAACATTCAAAATCCTCTTTTATAGCTATTTGAAAATACACAATAGATTATTGTTAACTATAGTCATCCTACAGTATTAGATGGACCACTAGAGATTATTCCTCCTATTTAATTTTGTATCCATTAGCTAAACTCTACCTGTTCATCCCCCACCCTTCCCAGACTCTACTGATCTCTATTCCACTCTCTACTTCTATGAAATAAAAGATTTTAGCTTACACATATCAATGAGAACATTCAGTATTTATCTTTCTGTGTCTGGCTTATTTCACTTAATGTCCTACAGGCTCACACATTTGAAGCCCATACGTGTTTCCTCAAATGATGGGATTTCATTCTTTTACATGACTGAATAGTATTCCATTGTGCATACATACACCACTGTAAATTAGATTGTATTTTGTTTACTTATTTCTTTTTTATTGATACATAGTTGTACATATTTATGGGGTACATGTGATTCTTTGATACACGTATACAAAGGATAATGATTAAATCAGGGTATTTAGGATATCCATCACTTCAAATTTATCATTTATTTGTGCTGGGAACATTTTAAATCTTCCCTTCTAGCTATTTTGAAATATATGATAATTTATTGTTACCATTAGTCACCCTACTGTGCTATCAAATAGAAGTTATTCCTTTTACTTAACTGTATGTACCCATTAACCAACTTCTCTTCATCCCACCCACCCCTGTTCCTAGCCTCTGGTAACCAAAATTCTACTCCATTAGATCAAAATTTTTAGCTCCCACATATGACAGACAAAATGTCTTGAACTCCTAAGTTCAAGCGATCTTCCTGGCTCAGCTTCCCAAAGTGTTGAGATTATACATGTGAACCACCGATCCCAGCCTCTGTTTTCTTTTAAGATGTACGTTAAACTCACATTTGTTAGTTTTCTCCTTCAGCCAGAAGAGGAACACTGACTCTTTCATCTGCCACTGGGAGGTAAATTTTTCTTTTTAAATAAACCATGACTCCATTGAAATTCTTATTTAAACCAAGTTTATGAAACAATGTCTCTTTCAAATTATCAGGACTGTATTATGGGAAGCTTTAGAAGATTTGAAGCTCCTCCAACCCCAAACCAACTGAACCTTATTTGGTGACCTGAACCCTCACCTCTCTTCTGATTAGGCTATTTCTGCTTTGGTTGAAGATGTTCATGGATCCTGCAAGGAAAATTCAATTTCCCTAATGTCTTGACATTTCCTATTATTACGAAACTTCTAACTATAGTGGATCCTACTCAGGATAAATGTGCTTTTAAGTTTACATCCTGTCGTAGGTTATTATATAAAAAATAACTACAGGTATTTGCTAATTATATCTCCATTGTCTAGGTAATACACTTGGGAGAGGAAAAAAACATTGCTTTTCTTGTTTTTAGAGTGCTGGCCTTCCTCCCTCTGGCTCCCCTTGAGCAAGGGATGAAGCCATTTCTGGGGTTTGGCAAGTTAGCCTTATGGGCAGGGCATGTGGCTATTTGCTCATGCGACGTGACACTCCAGTAGGGTTGAGTTTAGCTGGAGTCTGGGAAGACCATTTTATAAGGGAGTCTCCGTTGCCGATTCAGTTTTAAGGAGAGCTTCTTCCACTGTGCAGGGCATAACAGGGTAACTGGCTCTACCCCAGTAAGGGCTTCAGTTTTAAGAAGTGCCCAGTACACTGCCACATGGTGCCTCGCTCATGGTGAATATATTTGGGCTTATGCTGGGAGCCACTTACAGCAAAAGCTGGTGGGTAGGTGTTTGCCTATCCATTTGGTCCAGAGGCGCCTGGAAGCAAATTCGGCATGGCAGAAAATTCTCATTGTAAGTCATGCCTTTGGAGCACATGAGAGAAGTAATAGCTTCCTTTAGTTTCTCTATTGTCTGTTGCTCAGGTCCCCACTGGAAAGCAGAAGACTTAAGGGAGACTCCATAGATAGCATCCAGCAAATATTGGATGTGAGGAATGTCATGGTGCCAGAATCCAAAGATTCCTACCACATGTTGGGCTTCCTTAATAGATTTGGAAGGTTGGAGCTCTAGGAACTTGTGTTTCTACCATATTCGAAATAGTTTGCCTTATGAGTTCTAAATGTAGCTCCCAAATTCAACCGTTGAAGAGGTGTCTTGTACATTATGGAGAAGCAGTTGCCTATACCCTCACAGTGAGGTGCTCACTCATGGCTGCAAGGGTCTGTGGGACAGCGTCTTGTTTATGTTCAGTGAAGAGGATGTCATTAATATTATACGTTCCATGCTTTTCATGATCTGTCATGTGCCTACATTCCCACCTCATCCTCTGCCTCCCCAGTGTGTACCTTTGCCGTAGTCACTGTGCTCCTCTAGGGAGCAATGAGTGCTACTGAGCAAACACATATACACGTGTCTCTGCATGTGCAAGGACCCTTGTGACAAACACATCTATTGAGAGTCACGATTCCATGTCTGTGGGTGGCCTCCCATGATAATCCTCTTAGTTTCCACTCTTTTGTTTGCTATTCTCTGGAGTCAGATGGATAAAGGTTGTTTCCCAGGTAACCAACCATGGATCTGAGCTGAGTGACCCAGTGCCGATGTGAAGAAGAATGTTGCCAAGACAACAGAATCCATACCCCTTTCCAGCACCGAGGCCCTCCTCCCTCTCCCTGCCTGCTTGGATCTCAGGTGAGAATGGGAATTTGCTGTGGCTAAGAGCGAGGGGACAGATGTGTGACAGAGGGTTCCAGGAGAGAGGAGAAATCTTGGGATCCCCTCAGAAGGGACTGGAGGAGGGACAAGTCACCAAGAAAGCCTGTTGCTGGGCACTGAGATCCTAGGAGACAATGATGACTATGAAAATGCAGTGTTTCTAACATATGGTTCTGTGATTTTCTCTAGCAGTACACAGAGCTATGAATATTTTCTGACTCTAAGCTCCAGGACATAGACCCTGGGAAAGAATTTGTGTCCATAAAGGGCAGTGGATCCTGGTATCACTTGTGGAGGGCAGCTGCAAGCCTAGAGGAGGCCCTGCTCACCTCAGCAATAACTCTCATCTGTTACTCCACTCTGTGTCTCTCTTCTGGTCTTCTCTTTCTGTGCTCTGTTGTCAGGGTCAATTTATAACAGGTTAAAATTGTCCTGGGTTAAAGGAGAAGAGGAGGCAAGGATGTCCCAATCCTCTCTTCCATGAACTGATAAGACAGTGGGCAGAGGGGGAACTGAAAGAGATGGTATGCAGAGACCACAAATTAACTTGCGCTTCTCAGACCTGATGGGGGTTTGGTGCGTTTACTTGCTAATGCCGATCTGATCTTCATTATGAGTGCATAACCTCTGTACTGGACAGTAAGGTGAGAAAATACTGGAGTTATGTCTAATCTGGTGTCAGCTGATGCTATCACGTGAATGGTCCATTTGTACAAATGCTCAGCCTGTTTTGCTGAAAATGATCAGTCTCCCAGATTTCTGCCCCATCTCCCTACTCCTTTCCAAGATGATTAACGGTGTGTATGGCTTTCGAGTCTTCATAGTGATAACGAGAAGGGGTTGATGACATCTTATGTTGATGGCAGTGTTCTCGGTGGTTTGTAAGGGAATCTGGTGCTCCCGGGCTCATTCGGCCTCGGCCCACCCATGCTGGCATCAGCAGGCCCCTCTGAATCTGGGTCTCATCTCCCTCCCACATCTGGGCAGGGCTGGCCACATCACAGCCTCAGCTGCAGGGTCACCAAGGCTCTATCTGGCTTATGCTTGTTTCATGGTAGCTCCCCAGGCTCTTGAATCAGCCACTTCCACAGTCCCCGTCTCAGAGAATGTAGCTCACTGCAGGAACCAAGATCAACTCCAAAAATAGAAATTCCTAAACTCCAGCCATTATTCTAACCAAGGAGCTCACTATTTCATCCTGCAAAAGTAAACTTCTGAGTCCTAAATTTCAGTTGGGAAAAAATCTCTTTATTTGGAACTCCCTTCCACTTCTCTGACACACCTGTCACATGTAAAATAAGGCCCATAGAAGAGAGACTGGGATGAGAGTCTCTTACCTGCATCTGACACTGTCTCCATGCCTTCTACTCCCCCATGACTGGAACAGAACAGTTGTTTATTTGCCTTATCTTTCATCTAGACATAAGGATTCCCATAGTAAATCCAGATCATAAAGGGAAGTCTTTAGGATTTGTACTTTCTCTTGTAGAATTCAAATTCATTCGGAATGTTTGAAGGAGATTGACTAACAGATAAAGAAATACAAAGTGGAAGGGATTACCAAATACAAGTCAATACACCATCAGTAGCAGGACAAGCTCTCTGTAAAAGTAAACTTGGAGTTCAAAGGGAGTTGTATTAGTCAGGGTTCTCTAGAGGGACAAAACTAATATATATATATATGGGAGTGTGTTAAGTAGTATTAACTCACACAATCACAAGGTCCCACAATAGGCCGTCTGCAAGCTGAGGAGCAAGGAAACCAGTCCGGGTCCAAAGCTGAAGATCTTGGAGTCTGATGTTCGAGGGCAGGTAGCATCCAATATGAGAGAAAGACGTAGGCTGCGAGGCTGAGCCAGTCTAGTCTCTTCATGTTTTTCTGCCTGCCTTACATTCTGGCCGCACTGGCTGCTGATTAGATGGTGCCCACCCAGATTCAGGGTGAGTCTGCCTTTGCCAGCCCAATGACTCATATGTTAATCTCCTTTGACAACACCGTTACTGATACACCCAGGATCAATACTTTGCATCCTTCAATGCAGTCAAGTTGACACTCAGTATTAACCATCACAGGAGTCATCACGCTTTAAAAGGGGCCTACAAGGTGCTGCATCAGCAGTTTTAATATGTGTGTCCAGAGAGCGTCACTTCTAAGCTCTCTCTCCCCACCATTGTCTGGCAACTTCTGAGATTACTTGAGCATCAGAGACAAACTATCCTGAAGCTTGTGGTGTGTTCGTGGAGTTACGGGGGCAAGCTTAGGTGTATGTTCATGTCTGTATTAGTCCTGAAGCTTTGTGGAGGCCTACATGACCTACTCATTAGCTAACATCTTCCTCATTCTCCCTCAAATTTATTGTATTTATGCCACCTAAAACATCAATAAAATAATTTTATGATTAAGAAGAAAAACAAGGCAGGGCAAAGAGGAGAGAAGGCAGGGAGCGAGATAAAGAAGGAGGGAGGAGAGTAGGCTTTGAGAAGGAGGGAGGTGTCACATGTACTGAAGGCATCTAGACATAGTATAAAAGGATGAAGATGTGATCATAGGGTTAGGCAATATGAAGGCCATCGGTGCCTTTAACAAAAGCACTTTTCTGTTGGGAGGTGAGCAGGTAGAAGCTGCATTGAAGAGGTTTGTAATGATAATGATTATAGAAGAAGGGAAGACAGATTTGCTGCTTGGAGCATCAGGGAAATGTGTCATTACCTTGGAGAAATATGGGATAAGGAACGGCTTTCTGTTTTACTACATTTTGTATAAAATGTCAGAAACAAGAGCAGGTTTGTAGATGACAGAAGAATTTGGAATAAATAATGTGACAATTCAGGAAAAAGGGATAATCACTACAAAAGTCCCTACCTTGAGAAGGTAGAGGGCATAGGATTCAGGTGAAGGGCCGGCCTCAAGTAGGATCCTGTCACTTCCTCCATTGGGGCAGCTGAGATTACAAGTGCAGGCCCACTGCTTTTGGGAAGTGGTGAGAGTTTCTCTCCAATCGCTCCTGTTTTCTCAGGGGAATATCAAGGAATATCATGAGAAGAGTTGGTGCTGGTCCTTGTGGGGGCTATTGTAGGGAGAGGACAGAGAAGGTACACTTGTGGAGGGTGCACATTGTCTGTCTACTTGGTTTCGGGGGGGTGGAGGGGGTTGCCAGGAGAGTAGGGAGGAGGGAAAATGAAGAGATGCGTTTGAGGAGGGAGAGTTACTAGTTTTGGGTAAGCTGGGTAAGGAAGGTGAATGGTGAGGAACGCGGTTGGGGTCGGTGGAGAGGAGGCCTCCTTGAGGCTGAAGGCCGTGGATGCTGGAGCATTGGAAGGAGGGAGCTATTAGGACTGGATTGGGTGCTGCCCCTGGTGAGATTGCGGGATGCAGGAAACAGACATCCTGAAGGGGCTTGGTCTTTCCTGAGGCCCAGAGCATTACCGCGCGGAGGAGACTTAGGTGGGGAGGAGGAGGCCCCCTCAAGACGGAGGGGAGCCGGCCGTGGCCTTGTCAGCCCCGGGGGCGCTGAGGTCGCTGGGGGGGGATCCGCGGTGTGAGGGGTGAGAGGATGACAGAGCGTGTGTCACATGAGAAGCGTGTCCAGGGGCTGGGTGGGAGGAGAGTGTACATGGGATTGGCACAGGTCTCGAACCTGAGGCGGCTGGGGCAGTCGTGTAGACCCTGGCCCTCAGCGGTCGCGAACCTGAGCCATCAACTGTCAATAGCAAGGAAGGAAGCCTGTGGCTGACCCTGAGACAGAGACTGGCGCCGAACTCCCCGGACTCCGATGCGCAGGCCCAGAGCCCGTCAATCCTAGGCCAACCCCGCCCGGAGGGCTGCTTTTTCCGATGGCGCAGGAACTTCCTGCTGGGTTGCTATGGCTCCGAGGGCGGGACTATGGGAGGCTGCACTCTACGGCTGGTTAGTAGGGGCCTGCCTGACCGGTACTAGTCTATTCTCTTGTCCTCATCTTCATTCCGCGTGGCTTCCTCAGGTAGCTCTACCAGCTCTTGGCCGAAAAGCAGTAGAAAGGATGAATTTTCTTTCGTGGTTGGTAGCGCTTCGTTCTCGTGGCCTGCAGGTGGCAATGTTGCTCCGTGGCTACACCCTACTCGCCTCTCCCCCCGCCCTTCTTGCTTGAAAAAACTGCCGCGGAACCTTTTTTGAGAGAAGAGGTTGGTTCTTAAACCTTCCAAGTCTTGCTTCTGGGGCTGCCTGTTTTTTAGGGGGTGAGGCGGGGCGGGTGGCATCCCTTAAGAAAACTCAGAGCTGATGAACAAAAACTTTTTGCTTTTGAAATTGGCATTCCTCTTGAGATGCTGCCTAAGTTCCTTAGCAACTTGTATTTTGACTTCTCTCAATCGTCTTGTCATTCTCTGTCCCCAGGTTGTACTGGGCTTTGTGGACCTGCTTTTATATTGATAAATACACGCATTCTTTTATTATGGAAGTCACTCAACCTCACTATAGAAAATTTGGAGGACAAATACAATGTAATAAAGAAAGCCAGTCTTACCCTCAGTCCCATCACCCAGAAATGACCACTGATAATATTTGTTTCCTTAGAGTTTTTCATTCCCAAAGGTGCATTTTAAACACGAGTTCATATTCCATCGTTAGTTCATCTTTTTTAAACTCAGATTTTTAGTGTGAGTTACCGTGCCCTAAAAATCATTTGAAAAATGCTTGAAAATTTTTACTCATTTCTCATTCTAAAACAATACACAGTCTAGATGCGTCGAAAAAATACTTAGTAACTGAAATGGAAAGCAAAAATAACCCTGACCCCCTATCTCATCGGTAAATGTAATCATGTTACCTTCCTAAGAACAGGAACTATGATTGTTCTGCTTTGTTTTTGCTCAACATTGCCTTTTCGGCAAACTGACAAGACTGTACAGGAGTGTTCTCAACATACAGTTTTGAATAAATGAACAAATACCTTATTTCTTCCAGATGTTTATCTTTGTAAATACAGTGTATTTTTTCATAAGCTTAGATGATACTGGATGAAACAACGTGGCTTCCCCCTCACCCTTCCATTTGGCACTTTATTGTGAGCATTAAATTATTACCATTTTGAAAAAAGTTTTGCTGGCTATTTTACACTCTACCCAGTTTGTCTTTTATTTCATTCTTGCACTGGAGGCAGGAAAGCATTGTGTAAACCGTGTATAATCTTATGTATGATAGACCAATGACCTCAACGCCAGTGCCCTCTTTGAGGAACTCCAAGAACCTTGGCAATTTACTGCTTCTTCCTGTATCACAGTTTCCATGTGAGTAAAATGAAGGTTATAATAGCACCTGCTTCTTGGAGGATGGTGGTCACCGTAAATAGCACAACAGGTTCTTAGTTCCTGGCAACTGTAGACATATAATTATTGTTGTCGTTGTCTCCAGTATTTGCAACAATGTGTGTATTAGGATTTTCAATCCATGAGACTGAGTTTGATAAAATTTACTCTTCAGATTTACATAGAGCTGAAACCTTTCCCTCAATTTCCCATTTCTGCCTTCTAGTAGAAAATTCATGCTACTAGTTTTTAGGGCGATTCAGTCAAGGAAATGTGTACAAGGAAAGCACATTGATAGATTTTCTTAAAGTTTATCCCGTCATTAAATGACAAGAATATTTTTGCACACATATATTTTTTACCATCTCTGATTATTTATAATAGATTTCCAAAAATAGATTTACTGGTTTGAAAGGCATGAACACTTTAACTCTCTTGGTGCATTGCAAGAAACACAATACCCATTTATATTGCCACTGACATTATGTGAGAATTCTTGTTCTTTTATACTCTAACTAGCATTTATCAATGTTTTAAAGATAATTATCTAATTATCTTATTGATTGTAAGTTATATGTCAAGATACTGATCTTCCATTCTGTCACATACATTGCAAATACTTTTCCTGGTTTTTGCTTCCTAAATGTGTAGTTTTAAGATGCATAGATAATTGTATTTTTATGTAGTCCTCTCAATCTTTTTTTGTATAACTTCACTTTATTATTAATAGAAGGTTGAAAAGGCTCCCAACCACCTGTCCTGTTACTTATTTTTATCCCCATTCTTTGTGATTTCAGTTTCCTAAGTTACAATTGGCCTCCGACTACTTGGCAAAATCTGAAAGGATTTCTTACTGACTAAGAGGCTGACTGAAATGGCTTCCAGATTTGTATTAGTTAACACACCTTTTAGTAGAACCAGGAGGTGCCAGAACCTGGTGTGACAAGGCCAAATGGGTCAACACAAATGAGGATTTAGGCTAACCTTGATGCCTTAGAGATACAAGAAGGTCTTTTAAATGGTATATTGAAGTTTATCCCTCTCACAGTTGCTGGGGAACAGTCTAACCCTATTGACAGGGATGGAATGAATCTTTATTATAAATCACTTTAAAGAATGCTCAGGGTTGGGCATTAATGCTAACATCACCATTGAAATTACCACCTTTTTGGTTAATAGCCCTAAGCCTGAAATATCAGCTGCTGTTCAGAAGCAGAAAATAGGCTGGCATGCCATACCCATTCATGAGTCACAACAATTAGTCCAGCATTTTGAGGATACCCTGAAAAACAAAGACAAAACTACATCCAGAAACTTGCAACACTACAACTTAACTTGAGGGAAACAAAAGACCCTCCACAAATACAACACAGATAGGCAAGAATACTTGCATATATTGGGAGGGGGATGTCACTATGCCTACAATTTTATTGCTTTGACCAGGACACAAGCAGCCCCAAAAGCTGCTCGATTAGAAACAATATGACTCCCAAGGAATCTGTCTTTAGTGTCTCCAATTGCTTTTGATTTAGCAAGGAGAAATAACTCTGTTAGTAAATGGCCATTGTATTAATCACGATTCTCCAGAGAACCAGAACGTGTGTGTGTGTGTGTGTGTGTGTGTGTGTGTGTGTGTGTGTGTATTTTAAGGAATTGATACATGATTGTGATACTGTCAAGTCCAAAATTGCAGGTAGGCCAGCAGGCTGGAGACCCAGGGGTTGACCTTGCAGCTTGTGTCTGAAAGCTATCTGCTGGCAGAATTTCCTCTTCCTTGGGGAACATCAGTCTTTTTTCTATTAAGATCTTCATCTGATTGGATGAAACACACCACCTACATTATGCAAGGTAATCTGCTTTATTCAGTCTATTGATTTAAATGGTTAATCTCATTTTTAAAATATCATTATAAAAGCATCTAAAGTAGTGTTTCTATGGCCTAGCTAAGTTGGCATATAAAATTAACCATCACAGTCATCTACTTTTTTATAGACATTGGAGCCACAGTCTTCACTGATAATTCCTCCCAATTTCCTTCCAACTTACCTTGAAGTAATAAAGAGATTTCAGTGGTGTGATTTACCAGTTGAATATATTCTTTCTCTTTACACCTTTCCCCACCTGTTTAGGTCACTTCACATCTTAACATGCCTTTCTCCTCAGTCTTTCCACCCAGTCCAGCCTATCAGGATAGGATGTTTTAGCGTGATGAGGAGTCATGATTAGGTGCATATCTGAAAGATTTTTTCTTGATCTCCCTGAATGGGATGACCCAATGTACCATCCTATGGTGACCTCCCTTTTCTATCCTGCACTCTGTTTCCAACTCTCTTATCCCTAGAATAACCTCAATTTTCTGATTTGCTTTTTTCAGTACCCCATATTTTCTGGTCCACATCATCTGCAGACATGGAATAAGTAAGTAATATTAAAGCCATGCAAGTCAATACTGACACCATAATTCTTCTGCCTAAATTGTCCCAGTATCTCCTAAAACTGTAAGTATTGGAAGGAATACAGCCCATTGTTGTAGATTTCATAGCTAAGGGCTTACTCATTCCTTGTACTAGTCTCTGCAGCACCCCTATCTCCAGATAAGAAGTCCAAGTGAATGTGAGTAACTCTATGAATAAAGATTTAAGGGATATAAGTTACATAATATACACATTTCCCTTAGTCCCCAATGCAAATATTATCCTAGCTTTTCTATCTCAAAATTGAACATAGTAGTAGGTCTCTCTTTAGCCTTTTTTAGTATTCCATTTTCCTTACTCCCACTGTCTTTTTGCTTTCACATAGAATAAACAATATGCTTGGACTGTGATGCTTCAAGGCTTCACTGAAGTTCCCTGATATTTCTCTCAGGTTTGTAAACTCAGATACATATAAAGAAGGGAAAGGCATCAGAGAAGAAATAAGTGAAGGTAAAGTAACTTTATTTTCCTTATTGATTGGTCGAACAGATAACAGTTTGTTCAAAATAATAATACCAATAATATAACCAGTTATGTATGCTTATATGTAAGCACATATGCTTATGTGTGCTTATGTATAAATGAAATGAGTGATAGCTATTATAGAAGGAACCAGAGGAAATAATTAGAATATTTTATTATTATGAGGTATTCAGACTACCCATGAAGCAGTATAGTGTTATTTGAAAGTGGACTTGTATTAGTTGTAAGTACATATTGCAAACTCTCTGGCAACCAGTAAAAAAAGTTACAAAAAAGAAATATAGCTGATATATTAGGAAAGGAGAGAAAATAAAATCATATAAAATGCTCAAAGCCACAAAAAGTAGTAAAAGAGTGGAAGACAAAAATCAGAACAAAGAACAAGGGCAAGGAATAGAAAACAGTAGCAAATATGGTAAATGGTAATCTAGCTATATAAATAATCCCTGTGAACATCAACCTTCGAAATGCACCAATTAAAAGACAGAGATTAACAAAGTGGATCAAAAAACAAGATGCAAATATATATTGTCTCAAGAAATCCCCAATGAATATGATGACACATACAGATTAAAAGGATGGAGAATTATATGCCATGCTAACACCAATCAAAAGAAAAGAATAACTATTAATTTCAGAGAGTAGACTTTAGTGCAAGGAAAGTTATCAGGAATAAAATGGGTATTCCAAATTATGAAGGGCCAATTATTCCAGAAGACATAACAATCCTTATTATGTATGTGCCTAACAAGAGAGCATCAACATATGTGAGGTGAAAACCAATAGAATTGCAAGGAAAAATAGATGCATCCACTATTACAGTAAAAGACATCAACATCTCTGTATCACAACTGACACATTCAGCAGGCATAAAACCAGTAAGTGTATAGGTGAAGTCAATAACACCATAAATCACCTGGTATGGTGGATATCTATAGACTACTTAATGTAACATTAACAGAATATACCTTCTCAAATTTTTATGAAACATTCACCAAGCTAGACTCCATTATGGACCATAAAACATGCCTCAACAAATATAAAAGAATAGAAATCATACAAAGTATACTCTTAGACCAAATGGAATTAAATTAGAAATTAGTAACAAAAAAGCTGGAAAATCTTCAAGTACTTGGAGAATAAATAACATAATTCTAAATAACACATGTATCAATGAAGAAACATCAAAGAAATTTAAAAATATTTTAAATTATATGAAAATACAATGTATGAAAATTTGTGGGATGCAGTGAAAGCAGTGCTCAGGGGTAATTTGTAGTATTGAATGCATGTATTAGAAAAGAAGAAAGATCTAAAATCTATAAGCTTTCACTGTAGGAAACTACAAAAAGAGGAGTAAATTAAATCCAAACTGAGCATTAAAAAAATAAAAAGTAGTACAGAAATCAATGAAAGTGAAAATAGAAAATCAGTGGATAAATCCATGAAGCCAAAAGCTGGTTCTGTGAAAAGATCAATAAAACTGACAAGACTCCAGCTAGGCTAGGGAAAAAAAAAAGAGAGGAAACAAATTACTAAAATCAGAAATGAAAGAGGGACATTGCTATAGATGCCATGGACCTTAGAAGAATAATAAAGAAATACTATGAACAACTCCACGCCCACAAATTTGATAATCTAGAGAAAATGGACCAATTCCTTGAAAGATACAATTTGCCAAAACTCACAGAGGAAGAAATAGACAATCTGAATAGGCCTATATCTATTTTAGAAACTGAATCAATAACAACCTTCCAAAACTAAAGCATTAGATCAAGTTGAGTTCAGCAGTGAATTCTGCCAGACATTGAAGAAAGAAATTTTACCAATTATTTACAGTATCTTTTAGAATATAAAAGCACAGGGAATACTGGATAATTCATTCTATGAGGCCATCATAAACCTAATACCAAAGACAGACAAAGACATTACAAAAAAGAAAATTAAAGACCAATATGTCTCATAAACATAGATGCAAAAATTCTGAAATTTTTCAAATTAAATCCTACAATGTATCAAAAGCATTATACATCATGACCAAGTGAGATTCATCCCAGGTATGCAAGACTGGTTCAACATTCAAAAATCAATTAACGTAATTCATCGCATCGACAGGCTAAAAAAGAAAAACCGCACAATCAAATCAATAGACAAAGAAAAAGCATTTGACAATGTCTAACACCCATTCATGATTTTAAAAAAAACTCTCAGTAAACTAGGAATAAAGAGTAATTTACTCAGCTTGATAAAGAACATTCACAAAAACCTGCAGCTAACATCATACTGAGTGGTGAGAAACTACAAGTTTTCCCACTAGATCAGGATTAAGGCAAATAGTTCCCCCTTATCACTGCTTTTCAACATCATACTGGAAGTCCTAGCTAATGTAGTATGACAAGGAAAAGGAATAAAAGGTTTGCATAATAGGAGAGAAAAATAATTTTTTTGTTCACAGATGACATGACTATCTCCGTAAAAAATTTAAAAGAATTGACAGAAAAACTTCTGGGACAGCTAAGCAATTATAGCAAGTTGCAAGATAGAAGAAAAATCAATCACTTTCATATATATCAGCAATAAACAAGTGGAATTTGAAAATAAGAGCACAATATAACTTACATTAGTATCCATAAAAATGAAATGCTTACATATAGATCTAGCAAAATATGTAAAAGATTTATATGAGGAAATGTACAAGTCTCAGATGAAAGAAATCAGAGAACTAAATAAATGTAGAGATTCCATATTAATGGGTAGGAAGACAATATTGTCAAGATGCCAGTTCTTTTCACCTTAATCTATAGATTCAGTGCAATTCCAATAAAAATCCCAACAGGGCGATTTTGCTGGATTTCCATGGAAACTGACAAATTAATTCTGAAGTTTCTGCTGAGAAAAAAATGTTGGAAGACTACCAAACTTTAAGACTTACTATAAAGCTGCAGTAATCAGGACAGTGTGGTATTGGTAAGAGAACAGACACTTAGGTCAATGGAATAGAACAGAGAGCCCAGCAGTAGCTCCAACACAAGTATATTCAATTGATCTTTGACAAAGGAGCAAAGGCAATACAATGGAGTAAGGTAGTGTTTTCAGCAAATGGTATTGAAACAACTGAACATCTACATGTAAAAAATGAATCTATATACAGAAACTACACCTGCCACAAAAATTAACTGAAAGTGAATCACCAACCTAAAAGTAAAATGCAAAATTATGAAACTACTAGAAAATAACATTGAAGAAAATCTAGATAACCTTGGATTTGGTGATGACTTTTTAGATATAATGCCAAAGGTACATTCTATTTAAAAAGTATGGGTAAGCTGAACTTAATTAAAATTTAAAATTTCCGCTCTGTGAAAGACACTTTTAGTAGAATGAAAAGATAAGCCACAGACTGGGAGAAAGTATTAGCAAAAGAAACATCTGATAAAGTAATGTTATCCAAAATATATAAATAACTCTTAAAACTAAACATTCAGAAAAGAGACAACTCTATTAAAAAATGGGTGAAAGACTTTAGCAGATACCTCGCCAAGAAGATACATAGATGGCAAATGAGCATATGAAAAACTGCTCAACATCATATGTCATCAGGAAAATAAAACTTAAAACAACAATGAGATGTCATTATATACTTATTAGAATGACCAAAATCCAGAACATTAGCAACACCAAATGCTGACAAGGATGTGGAGTGATGGGAACTCATTCATCGTTGTTGGTATAGCCTTGGTAAGGCAGTTTGGCAGTTTCTTACAAAATTAAACATATTCTTACCGTATGATCTAGCAATCAGACTTCTTGTTATTTACTCAATAAGTTGAAAACTTATGCCCACGTAAAAGCCTGCACATGGATGTTTATAACAGCTTTATTCATAATTGCCAAAAGTTGGAATCAATGAAGATGTCCTTCAGTATGTGAACAGATAAACTGTGGTACATCCAGACAATGAAATATTATTCAGTACCAAAAGTGAGGTATCAGGCCATGAAAAGACATGATGAAGGAAGCTTAAAATGCATAAAACTAAGTGAAAGAAGTCAATCTGAAAAGACTACATACTGTATTAGTTTAAATATTTGATAGTCTGGAAAAGACAAACGAAGGAGACTGTAAAAAGGTCAGTGGTTGCCAGAGGTTAGAAGGAAGGGATGATAAATAGGCAGAACACACATTTTTAGAGCAGTGAAATTACGCTGTATGATACTATAATGGTGGACACATGTCTTTATACATTTGTCCAAACCTATAGAATGTACAACACCAAATGTAAAGCCTAATGTAAATTGTGGACTTTGGGTGGTAATGTGTCAGAGTAGATTCATTGGTTGTAACCAATGCATTACTCTGGGAGGGGATATTAATAGTCAGGGAGTCTGTGAGTGTGTATACAGAGTTCTTCCTGCTCCTTTTTGCTGTGTACCTGAAACTGTTCTAAAAAATAAAGCTGGTTAAAAAAAGTCACATACCATGAAGTTTTAAGTTTATCATGTGGGTGAGGTTTGAAAGAATTCTGATGGGAGTATGTTTTTAGAAAATTCCTAATATCACTCTGTAAGGAACAGACAAGAATTATGGAGACTTCCTCTTTCAGGTAGGGAATATTATAAACTGCTTTATTTGTCATTGCTAAAATGTTTATCTTGGGAATCTTTTGAATATTTCTTGATGAAGTATTCATGCCTTTTTCTGAGACACTGGAATGTTATCAGATCCCTTCTCTTTAGCAAAATTACTCATGCTCATATTTTTAATTTGTTGGATAAAAATCTACTAAATAGGCAACTTGCATTTAGGAGCCATGAATGTCTTAGTCCCCTGGCACAAGAAAATATTATCAACTCTAACCATTAAACACTAAGGTGTGTGTTAATAAAATAAGCTGCAATATGTTGTGAATGTTTCTCAAGTTATATGTTGTGTATATTATACTGACTTCACCATGAGTCAGTATAGTTAACACAGTCTGATATTGAGTCTTTTAGCCAAGTCTTTCTTGCAGTATTCAGATGAACTTAAATAGAAAAATGCATCCCATCCAGAAACCATTTTACCACATCTAAAGTTTGTCATGAGGTCTTTCGTTCTCATTTTCTGAGCATGTTTTATGGAATACTTAGTGTATTACCATTTCACTAGGGTTCAATTTGAGTGATGGCACCATGTGGTATGAGTATGATCTCAGTAGTGAATTTATTTTGGGATGGCAGATGAATGTGGGCGTGACCAGAGCCTATGGGAACAGAGAATTGATTTTCCAGTGGTGAACAAACTGTTATGGAGCAGGCAGCTTAGGATGGATTATAGAGACTGTAGAGAAGACACCACCTGTTCATGTGGAGGCATATTTGGAAACTGATCACCAAAGAGAAGCTTATCTCATCCTATTTTGACTCTATTCACAGTTGACATTGACGTGCATGAGATTTTGTGACAAGGAAAAAATTATTTATCTAATCTCTCTATCTACTTACCTACATACCTATCTTTATGTATCTATCAATTAATCATCTATCTATATTGGTAAGTGGTAATGATAATACAGGACACCTGGGATACCTCTAAGTAGGGAGAAAATTTGAAATACAAACTTAGTGATAGCTGGAAGGCATTTCTTAAAAGAGGAGTAGTGAGTGATATATGTTTTCTATGTGAAGGCAATTGTAAAATGTGAAGTACATAAAATAACATTGTATGCAAGGAAAGATGATGATTATTTAGATATGGGGAAGTAATTACTGAAGAGGACCGTAAGTGGCCAATTCCAGCAGAAGCCAGTGAGTCAGCCATGGGATGTATTTGCAATTTGGATCATGTAAATGTCAAGATCAAAGTTCTGACAGCTTAAAGGAGGCGCAAATGAGGACTGCCTGTTTTTGTGATATCAGTTTAAAAACCAGAATACTGGCTTCCTGTTATCTGAGGTTGATGCAGGAGCCCCTGAAGAAAGAGACAAGTGTGGGGTAACCACTGGAATTCAGGAGGCCTTGACCACCATCTTCACATCAACAGATATTTACCTTATCCTTTCATGTGTGGAATCCAGCAACCATGCCTGAAAACACCAAGTACTGACCTCTATATGGGAGCATGATTAGGGAATTGTTTCATGTGATGTTTCAATGTGGGTTACGACATTCGGGTCACCATCTACACCATCTAGAGTAGAACGAGAGACATCCAAATGTATAGTGTTAATGGTGAGAATCTGGCAGTGTGGGGCTAGTATTTGTTCAGAGGACACAAGAATGCCCCACTCTTACCCTACACTGCTGTTCTGTCTCTTCCCAGGATTTTCCCTGAAGGAGACATGCACACAAGGACCTGGAATATAATTCACGGGACCAATTCCCATGACCCTCAATGCAGAGATCTCAAGCCAAGCTGGGTTGAAGCACAGGCCCAGACTCAAGAAGGAAGCAGGGTCTCTCCAACTCTCTAACTCTGCATCTTATCACCAGCTGACCCGTAGTGTGTGGAAAACGGAGTGCCAAATCTCCAGTGAGAAGAAAGGAATAGGGAGTAATGTGGCAGAGCCCAGCCTTCACAGGAGGCACTGGCTCAGCTTATCACTTTGATATTGTGAGAGAGAAGAGCATGGCCATGTCCTACATGCATGAGTGTAATGTTAGACGGTGGTACTGCTGATAGTGCTCCTGAATCTGACCCATCACATCAGTCTTCCCTTGTCCAAGGGAGGAGTGACAAAAGGGCTTTGGAGAAAAGCGTTTTCTGTAAGATTAGGAATACTGAAAAGAGAAACCTGCCCCTACCTCCAGTGACCTGGAACTATAGATAGAAACTGGTCTGAACATAGAGAAAGTAGGATGTGTGTAAAAAATTCGTTTTGCTATTAAAATCTCAAATATATCAAATCTGAAAACTTAAAATGTGGGCCAGTTGACAAAACCAAAGGTAAATTCACAAAAGGAAATTTTCAACAGAAAATTAAAAAGGAACAAAATATAGTATAGTATATAAATGCCCAAGATGTTAAGGTTTTTAATCATAGTGTTAATAAACTACATGCTTTGATTGACAATATACTGTTACACTCACAATATATAACAGGGTGAGAGGTATATAAATTTAAAAACAGAGAAAAATGACTTCATAAATTTATTAGAACATTTTTATTGTTTTAAAAATAAAGCACTGGAATTATTTTAAGAGCTTGTAGCAAAAAACATCAAGTGCTGCAAGAAAATATGAAGACAGATAAATTATATTAAATCAAATTGCAACCACCAGAATTAGCTGTTTGGGACACTGGGTCAAAATCATTACAAATATCTTTCTATTCACTTATGAAATAAATGGAGAGGGGCGGAGCAAGATGGCTGAATAGGAACAGCTCCAGTCTCCAGCTCCCAGCGCGAGCGACACAGAAGACAGGTGATTTCTGCATTTTCAACTGGGGTACTGGGTTGATCTCACTAGGGAGTGCCGGACAATCGGTGCTGGTCAGCTGCTGCAGCCCGACCAGCAATAGCTGAAGCAGGGCGAGACATCGCCTCACCTGGGAAGCGCAAGGGGGAAGGGAATCCATTTTCCTAGCCAGGGGAACTGAGACACACAACACCTGGAAAATCGAGTAACTCCCACACCAATACTGCGCTTTACCAAGAGTCTTAGCAAACGGGCACACTAGGAGATTATATCTCACACCTGCCCGGGAGGGTCCCACGCCCACAGAGCCTCCCTCATTGCTAGCACAGCAGTCTGCAATCTAACAGCAAGGCAGCAGCGAGGCTGGGGGAGGGGCACCCGCCATTGCTGAGGCTTAAGTAGGTAAATAAAGCCCCTGGGAAGCTCGAACTGGGTGGAGCTCACAGCAGCTCAAGGAAACCTTCCTGTCTCTGTAGACTCCACCTCTGGGGACAGGGCACAGCTAAACAACAACAACAACAACAAAAAAGCAGAAGCCTCTGCAGACGCAAACGACTCTGTCTGACAGCTTTGAAAAGAGCAGCGGATCTCCCAGCATGGAGGTTGAGATCTGAGAAGGGACAGACTGCCTGCTCAAGTGGGTCCCTGACCCCTGAGTAGCCTAACTGGGAGACATCCCCCACTAGGGCCAGACTAACACCCCGCACCTCACACGGTGGAGTACACCCCTGAGAGGAAGCTTCCAAAGCAAGAATCAGACAGGTACACTCGCTGTTCTGCAATATTCTATCTTCTGCAGCCACTGCTGCTGACACCCAGGCAAACAGGGTCTGGAGTGGACCTCAAGCAATCTCCAACAGACCTACAGCTGAGGGTCCTGACTGTTAGTAGGAAAACTAACAAACAGGAAGGATACCCACACCAAAACCCCATCAGTACGTCACCATCATCAAAGACTAGAGGCAGATAAAACCACAAAGATGGGGAAAAAGCAGGGCAGAAAAGCTGGAAATTCAAAAAATAAGAGCACATGTACCCCTGCAAAGGAACGCAGCTCATCGCCAGCAACGGATCAAAGCTGGACGGAGAATGACTTTGACAAGATGAGAAAAGAAGGCTCCAGTCCATCAAACTTCTCAGAGCTAAAGGAGGAATTACATACCCAGCGCAAAGAAACTAAAAATCTTGAAAAAAGAGTGGAAGAATTGATAACTAGAATAATTAATGCAGAGAAGGCCATGAACGAACTGACAGAGATGAAAACCATGACACGAGAAATACGTGACAAATGCACAAACTTCAGTAACCTACTCGATCAACTGGAAGAAAGAGTATCAGCGATTGAGGATCAAATGAATGAAATGAAGCGAGAAGAGAAACCTAAAGGAAAAAGAAGAAAAAGAAATGAACAAAGCCTGCAAGAAGTATGGGATTATGTAAAAAGACCAAATCTACGTCTGATTGGGGTGCCTGAAAGTGAGGGGGAAAATGGAACCAAGTTGGAAAACACTCTGCAGGATATCATCCAGGAGAACTTCCCCAACCTAGTAGGGCAGGCCAACATTCAAATTCAGGAAATACAGAGAACGCCACAAAGATACTCCTCGAGAAGAGCAACTCCAAGACACATAATTGCCAGATTCACCAAAGTTGAAATGAAGGCAAAAATCTTAAGGGCAGCCAGAGAGAAAGGTCGGGTTACTCACAAAGGGAAGCCCATCAGACTAACAGCAGATCTCTCGGCAGAAACTCTACAGCCAGAAGAGAATGGGGGCCAATACTCAACATTCTTAAAGAAAAGAATTTTCAACCCAGAATTTCATATCCAGCCAAACTAAGTTTCATAAGTGAAGGAGAAATAAAATCCTTTACAGACAAGCAAATGCTTAGAGATTTTGTCACCACCAGGCCTGCCTTACAAGAGACCCTGAAGGAAGCACTAATCATAGAAAGGAACAACCGGTACCAGCCATTGCAAAAACATGCCAAAATGTAAAGACCATCGAGGCTAGGAAGAAACTGCATCAACTAACGAGCAAAATAACCAGTTAATATCATAATGGCAGGATCAAGTTCACACATAACAATCTTAACCTTAAATGTAAATGGACTAAATGCTCCAATTAAAAGACACAGACTGGCAAACTGGATAAAGAGTCAAGACCCATCAGTCTGCTGTATTCAGGAGACCCATCTCACATGCAGAGACATACATAGGCTCAAAATAAAGGGATGGAGGAAGATCTACCAAGCAAATGGAGAACAAAAAAAAGCAGGGGTTGCAATACTAGTCTCTGATAAAACAGACTTTAAACCATCAAAGATCAAAAGAGACAAAGAAGGCCATTACATAATGGTAAAGGGATCAATTCAACAGGAAGAGCTATCTTAAATATATATGCACCCAATACAGGACACTCAAAAGCTAGCAGAAGGCAAGAAATAACTAAGATCAGAGCAGAACTGAAGGAGATAGAGACACAAAAACCCTCCAAAAAATCAACGAATCCACGAGTTGGTTTTTTGAAAAGATCAACAAAATTGATAGACTGCTAGCAAGACTAATAAAGAAGAAAAGACAGAAGAATCAAATAGACTCAATAAAAAATGATAAAGGGGATATCACCACCGACCCCACAGATATAAAAACTACCATCAGAGAATACTATAAACACCTCTACACAAATAAACTAGAAAATCTAGAAGAAATGGATAATTTCCTGGACACTTACACTCTCCCAAGACTAAACCAGGAAGAAACTGAATTCCTGAATAGACCAATAGCAGGCTCTGAAATTGAGGCAATAATTAATAGCCTACCAACGAAAAAAAGTCCAGGACCAGATGGATTCACAGCTGAATTCTACCAGAAGTACAAGGAGGAGCTGGTACCATTCCTTCTGAAACTATTCCAATCAATAGAAAAAGAGGGAATCCTTCCTAACTCATTTTATGAGGCTGACATCATCCTGATACCAAAGCCTGGCAGAGACACAACAAAAAAAGAAAATTTTAGACCAATATCCCTGATGAACATCGATGCAAAAATCCTCAATAAAATACTGGCGAACCGGATTCAGCAGCACATCAAAAAGCTTATCCACCATGATCAAGTGGGCTTCATCCCTGGGATGCAAGGCTGGTTCAACATACGCAAATCAATAAACGTAATCCAGCATATAAACAGAACCAAAGACAAAAACCACATGATTATCTCAATAGATGCATAAAAGGCCTTTGACAAAATTCAACAGCCCTTCATGCTAAAAACGCTCAATAAATTCGGTATTGATGGAATGTATCTGAAAATAATAAGAGCTATTTATGACAAACCCACAGCCAATATCATACTGAATGGGCAAAAACTGGAAAATGTTCCCTTTGAACACTGGCACAAGACAGGGATGCCCTCTCTCACCACTCCTATTCAACATAGTGTTGGAAGTTCTGCCTAGCGCAATCAGGCAAGAGAAAGAAATCAAGGGTATTCAGTTAGGAAAAGAAGTCAAATTGTCCCTGTTTGCAGATGACATGATTGTATATTTAGAAAACCCCATCATCTCAGCCCAAAATCTCCTTAAGCTGATAAGCAACTTCAGCAAAGTCGCAGGATTCAAAATCAATGTGCAAAAATCACAAGCATTCTTATACACCAGTAACAGAGAAACAGAGAGCCAAATCATGAGTGAACTTCCATTCACAATTGCTTCAAAGAGAATAAAATACCTAGGAATCCAACTTACAAGGGATGTAAAGGACCTCTTCAAGGAGAACTACAGACCACTGCTCAGTAAAATAAAAGAGGACACAAACAAATGGAAGAACATACCATGCTCATGGAGAGGAAGAATCAATATCGTGAAAATGGCCATACTGCGCAAGGTAATTTATAGATTCAATGCCATCCCCACCAACGTACCAATGAGTTTCTTCACAGAATTGGAAAAAACTGCTTTAAAGTTCATATGGAACCAAAAAAGAGCCCTCATTGCCAAGACAATCCTAAGTCAAAAGAACAAAGCTGGAGGCATCACGCTACCTGACCTCAAACTCTACTACAAGGCTACAGTAACCAAAACAGCATGGTACTGGTACCAAAACAGGGATATAGACCAATGGAACAGAACAGAGCTCTCAGAAATAATACCACACATCTACAGCCATCTGATCTTTGACAAACCTGAGAAAAACCAGAAATGGGGAAAGGATTCCCTATTGAATAAATGGTGCTGGGAAAATTGGCTAGCCATAAGTAGAAAGCTGAAACTGGATCCTTTCCTTACTCCTTATACGAAAATTAATTCAAGATGGATTAGAGACTTAAATGTTAGACCTAATACCATAAAAACCCTAGAAGAAAACCTAGGTAATATCATTCAGGATATAGGCATGGGCAAGGACTTCATGTCTAAAACACCAAAAGCAACGGCAATAAAAGCCAAAATTGACAAATGGGATCTACTTAAACAAAAGAGCTTCTGCACAGCAAAAGAAACTACCATCTGAGTGAACAGGCAATCTACACAATGGGAGAAAATTTTTGCAATCTACTCTCTGACAAAGGGCTAACATCCAGAACCTATAAAGAACCCAAACAAATTTACAAGAAAAAAACAACCCCATCAAAATGGGCAAAGGATATGAACAGACATTTCTCAAAAGAAGACATTCATACAGCCAACAGACACATGAAAAAATGCTCATCATCACTGGCCATCAGAGAAATGCAAATCAAAACCACAATGAGATAGCATCTCACACCAGTTAGAATGGTAATCATTAAAAAGTCAGGAAACAACAGGTGCTGGAGAGGATATGGAGAAATAGGAACACTTTTACACGGTTGGTGGGACTGTAAACTAGTTCAACCATTATGGAAAACAGTATGGCGATTCCTCAAGGATCTAGAACTAGAAGTACCATATGACCCAGCCATCCCATTACTGGGTATATACCCAAAGGATTATAAATCATGCTGCTATAAAGACACATGCACACGTATGTTTACTGCGGCACTATTCACAATAGCAAAGACTTGGAATCAACCCAAATGTCCATCAGTGACAGACTGGATTAAGAAAATGTGGCACATATACACCATGGAATACTATGCAGCCATAAAAAAGGATGAGTTTGTGTCCTTTGTAGGGACATGGATGTAGCTGGAAACCATCATTCTCAGCAAACTATCACAAGAACAGAAAACCAAGCACTGCATGTTCTCACTCATAGGTGGGAACTGAACAATGAGATCACTTGGACTCGGGAAGGGGAACATCACACACCTGGGCCTATCATGTGGAGTGGGGAGGGGGGAGGGATTGCATTGGGAGTTATACCTGATGTAAATGATGAGTTGATAGGTGCTGACGAGTTGATGGGTGCAGCACACCAACATGGCACAAGGATACATATGTAACAAACCTGCACGTTATGCACATGTACCCTAGAACTCAAAGTATAATAATAATAATAATAAATAAAAATAAAAATAAAAAAAGAAATAAATGGATAGACAAGTAGATAGCCAGAAAGAGAGATAATTTTACAGAAATAAATTTTATAACGATGAACTTATACTATTTGTGCTATTCAAATTTTTAAAGTATTAGATTTTATTTTACTAGATTATGATAAAATAAAGGGAAGGAGAACAAGAAAGAGGTGAATCTTTGGTTAATAATTTCTCTAACTGAAAACATATTCATTCCTGAGAGATTCCTTCATGGTTAAGCTAAAAGAATTTCAAAAACAACACCAGTTTGGAACCACAATTATTTTTAATGATGTTTAAAAATTTATGGAAGAAAACAGGAAATTCCTTGCTTTGAAAGATGAAATTTAAGGAGGATAAGCTCCTTGTACTTTCTGCCACACTCTCCCCTGCCTTCCAATTTTTTCACATACATTTTGTCATTACAGTATGACATATATAAAAGTGTAGAAATTATAATTATATTGCTGAATGAAATTGCACAGTGAACATACCTATGTAATGACCACTCAAATTAAAAGTTAGTATAATGCATAATTCCCTACAAGTCCCCTTTGTGTCCCTTTGCAGTTCTCAGTTATCTTGATCCCTCTCCCACAAAAGTAACTACTATCTTTACCTCCAATGGCCTTTTTTTGTTTGATTTTAAATTTATATAAGTAGAATCATATGATATGCAGTCTTTTGTGTTTAGCTTCTTTAGCTCAACATAATTTTCCCATGTTTTATTTATGCCATTGCATATGGTAGCTATTCAGTCATTGTATTGCTACAATGTATTCCATCATATGAATGTAGGAAAATTCACTTATTAATTCTACTCATTATGTCTGCAATATTATATATTGTGCTGTATGAACAATCTTGCACATATTTTTTGGTGATAATTATACTCGTATGTGGATTTCCCTAAGTATTTATCTATATGTGGAACTACTAGATCATAGGACATTGCATACATCCAGCTTTCTTATATGCTACCAAAGTGGCATATAAGTCTCAAAATGGCCATATAAATTTACACTCCCATCAGCTGCGTATTACAGTTTCTGTTTCTCCACATTCACTAAAGTTTGGCATTTTTTTCCCTTTTAGCCACTCAAGTTGACACGCAGTGGCAATGCCATTATAAGTTTAATTTCCTGATGCCTAATGATGTAAAGCATGTTGTCACATTTTTTTTTAGTCATTTGGAATATTTTGTGCAGTGCCTGTTCTACACTTTTGCCATTTTTTCTGTTAAATTTTTGTCTTGTTTATATTGATTTTTGGTGTTCTTAACACATCCTTAGTAAAAAAAAATTTTTTTGGAGATATGTATCACATAATATATCCCATTCTGTGGCTTGTCTTTTCACTCTCTTAATACTATCTTTTGAAGAACAGAAGTTCTTCATGTTAATTGTAAGGAATACAATAACAATCCATTTTTATTCTTTATACCCTGCATATATGCATATAGAAACTTAAAAATCTTTAACTTTCTGAATGTTTGGGCTGTGTTTAATCTTCAAAGTGGAAATTTTACAAACAACATTACCCAATCACAATGTAATGAAACTAAAAATTGTAAATAAACTAAGAAAGCACACATAGCCTTCCAACTGGAATTTTAAGAAAAGTCTATTTAAAAACTCCCAGGTAAAGTGGGAAATACAAACAAAAATGATAGGATTTCTGAACAAAGAATAATGAAAACACTGTGTATGAGAATCTGTGGCATCCATCTAAAATGATGATCAAAGAAAAAATGTCATAGTCTTACACATTTTCATCAATAAAAATAAAGGAATGAAAATAAATTAATTGAACTCCCATCTCAAAAAGCTAAAAAAAGCAAGAAAATAAACCAAACAAACGCACAAGAAAGAAAATAATAAAGGAAAAAGGAGAAAGTAATGATAAATCCTAGACCTATAAATGCTAGATTTATTACTTAATAAATCAAAATCATAGATTTTTAGAAAAAATAAAGTAGGCAACACACTAGCTAACTTCACTGTATTAACAACCAGAGAAATTACAAATATACAATCTAAGCTATAATGGATAATAACAGTTAAAATGGGAGTACTTTTTAAAAAATCATAAATATTTCTTTCTGATACTCTATGCATATAAAATTGAAACCCAGATGAAATGTATAATTGCTTAGGAAAATACTGTGTGTCAACATTGACTCCATTAGAGATGGAAAATTTAGACAAGACTATTTTTCATAGAAATAATAAAATATAAATTTATAAGTATCCCATTAAAATCTGCAAGCCAAGATGGTTTTAAAGGGGAATTCTCCCTATGTTCAAAAACCAGATAGTCCCAATGCTTCATTAACTATTCCAAAGCGTTGAAAATTAAAGGAAATGTCATGGTTGTTTTTATGAAAGCAACTCAAGGATTGATACTTAAACTGGGCAAGACAGTACCAAAAAGAATAATACAGATAGATATCACTTATTAATATTGTATATTACACACACACACACACACACACACACCGTTCATACTTAAACTCATCATCTTTCTTAATGATGAAACACTAAATGCATTTCACATTAAGACATTAAGAGATCATTTCGCATTAAGACATTAAGAGATCAGGATACAGATAAGGATATAACTTGTTTCCACAACTATTCATCATTTTCCTGGAGTTATTAACTAATGCAATTAGAAGCATCAATTAGAGCTGTAAGATCACAGAAAGAATTGAAACTACTTCTATTAGCAAGTGTGATTGTTTATCTGGAAAACCCAAGAGAATCAACGATAAAGGCTACTCAAACAACAAAACAATTCAATACAATAAATAGGATAGAAAATTACCACATAGCTCTTAATAGTTTTTATAGAAGCAAATTAATTAGAGATTATAATCCTGTAGGGTAAATCCATTTGAAATAGAAAAAAACACGATAAGATACTTAAATTTATTGAGAGGCCGCGTGCAGTGGCTCACGCCTGTAATCCCAGCACATTGGGAGGCCGAGGCTCCCAAAAGAAAATAATAGCGATCCTCCGTGGATCACTAGAGGTCAGCAGTTGGAGACCAGCCTAGCTAACATGGTGCAGCCCCATCTCTACTACCCCTGGAGAATCACTTGAACCTGGGAGGCAGAGGTTGCAGTGAGCCCAGATTGTGCCATTGCACCCCAGCCTGGATGACAGAGTGAGACTCTGTCTCAAAAAAAATCATTAATTAAAATTTCAATACTTGTGAAAGACACAAGTAAACTTGAACAAATGGAAAGACTTCACATTTTCTTGGATAGAATTATTCAGCATCATAAAATTACAATTTTTTCTGTAAGTTAATTCATAAATTTCAGTCAATCTCAATTAAAAATGTCAGTCACCATTTTGATGCATCCAGACATTTTGGTATAAAACTCCATATGGAAAAATAAACATAAAATAATATACAAGAATACACACTAAAAGAAAAAGCTACAACTGGGCATGGTGGCATGTACCTGTAATCCTAGCTACTTGGGAAGCCGAGGCAGAAAGATTGCTTGAGCCCAGGAGTTCAAGTCCAGCCTGGACCATATAATGAGATCCCAGTCTTTTAAAAAGAAAAAGCTGCAAGGGGGGAGGGGGACTAGCCCTTTAAGACTTTTAAGACGTAAAACACATTATAAAGTCACTATGATTAAAACTGGTGCTGGTGCATGAATAGAAAGACCAGTGGAATAAAAGAGAATTTCCATTATGTAAAAGTACATGTAGAACTTCAGTATGAGATGAAGAAGGCATTTCAAATGGCTAAAAGATGAACTGTTTAATAAATTTTGCTTAGATGACTGGTTTTGCCAAATAGACCAAAAATGATCATACAAATACCAGAAGAATGTGTATAAATTCCTCTTTAACCTACGTATAGTGAAAGGATTTCCAACTAACATCGAGAATCCAGAGGCTGTAAAAATGGACTCATTTGAAGTTACAAAATATAAGTTCTATAATTAGATATTATTATATCAATATTAGTTGTCTGATTTTTCTAATTGAACTGTGATTAGAAAAGAGAATTTCCTAGTTTTTAAGAAAATATGCAACAGGGTATTTAGAGATAAAGGGACATCATGCCTACAACGTACTCTCAAAGGCTTCAGAAAAAATATATATACAGATATATACACAATTAAAGAGAGAGGAGAATTTAGGAAATGACATATAATATTAAGATGTATATAGGCCTTTTAGTGTTGTTCTCGTAACTTTTCTGGAGGTTAAATTGTGTCGAAGATTTAAAAATGAATAAATAAAAGGAATACAGAAATTTTAAGACACATTTGATACTGCAAGGTTGTGGTCATTTTCTTCTATGTTTTCCTCTAAAATATTTATTATTTTACCTCTCACATTTAGATCAAAAATACTTCTAGAACTGATTATTTTGTATGTTACGCAGAAGGAGTTAAGATTTGCTTTTTTCCATAGCAATATTCAATCGACAAAGCACAATTAGAAATACTTTTTGCCACTGCAGTGTTATGGTACTGTGTCATAAATCAAGTGACCCTATATGTGTATGTGTGTTTCTGGGCTGTCTAGCCTGTTCATTTGGTCTAGTTCTTATTCTTTTACCCATAATACAGTCTCTTAATTACTACACTTTTTAAATAAGCGTTGCTATCTGTTAATGTGAACCTTTCAGCTTTAGTATTTTTTTTTTATTATTATACTTTAAATTCTGGGGTACACGTGCAGAACGTGCAGGTTTGTTACATAGGTATACACGTGCCATGGTGGTTTGCTGCACCCATCAACTCATCCTCTGCATCAGATATTTCTCCTAATACTATCCCTCCCATAGCCCCCCAACCCCCAAAAGGACCTGGTGTGTAATGTTGCCCTCCCTGTGTCCATGTGTTCTCATTGTTCAACTCCCACTTACGAGTGAGAACATGCGGTGTTTGGTTTTCTGTTCCTGTGTTAGTTTGCGGAGAATGATGGTTTCTAGCTTCATCCATGTCCCTGCAAAGGACATGAACTCATCCTTTTTTATGGCTGCATAGTATTCCATGGTGTATATGTGCCACATTTTCTTAATCCAGTCTATCATTGATGGGCATTTGGGGTGGTTCCAAGTCTTTACTATTGTGAACAGTGCCGCAATAAGCATGTGTGTGCATGTGTCTTTATGGCAGAATGATTTATAATCCTTTGCATGTATACCCAGGTGGTTCCCCTAATGAAATTGCTGGGTTGAATGGTATTTCTGGTTCTCAATCCTTGAGGAATCGCCACACTGTCTTCCACAATGGTTGAACTAATTTACACTCCCACCCACAGTGTAAAAGTGTTCCTATTTCTCCACATCCTCTTCAGCATCTGTTCTTTCCTGACTTTTTAATGATCGCCATTCTAACTGGTGTGAGATGGTATCTCATTGTGGTTTTGATTTGCATTTCTCTAATGACCAGTGAAGATGAGCTTTTTTTCATATGTTTGTTGGCTGCATAAATGTCTTCTTTTGAGAAGTATCTGTTCATATCCTTCCCCCACTTTTTGTTGGGGTTATTATTTTTTTTTTCTTGTAATTTTGTTTAAGTTCTTTGTAGATTCTGGATATTAGCCTTTTGTCAGACGGATAGATTGCAAATTTTTTCTCCCATTCTGTAGGTTGCCTGTTCACTCTGATGATAGTTTCTTTTGCTGTGCAGAAGCTCTTTAGTTTAATTAGATCCCATTTGTCTATTTTGGCTTTTGTTGCCATTGCTTTTGGTGTTTTAGTCATGAAGTCTTTGCCCATGCCTATGTCCTGAAGAGTATTGTCTAGGTTTTCTTCTAGAGTTTTTATGGTTTTAGGTCTTACATTTAAGTCTGTAATCCATCTTGAGGTAATTTTTGTATAAGATGTAAGGAAGGGGTCCAATTTCAGTTTTCTGCATATGGCTAGCCAGTTTTCCCAATACCATTTATTAAATAGGGAATCCTTTCTCCACTGCTTGTTTCTGCCCTTTCTTGTAATGTTCTCATGATTTACACCCTATTTGGGGAAAATAAATCATGTAGAAACTTCTTGGAGTTGTTCATTAAAAGAAGAACCTACAGTGGAATTTGGCAATATAGGAGAAAATAAACTGGTAGCACACTTCTGGAGATTAATCCTAAGGAAAAAATCAGAGATTAATGATAATTTATATTTATATTTATATTTATTTATTTATTTATTTTTAGAGACAGGATTTCACTCTGTCACCTGAGCTGGAGTATAGTTGCATGATCATAGCTCATGACAGCCTTAAATTTCAGGGCTCAAGCAATAATCCCACATCAGCCTCCTGAGTAGCTAGGACTACAAGTGTGTGCCACCTTGCCTGGCTATTTATTTATTTATTGTAGAGATGGGGTCTCACTATGTTGTTAAGGCTGGTATCAAACTCCTGGTCTTAAGTGATCCTCCCACCTCAGCCTCCCAAAGGATGGGATTACAGGTGTGAGCCACCATGCCTGGCCTAATAAGAATTTTATGTACAGTATGACCATTACAACAGTATTTGGAATAAGATATTATAAATTGTTTGTCTAAGACTTCCGAAGTATTCCCATTCAACTAACTCTGAGTAAATTGATGATCTTTGGCAGCAGCAAGAGGCAAGAAGATAAGTCAAGATAGTGGACTGAGAACAACTGACAACTCCCATCAAAACAAGCCACCACCCACTCCCAGATATAGCTGCACCCAGGCTCTCACTCTCCTCTCCTCTCTCCTTTATTCTCTTCTAAATATAATAGAAATATGCAGTCTGGACTTAAAAAGACTTGGTTGCCAGGCGCGGTGGCTCACGCCTGTAATCCCAGCACTTTGGGAGGCCAAGGCGGGCGGATCACGAGGTCAGAGGATTGAGACCACCCTGGCTAACACGGTGAAACCCCCATTTCTACAAAAAAAAAAATACAAAAAATTAGCTGGGCGAGGTGGTGGGCGCCTGTACTACTGGGGAGACTGAGGCAGGAGAATGGCATGAACCCGGGAGGCGGAGCTTGCAGTGAGCCGAGATCGCACCACTGCACTCCAGTCTGGGCAACAGAGCCAGACTCCGTCTCCAAAAAAAAAAAAAAAAAAAAAAAAAAAAGACTTGGTTATTTTACCTTGATCCTACTCCTTGCAGATGGGGAGATGACAGGCAGATACAAAGATTAAGAATTTCTCAAGTTTGCAGGTTCAAAATACATCTTGTGTTTAGCTTCAAGTCCTTCTCCATAGAATGTCACACTTTATTCCTTTATACTCTAGTCAAACATCTCCCAAATTCTCCCCTTAAAGTTCGTAAAAGCCGTGTATCTCTGCTCTTCATTTCTACTTATTTAACTTGTGACTGGATTTGCTTCATATAATTTCAACAGCAAATGTGCCCTTGGGGGTGGTTGGGGAAAGGTCAGGAGATGGTTCTCATAAATGGAAAAACCTGAAGTAGATTCGTCCCTTCAGTTTTACATGAAACATGTCCCCCACTCTCTCAGATTCCAGCTATATCCTCAGTTCAGTTAAATTTTGTGGTCCTGAGCCTTGAGAATATTTGTAGTCTTCTTTTTCTTTTCTTTGAGATGGAGTTTCACTCTGTTACCCAGGTTGGAGTTCAGTGGTGTGATCTTGGCTCACTGCAGCCTCTGCCTCCCGAGTTCAAGCGATTCTCCTGCCTCAGGTTCCCAAGTAGCTGGGACTACAGGCAGGCGCCACCACACCCGGCTACTTTTTGTATTTTTAGTAGGGATGGGATTTCACCATGTTGGCCAGGCTGGTCTTGAACTCCAGACCTCAGGTGATCCACTCGCCGTGGCCTCCCAGAGTGCTGGGATTACAGGCATGAGCCATCGTGCCTGGCAATAGTCTTCTTTTTTTAAAAATCTCATCTCCGTCTCCTCATATTTTATTGACTAAGAGTTTTTCTACTAAGTACATTAATTTAGTCCTTTAAAATACTTCTAACATAAATTATAATCTTCAAGAATAATTAAGAACATGTCTGTGCTTTAAAAAAACTACCTAACCAATTATATCGTCTGTAGCTATTGCTCAAACCTGTAGGCTTTCTTACTTATCACCAGGAGAAAAATCTAAATGACCACCAATAGGGGAGTGTTTAAATAAATTATGGTACATCCATATGGCATTGTAGTATACAGGCATTAATAAATATATACTTAAAGATTATGTACAAATATCCAATATGTCAGTAATACATAGAATATAAAATTTACAAAAGGTTTTATGGAGTATTATTTTGATATTTTTTCAAAAAATAAAAATTAAGGCGTCTAGTCAGCAATAATTTTTGGTGGCTTTTAGTTAGAAATGACTTGTTTCAGGCAGTCCTTAATGTACCTTCTTTGACCATACCACTTAAATAACTATTAATAGATGTGTCACTTCCACTTCTGAGGTAGAATATCTTTTTTTTTTCTTTTTTTTAAATTATACTTTAAGGTCTAGGGTACATGTGCACAACGTGCAGGTTTGTTACATATGTATACATGTGCCATGTTGGTGTGCTGCACCCATCAACTCATCAGCACCCATCAACTCATCATTTACAGCAGGTATAACTGCCAATGCCATCCTTCCCCACTCCCCGCTCCCCACAATAGGCCCCGGTGTGTGATGTTCCCCTCCCTGTGTCCAAGTGATCTCATTGTTCAATTCCCACCTATGAGTGAGAACATGCAGTGTTTGGTTTTCTGTTCTTGTGATAGTTTGCTGAGAATGATGGTTTCCAGCTGCATCCATGTCCCTACAAAGGACACAAACTCATCCTTTTTTATGGCTGCACAGTATTCCATGGTGTATATATGCCACATTTTCTTAATCCAGTCTGTCACTGATGGACATTTGGGTTGATTCCAAGTCTTTGCTATTGTGAATAGTGCCACAATAAACATATGTGTGCATGTGTCTTTATAGCAGCAAGATTTATAATCCTTTGGGTATATACCCAGTAATGGGATGGCTGGGTCGAATGGTATTTCTAATTCTAGATCCTTGAGGAATGGCCCCACTGTCTTCCACAATGGTTGAACTAGTTTACAGTCCCACCAACCGTGTAAAAGTGTTCCTATTTCTCCACATCCTCTCCAGCACCTGTTGTTTCCTGACTTTTTAATGATCACCATTCTAACTGGTGTGAGATGGTATCTCATTGTGGTTTTGATTTGCATTTCTCTGATGGCCAGTGATGATGAGCATTTTTTCATTTGTCTGTTGGCTGTATGAATGTCTTCTTTTGAGAAATATCTGTTCATATCTTTGCCCACTTTTCGATGGGGTTGTTTGTTTTTTTCTTGTAAATTTGTTTGAGTTCTTTGTAGGTTCTGGATATTAGCCCTTTGTCAGATGAGTAGATTGCAAAAATTTTCTCCCATTGTGTAGGTTGCCTGTTCACTCAGATGGTAGTTTCTTTTGCTGTGCAGAAGCTCTTTAGTTTAATTAGATCCCATTTGTCAATTTTGGCTTTTGTTGCCATTGCTTTTGGTGTTTTAGACATGAAGTCTTTGCCCATGCCTGTGTCCTGATTGGTATTACCTCGGTTTTCCTCTAGGGTTTTTATGGTATTAGGTCTAACATTTAAGTCTCTAATCCATCTTGAATTAATTTTCGTATAAGGAGTAAGGAAAGGATCCAGTTTCAGCTTTCTACTTATGGCTAGCCAATTTTCCCAGCACCATTTATTCAATAGGGAATCATTTCCCCATTTCTGTTTTTTCTCAGGTTTGTCAAAGATCAGATGGCTGTAGATGTGTGGTATTATTTCTGAGGGCTCTGTTCTGTTCCATTGGTCTATATCTCTGTTTTGGTACCAGTACCATGCTGTTTTGGTTACTGTAGCCTTGGAGTAGAGTTTGAAGTCAGGTAGCGTGATGCCTCCAGCTTTGTTCTTTTGACTTAGGATTGTCTTCACAATGTGGGCTCTTTTTTGGTTTCATATGAACTTTAAAGTAGTTTTCTCCAATTCTGTGAAGAAAGTCATTGGTAGCTTGATGGGGATGGCATTGAATCTATAAATTACCTTGGGCAGTATGGCCATTTTCACGATATTGATTCTTCCTATCCATGAGCATGGTATGTTCTTCCATTTGTTTGTGTCCTCTTTTATTTCACTGAGCAGTGGTTTGTAGTTCTCCTTGAAGAGGTCCTTTACATCCCTAGTAAGTTGGATTCCTAGGTATTTTATTCTCTTTGAAGCTATTGTGAATGGGAGTTCATTCATGATTTGGCTCTCTGTTTGTCTGTTACCGGTGTATAAGAATGCTTGTGATTTTTGCACATTGATTTTGTATCCTGAGACTTTGCTGAAGTTGCTTATCAGCTTAAGGAGATTTTGGGCTGAGATGATGGGGTTTTCTAAATATACAATCATGTCATCTGCAAACAGGGACAATTTGACTTCTTCTTTTCCTATCTGAATATCCTTTATTTCTTTCTCTTGCCTGATTGCCCTAGGCAGAACTTCCAACACTATGTTGAATAGGAGTGATGAGAGAGGGCATCCCTGTCTTGTGCCAGTTTTCAAAGGCAATGCTTCCAGTTTTTGCCCATTCAGTATGATATTGGCTGAGGTTTTGTCATAAATAGCTCTTATTATTTTGAGATACATTCCATCAATACCGAATTTATTAGGAGTTGTTAGCATGAATGGCTGTTGAATTTTGTCAAAGGCCTTTTCTGCATCTATTGAGATAATCATGTGATTTTTGTCTTTGGTTCTATTTATATGCTGGATTACATTTATTGATTTGAGTATGTCGAACCAGCCTTGCATCCCAGGGATGAATATCATGACAGACCATTGTGACGATTGTATCAACTAAGACAAAAAAGTGACAAAATAAAAGAAAACGCAAAAAGGTACTCATTTAGAAAGACACAAAAGAGCTGTGTAAACAAATAAATTTATTGAAACTAAATTCCATAACAGGACATGTCCTTGTTTGGTGAACAAAGATCACTAGCTCCTAGAGTTGTGTGATGAGTCTGTGCAATGGTGGACAAGGTATCAGAACAATCATAGGCAAAGGAACTTTACTGGAGTAAGAAAAAGCCAGTAGAACTTTTAAGAGCATGTAGAGTAAATTGCCAGATTGATGTCTTCAAGAGGCCCAAACAGTGGATAGTAATAAGATAAGGATGTACAATCATGTGTTGTTTAATGATGGGGATATGTTCTGAGAAATGCATTGTTAGGCAATTTCATAATTGTGCAAATATCATAGAGTGTGCTCACATGACCCTAGATGGTATAACCTACTACACACCTAGAGTATATGGCTTGCTGTACACCTAACCATATTTCTCCTGGGCTACACACCTGTACAGTATAATACTGTACTGAATATTATAACTGATTGTAACACAGTGGCAAGTATCTGTATACATAAACGTATATAAACATATAAAAGGTACAATAAAAATACTGTATTATAATCTTATGGGTCCACCATTATATATGTGGTCTGTCATTGACTGAAATATTGCTATTTGGTGAAGGACCATATATGAAGTCTGATAGGGATCGAGGATCAAATTTCTTTTCATATTGATATTCAACTGATCAGCACCATCTTTTAAAAAGATTTTTGCTGAGCGTTTATGGTTGGAGCTCAGAAATGCCCAAAACTGTCAGGAGCATCATTCCTACTCATAAAACAAGAAAAAGAGGTGGAAAAACTGCAAATTAATGACTTCTTGGGAACCCTTCAGAGAACTGAGGTCTCATGAGATACATTTCACTTAAAAATTAGTGAAACTCAGGTGCTTGCAGGTGGAAAGAGGACATGAGCATTTGCTTGCCTGGGACAGACACTGCCCAAATGCCATATAAGCCAGGGGTCCCTAACCCCTGGGCCACGGACTGGTACTGGTCCCTGGCCTGTTAGGAACAGGGCTGCACAGCAGGAGGTAAGTGGAGAGTGAGTGAGCAAAGCTTCATCTGTGTTTACATCCACTCCCCATCACTTGTGTTACGCCTGAGCTCCACTTCCTGTCAGATCAGTGGTGGCATTAGATTCTCATAGGAATGCGAACCTTATTGTGAACTGTGCATGCCAGGGATTTGGTTGCACGCTCCTTATGAGAATCTAATTCCTGATGCTCTGTCACTATCTCCCATCACCTCCAGAAGGGACTGTCTAGTTGCGGGAGAACAAGATTAGGGTTCCCACTGATCCCACATTATGGTGAGTTGTATAATTATTTCATTATATATTACAATGTAATAACAGAAATAAAGTGCACAATAAATGTAATGCACTTGAATCATCCTGAAACCATACCCCATGCCCAGTCCGTGAAAAATTGTCTTCCGGCCAGGCACAGTGGCTCATGCCTGTAATGCCAGCACTTTGCGAGGCCGAGGCAGGCGGATCATGAGGTCAGGAGTTCGAGACCAGCCTGACCAACATGGGGAAACCTGTCTCTACTGAAAATATGAAAATTAGGCATGGTGGCACGCACCTGTTATCCCAGCTACTCGGGAGGCTGGGGCAGGAGAATCTCTTGAACTCAGGAGATGGAGGTTGCAGTGAGTCAAGATCACGTCATTGCACTCCAGCCTCGGTGACAGAACGAGACTCCATCTCAACAACAACAACAACAAGAACTATATATATATATGTGTATATATGTATTGTCTTCCATGAAACTGGTCCCTGGTGCCAAAAAGGTTGAGGACCACTGACACTGACATAAGACATTAAGAAGATTAAAATAGAAAATTTCAAGAAATGGCTAAAATTTCAAGACAAGGCTGAGTGTGGGCTACCAGGAGAGTATGAAGTCCCTGGAGGGGTCTCACATTGTCTCCTGAGCTTTTTCTCCAAGAACCTCTCTAGATGCCCACAAAAAGATCTGAGAGGATCCTTAGAAAGAACACCAATAGAGTTTGCTGGGAGAGAGAAACAGAAGCCCCTACCAAAAGTTCCAGCTGACTCGTCTTCCCTATTTTCCTTATAGTAAAAAAGGTTTAATCTACAGAGAAAGAGGTATCAAAACTATAACCTGGCTGTACGAGGGGAACATGGAAAAAAGAAAAGCAGTGCTACTCCTTGGGAAGGAGCAGGAGGAGAAGTTTTTTTGTCTTGTTTTTGTCTCCCTACTCCTCTTTTCTTTGCATCTTCCCTTTGTCCTGCTTCCCCCAGAAGGTGTCTCAATGTATCAATCTTAAATCTCTGGTTCATGTAGAGTAACCATTGCAACAAGGAACTTCAAACCTAAGTCAACTCCTTACTATATTAGCAAACTCCCCATAATAAAGTTCTAGTAAAACGAAAGCCATACTCATGTCCAAGCATAAAATGTAGTATTTATGTTCATATCTCCTGTCCTATTTACATGTCCTGCTTTTAACAAAAATTATGAGGTATACAAAAATCTCACATTCTGAAGAGACAAAGCAATAATTAGAACCAGACCCAGGTATGAAACACATATTGTAACTATCAAATAATTAAAAATAACTGTGATTAATGTATCAAAATCTCTAATGAGAAATGTAGACAACATGCAAGATCAGACAGATTATTTTAGCAGAGAGATGAAAATGATGATAACAGGTCAAATGTAAATGGTAGAAATAAGAAACATAGTAGCAAAGATGAAGAATGCCTTCAGTGGGTGTATCAGTAGACTTAATATAGCCAAGGGAAGAATCACTGAGCTTGAAAAAATATCATGCAAAATTTCATAAACTGAAACATAGAATAAAGAGTGAAAACAAAGCAGAATAGAGTTTCCAACATCTGTTAGACAATATCAAATAGGTCAATATATGCATAATTGAAATCTTAGAAGAAGGAAAGGGCCATAAGATAAATCTGAGCAGAAAAATAGCCCCAAATTTTCCAAAATTAATGACAAACAACCCCTCCCCACACAGGTCCAAGAAGCTCAGAAAACATCAAACAGGATAAATACCAAAATAAAACCACATACAGTCAAGTCATATTCAAGTTTTTGAGAACCAAAGAAAGACATTCTCGAAAGTAGCCAATGGATAGGAAGGGGCACATTATCTATAGATAAACTATAATAACAATTACAGCAGACTTCTCATCAGAAATCATACAAGCCAGAAGACAATGAAGTTAAATATTTAAAGTGCTGAAAGAAAAAAAATACCCTTTCAACCCAGAATTCTATCCTTCATGAAACTATTCTTCAAAAGTAAAAGAGAAATAAAGGCTTTCTCAGATAAATGTAAGTTGAGATAAGTTATTGTTAGCAGACCATTTGTAGAAATGTTAAGATAAATTCTTCAGGCAAAAGGAAAATGATAAGGCCAGAAACTTGTATCTACACAAAGAAATGTAGAACAATGAAAATGGAATAATACATGAGGATAAAATATAATCTTCCTTTTCTTATATTTACTAGAAAATAGGACAGATTATTTAAAACAACAATAGTAACAAAATACTATGTGTTGATAGCTTATGTAAAAATGAAACATAAACAATGCCACGAGGTATGAGAGGGGACAATAGGGAATATACTGTTATAAGTTTCTTACACTACACAACAATTCATATAATAGTATTTGAAATTGGACTTAGGTTATTTAAAAACGTTCATTGCAAATATAAGAACAATCATGTAGAAAGCAAAATAGAGGTATAAATAATAATTCAATAAAGCATATAGAAAAGTCATAAACACATCAGTTAAACCCAGAGAAGGTAGATATAAAAGGAAAAAGGCAACAAAAAACAAATGAAACAAATAGTAAAGATCTAGAAAGGTTACATATTTTAATCCAACTGTATCAATAACCACTTCAAATGAGAATGATCTAAATATACCAATTAAAAGATGGAGATTAAGACCTTAAAAGCACAAGCAACAAAACCAAAAATAGACAATGGGACTTAATTAAACTAAAGAGCTTCTACATAGCAAAAGAAATAATCTTAAAAATATTCTCAGTGTCTTTTGTGTGCATGCAGCATGTACATTTGGTGTTATGTGAATGTTAAGAGTCATTTCTTCTAATTTTCACTTCAGCAGTGTTTAGGGCTTTCAGATGCCTTATTCCAGTGGGAACAGAAAAAGTTCATATTTTATGTGGTTAATGCTTTGATGTGTCACATAAAGAGTAGTTTGTAGAAAATGTTGGCAGAATTTTAACTGCTTAGTGACTTGTGACATTATTTTACATATATATATATATGTACATATATCTTTATAACATTCCTGTGTTTAGTAGTGTAAATGTTCTGGGCACGTTTTAACATTTTGAATGCCTTTGGATATTCCAGTGATAAAGGCTTTATGTTCTGCAATAGGATTTCTTACTCATTTACCTATTTTAACACTAAAATAAGCCATAACTGAGCACAAATTCTTTTTATAAATGTTACAGAAGCAGGGAAGAATAATAAACAAATTTGTGAATTGTGGTTCAGTTTATCTTTAGGGAAGGCTGATCATTTATCTTATAGCAGATATACCAGCCTCTTATTCATTAAGGTTAACTTTTATAATTTATATTATTTTATAATTTAAGAATGTAGTACATATCAGTTGGGTTTGGTTTTAGTCATTGAGACCAAAAGTTCCATCAAAACAGAACTTTGTGTTTTCTGCTGACTTATTTAATGACACAAGTTTTAAGAGAACCACAATTCATTGATTCACTTATTCTTTTCCCTAATTGTGAATTTTAGTGATAAATACACTTGTACTACTGAGAAAAATATTTTGACACCTCACATGTGCAAAGTATAGAATTGACAGTGTCAGTTTCAGATTTTGTAAGTACGATTTCTGGCTTATATATCCAATTCTGCAGATTTTGAAATTTGTAAGAACAAAATCTGTTAAGAAAAACAACTTGCTCTAGTTTTGTGACCTTGTGTACTTTTGAAATAAAATAAAAAAAAAAAAAAGAAATAATCAACAAAGTGAACAGAAAATTTGCAGAATGGGAGAAAACTGCAAACTGTGAATCTGAAAGGGGACTGATATCCAGAATTTACAAGGAACTCAACTCAACATAAACCCCCAAATAACTCCATTAAAAAGTGGACAAAGGACATGAACACATATTTTTTAAATTATACTTTAAGTTCTAGGGTACATGTGCACAACGTGTGGGTTTGTTACATATGTATACATGTGCCATGTTGGTGTGCTGCACCCTTTAACTCATCATTTACACTAGGTATATCTCCTAATGCTATCCCTCCCTCAGCCCCCCACCCCACAACAGGCCCCAGTGTGTGATGTTCCCCTTCCTGTGTCCAAGTGTTCTCATTGTTCAATTCCCACCTATAAGTGAGAACATGCAGTGTTAGGTTTTCTGTTCTTGCGATAGTTTGCTGAGAGTGATGGTTTCCAGCTGCATCCATGTGCCTACAAAGGACATGAACTCATCCATTTCTATGACTGCATAGTATTCCATGATGTATATGTACCACATTTTCTTAATACAGTCTGTCATTGATGGACATTTGGGTAGATTCCAAGTCTTTGCTATTGTGAATAGTGCCGCAATAAACATACGTGTGCATGTGTCTTTATAGCAGCATGACTTATAATCCTTTGGGTATATACCCAGTAATGAGATGGCTGGGTCGAATGGTATTTCTAGTTCTAGATCCTTGAGGAATGGCCACACTGTCTTCCACAATGATTGAACTAGTTTGCAGTCCCACCAACCGTGTAAAAGTGTTCCTATTTCTCCACATCGTCTCCAGCACCTGTTGTTTCCTGACTTTTTAATGATCGCCATTCTAACTGGTGTGAGATGGTATGTCAATGTGGTTTTGATTTGCATTTCTCTGATGGCCAGTGATGATGAGCATTTTTTCATGTGTCTGTTGGCTGCATAAATGTCTTCTTTTGAGAAGTGTCTGTTCATATCCTTTGCCCACTTTTTGATGGGGTTGTTTGTTTTCTTCTTGTAAATTTGTTTGAGTTTTTTGTAGGTTCTGGATATTAGCCCTTTGTCAGAGAGTAGATTGCAAAAATTTTCTCCCATTCTGTAGGTTGCCTGTGAACACACATTTTTAAAAGAAGACATAAAAATGGCCAATAAGCATGTGAAAAAATGCTCAACATCACTAATTATCAGAGAAACGCAAATTAAAATCATAATGAGATATCACCTTACACTACTCACAATAGCTATTATTAAAAAGACAAAAAAGAAAACCCACAGATGTTGGCGAGGATGCAAAAAAAAGGGAACACTTATACACTGTTGGTGGGAATGTAAATTAGTACAGCCTCTATGGAAAACAACATGGAGATTCCTCAAAAAACTAAAGTATCATTTGATGCAGAAAAATCCCACTACTGAGTATCTACCCAAAGAAAACGAAATCATCATTTCAAAAAGATACCTGCACTCATATGTTTATCACAACATTATTTACAATAGCAAAGATATGGAATCAACCTACATGTCCATCAATGGATGATTGGGTAAAGAAAATGTGATATATATACATACACATATACATATATATCTCACAAATATATGTATATATAAAACTGTGATATATACATATACATATATATACATACACACACATAATGGAATACTACTCTGCAATAATAAAAAGAATAAAATCATGTTTTTAGCAGCAATGTGAATGGAATTGGAGGCCCTAATCTTAAGTGAAACAATTCGGAAACAGAAAGTCAAATAACACATGTTCTCCCTCATAAGTGGGAGCTAAATAACATGTACAAATGGACAAAGAGTGTGAAATGATAGTCACTGGAGACTTGAATGATGGGAGGGTGAGGGGGGGATGAGGGATGAGAAATGAGAAATTACTTAATGGGTACAATATACACTGTTCAGGTGATGGTTACACTGAAAGCCCAGACTTCATTGCTATACAATATATCTATGTAACAAAATTGCACTTGTATCTCTTAACTTTTTACAAATAAAACAAGATAGAGATTATCAGATTGAATTAAAAGCCAATACCCAGCTATTTGTTGTCTACAGAGAGCCACTTTAAGTATAAAAACTTAGGTTAAAAGTAAAGGGATCAAGAAAGGTATGCAGTGCTAATACTAAAAGGAAACTGGAATAGCTATATTAATTTTGGATAAGTAGACTTCAGGTCACATAAGATTATAACAGATAAAGAGGAACATTGCATAGTGATAATGATGTTGCTTCTCCAAGAAGACATAACAATCCTAATATGTGTGTGCCTAACAACAGAGCTTTATGTAAAATACATGAGGCAAAAATGGATAGATCTGAAAGGAGAAACAGACAATTTTGGAGTAATAGTTGGGGAGTTTAAAACTCATTTCTCTGTAATCAATAGAACAAGTAGGCAGAAAATTAATAAAGGTATAGATTACCTGAATGACACTTCTAACCAACTTGACCAATTGAACATTTTCTAGAGCACTCTACACAACATCAGGACAATATATATTCTTCACCAAGAGACATCACATTCCGGGCCATAAGTCTTAACAAACTTAAGAGAATAGAGATCACACAAAATACATTTTGTAAAGTAGGGGAAAAAAAAACTAAACAAGCTGATTGTTTTTCCCCCTATTATACTCCCAAGACAGATCACTTCTGTGACCAGATGTGTAGGGGCTTACCCCCACACCAAACAGTTCTTCAGTGGACACTAATCATGTGTCCTATGATTTAATTCAATTCTGACATTATCAACCTGGAGTTAGATTCAGATCCCTCAGATTGAGGGCATGCCTTAACACTGGTCATGAAAGGAAAAGTTCACTTCTCATTGCATTACATCAAGCGTGATGTTAATATTGATCACTTGTTTAAGGTGTTGTCTGCCATGTTTCTTCACTGTAAAGTTGCTATTTCCCTTTTCCATAATCTGCTGTTAGGAAGCAAGTCAAAAAATTCAGCCCACACTCTGAGGGAAGAAATTAAGCTCCAGCTTCTGGAGAGAAAGATGCAATAGAAGGAAACCTCACTTTTTCTGATATTCTTCTCCCAAAATTATAACCCCATTTAATCATGAGAAAACATCAGTTATATTCAAATTGAGGAACATGCTGCAAATTACCTTAACAGTATGCTTCAATTGTATCAAGGCCATAAAAAAAGAGAAACAATAAAAACTATCACTGAGAAGAATACAGAGACACAATAACAAAATGTAATGTGATATACTGTATAGTATCAGAAAAAGGATATTAGTGGTGTTAAGGCTCAGAAAATAATACCCCAAAGTATGGTGCTTTTGCATGATGAGTACTTTGAACTAAAGGAGATCAGAAGACCTCAGAAGTAGCCTCAGAAGCAAAGTCTCTCTGACCTTCTCCTGCCCTGTCTCTCACCCTTCTTTCTCCCCCCAAACAAGTTATAGAAACAAAATTATTCTTCCCCAAGGATAGTTATAGAAATTACACCTCCTCTCCCCCAAAGTCAGCCATAAAACCTAGAAATTCTACTCTAACCTACCCCCTCCTTTCTGTGTAAGGGCTGGCCATAAAGAAATTCTCTGAACTAATTTGTCTGACGGTAGGTCATAAGACCTCCATTCCAGAAGGGTCTTGCCCCATACCCTGGAGGAAGGAATGCTAAACAGAGAGGCCAAGAAGAATCTGGACAGGCCTTGCCAGGTTCCCCCTATTGGCCTATTATCATTAGGTTATACCTTTTTGTCCACTCATGTTTCCATATGGCTGTCCATTATTCATAGAATCTAAGCATAAATGTGGGCAGTTTTCCCTGGGTCTTTGAGCCTTCATTTCTGATTTCTCCCATGTCATGTAAAACTTTGATTAAATAAACTTGTTATGCATTTCTTTTGCTAATCTGTCTTTGTTACAAGAATGTTGGCCATGACTGTTATGATGGTTGAAGAAAGGTATCACACCTTTTCTGCCCCTACATTAGAAAATTAGTGAAATCTGATAATGTCTATAGCTATTGATATTGTACCAATGTTAATTTCTTAGTTCTGACAAATGTATCATTGATATGTTAACATTAAAGGAAACTTGGTAGAGGCTATACAAGAATTCTTTGTACTATCTTTGGAACTTTTATGTAAACTTAAAATTATTCACCCCAAAAGATTATTAAAACTAAGACTTTCTTTAAGAAAGATACAAATAGTAGCTCCTAACATCTAGAAATTGGTTTTAAGAAATCACATGTGTGTCTTAAATTGTGTCAAAAGTTTTCTCTTAATCTACTGAGATAGTTACACTATCTTTCCTTTATTCTGTTAATGAGATATATTACATTGCTTGATTTGGAAATACTTAAGAAACTTTACATTTTATCTAGTTGATGCTGGTCTCATCGAATGAGTTGGGAAGTTTTAAATTCTATTCAATTTTCTGAAAGAAATTCTGTAGAACTGGCATTGTTTTCCTACTTATTATCAAGAGAATACACTGGTGAAGCTAACTAGGATAGAAGGCTTTTGACTAAGTTCTATATGGGACCATTTACATGTTCTATATTTTCATGTGTAAGTTTGTTATTTCGTATTTTTAAAGAAATTTTGTTCATTTTATCCAAGTTTTCCAAATTTTTGTTATCCAGTTTTTATATGTTTTTACTTTCCTTTAATTTCACTGGAGTCTACAGTAATTTCCACTTTTACATTCCTTATGTTGGTATTTTGAGTCATTTTTGTTCTTAATCACTCTGGCTAGGGTTATATAAATTTTACTAATATTTTTTAAATGGCCTTTTGAATTTTTTTTTATTTTTTATATTTTCTCATGATCACATCTACTGTTTTAATTATTTATTCTTTTATTTATTTTGGATTTAATTTTCTATTCCTTTTCTTGAGTCTTAAGGCATAAGATTATTGATTTGAGATCTGCCTCAAAAATTTGATAGCAATTCAGTAGAAAATATTTTATAAATTCCCTATGGTTTATTCCTGAATTGATTATTTATTTAAAAGTGGATTAATTTCCAAATAGATATTAATTGATATTATTATAGATAACTCATTTAATAATGATTTGATCAGAAAATATAATCTGAATTTCAGTCCTCTGATATTTACTGAGACATGCCTTATAGCTCAGAACACAGTCAATCTTGATAGATGTTTCTTATGGACTCACAAAGAATGTATTCTGAAGTTGTTAGGTGCTATGCTTTATAAGCATCAATTAGGTCAAGTTGGTTGGTAGTGTTTAGTTTTTAAAATGTTCTTTCTGGTTTTCTTTTGTCTACTTGTAAATTTTTGGCAGAAAGATGCTGAAAGTCTTCAGTTATATTTGTAGATTTGTCTATTTATTCTTTTATTACTGTCAATATTTTATTCATGTATTTTGAATCTCTGGAATTAGCTGATAACATATTTGGATGGTTATGTATTTTTGATGAAGTGACACAAGATTTCTTCCTGCTTCTAGATTTACTGAAGTACAATTGGTATATAAAAACTGTACCTAATTAACGTGTACAATTTGATGAGTTTGGACATATGTATACACTCATGTTGCCATCACTACAATTAATGGGGGTGGCATAAGAAAAGTTAACATGATATATACCCTTTTAACAAATGTTTAAGTGCACAATACCTCATTGTTAATTATAGACACTATGTTATGCAGGAAATCTCTGGAACCCACTCATCTTGTATAAATGTAACTTTATAACCACTGAAAAAAGAGCTCTTAATATCCCACATCCTCATCTCCTGGTAACCACCGCTCTATTTTCTACTTCTACATGTTTGACTATTTTTTGATGCCTCATAGAAGAGAAAGTATGCAGTATTTGTCCTTCTGCAACTGATTTATTTCACTTAGCTAGTATCTTCTGGGTCCATCCATGTTGTCATGACAGATAGAATTTCCTTTTTTTATTTTTAATTTTTGTGGGTATATAGGTAGGTGTGTATATTTATGGCATACGTGAGATGTTTTGGTACAGGCATGTGCTGTACAATGATCACATCATAGAGAATGGGATATGCATGCCCTCAAGCATTTATCCTTTGTGTTATAATAAAATAAACCAGTTATACTCTTTTAGTTATTTTTAAATGCACAATTAAGTTATTATTGACTACAGTCACCCTGTTGTACTATCAAATAGTAGGTGTTATAAATTCTTTTTATTTTTTTGCACCCAATAATGATCCTTACTCCTCACCAGCCCCCACTACCCTTCCCAGCCTCTGGTACTAGGCTTCTATTCTCTATGTCCATGAGTCAACTGTTTGGATTTTTAGATCCCACAGATAAGTGAGAACGTGCAATGTTTGTCTTTCTGTGCTTGGCTTATTTCACTTAATATAATCATCTCCAGTTCCCTCCATGTTGCAAACGACAGGATCTCATTCTTTTTATGGCTGAATAGTACTCCATTGTGTATATGTACCATTTTTTTTATCCATTCATCTCTTGATGGACACTTAGGTTGCTTCCAAATCTTAGCTATTGTGAATAGTGCGACAATGAATATGTGAGTGCAGATATCTCTCCGATATATTAATTTTCTTTCTTTGGGGGTGTATATCCAGCAGTGAAATTGCTGGATCATATGGTAGCTCAAGTTTTGGCTTTCTGAGGTACCTCCAAACTGTTCTCCATAGTGGTTGTACCAATTTATACTCCCACCAACAGTGCACAAGAGTTCCCTTTACTCCACATCCTCACCAGCATTTGTTATTACCTGTCTTTTGGATAGAAGCCATTTGAACTGGGGTGAGATGGTATCTCATTGTAGTTTTGATGTTTGCATTTCTATGATGATCAGTAATGTCGAGCATCTTTTCATATGACTGTTTGCCATTTGTATGTCTTCTTTTGAGAAATGTCTATTCAAAGCTTTTGCCCATTTTTTGATCGGATCATTAGAAGTTTTCCTGTAGAGTTGTTTGACCTCCTTATATATTCTGGTTATTAATCCCTTGTCAGATGGGTAGTTTGCAAATATTTTCTCCCATTCTATGGGTTGTCTCTTCACTTTCTTGATTGTTTTCTTTGATGTGCAAAAGAAGCCTTTTAACTTGATGCGATCTCATTTGTCCATTTTTGCTTTGGTTGCCTGTGCTTGTGGGGTATTGCTCAAGAAATCTTTGCCCAGTCTGGTGTCCTGGAAATTTTCCCCAATGTTTTCTTGCAGTAGTCTCATAGTTTGAGGTCTTAGATTTAAGTCATTAATCCATTTTGATTTGATTTTTCTATGTGGTGACAGATAGGAGCCTAGTTTCATTCTTCTGTATATGGATATCCAGTTTTCCCAGCACCATTTATAGAACAGACTGTCTTTTTCCTACTGTAGGTACTTGGCACCTTTGTCAAAAATGAGTTCACTGTAGGTGTGTGGATTTGTTTATGGGTTCTCTATTCTGTTCTATCGGTCTCTGTGTGTCTTTTTATGCCAGTACCATGCTGTTTTGGTTATTATATCTCAGTAGTATAAATTTTAAGTTCATAATGTTTTATTTTTCTTTGTTTAAAATAGTGTTGCTATTCTTGGTCTTTTTTGGTTTCATATAAATTTTAGAATTGTTTTTCCTATTTTTGTGAAGAATGCCATTGGTATTTTGATAGGGATTGCACTGAATCTGTAAATTGCTTTGGGTGGTATGAAGATTTTAACAATACTGACTCTTCCAATCTATGAACATGGAATATTTTTCCATTTTTTCGTGTCCTCTTCAATTTCTTTCATCAGTATTTTATAGTTTTCTTTATAGAGATCTTTCACTTCTTTGGCTAATTCCTGGGTATTTAATTTTATGTGTGGCTATTGTTAATGGGATTACTGTTTTTATTTCTTTTTCAGATTGCTCACTGTTGGCATATACAAATGCTACTGATTTTTGTATATCGATTTTGTATCCTGCAACTTTACTGATATTGTTTATTAGCTCAAATAGTTTTTCGTGGAGTCTTTAGATTTTTTCATATATAAGATCATATTTTCTGCAAACGAGAATAATTAAACTTCTTCCTTTCCAACTTGGATGTCCATTATGTCTTTCTCTTGTCTGATGGCTCTAGCTAGGACATCTAGTACCATACTGAATAGCAGCGGTGAAAGTGGGCTTCCTTGTTGTGTTTCAGATCTTAGAAGAAATGCTTTCAGTTTTTCCCCATTCAGTATGATGCTAGTTGTGGTTGTGTCATAAATGACTTTAATTATGTTGAGGTATATTCCTTCTATTCCCAGTTTTTGAGGGTTTTTATCTTGAAGGGATGTTGGATATTATCAAATGCTTTACATAGAAATGATCAATTGAAATGGTTATATCGTTTTTATCCTTAATTCTGTTGATAGGATGTATCACATTGATTGATTGGCATATGTTAAATCATCCTTGCATCCCACAGAGAAATCCCAGTGGGTCGTGATGACTGATCTTTCTAATGTATTGTTGAATTCAGTTAGCTAGTATTTTGTTGAGGATTTTTGCGGTAATATTCCTAAGAGGTATTGGCCTGTAGTTTTCTTTTTTTGATTGCTGGTTTTGGTATCAGGGTAATACTGGCCTCGTAGAATGAGTTTGGAAGTAGTCCCTCCTCCTCTATTTTTCAGAATAGTTTTGAGTAGGATTAGTATTAGCTCTTCTTTAAATGTTCAGTAGAATTCAGCAGGGAAGCCATTGGGTCCCGGGCTTTTCTTTATTGGGAGACTTTATTATGGCCTCTATTTTGTTACTTGTTATTGGTCTGTTCAGGTTTTGGATTTCTTCCAGGTTCAATGTTGGTGAGTGTATGTGTCTAGGAATTTGCCCATTTCTTCTAGATTTTCCAGTTTATTGGCATTTAGTTGCTCATAGTAGCCACTAATAATCCTTTGAATTTCTATAGTATCAGTTGTAATGTCTCCTTTTTCATGTCTGATTTTCTTTATTTGGATCTTCTCTCTTAGGCTGGCTAGAGGTTGGTCAATTTTAAGTTTTCAAAAAAGCAACTTTTTAGTTCATTAATCTTTTGCCTTCTTTCTTCAACATTTTTTTCTGCTCTGATATTTATTATTCCTTTTCTTCTACTAATGTTGGTGTTTGGTTTGCTCTTGCAAACTGTTAGAGCCATTTGATCTATAGTAAAGATTAAATCTGATGTTTCTTTCTTGATTCTCTCACTGGAAGATCTATCCAGTGCTGAAAATGGGGTGTTGAAGTTTCCAGCTATCATTGTATTGGGGCCTGTCTCTTTCACTCTAATAATATTTGTTTTATATATTTGGGTGCTCCAGTGTTGGGTGTATATATACTTGAAATTGTTATATCCTCTTGCTAAGTTGAACCCTTCAGCATTATACAGTAACATATTTCTTTTCTTATAGTTTTGGTCTTGACATCTATTTTGTCTGATGTAAGTATAGGGACTCCTGCTGCTTTTTGGTTTCCATTGCTATGGACTATCTTTTTCCACCCTTTTATTTGCAGTCTTTGTGCGTCTTTATAAGTGAAGTGTGTTTCTTGTAGGCAACAGACTGATGGGTGTTGTTTTTTTATCCATTCAACTAGTCTATGTCTTGTGATTGGAGATTTTAGTCCATTTTCATTCAATATTGATATGTCTTGGATGTGTCCACACCCAAATTTCACCTTGAATTGTAGTTCCCATAATCCCCATGTCATGGGAGGGATCTGGTGGGACATAATTGAATCATGAGGGTGATTACCACATGCTGTTCACATGATAGTGAGTGAGTTCTCACAAGATCTGATGATTTTATAAGGGGCTTATCCATGTAATTTAACAATCTGAGTTCTCCCAATCCCTATCGTAGTAGCAATTTGATCTAAATAAGGAGTTAGAGTCCGTGAATTAGTATGTGGAAGAAAAAGCCACTCTACTAAGTCCTGTTCTTGGACAATAACACCAGTAGGTGAATGCTGAGTTGAAAAAATTAGCAAATGTAGAGACTTCTCTGGATCTATTCTGTTTATTTGAGCTTTACGGATTTGCTTCTCAATCAGTTGTAATGTTGCCTCAGCCTCCTTTGTTAATTGTCGAGGGCTAGTGAGACTAGGATTTCCTCTAAGGATAGAAAACAGATTACTCATGGCATAGGTAGGAATGCCTAGAGCAGGTCATATCCAATTAATGTCCCCTAGTAATTTTGAAAGTCATTTAATGTTTTTAATTTATCCCTACATAAGGTTACTTTCTGTGGCATAATGGTAGTGTCATTTACTAAGGTCCCCAAGTAGGAGTAAGGAGTAGTAGCCTGAATTTTGTCAGGAGCTATAATTAAACCAGCACGAGAAATCGAATTTTGCAAGTGATCATAACATTGGAGTAATATTTCTCGAGTGGGGGCAGCACAAATTATATCATCCATATAGTGAATAATGTAACACTGTGAAAAATTTTTACAAGTAGGCTCAATTGCTTGCCCCATATACGTCTGGCAAATGGTGGGACTGTTTAACATGCCCTGTGGCAACACTTTCCAATGATAACGCTTAGCAGGCTGCAGGTTGTTTACTGCAGGAATTGTAAATGTAAACTGTTCACAGACTTGCTCAGCTAAAGGGATAGTAAAGAAGCAGTCTTTTAAATCTATGACTATTAGAGGCCAATTTTTTGGAATTACAGCAGGAGAAGGCAATCCTGGCTGTAATGCTCCCATAGGTTGTATAACTGAATTGATAGCTCTTAAGTCAGGTAACATTCTCCATTTACCTGATTTTTTCTTAATTACAAAAACTGGAGAATTCCAAGAGGAAAATGTTGGAGCTATGTGCCCATTTTTTTAATTGTTCAGTAACTAATTTCTCTAAAGCCTCCAGTTTCTCTTTACTTAGTGGCCATTGTTCTATCCAAATTGGTTTATCTGTTAACCATTTTAAAGTTATAGGTTCTGGAGGCTTAACAATGGCCGCCATCAAAAATGATACCCTAATCTTTGGCAGGAACTTGTCTTTCTGCTTGAAGTGGTTCTTGAAAACCTTGCAAATTTTTTTCTAGTCCCATACCGGGACATACCCCATTTCATGCATTGTATGTTGATTTTGAGGGCTATATAATTGTTCTGGAATTAGAACTTGTGCTCCCCATTGTTGTAATAAATCTCTTCCCCATAAATTTATAGGTACAGAAGTTATAATTGGTTGAATAGTCCCAGGTTGTCCATCGGGCCCTTCACAATGCAAAAAAATAACTACTTTGGTATACTTCAGGGGCTTTACCAACTCCAACTATGTTCAATTGAGCGGGTTGAATTGGCCATGTGGATGGCCAGTGCTGTAGAGAAATGATTGAAATGTCCGCCTCCGAATTTCTTTTCCTGAATAGTTATTTCACAGGTAGGACGTTTATCAGTAATTTGATTTACCCAACAAGCTGCTTTGCCTTGTTTATTTGTGCTTCCAAATCCTCCTGTTCATTTAATTTCACTTTTACCCATTCCCACATACGGCACAATCAGGAGCTGTGCTATGCGCTCTCCTGGCTCTGCTTTCCAGGGAACAGAAGTAGATATAACAATTTGAATTACCCCATTATAATCTGAATCAATGACTCCTGTATGTATTTGTACGCCTTTTAAACTTGAACTAGACTTTCCTAAAAGTAATCCTATTGTCCCTGCTGACAAGGGTCCACAGACTCCTGTTGGGACCTTTTGCGGGCGTTCCCCAGGCAAAAGGCTCACAGCTTTTGTGCAGCATAAATCTACTGTGGCACTACCTGCTGTGGTGGGGGACAGACATTGTACAGGGGTGAGGGAATGGCCTGAGCTGGAAATACCCTGGTTTAGAATGGGGCCCGGGACGGGCCCCTCATGGCCTTTCCTGAAATCGGGTTCCCTTCTTTATCAAACTTATAGTGACACTGATTAGCCCAGTGTTTTCCTTTTTTACATTTTGGACATATTTCAGGCTCAGCAGTTTTCTTTTTTCCCCTATCTGGCGGCCTGACTCGCTGATTTTTTCTACATTCTTTTTCAGTATGACCCTGCTTCCCACAGTTAAAACAAGCTCCAGGAAATGGAGTATTTCCATTATCTACTCTCAGTCCTGCCATTGCCTGTGATAGCAGAGTAGCTTTATGGAGATTACCTCTGATACCATCACAGGCCTTGATATAATCAAATAAATGTGCTTTCCCTCTGATAGGTCGCAGAGCAGCCTGGCAATCGGGACTAGTATTGTCGAAAGCTAATAACTGCAACACTATAGCCTGAGCAGATGAATCTGCAATCATCTTTTTTTGAATCTCTTTTTTTTGAACCTTTTTTTTTTTTTAAATATACTTTATGTTCTAAGGTACATGTTCACAACATGCAGGTTTGTTACATATGTATACATGTGTCATGTTGGTGTGCTGCACCCATTAACTTGTCATTTACCTTAGGTATATCTCCTAATGTTATCCCTGCCCCTCTCCCCACCCCACGACAGGCCCTGGTGTGTGATGTTCCCCTTCCTGTGTCCAAGTGTTCTCATTGTTCAATTCCCACCTATGAGTGAGAACATGTGGTATTTGGTTTTCTGCCCTTGCGATACTTTCCTGAGAATGATGGCTTCCAGCTTCATCCATGTCCCTACAAAGGACTTGAACTCATCCTTTTTTATGGCTGCATAGTATTCCATGGTGTATATGTGCCACATTTTCTTAATCCAGTCTATCATTGATGGGCATTTGGGGTGGTTCCAAGTCTTTGCTATTGTGAATAGTGCTACAGTAAACATATGTGTGCATGTGTGTTTATAGCAGCATGATTTATAATCCTTTGGGTATACACCCAGTAATGGGATGGCTGAGTCAAATGGTATTTCTAATTCTAGATCCTTGAGGAATTCCCACACTGTTTTCCATAATGGTTGAACTAGTTTACAGTCCCATCAACAGTGTAACAGTGTTCCTATTTCTCCATATCCTCTCCAGCACCTGTTGTTTCCTGACTTTTTAATGATCGCCATTCTAACTGGTGTGAGATGGTATGTCAATGTGGTTTTGATTTGCATTTCTCTGATGGCGAGTGATGATGAGCATTTTTTCATGTGTCTGTTGGCAGCATAAATGTCTTCTTTTGAGAAGTGTCTGTTCATATACTTCGACCACTTTTTGATGGGGTTGTTTGTTTTTTTCTTGTAAATTTGTTTGAGTTCTTTGTAGGTTCTGGATATTAGCCCTTTGTGAGATGAGTAGATTGCGTAAAATTTTCTCCCATTCTGTAGGTTGCCTGTTCACTCTGACGGTAGTTTCTTTTGCTATGCAGAAGCTGTTTAGTTTAATTAGATCCCATTAGTCAATTTTGGCTTTTGTTGCCATTGCTTTTGGTGTTTTAAGCATGAAGTCCTTGCCCATGCCTATGTCCTGAATGGTATTGCCTAGGTTTTCTTCCAGGGTTTTCATGGTATTAGGTCTAACATTTAAGTCTTTAATCCACCTTGAATTGATTTTTGTATAAGGTATAAGGAAGGGATCCAGTTTCAGCTTTCTACTTATGGCTAGCCATTTTTCCCCAGCACCACTTATTAAATAGGGAATCCTTTCCCCATTTCTTGTTTTTGTCAAGTTTGTCAAAGATCAGATGGCTGTAGATGTGTGGTATTATTTCTGAGGGCTCTGTTCTGTTCCATTGGTCTATATCTCTGTTTTGGTACCAGTACCGTGCTGTTTTGGTTACTGTAGGCTTGGAGTATAGTTTGAAGTCAGGTAGTGTGATGCCTCCAGCTTTGTTCTTGTGGCTTAGGATTGTCTTGGCAATGCGAGTTCTTTTTTGGTTCCATATGAACTTTAAAGTAGTTTTTTTCCAATTCTGTGAAGAAAGTCATTGGTAGCTTGATGGGGATGGCATTGAATCTATAAATTACCTTAGGCAGTATGGCCATTTTCACAATATTGATTCTTCCTATCCATGAGCATGGAATGTTCTTCTATTTGTTTGTGTCCTCTTTTGTTTCATTGAGCAGTGGTTTGTAGTTCTCCTTGAAGAGGTCCTTCACATCCCTTGTAAGTTGGATTCCTAGGTATTTTATTTTCTTTGAAGCAATTGTGAATGGGAGTTCATTCATGATTTGGCTCTCTGTTTGTCTGCAATCATCTTTTTAAGAGACTCCTGTAGCCGAGCTATAAAATCAATGTATGGTTCTCTTGGTCCCTGTTTTATAGCACTAAAGGAAGAGTATTGTTCTCCACGTGAACTGATTTTTTCCCAAACTCTAATACACACTCCACTAAGCTGTTCTACAGCATCATCCTGCATGACCACTTATGCATCTAAACCAGCCCAGCTGCCAACCCCCAAAAGTTGATCTGCAGTTATATTAATTTGAGGTTGGGCCTCTTTGTTGCAAGCAGCCTGAATGGATGCTTCCTCTGCCCACCAAGTTTTAAATTGTAAGAACTGAGCAGGAGTTAGACAAGCTCGAGTAAAAGCATCCCAGTCAGTAGGAATCATCCGACTGGAAACAGTAGCATTCTTTAACTGTCCCATTACAAAAGGAGAACCTGGTCCACACTGATTCATAGCTTGTTTAAATTATTTGAGTAATTTAAAAGGAAAAGGCTCAAATGTAGCTATAATATTTCCCTGTTGATCTGGGGGGTGTATTCTAATGGGGAACTGCCAAGCCTCTAAATCACCCTCTCGTCTAGCTTGCTGAATTCCTGCCTGAGTAGAACTAAGAGCAGTCACTTGAGGCGCTGCTCGAACAGTCACTGGGGCAACTACTTTTTGCCCAGAGTCCTCTGGAAAAGAAAGATCTGGGGGGTCTTTTTCCTCAAAATAATAATGAAGGGGGTGCAGAAGGGTAGGGATGAACCTCTCCCTCCTTTGCTTCTTTAGCTTTAGCTGACAAATAAACCTGGTCTGTAACCTCTTCTGTTACTTCATTATACTCTTGTTCCTTCTCATCATCAGTGTGAAAAAGTTCCAAGGTGAAACGAACCAGAGTCCACACTTGTCCCATTGTTACCCTCATGATTCTGAGCTCCCCTTCTTACTCACCACTGGGATTGCTTTAAGAGTACTCGGGTGTCCTCCAGCTAGTTTTCTGTTCCAACCATTGCTCCAGTGACCCTTCGACCTGGATTTGAGCCCCCATGATGGACACCACTTGCCGAGACAAGCTTGGTTGGGGAGACCCTAACCCAGTGGTGCTAGAGGAATTAAAGACACACACACAGAAATACAGAGGTGTGAAGTAGGAAATCAGAGGTCTCACAGCCTTCAGAGCTGAGAGCCCCAAACAGAGATTTACCCACATATTTATTAACAGCAAACCAGTCATGAGCATTGTTTTCATAGATGCTAAATTAACTGAAAGTATCCCTTATGGGAAACGAAAGGATGGGCCAAATTAAAGGAATAGGTTGGGCTAGTTAACTGCAGCAGGAGCATGTCCTTAAGGCACAGATCACTCATGTCATTGTTTGTGGCTTAAGAATATCTTTAAGCCGTTTTCTGCCCTGGGTGGGCCAGGTGTTCCTTGCCCTCATTCCTGTAAATCCACAACCTTCCAGCTTGGGTGTTAGGGCCATTATGAACATGTCACAGTGCTGCAGAGATTCTGTTTATGGCCAGTTTTGGGGCCAGTTTATGGCCAGATTTTGGGGGGCTTGCTCCCAACACTTCTCCCTCCTGCTGCCGTGTGTAAAAGGATGTGTTTCCTTCCCCTTCTGCTATGATCACAAGTTCTCTGAGGCCTCCCTAGCCCTCTGGAACTGTGAGTCAATTAAACTTCTTTTCTTATAAATTGCCCAGTCTCAGACAGTTCTTTAAAGCAGCATGAGAATGAACTAATATAGGTATTACTGATAAGTAAGAACTTATTCCTGCCCTTTTGTTATTTGTTTTCTGGTGTTTTTGTGGTCCTTTCTTCCTTCTTTCTTTCTTTCCTGTCTTCCTCAAGTGAGGGTGATTTTCACTGGTGATATAGGTCGGTTTCTTGATTTTTATCTTTTGTGTGTCCATTGTATACTTTTTTTGGTTTGAGGTTACCATGAGGCTTGCAGTTTCTATCTTGTTACCAATTGTTTTAAGCTGATAGCAACACTGTTTGCATAAATAAGCAAACATGCAAAAAGAAAGCTAATGAAAATGCTATGCCTTAACTTTGTCCCCCTACTTATTAAATTTTTCTTTTTTCTCTATATCTTATTGTACTGTTGATATCTTGAAAAACCATTGTAATTATTATTTTTGATTGGCTCATCATATAGTCCTTCTACTTAGGAAAAGAGTAGTTTATACACTGCAGTTACAGTGTTATAATATTCTGTGTTTTTCTGTGTATTTACTATTACCAGTGAGTTTTGTATCTTTAGATGATTACTTGTTGCTCATTATTGTCCTTTCCTTCCAGTTGAAGTACCTCTTTTAGCATTTCTTGTAGGACAGGTCTGGTGTTCATGAAATCTCTCAGCTTTTGTTTGTCTGGTAATGTCTTTATTTTTCTTTCATGTTTGAAGGATATTTTTTGCCAGATATACTATTCTAGGGTAAGAGTTTCTTTCCTTCAGCACTTTAAATATGCCACGCAACTCTCTCCTGGCCTGTAAAGTTTCTACTGAAAAGCCAGCTACCAGAGGTATTGGAGTTCCATTATATGTTATTTGTTTCTTGTCTCTTGCTGCTTTTAGAATGCCTTTATCCTTGATCTTTGGGAGTTTGATTATTAAATGCCTTGAACTAGTCTTCTTTGGTTTAAATCTACTTGGTACCCTATGATTTTCTAGTACTTGCATATTGATATCTTCCTCTAGGTTTGGGAAGTTCTCTGTTATGTTCCCTTTGAATAAACTTTCTACCCCTATCTCTTTCTCTACCTTCTTTTTAAGGCTAATAACTCTTAGCTTTGCTTTTGTGAGGCTATTTTCTAGATCCTTTAGGTGTGCTTCATTGTTTGTTTTTCTCTTCTGTGTATTTTCAAATAGCTTGTCTTCAAGCTTACTAATTCTTTGTTCTGCTTGATAAATTCTGGTGTTAAAAGACGCCGATCTATTCTTCAGTATGCCAATTGCATTATTCAACTCCAGAATTTCTGCTCAATTCATCTTAATTGTTTCAATATCTTTGTTAAGTTTACCCAATAAAATTCTGAATTCCTTCTCAGTGTTATCTTGAATTTCTTTGAGCTTCCTCAAAACAGCTATATTGAATTATCTGTCTGAAAGGTCACATATCTCTGTTTCTCCAGGATTGGTCTCTGGTGCCTTATTTAGTTCACTTGGTGAGGTAATGTTTTCCCTAATGATGTTGATGTTTGTAGATGTTCGTCAGTGTCTGTGCATTGGAAAGGTTTGGTATTTATTGTAGTTTTCATTGTCTGGGCTTGTTTGTACCTGTCCTTCTTGGTAAGGCTTTCCAACTATTTAAAAGGAGTTGGTGTTGTGATTTAAGCTGTATCTGCTTTAGGGGGCACCCCAAGCCCATTAATGCTATCGTTCTTGCAGATATGCAGAGGTACCACCCTGATGGTCTAGGACAGATTTTGGGAGAATTCTCTGAAATACCAGGCAGAGACTCTTATTTTCTTCCCTTACTTTCTCCCAAGCAAACGAAGTCTCTCTCTGTGTTCCAAGCCACCTAAAGCCGGTGGTAGACACAAGATGCCCTGTGGCCACCACCACTAGGACTGCACTGGGTCAGATCTGATGCCTGAACAACACTGAGTTTTGCCCAAGGCCTGATGTAACCACTCGCTGGCTACTGCCTATGTTCACTCAAAGCCCTGGGATTCCACAATCAGCAGGTGGCAAAGCCAGCCCGACTTCTGTCCTTTCCTTCAAGGCAGTGAGGTCCCCCAGGCTCCAAGTGGGTCCAGAGGTACCATCCAGGAATTAGGGATTAGAGTCAAAAACCTTAGAAGTCTACCTGGTGTTCTATTGTACTGTGGCTGAGCTGGCAATCAGACCACAAGATGCAGCCCTTCTCACTCTTTCCTCCTCTTTCCAAATGCAGAGGAGCCTCACCCTATAGCCAATACCACCACAGGCCACAGGGAGTGCTGCCAGACTATCACTGATGTTCCTGTAAGGCCCAGGGGCTCCTAAGTCAGCTTGTGGTGAATGCTGCCTGGCCTGGAACTCACCCTTCAGGGCAATGGGCTCCCATTTGCCCCAGGGTAGGTGCAGAAATGTCATCCAAGAGTCAAGTCCTAGAATCAGGAACCCCAAGAGCTTGCTTGGTCCTCAACTCCCCTGTAGCCAAGCTGGTACCTAAGGCAGAAGGAGTTTTGCTCTCTAGCCACCACAGCTAAGAATGTGCTGAGTCTCTCCTGAAGCCAGAAAGTCTCAGAGACTTTCCCAAGGCCCTCAACGTAGTACCTGGGTATCACTTCTGGTTTTTAAGGGCCCAAGCACACTTCAGTTAGCAGGTGATAAATGATGCCAGGACTGGATCCTTCCCTTTAAGACAGTGGGTTCCCTTCTGGCCCAGGGAGTGTCTAGACATGTTGTATGGGAGCTAGTGCCAGGAAGCCAGGAATGGGGGCCTTATGGCTCTGACTGGTACCCTATCCTGCTGTGGCTGAGCTGGTATCCAAGATGTAAGACAAGGTCCTCCCGTCTTCCCTCTCCTCTCCTCTCCTCTTTTGGAGCTGCAAGCTGTGCAGCCTGGAGTTCAGGGAGGGTGATGCCAACACTCCCTTAGCCATGCCAGCTAGTGTCTCAGTAGGTCACATGCCCTCCCAGTCCACTGTCTCTGGGCCCAATTCAGCACTAGGACTCGCCTTAAGAGTTGCAGTTCTAGTGGCCTAGACTGCCTTCCAAGTTTACTTCAAGACTCAGAACATGTTACTCCTCAGTGGCGAGGTTTGTGGGAACTTGAGTTCTGACTGCTAGGATTGGCAATTCCCCTCTGGCTAGGCTGGTTTAAATGCTCCCTTTGTAGGTAGGCATCAGCTGAGTTGATGGTCCTGTTTTCCTTTCTGCTCTAACAGGACAGCATTCAGTTCAATGCCTCACAATTGCTGTGCTCTCCCTCCACCAGGATGCAAAAGTGCTCTCCACACTATACCACTGCTGTTGGGAGGTGTGTGATGGGTTGTGTCAGCAATTCAAGACAGTCCCATTTACATCTTAAGTGCATCTTTCAGTGATACAAAATGAAAACCAGGTACTGTGATTTTTGGTTCTCATGAACATATTTTTGTGTGTAGATAAATTGATGTCCTTGTGGAGTAGGGGTTGAGGGGTCGATCAGAGGAGCCTTCTATTCGGCCATCTTGTCCTACCTCCTCCACAGGAAGTCTTCCTTCTTCAAGTCTGAATAATATCCCATTGTGTGTATCACCACATTTTCTTGATCCATTCAGCTGTCAATTGACATTTGTGTTGTTTCCATCACTTGATTATTGTAAATAATGCTGTAGCAAACATAGAGTGCAGATATCCCTTTGAGATCCTGTATTCATTTTTTTTTATATATCTAGAACTGGGATTGCTGGATCATATGGCAATTTTTTGTGGAACCCCATAATGTTTTTGATAATGACTGCATCATGTTATATACCTACCATATTTTAAAAGGGTTTCAATTTATCTGCAATATTATCAATACATATTGCCCTTAGTGTTTTTTTGTTATTACAACTATTCTAACAGGCATGAGGTGATATCTCCTTCTGGTTTTGATTTGCATTTTCCTGATGCTTAGTGTTATTAAGCATATTTTCATATACCTGTTGGCCATTTGTTTGTATTCTTTGGAGAAATGTCCATTCAAGTCTTTGCCATTTTTAAATTTTTAATATATGTTTTGCTATTGACTTTTAGAAGTTTCTATAGATATTGGAAATGTATAGAGCACAAGATGTCTTTCCATTAATCTCTGTCTTCTTTAATTTATTTCATCAGTGTTCTGTAATTTTCAGTGTACAGGTCTTAAACTTCTTCAGTTGGCTTTATTCCTAAGTATTTTATTATTTAATTATTTTTGTTACTGTTGTGAATGGGTTGTTTTCTTAACTTCGTTTTTAGATAGTTCATTGTTTGCATGTGGAAATGTGACTAATTTTTATATATTGATTTTATATCCTGCAATTATACCGAATTGGTTTATGAATTCTAATGTTACTTTTGGTTGAGTCTTTATGGTTTTCTTTGTTTATGATGATGTCAAAACATCATCGTTTTACAAACATTGTTTAAACAAAACATGTTTATGATGATGATGATGCTGAAAACAGAGATAATTTTACTTTTTCCTTTCCAATTTGGAAACATTTTATTTCTTTTTTGTATCTCGTTGTTCTGGCTAGAACTCTAAGACTTCCAGTACTCTGTTGAATAGAATTGGTGAGAGCGGGCATACTTGCCTAGTACCTGAACTTGGAGGGAGAGATTTTAGGTTTTCCCTATTGATTATAAAGTTTGCTGTGGGATTTTCATACACGGCCTTTATTGTGTTGAGGTAAGATCCTTCTACATCTATCTTGTTGAGAGTTTTAATCATGGATAGATTAATCAAATCAATGTTGAAATTTGCCAAATGCTTTTTGTACATCTATCAAGATAATCATATGGGGTATATTTATGTTCCTTTTGTTAATGTGATGTATCACACTGATTGACTTTAGCATGAAGAATCATTCTTGTATCCCAGAGATAAATCCTACTTGGTTGTGACGTATGTTGCTGTAGAATTCAATTTGTTAATATTTCATTGAGGATTTCTGCATCTATGTTTGTCAGGGGTATTGGTCGGCAGTCGTATTTTCTTTTGGTATCTTTGGTGATCAGGGAGATGCTAACTTTATAAGATGAGTTTGCCAGTATTCCATCTTCTATTTTTTGGAAGAGTTTGAGAAGGATTTTTAGAACTTTTTCTTTGAATGTTTGGTAGAGTTACCCACGAATCCATCTGCTTCTGGGGTTTTATTTGTTGGGCTATTTTTAATTAATAATGCAATACCCTTACATTTTTGGTCTGTTCAGGATTTCTACTTCATCTTTATTCAGTTTTGGAAGGTTTTATGTTTCTAAGAATGTATCCATTCTAGGTTATCTGATCTGTTGGTGTATATACATTGATAATCTTCCCTTATGATATTCTTTATTTCTGAGTCATCCATTGAAATGTCTTCTCTTTCATACCTGATTTTATTTATTAGTGGCTTCCAGCTATAGGCTTATCAATTTTGTTAATCTGTTCAAGAAGGAAACTCCTAATTTTGTTGATTTTCTTTACCATTTCTCTATTTGACTTGTTATTTATTTGACGTATTTCTGCTCTAATTTTTATTATTTTTTATCATTTCCTTTTGTTAACTTTGGACTTAGTTTGTACTTTTTATTCCAGTTCCTTGAAGTGTAAAGTTAAGTTGTTCATTTGTTATTTTTCTACTTTTTAATGTAGGCATTTATTACTATAAACTTTCCTCTAAGGATTGCTATTGCATTTATTTGCTAAAGACCATGAAGAAAGGCATGTTTAAAGGTCTGAAGGGGATACAAGACATTGAAGGTGGAGATGAGGAAGTGGTGACAACCAGTTTAGACAAGATATCAGAAAAGTTTTGCTGTGAACGGCAGCAAATATATGGAACAGTAAGTGGTGGGGAAGCGTCAACAAGGGAAGGTATTTAGGATAGAGGATGGCGGAATATACTGATGTTAAGTATCAGTGGAGCAGAAGAAATTGAAGATGCAGAGAAACAATGGTCATCTTCAGAAATAAAACTTTTAAAACAGTGAGAGGTAAAGATGAGATCAACCGGAGAGGCTAGCTTTGTTTAATTAAAAAAAAAACAAAAACAAAACTCACCCCACCAGCCCCACACTTCATGCTATTGGTTAAAGACATGCTGATAACCTGTATCCCCAGGGAGGGCCAAATTGAGAATAAGGGATTGGCAGGGCAGAGATGTCTAGAGAATGAGGAATTGAACTTTAAAGATTCTGAGACTCAGACTTAGTAATGGAGGTTAACCTATGCTGACAAATTCAGATTTTGCAAAGTGAATTAGGGATTATTGTGGTTAGGGATTATTATGTGACACTAACCCAAAGTGGTTAGGGATTATTGCGTGACACTCATCGTTTCTTAGCGTTTGTGTGAGTATCCCTGTGTGTACATATGTTCATAGGGAGGTAGAGATGTAGACAGATTCCATTGTTGAGACATAAAGAAATCTACAATGAAGCAGATTAATGAATGGGACTTTCTCCTTTACAGGGTGAGAAAAGGGCAGTGCTCAAAACAGGAAGAAAAGCCATGAACAGGGATTCACCCAAAATGAAGTGTCCCTAGAGAACCTTACCTTTTCTGTGAGATGGGTGGTTCTTTGTGGACTCCTGGGGCAATGATATTTAGCCATTGCTCACTAGTGGTTTGTCCCACTATCATTTCATATAGAAACTATTGACCCTTCACTGGAGTCTGTAACTGGCATAGAGTCTACAGTCTTGTAAACAGTGGTGTTTTGGGGGGACTTAAGAGCAAAGCAGTCAAGTGAAGCATTACCTTCCTCACATAACCATTTCCCATTGGCCCTTCTCTAAGGGAGACTGGTCCTAGTCATCCAGACAGAGACCAACACAAAGTGGATCTGGGATTCCCTGAGAGGGGTGTGAAACACAGAGGAGTCACTGGTGGGTGGGTACCCAGGAGTGCATATGAGACAAAGCCCCTGATCAAAAGGAGACTGGACGTCACCTACTGTCCATGGAGGTCAGGAAGATGGGCAGACCTTCATGTGGTTCCTTCTGGTGGAGGGCACAGCTATGGGTGTGGGTTGCTCCATTGCAGTGAAGATGAGGGATATGGTTTGGACCTGTGTCTCTGCCAAAATCTCATGTCCGGTTGTAATCCCCAGTGTTGGAGGTTGGGCCTGATAGGAGGTGATTGGATGATGGGGGTGGTTTCTAATGATTTAGCATCATTTCCCTAGTGCTGTTATCAAGATAGAATTCTCATGAGCGCAGGTTGTTTAACAGTGTGTAGCATCTCCGCCTGACTCTCTTCCTTCCGCCCCGCCCATGTGAAGTGCTCCCTCCCCCTGTGAAGTGCTCCCTCTTCCTTTGCCTTCCACTAGGATTGCAAGTTTCCTGAGGCCTTGCCAGAAGCCGAGCGGATGCCAAAAATCAGGCTTCCTGTACAGCCTGCAGAACTGTGAGCCAATTAAACCTTTTCTCTTTATAAATTACCCAGTCTCAGGTATTTCTTTACAGCAATGCAAGAAAGGAATAGTACAATGAAGTTACTTGGATATTTCGGGCCGAGAGTTTCCAGGACATGGGAAATGGCAGCTGGGTCCCAGGAAAGGAGAGTGCAGGTGGACAAAGGGACTTCAGAGACTCGCTGGAATAAATGGAAGGAAGGGAGTGGAAGTTGGGGGCCTATGCCCAGCTTTTGCGTGGTTTTTCTTCACAAATTTATGGTGTGGAATGTGTCATGTCCTGCCTGGAACCCTGTTTGTCCAGCCTCTGATACAGGGAGCCAATACAAAGGAGATAGCTACTCAGGAAAAAGGGATGGGGAAGAGGCCCCTCATTAGTTTGGCTGCTTCCCAAAGCAAGAGACTGTCAGAAACTTCCCTCCTTTGGGTCTCCCCCCAGGCCCTGGTGGAATGGGAGTCTGGCAGGAAGGGGGAGCCCTAAGAACTGGTCCCATGATCTGGCTGAGGTCTCCCAGGCCACAGAGGAGAAAACGGAGGGAGTCTGTTCTGTTCTGTGTGATCTGGCAGGAAGGGTCAGGGAACCTTTCTGGGGCAGCATTTCTGAAATCGGGCTGGAACTATCTGACGTAAAATGGGGATGGCTGAAAACCTCCCATATTATGATAGAGGCTAGTGGGTGGGGAACCGGGCAAGTGGATTGGGATAGCAAGAATCCTAGATTCCACGGGCATGGTTTGGAGGTACAATACATTGTTGGTAAGATGGTGGCTAAGGGACAAGGAAGCCTGGATGTAAACCCTTAAGATTGGTATTGGATCCCTCTGCCTTTCCGTTCTCCTCCACCCAGCAGTGAGGGGAGGTCAGGGCAGAACTGAAGTGAATGTTCTTTTCATTTTCTGAATAGGGGCTTGTGTACCTCAGAGGAAGACAGAATGTGCACATTTCTCTGTGTTTCTCTTTGTCTCATTCTTAGTCCCGAGACCGTTAGTCCTAGTTACCATGGAAACTGAAGCTGAGTGTCTGACGCATTCATCGGACTCTGGGAGAAAATTCGAGTTGGTCCCTGATTTCAGTAATTATCCGTTTACTACCTTCACTCTTTTTGCCATATTTAATTGTGATAAAACTATTATAATACCAAATGCTTCCGATCTACATTAATACTTCACTTGCATTTCTTATAGTTTGCTTAGAATTTTAATTCATTAATATCACATGCTATCTTCATTGTCGTGTTTAGAAGGCATAGTGTTTTCCTTTGAACAAAATAGTTTTTCATCAGTAAGTATATTTTCAAAGGAAACCTAATATCACTACCATAAGTGGAAATCCAGCATCACTTGTCGTAAATAGAAAGTTACTGTAAAAAACAAACGCAAGTGAGGCAAAATGTATCATTTAGGAAAAATTATTTAACGTGTTTTAAAATTGTCAATGTTTCATTCAAATGATGCACCTGACCTCATTTTGTGTACCATATGGGTATAATTTTGGTAAATTTTATCAATGTGAGGCAGTCTTCTGTAGCCCAATTCCCTCTGGATGTGTGGACAATGTTTAATTGCTGGACCTACAAAACTGGGAATAATGGTGAAGGTAGCATGGTACTGACTTCCCCGGTGGGGGACCTGACTGAATGACGAGATGGCCTTCCCCAGGCATCCCTGGAGTCATTATACCTTTTAAAATGATGAGAACTGGTTTGTGAATGTTTCCCTTGCCAGCTCAGGGTACATGGATTCATTAGTGATCTGGACAGAGGCATTGTTGATTTCCTCTCTAGCTCTCAAACCTTGCACAGTATTTGGGGAAGACAGAGTTCTCAAAAAATGTGTGTCCAATAAGCTTCCTTCTTTGCAAATTCTGTTCCTTCTTCCCGGAATGTCATTCCCACAGCTTTGATGGTTGATAACCTGCAACTCATCCCTTAAACTTGGAGTAAGTGCTTCTGACTCCCTCAGGAAGTTGTTTCTTCCCTCCTCTTTGTTCCTGTAAGAAAGGTAATACTGACTATGATAAGTATCATTGTCTATGAGCCTTATCTCTCCCACCAGACTCTGAACTTCTCAATGGCAGTGACTAATTCTCATCCATCTTTTCGAAGGCTCTTCAACTTATGTAGCACCTTTCATTATATTGAATAATGTCATGTATGAGTCCCCTTTTTCAAACCAGATTGGGAGTTCCCATGGTAAGAGGAAGCCTGATCATCCATTCTGTATGGCGTGTGATTCTACAGTCATCAGTCTTGCTCCTAGTGCCCCAGCAAGCCCTTCCTTAGCCAAAATGCTGAAGCCTCAGTGAAGCCTCTTCGTTGCCCCAGGTTTCATTTTCTGGACTCAGGGATTTTATTACCCACTATAAAGACTAAATAAGCTTTTCACTGTGTGGAAGAAAGAATAGAAGTTCAATGGCGGCACATTGTTTCTTCATCATCCTACGTTCTCTGAAAACTATTTGGGTTCAGAAATATTTTGTGTGCCTCTTATCCAATCCACTTTTGGAGAAAGAGAAATTTCACCTAAAGTTCCGCAAACTCCTTCGAATTCCTTGTGGTAGATGTAAATGGGGAGGGAGACAGGATGTGCAAGAAGGTGAAGGGAGGACCTGGGAGATAAGGGGTGCACAAGATGATATCTGACCCCACTATCCATCCGCCCCGCATTCTACTCCTAGCAGGTGCCTCCGCCCCACCACCACCTGGAGAAGACCGCTTAGAGAAAAGAAAACCTTCCAGACTCAGCCCATTCACATCCCTCTTAGTCTTTGAGGTTCACGAAAGTTAAGTAACTTGCTCAAACTCACTTAAGTCAATCTATGAGACCAATATTACCCAGAAACCAAAGGCAGAAGAGGACATCACAAGGAGAGCATACCACAGAACAATATCTTTTATAAATGTAGGTGAAAATGCCCTCAACAAAACCAAAAGGAGAGATTGGCAGAACAGATTTTTTATTTTTTATTTTTTTAATTTATTTATTATTATTATACTTTAAGTTGTAGGGTACATGTGCATAACGTGCAGGTTTGTTACATATGTATACTTGTGCCATGTTGGTGTGCTGCACCCATCAACTTGTCATTTACATCAGGTATAACTCCCAATGCAATCCCTCCCCCCTCTCCCCTCCCCATGACAGGCCCCTGTGTGTGATGTTCCCCTTCCTGAGTCCAAGTGATCTCATTGTTCAGTTCCCACCTATGAGTGAGAACATGCGGTGTTTGGTTTTCTGTTCTTGTGATAGATTGCTAAGAATGATGGTTTCCAGCTGCATCCATGTCCCTACAAAGGACACAAACTCATCCTTTTTGATGGCTGCATAGTATTCCATGGTGTATATGTGCCACATTTTCTTAATCCAATCTGTCACTGATGGACATTTGGGTTGATTCCAAGTCTTTGCTATTGTGAATAGTGTTGCAATGAACATACGAGTGCATGTGTCTTTATAGCAGCATAATTTATAATCCTTTGGGTATATACCCAGTAATGGGATGGCTGGGTCATATGGTACATCTAGTTCTAGATCCTTGAGGAATCGCCATACTGTTTTCCATAATGGTTGAACTAGTCTACAATCCCACCAACAGTGTAAAAGTGTTCCTATTTCTCCACATCGTCTCCAGCACCTGTTGTTTCCTGACTTTTGAATGATCGCCATTCTAACTGGTGTGAGATGGTATCTCATTGTGGTTTTGATTTGCATTTCTCTGATGGCCAGTGATGATGAGCATTTTTTCATGTGTCTGTTGGCTGTATGAATGTCTTCTTTTGAGAAATGCCTGTTCATATCCTTTGCCGACTTTTTGATGGGGTTGTTTGTTTTTTTCTTGTAAATTTGTTTGAGTTCTTTGTAGGTTCTGGATATTAGCCCTTTGTCAGATGAGTAGATTGCAAAAATTTTCTCCCATTCTGTAGGTTGCCTGCAGAACAGATTTTTTAAATGCTCCAATTACATGCTGTCTAGAAGAGGTGTGCTTTACTTTCAAAGACATAAATTGCTTAAAATAAAAGCATGAAAAAAGTATAGTGTGGAAACAATCATGAAAAGAGAGTTGGAGTGGCTCTACTAATATTCTCTGAGACAAAAATATACTTCGAGACAACAATTCGATTTAGATACAGAGAAGGACGTTTTAACATGGTAGAGTGCTCAATCCATCAAGAAGATGTAAAGATTGTTATAAAAATATATAGACACATAGCAATAGTGCCCCCACAATACATGAAGCAAAAATGGACACAACTGAAGGGAAAAAGATGCACACAAGATCCCAGCCTTGTAGGATGTGGCTAAATTAGCTCTTAGATGCAAATGTATAGCTATAAACGCCTATATTAAAAAAAAGGAGTAGTGCTCTCAAACAATTCTCCTAAATTTTTATGTTAAGATACAGGAGCAAGAAAATTAAACTAACCCCAAACAAGCAGAAGGAAGGAAATAAGGACTGTTAGAGTGATAGAAATAAAAAGAATATAGGAAATAATAGAGAAAATTAAAAAAACCAGCAGTTGGTTCATTAACAAAGATCAATAAAATTGACATGCTTTTGCCAGACTACAAAAGAATAGAAAAGATGCATATTACAAAACTCAAAACTAGAATATAGAATATTAATACAATCTTACAGAAATAAAAAGGTTATGGGAAATACTGTGAACAACAGCATATCAACAAATCAGATAATCTTGTGAAAAGGACAAATGTCCAGAAACACACAAATTACTGAAACTGCCTAAAGGAGAAGTAGAAGATTTGAACTGATTTACAACAAGTAAAGGGATTGAATTACTAACAGATATATTTCCCCAAAGAAAAGTCCAGAGGTAACTGGTGGAATTCTACCAAATATTTAAAGAATGCTTAACACCAAGGCTTCACAAGATTGCTCAAGAACAGAAGGGTAACCTTCCCAGCTAGTTTTTTGAGCCCAGCTTTAACCAAACTCCAAAATTAGACAAGGCATCAGAAGGAGATCACCAACATAATTACAGATGAATATCTGTTATGTATACACAAATCTCCTCCACAAATTACACACATACCTAATTCAGCAACACACACACGTGCGCGTGCGAACACACACACACACACAAAGATTTCACACAAAGACCAAGTGGAACTTGCTCCAGGAATGTAAAGTTGGTTCAACGTACAAAAATCAATCAATATAATATACCACACTAACCAAATAAAAATCCCATATCATCATTTCCATAGACACAGAAAAACTTGTGACAAATCCAAAACCATTTCACAATTTAAAAAAATACGAAGAAACTGGAGAAAAAAGGCACTTCTGCAACTCAGTAGACTCTATGAAAAACCCGCAATTGCCATCATGATTAATGGTGAAAGGCTGAAAACTTTCACCCTCAACAAGCAACAATGTGTGCTCTCACCATTTCTATTTAACATTGTACAAGAGCTTCTAGCTAATGCATTTAGGCAAGAAAAAGAGATAGAAGACCTCCAGACTTGAAAGGAATAAGTAAAACTCTCTCTGCTCACAGATGACATTATCATGTATGTAGAAAACACTAAAGAAGCCAGAAAATAAAATACTATTAGGACGAGTCATTGAGTTTATTCTATATAATATCTATATCAATGTAAAACACACAATTTTATTTCTTTATACTACCAATGAATAATCCAATAAAGGACATTTTAAAAACAATTCCATTTATCATAGCATCCAAAGAAACACAATAGTTAGAAATAAATTTCACAAAAGAAGTGTAAGACTTGTACAGAGAACACTACAAAACCTTATTGAAAGAAATTAAAGGAGACCTAAAGAAATGTGAAGGTGTCCCTTATGCATGGATGGGAAGACTGTGTATCATTAGAATAGCAGCAGTCCACAAGTGGATCTACAGATACAACGTACTCTCTGTTTAAAATCCCACCAGGATTTTCTTGCCATGATTGACAATCCGATTCTAGCATTCTCATGGCAATGCAAGGGACCCAGAAAAGCCAAAACAATCTTGAAAAAGAGCAACGACGGAGGACTCACACGTCTCTATTTCAAAACTTACTGCAAAGCTACAGTAATCAATGTGTTGTGGTACTGGCATAAATTTAGGCATATGTATCAGTGTCATAAAAATGCAAATTTTAGAAATAAACCTCTTCTTTTAAGTTCAATTGATTTTCGACAGGTGTCTCAAGGCAACTCAAAGTGAGAAAGAATAGCATTTTCCACAAAGGGTGCTGGGACAAATGGTTATGCCCGTGGGGAAGAATGAAGCGGACCCACCATCTCATGCCATGTCTGAAAATTAATTCAAAATGAATGACAGACATAAACCTAAGGGGAAAAAACTATGTAACTTTTGGAAAAAAACTTTGGGGGTAATCTTCATGACCTTGAAATTGGAATTGGCTTTGTAGATATGGTACCCATATCACGGGTGAAGAACATGAAACACAGAGGAACTGTACTTCATTAAAATTAAATACTTTTGTGCTTCAAAGCCCACCATCAAGGACAAGGAAGACAACTTATGAGATGAGATGATTGAAAAGACTGGAAAATCATATATCTCATATTTGACTCTATTTGCAATATCTAATAAACACTTACGACTGCCTAATAAAAAAGACACAGCCCAAATAAAAGTGGGCAAAGGATTGTGATAGATGTTTCTCTAAAGAACATATACAAACGGCTAATAAGCTCAAGAAAAGATGCTCAGTGTCATTAGTCATTAGGGAAGTGCAAGTCAAATCCACGTTGTGATACCGCTTCCCACTCACTAAGATGGCTGAAATCAAACAGACAATGACAAATGTTGGCAAGGTTGTGGAGGAACTGGAATCTTAAGACATTTCTCATGGGATTGTAAGATGGTTCAATCACTTTGGGAGAGGGTGCAGCAGTTCCTCCAAAAGTTAGAGTTCCTTTAGGACCCAGCAAGTCCACTCTAGGTATTCACCCAGGAGATTTGAAAAAGTAACTCAGGTAAAATCCTGTACAAGAGTGTCCATACCAGCCTCATCCATAAAAGCCAAAAAGTGAAAGAATCTAAATGTCCATCAACAGTTGAATGAGTAACCATTATATGGTAGTTAATCAAATGTACGAGCCACAACATTGATTAATCTGGAAAACATAGCGCTTACTGAAAAAAGCCAGTCAAAAAGGTCATGTATTGTATGATCTGATTTATGGAAAACATTCACTACATGCAAAATCAGAGAGCCAGAAGATAGATCAGAGGGTACCAGTGGTTTGAAGAAGAGGGAAGATTAAGTCACTTAAATACATACAGTGTGTTTTTTTAAATAAAACAGTTTTTAAATTACATGGTTGTGATAGTTGCACAACTTTCTGTTTTCTAAATTTTATTTTATTGTACTAAGAACACGTAACATGAGATCCGCCCTCACTAAAATTTTAAGTGCAGAATGCCATATTGTTAACCATAGGCACAGGCTTGTACAGGAGATCTCAAGAATGTATTCCCCTTGCACAATGGAAACTTTATACCCATAGAACAGCAACTCCCTGTTTCCCCCTCCCTCAAGGTTCAAGCAGCCGACATTGCACTCTGGTTTTTAAGATTGACTATTTTAGACAGCTGAAATATTTAGAACCCACATTATTTGTGTGTGATGGCAGGAATTCCTTCTTCATGGAGGCTGAGTAATGTGCCATTTTATGTATATACCACATTTTTAATATGCATTCATCTGTCAATGAACATTTAGGTTGTTTCCATATTGTTTTAAAATTTTGACTGTTAGATGTAATGCTTCAATAAAGGTGGGAGTGCATATATTCCCTTCAAGGTCCTGATTTCAATTCTTTTGGTTATATACCCAAAAGTGGGATTGCCAGATCATATGGTCATTCTATTTTTAATTTTCTGAGGAACCACTATGGTGTATTCCATAGTGGCTGCACCATTTTACGTGCCTACCCCAGTGTGCCCGTGTTGGAATTTTTACACATCTTCTCCAAAACAACACTTGTTGTTTCTTTCTTTCTTTCTTTCTTTCTTTCTTTCTTTCTTTCTTTCTTTCTTTCTTTCTTTCTTTCTTTCTTTCTTTCTCTTTCTTTCTTTCTTTCTGTCTGTCTTTCGTTCGTTTGTTCTTTCTTTCTCTTTCTTTCTTCCTTCCTTCCTTCCTTTCTTCTTTCTTTCTTTTCTTTCTTTCTTTCTCTCTTTTTTTCTTTTTCTTTCTTGTTTTGATAATAGCTATCTTTCGAAGTGTGAGGTGGTAGCTCATTGTGGTCTGTATTTGCATTTCTCTGATGAGTAGTGATGTTGAGCACTTTTTCATACACTGTTGGGCATGTGCACGTCCTCTCTGGAGAAACGTCTATTCAAGTCTTTTGCCCATTCTTTAGTCAGTTTGTTGTCTTCTTTTTTGGTATTGAGTTGTAGGAGTTCCTTGTATAGCTTGGATGTTAATCCTTTATCATATCTATCCTTTTCAAATATCTTTTCCAATAAATCTCCTAGAAGAGAACATAGGTGAAAAGTTCCATGGCATTTGACTTGGAAATGACTTCTCGAATATGACAAAAAGCACAAGCAGCAAAAGGCCACATTAGATAGGTGAGACTATGCCGAACCAAAAACCTATGGCGAACCAAATGAAACAATCAACATGGTGAAAAGGCCACCTACAGAATGGGAGTTGCTCAACTTTTTGAATATACTAACAAACACTGCACTGTACTCTTTTAAAGGGTGAGCTTTGTGGTATCTGAATTATATCTCAGTAAAGCTGTTTCTTTTAACGAAGGAGGAAAGAATCGCTGAAGGAATTCAAAATGTTCATAACTTATTCCTAAGTTAACATACGTGCTAATATATTAGGATACAAGTTGGAGGGATATTTTTGAATTATTACAAAATGAAACCTATACGAAGACTTCCAGAAGGCTGAAAAATTAAATGTGGTAGGAGGCTTCCAAAGCGGCCTCTCTGGCAGAGTAGCAAGGTTCCAAGAACCATGTCAAGACAAAGCTATTTCTCAGGCATGACCTTCGTGATTGTTTTTATGTCTCAGACTCCCATGAATCCTACCTGCTTTCCAATCCTGGTTATGCAGCCCTCTTACTGATTCCATGTGCAACCTGGTATTCTTGCAGCCGGTTTTTTCTTTTGGTTGAGCAATCGTGAGTGTTTTTCTGTTGTTTCTAACCAAACATACTGATGGATACAGGAGGTGGCAGATGTAGGTGTTACTTACGTCTATAAAGTGAAAGGAAATTTCTTAGAGAAAAAATGTAGAAAAGGAGGAAACAAGGCCACAATCTGGAGCATATCAACAAGTAGAGGAGTTTAGAAGAAGAGGAGACAGGAAATAACTCAAAGAATAGGATCTATCCTGGAAGGAAGATCACCAGAAGAGGATGGTTTCATGGAATCCACAAGATTTCAAGAGATCGATAGTGGCCAGCACGTTCAATGCTACTAAGAGGGCAAGCCAGGTCAGAGGGATGATCATTGGATTTGACATCGTGTAAGTTACTAAAGAGCATGAAAAACAAAAAAAGCATATTGGAGGACAGAAGGCCATGCAAGACGTCAGAGGTGGAGATGAGGAAGTGGTGACAACCTGTTCAGACAACTTACCAGAAAAGTTTTGCTGTGAAAGGCAGCAGGTATGTAGGAGAACAGCTGGTAGGGAAGTGTTGCCAAGGGAAGGTATTTGTTTAAAATGGAGGACAGTGGAGCATAATTATATGCTGATGGGAATAACCGCTGGAGCAGGAGAATGTGAAGATGCAGAGAAACAGTGGACATCTGCAGGAATACAAACTGTGAAACAGTGAGGGGTAAAGATAGGATCAACCAGAGAGGCTGACTTTGTTGAAAATATGAGCCACCAGCCCCATGCGTCATGCTCTCAGTTAAAGCCATACTGATAACCTCCATCCCCGGGGATGGCCAAACTGAGAATGAGGGATTGGCAGGGCAGACATGTCCAGAGGATGAGAAAATGAAGTTTGAAGTCCACAGGATCCAGGCTGAGTAACGAAGGTTAATGTAAACTGACAAATTCAAATTTTGAGAAATGTATCGGTCAGAGATATTTTTAATTTTTTAAATTTAATTTTATTTTTTTTCTGCAGATGGGGTCTCGCTGTGATGCCCAAGCTGGTCTTGAACTCATGGCTTCAAAGTGTAGCCTCCCAAAGCTCTATGCAGTGGTGCTGTCATAACTCACTGCAGCCTCAAACTCCTGGGCTCAAGTGATCCTCCCGCGTGAGTCTCCCGAGTAGCTGGGACCACAGATGCGTGCCACCATATAAGGCTAATTTTTTCGATTTTTGTAATTTTAGAGATGAGGTCTCGCTACATAGACCAGGCTCGTGTCCAACTCCTGGCCTCAAACAATCCTCCTGCCTCAGTGTCTTGCAGAGCTGGGGTTATAGGTGTGAGCCACTGCACAGAGCTAGGTGAGGGATTATGTGACACTCATAGCTCCTTAGTGTTTGGGGATTGTCTCTGGCTGTTCATGTGTTCACAGTGAGGTGGAGAGATAGACAGATCCCATTACTGAGAAATAAAGAAATCCCTACAATGAAGCAGATTAACGGAGGGGACTTCCTCCTTTCCAGGGAGGGAAAAGGGCAGTGCTCAAAACCGGAAGAAAAGCCATGAACAGGAATTCACCGGAAATGGAATGTCCTCAGAAGATCTTATCTTTTCCGTGGGAGGCAGGGGGTGGGTGATTCTTTTTGGATTCTAGCAGCATGGATACTTAGCCATCGCTCGCCAGTAGTTTGTTCCACTGTCATTTCATGTAGTCACTATTGATCCTTCACTGAAGTCTGTAACTGGCATAGCGTCTACAGTCCTGTGAGTGGTGTTTTTGGGGATTTAAGGAGCAGAGCAGACAAGCGAAGCGTTGCCTTCCTGGCATTGCCATTCCGCATTGGTCCTTCTCCAAGGGAAACTGGTCGTGGTCATCCAGACAGAGACCAGCAGCCGAGTGGATCTGAGATCCCCTGAGAGGGGTGTGAAACACAGGGGAGTCACTGGCAGGTGAGCACTCAGGAGTGCATATGAGACAAACCCCCTGACCCAGAGGAGACTGGATGTCGCGCAACATCCGTGGAGGTCGGGAAGACGGGCAGGACTTCATGTGGTTCCTTCTGGCGTAGGGCATGGCTATGGGTGTGGGTTGCACCATTGCAGTGAAGTGGAGTTTTTTTAGATATTTTGGACTGAGGGGTTCCAGGACATGGGAAATGGAGGGCGGCTGGGTCCCAGGAGAGGAGAGTACAGCTGGACAAAGGGACTTCTGAGACTTGCTGGAATAGACGGAAAGAAGAGAGGGGAAGTTGGGGGCATTTGCCCAGCTTTTGAGTTGTTGTTTATCACAAATTTATAGTGTGGGACGTCTCATGTCTTGCCTGGCACCCTGTTTGTCCAGCCTCTGGTAAGGGGAGCCAATACACAGGAGGTGGTGGGCTTCTCAGGAAGAGGGGCAGGGAAGAGGCCTCTCATTAGTTGGGCTGCTTCCAGAAGTGGGAGACTACCAGAAACCTCCCTCCTTGGAGTCTCCCCAAGGCTCGGCGGAACAGGAGTGTGGCAGGAAGGGGGAGTCCTAGGAACTGGTCCCATGGTATGGGCGGAGGTCTCCCAGGCCACAGAGGAGAAGAGGGAGGAGGTGTGTCCTATGTGACTCTGGCAGGAAGGATCAGGGAGCCCTTCTGAGACAGCGCTTCTGAAATCGGGCTGGCTGGAACTTTCTGTCAGAAAATCGGAATGACTGAAAAAACTCGGCTACTATGATAGAGGCCAGAGGGTGGGAAAGAGGAAAGTGAGTTGGGGTAGCGGGAATCCTAGGTTCCACAGGCATGGTTTACAGGTACAATACATTGTTGGTAACATGATGGCTCGGGGACAAACAAGCCTGTCTCCAAGCCGTGCAGGTGCATTGAGAGGATGTAGAAATTCTGGATTCATATCGGGCCCGTCTGCATTTCTGCCCTCCTCCACCCAGCATTGAGGGGAGGGCAGGGTAGAACTAAAGCAAATGTTCTTTTCAATCCCTGAATAGGGGCTTGCGTACCTCAGAGGAAGACAGAACACGCACATTTCTCTGCGTTTGTCTTTGTCTCATCCTTAGTCTCTAGACCATTAGCCCCTGTTGCCATGGGAACTGAAGCTGAGTGTCTGATGCATTCATTGGGCTGTGGGAGAAAAGCAGAGTTGGTCCTTGAAATAAAGGCCCCTGGGAGAGGGGATTCTAGCAAGGCAGTCACATCGAAAGAATTCACAATTCCCACAGAGGTATTGATCCCTGCGATTATTAGTACACACACACACACCCCACACACACACACACTCCCACCCCATACACACACACACAGGCTTCATCCTGAACAGAGATGATGTACGGTGCATCACACTGGCTGGCCCGTAGGGCTCTTGTGGGAGAGGCCAGGTCTCTGCCACCGTGAAAGGGGTTGCAACTGATACAGTCAGGGAGGGATCCCAGGAAGGGGAGTGATTCCCTTAAATTTGCTTGTTGAAACAGGCAGGGTAAAGGAGGATCCGGTGCAGAGCTTGGATTCATCAGAGGTGGCGGTTGATGTGACCGGTCGCCCTGTTTGGGTGGGAAGGCCCCGAATGACACATGCAGCCAGGCAAGAGCGGTCCCGTGCACCCTTTGCTCTTGGCTTATCCAGCTCCTCCCTCTGAGATAGTCCCACAGGGAGCCCCAGATTGACCTGGGATGGGGATCCCCTCTTTCCAGAGGCACAGTAGAGTTCTCAACGCTGGCAGTTTTCTCCTCCTTACCCTTTCTCCCTCACTGCCCCTTCATCTTGCCCCCCGCTCATCAATCACCCTTTGGTAAAGGACCTCTCCCCTTGTTCCTCTCTCTTTACTCCCTCATCCATTCCTCTACACTCCTTTCCTCTTTCCTCTCTCTTCCTACCTCACTTCAGCCTCCGTCATCACCCCTCATCTCCCCTCTCTGCTCTCTCGCCTCCATGCCTTGTCTTTCCCTTTGTCCTCCCTCCGAGTTCCCATATCCCTCACTGCCCTTTCTCTCCCTCTTTCCTTTCGCATGTTGTCCTCCCTGGTTTTCCCCTCCTTTTGCTTTTTCCTTCTCTCTACGCCGTTCCTTCCCCTCACCCTCCCCACCCTCCCTTCCCCTGATACTTACCCAGTGACTAATCCTTAGTTCCTTAAGTGGCACTGGGCGTAACGTGGGCCCTATGTGTTTAGCTTTCAGCCTCGGAGGGCAGTACATCCTAAAGTGAATCACCAACTTAATTATTCCTCTGCAAATTATCATCAGTGATATGAGATTCAACGACAAGGAGCTGTGAGAGTGCACAGGAAGGGAGCTCATTTCTGGGGTGGGCTCAGTGAAGAAAATGTCATTGATGATAGTCTCTGTTCTGCCATCCACCATCCTCTGCTTGCCTCTTTCTGTCACTGCCTTCCCTTTTATGTTGGGGACAACTCTCCTCTTCTATCTTTTGCAGCAGGGTGGGACTCCTCTCATGGTGTCCTGCCCTCCACACCCCAAAGTGTGAGTTCTCATGAAGTCCAACCGGATGCCCATTCCCTGCAACCGGAGCACCCAACAGACCAAAGAGCACGAGGGGTAGTTTCAACTCGCCCGGGGACCCTTGTTCTTGCTCCCAGGTTCCCCAGGGCACCTTTGGTCATGTACTTCACTCACCTCTTCTCTTTTTCACCTTCACTTCTCCCTTCTCTTCCCCCTCCCTCTTTCCTGGCTGCATCCTTCTTTCTTAAGGCTTTACCCCATAAAGACAAAGAAACTGGCTGAGGAGACAAAAGAAAGAAAGTAGCAGAAGCTGGTAAGGAAACAGGTGAGTGACATCTGACTTAGCTGATTAAGAGAGCTTGATCCTTTTGGAGGGCGTGGCGGGTGCTTGCTCTGTCGCCCAGGCTGGAGTGCAGTGGTACGATCATAGCTCCCTGTATCCTCGAGCTGCTGAGCTCAAGGGATCCTCCAGCCTCAGCCTCCAGAGTAGCTGGGACTACATGTTAATTTTTTTTTTTTTAATGTTTTGCTTTTTTAGAGACAGGGTCTCACTTGTGTTGCCAAGAGAGCTTGAGCATCAACTGGCAGTGAGGACAGCCGGAAAGCAACCGACTTACCCCTCTCACCAGACCTTCCAACTGTCTGCCACACTGGCATTGCCGTGTATCCCTGCATCTTGTTGGTAATGGTGGGGGCTGTAAATTGCATGATTGCTCTAGAAAGTGTAGTTAAAAATCACTTAGACACCCAGATCCCCTCTCAGCTCCTCGTAGCATGACAAATCACTCTCCCCCAACTCTGGGAGTTGGAGGACAAATGTACTGTCTGCACAGCATGAACCAGCAGATTTATGGGCTTTGGAACTTCAGACTCACTTGAAGGCATACATCCCAACCCAGCGTAGGGATTTCAGTTGCTGTCTACAGCAATCTGCAGTCCCTCACCTCCGCTGGAGTTTGGCGTCCAGATTGCTGGCATCTTGCCCCTTCTCAGAGACGCAGGAGAGTCTTCCTGTGTAATCTAAACTTCCCTAGAGAGGAGACTTAGTAATATTGGCAGGCAAAGACCTCTGGAGTTTGCTTCGTTAGTAAGCTCAAAACATTTTCTCATTTCAACGTTAGTTTTTCTTAGAGCCATGGGTTACTAAGGAGGATGTTTCTTAATTTACAAACACATATGGGGGTTTGTAATGATCTTTTGTTATTGATTTCTAGATCCCATTGTGGCATTGTGGTCAGAGAATATACAACTCGCTGAAGAATCCATTGTTTATGGACATTCCTGGGATTGTATTCATTTAAATATCTTTATGTACATTGTAGTGGAATATAATACAAAAATGGAGTTGCATGAAAAATGAAGGTACCGCTCAGTAAATGGTTCCACAGGGACATCTGATCCCCTACGATCTGGGTTAAGAAATGGTGTACTGTATTGCTGGCAGCTCAAAAGCACTCTCATGCCAGTCACTCTTGTCTTCCACCTCGGCCAATCTAACCACTCTTGTGACTTTTAACACTTGAAGATAATCCCGCCTGTTTGTGAACGCATTACACGTACGTAGAATCAGTACAGTACATATTTTACAGTACATATTTTATAATCTGGGTTTCTCTTGGTTTTTCAGTAAGGTTTTTCTCCTTACTATTGACTTCTGTCGTGCTGTGTAGCTGAATTTCGTTTCTTTGCCTTCCTGCGCAGTATTTTGAATTGTATGACAATGCCACAATTTATTCGTGCCTTTTATTGCTAATGGACTCTTTAGTAGTTTCCAGCGCTGGAGTGTTAGTGTTATTATTGTGGTGCACGTTCACAAGGATGTCCTTTGGTTGACATGCTTATGCATTTAAGGCTGTGCTTGCAGGACTGCTTTGATTACTTTTTCTTCCTTCATGGCACTGTAAGTGGTGACAGTGGATGTAGCGGTTTGTATTTATTTATTTATTTATTTATTTATTTATTTATTTATTTTTCCCTGATCTCAGAGGGAAAGCTGTCAACATGTCACCAGTAAGTATCGTTGTTTTCGGAGGCTTTTAAAAAATATTCCAACTGAATCAAGAGCGTTTCCTTTTATTTGCAGTTGGCTAAGAGGTTTTATCATAAGTGCGTGGTCATTTTAAAAAATCAAACCCATGAAATACCCTTCCTGCATCTGTAGGGAATATCCTATTTTTTCTCTTTCACACATTACTTCTGAGAGATAGATTTTTCAAGCGCTGAACCGCTTCATTTCTAGAATACTCGACTTGTTTGTGATACGTTTTCATTTTTGGAGATTTAACTGATTTGTTTTGCTAATGCTTTATCCAAGATTTCTTCTTCTGTGCTTATGTGAAAGATAGGCCTGTGCATTTCATTTCTTACCATGCCCTTTAAGGTTTTTGCCTCATAAAATGGGATGGGAAGCATTTCCCCTTTTTTATGTTACCTGGCAAGAAGGTAAGATTGACATTCTTTCCTTCACAAATGTTTTGTAGAATTAATCGGTGGCGGCATCAGAGTCTGTAGGTTCTTGTGGCTGCTGCTGTTGTTTCCTTCAGATTCCGCCCGTTTAGAATTTGTAGGACAATTCAGATGTTTAGTCTGTTTTCTGTCATTTTGTTATCCAAAGTATCACATTTGTGGGCATAAAGCTGTTCATGATTTTGAATAATGATCTCTTTAATATCTTCGTTGCCCATAGTGATGTTTTCTTAGCCACTCCAGACACTGGTTGCTTCATTATTTCTCTCCTTTTTGTTCAGGCCCACACAAGGCATGTCTTAATCACATCATCTTTACAAAAAACCACCTCTGGCTGTGTTGTTTTATCTTTAACTGATTTGTACTTTTATTGTTATTTCATTTCTTCTGCTTTCTTCAGGTTTAATCTGTTGCTCAGCATGGTTGGGAAAGATGCAAATGTTGTGTCTTTCTTTTTCATGCAATCTAGACAATTAAAATATATCCCATAAGTTTTCATCAGGTTCAAAATACTTTGTGATTTCATTGGTGATGTTTTCCTTGAGCTACGCGTTATTTAGAAAACAGGAAATTAAAAGGATGCCTTTTCTAAAGATAAAATGAAGTGAAATAAAAAGGATGCCTTTTTTATTTCATTTTCTTGCCTAATTGCCCTCCGAACTTCCGGGACTATGTTGAGAAGAAGTAGCAAAAGCGGGCATCTCTGCCTTGCTCCTGATCTTGGAGGAAAAGCTTTCACTCTTTCGGCATCTAGTACAGTGTTCACAGTGAGTATTTTATATAGGACTTTTGTAACGCTGAGGTTGTTTCCTTCTGTTCCAAGGAGTTTGAGTGTTTTTGTCACGAAGGGAGCTGACTTTTGTCAGATGCTTTTAGTGCATCAATTGAGCCGATCATGTGGTTTTGTCCTTCATTTTGTTGATACCGTACACTAAATTAGTTGATTTTCATTGATCGAAACTTCCTTGCATTCCACGAATAAATCCCACGTGGTCATGGGCCTTTCATGTGCTGTCGAACTCGGTGTGCTAGGCTTTTGTTGAATATGTATGCATAAACATTCTTTTGGGAAGTGTGTGTGTGTGTGTGTGTGTGTGTGTGTGTGTCCGTATGTTTCTGGTCCTAATTCTTCTTTAAATGTTTAGTAGAATTCTCCACTGAAGCCATCTAGTCCTGGGGTTTTCTATGTTGGGAGGTTGATGAATACTGGTTAAGTCTCCTTACGAGTTGTCGAGATCTGCTGAGATTTTTTACTTCTTCAGGAGTCAGTCTTGGCAGCGTGTATGTTTCTCAGAATTTATCTATTTCTTCTAGAGTATCAAATTTGTTGGGGTAGAGTTGTTCCTGGTCTTCTCTTTATAATCTTTTTTGTTTCTGTAGTATCAATTGTAATGCCCCTCCGTCGTTCTGAGTTTAGTTATTTGACCCTTCTGTTTTCCTCTTAATCTGCTTAACCTATGTTGACCTTTTCAGAGACACCAGCTCTTAGTTTCACTGTTTTTTTTTTCCCCTATTATTTGTCTATTCTCCATTTCCTTTATTTGTGCTCTAATCTTTATTACTTCCTTCCTTCTGCTAACTTTGGGTTTACGTTGTTCTTCCTTTTCTAGTTCTCGAAACATAAAGACAGGCTGTTGATTTGAGGTCTGTCTTCTTTTTCACTGTAAGCATTTACCACAATAAACTTCCCTCTTAACACTATGCTTTCCCTGCATCTCCTTAGTTGTGGTATGTGGTGTTTTCATTTTCATGTGTCTCAAGATGCTTTCTAATTTCCTTGTGGTCTGTTCTTTGACCCATTGGTTATTGAAGAGAGTGTTGTAATTTCCACCTATTTGTGACATTTTCAATTCTCCTTCTGGTATTGCTTTCTAGTTTCATTCCATTGTGGTCAGAAAAGATAATCGGTATGATTTTGAACCTCTGAAGTTTGTGAAGATCCTAAATGTCAACACAAAAGCTAAAGCATAAGACCTCTGGAAGAGAATTCAGGATAAAGCCTTGAAAAACTTGCTGTAGGCGAAGGACTCTTCTAGCTATGACACAGAAAGCAATAGCCACGCAAAAACACGTTAAGTGAATTTCATCAAATTTAGAAATCTGGCTTTTCATCATTAGAGAAATGAAAAAGCAAACCATTCATTGTGGCAATGTTTGCAATATATACTACCCGACAATGGAAAAGTTTGCACGCAAAAAAGCACTCTTATAATTCAGTATTAAGATGACAAATCATAATCAATGTGCCAACCATGTGAATGGTTCTTCACATGCCACACCAAACGATATGCAACTGGTCAAGAGAAGAGGCTGGGCCAAGGTCACTAGTGGAGGCAGCGGCAAAGCTGGGTCAGAGATCTCAGGCAAGTCACCTCCCTTCTCTGAGTCTGTTTCCTCAAATGCACAGTAGTAGCTCAGACGATCTTTGAGGGTGTCATGAGGTAGTGGGCAAAACGCCCTTGGCCCAGGGCCTGATGACGACGAAAACAAAGAGGAGCAGCAGGGTGGATGCCCAGGAAGGAAAACACCCAACCTGATGTCTCAGGAGGCTGGGAGGGCAGTGGCAGGCCTCAGAAACCTAGGGTGGAACCTGTCGTTCAGGGAAGCCGTGAGGGGTGGCGATCATGCGCAATGAAGGGAGATGGGGAGCGGTATGTGCACATGGGCGGGAGGGTGGGTGTCAGGAGAGAGTGCCCAGCAGGTGGGTTTATCACCCCCAGGACACTGCGAGCCCCTGGATGGCAGGAGCGGCCCACAGCAGGGCCCAGTGCACGTACCCCGACCTCAGAGGGCCCCAGGTTCAAGTCTGTGCTCTGCCACTTCCTGGCTGTGTGACTTGGGGAGAGCGTCTTCCCTCTCGGAGCCTCAGTTGGCTGAGACCATGAAATGGCCTTACTGCCCCCACCTCTCGGGCTTGCCCGAGAAATGGAAACATAGGTCCAGACAAGAAATTGTACATGAATATTCAGAACAACTTTATGCATGATATCAATAACTGGAAATGAGCGAATGCACCAATGCTCGTCTATCGCCAGGCGTGGGACAGGAGCGATCAGAAGAAGCAGGCCTGGCTGGGAGAAGGTTGTGAGTGCTGTCCACTGCCACAGCAGGGCCTCAGAAAACACTTGCTGACATGGACTGTGGGCCTTTGCGGTGTGGGGTCTACAGAAGGTCCCAGGCTGGGGGCAGGAGGGAAGCCTGCCTGGGTCTCCTGTTTGCCATGTGAGTGAGGTGGTGGCCATCTCCAGGGTGGCCGGTCTGACCCTCCTGCAGGACGCGCAGTCCAGTCCACCCCCATTTCCCACCAAGGTGCTCCTGCCTCCCTGCTCTCCTCCTCTCTTCCCAGGTGCCCTCAGCGCTGCCCCTACAGGGTAGGGGGAGTGGGTCCCTGGTGAGGCCCCACCGCTGCAAGGTGACGTGAAAGGGGGAGTGTCCAGCAAGCCTGGAGGCCTGAGGAGGCCGTGACCTGGCCAGCACCCTGCCTCTGAGGGCTGCTTCTTGTTCCTTTCCGGTGGAGCTTTCGTATCTCAAGTGCCTTCCACACACAGTGCTCAAACTCACTCCTGTGGCTTATGGTGACGACCCCCACCCCGATCCAAGGACAGGCATGTGCCCGCTATGTGCACAAGGGTGTCTGGGGAGGTCCTGGACAAATAGCATTAAATTTATGATGCCAGGGGTGGTGTCCCAGGCATCCCTAATCTCTTCCACAGCCCAGACCACAGACCAGGAGACATAAAGGGAAGGGGACTCCATTTTGTGTGTGTGTGTGTGTGTGTGTGTGTGTGTGTGTGTGTGTTCCAGTAAAGCTTTGGGACTGGATTTCTGTCAGAGTCCCAGAATGTCAGTGTTGCCAAGCATGGACCCAAGCACCAGAGAAGCAGAAATCACAGCGACAGCCAATGTGGAGACCCACCCAAAGCCTTTCTGACGGACAGCTTCTGGGGTGTGCAACCAATGCAGTCCAACGCTCACCAGGGCTCCCTATGTGGCTCCATGCTCTGCTGTTGCTGTTTTGAAATCCTTCATAGTTTTTGACAAGGAGACTCATGTTTTCATTTTCCACTGGGCCTCCCAAATTAGGCAGCCCGGTCTGGGTCAGGATCTGGCCATGGTGGAGATGGCAGCCCCTCCTGGGGAAACAGAAGCTGGGGCTGGGTGGGGAGTGGGAGGCAGGGAGCCTTCCACTGCTATGTTTTCCCTCCTTATCTAGGGCTCTGTCCTCCCAAGCCCTGGACACTACCGGGGAACTCCAGAAAGCCCTGGACACTGTCCCTGCCTGCCACTGAGCCCTTCCCAGGAGACCAAACTGTCTCTGCCCTCACTGTCTTGTACCTGAAGCATGTGCAGCCCTACCTCAGACCCCTCCAGACGTCACCCAGCCCTTGAACACACCAGGATCTAGGTAGGCCTGGTGGTGTCCTCACTGGGAGAGCCCTGCTGCTGGGGGAGAAGGGCTGTGAAGCCCCAAACAGGCCGGCGTTCCATCACCGGCAAGGGGCTGTGTACGTGTGCACCGTGCGTTGTTTTTATTACATCCTGCTCCCTCAGCAATCACGGCCCCTCCTTCTACCCACTGGAGGGCTGCGAACATCACTGCGGGGCCCACCTCATTGTCTGTCAGACTCGGTACCGAGGACGGGGTCCTGAACTGTGTGGATGATGAGCCAAGGGTTCCAGAACATCGTCTCCAAGGAGGGGGTGTGGGAGGTGGATCCTGGTGAGAGCCTTGGACCCTGTCCCTCGGCGGGAGGGGCAGTGGCACCAAGCTGCAGTCTTCCACCCAACCCCTGCTCTGGCCGCCCCCCTTGCCATGTCCCTGGGGCTGCTGAGCAAGGAAGGCTTCTAGAAAATCACATAACCGTGAGCACTGGGGCCTCTCCAAACTCCTGGTCGCACACTCAAGTGTAACCAACCTCTGCACCTCCCAGCATCCCACCTGTCCCTGTGGGTCTTTTTGGCAGAGGTGGGGCCCACCTATCCCAGAGAGCCTGAAGAAGTTTCCTTGCTACAAGCCCAAGCACGGCCAGGTATAGCACCGGGTGTGCAGGTAAAGGAAGAAACGTCCAAATTAATTTTGCAACTTTAATGTAACACTGATACCCAAAACATGAAAGCGCAAGGAAAAGCACAAAATGAAAGCAGGAAGAGCAAAGAGAGCTTCATCTTGCATGCCACCTCTGACTGACAGGAAGAAGCTGCCTAGGGTGCTGTGTCGAGAAGGAATCTGAGAGGAGGCACTCTGGCTTGGCCAGTAAGATCGCTGCAGTTCGTCAACGGTGCCTGTAAAAGCACAAGAAACCAAAGTGACAACATCCATGGACACATGCGAACCAGGGAGGGATATACGTAACAAAATAAGTGTCCGTCCATGCTGTTGCCGTTGCCCGCAACGCCCCCATCCCGGCCCTCCCTCTGACATCTCACCCCCCTCCGCAGCCCTCCTGCAGAGTCTCATTTCTCTGCTGAAACTCTTACTGGATCCAGGAGAAGAAGCTGGCGCCAGCTCTGGCGGCATTTCTGGTCCGGATGGTGGAGCTGGTGCTAGGGCCATCTAGGACGCTGGTGCTGGCCCCTCCATTGGTGCCACTGCTGACACCAGCTCTCCACGTGGCCCTCCTGTTGGCACGGTTGCTATTCAGAATGTACTGATGGTATCTGGCCCAGAAAGCAAAGGGGATCCTGGCCCAGGCGTCGCCAAAATCTCCGTCCTCATCCCAGGTCAGGAGCTCGACTTGTATGTCATCCCAGCTCCACCGTCCAATCAGAGCTTCGTCCCCGATATTCATCTGGGCCCTCATCTGGGCCCTGGCATGTTCCTCGGCCATATCCACATCCATTGTCTTGAAAGCATCATCCACAGCCTCCAAGAAATGAGCCTTCCATTCCCGGGGGTCTCGGTTCTGATTCTGTGGAGGAAAAGGGCAAGCATAGACACAGAGCTACCCCACAGTGGCTGAGCACCCACGGCCCGCCTCACCCCATCCCGTGTGCTTTGCGCAATGACGGCAAAATCAGGACCACAGGGATCAGGGGCTCCTACTATCCTGTGCCAGACCTGGGATTTTACCCCATCTGTGACCTTGCGTAGGGTGTTCAGGTGCCTCTGTGAGTGTTCGGTACCCTCACTGGAATATGGGGTAATGGGAAGGAGGCCTCGACCAAGAAACAAGCAAGGTATGGAGAGCACCACCCCCGGTGCCGGGCACCCGACAGAGGCTCTCCCTTACCTGGGCGATGAATCTCAGGACCCTCATCTTGCTGGTCTCATGGCGGGCTCGCAGGCCCCAGAGGAATTCATACTCAGGTGGGTTGCTGTTAGGGATCTTCTTGTATTCCAGGTACCTTGGCATGAGAGGAAAGTGAACTTTGCTTCTAGCCAAGCAGACCTGTTGCTGAACGGATGGGTTCCAGGGGGCCCCTCCTCAACCCGATGCTGCAGCTCAGCTCCTGGAAGAGGACTGCCCTGCCCCTCCAGCCCTTCACTCATTCCCAAACCCACTCCCAGGACTTCTGCCTGCAAAAGTGAGGCCTTCAAAGCCTTTTGCCATTGGTCCTCCCCGGAAGCCATGCGGAGGTGCAGGGGGGCCACATGTAGGGCATTTGTCTGTAGGGAGGCCACAAGTTTGTGCCCCTCATCACCATGGCCCCAGCTTCCTGTTGGGTGTGTTGTAAACAGAGGAGCCATTCTTCAGGCCGCCTGCTCTGAGCACACCCCACCTTGAGGGTCTTGGCCACACCCCGGCGGAGCCCTGGAGAGGCCCACCAGAGGAAACGACTGGAAAGGAAGAAACAGTCAGCCAGGAGAAGCGTGCTCCAGGCATCCTCCTCAAGTCCTGACCCTTTGTTGGTGTGCATGCGCGCCTGTGCGTTGGCAAGTCCTCCAGGGACGGGGAGAGGGTGGGCCCTGGCCTGAAAATCAGGAGAGTCGGGCTGAGGCCCTTACCAGCTGGGAGCCACGCTCAGAGGCGTCCCCTCTCTGAGCTCCAGGTTCCTTGGGTGTAAACCAGGGGGAACTCTCGTGTCAGTCTACAGGGCAGGTGCTCAAGGAGATGGTGGCCGTTATCACACCCCACACCGTGTTCTCAGGTGACGTGCGCTCCCTTTTCCCAAGACCCCCCTGACCTTCGGCTCCCCACACGCTCGCATATCCCCACTGCCACTCACTCCCAGGCCAGAGGCACCCATCCCTCCAGTTGAAGATGTGGGATAGGGAACTGCTTTCTCAGCCAGACCAGCACACAAGGGATGCTCGAGTGAGAGTCGCAGTTAGCTCAGGTGATACTTACTTCTGCTTCACAAAGTCATCTGTGATGAGCTTCCTCAGATCGCCGAGGAATGGGTGCCTCACCCTGAGGGCAAGGAAAGGAATCCATGAGCAGAGGCGGTGGCAAGGGCCCTCCCTAGCATGACTATGACTTCCCAGCCCACGGGGAGTCGCCGTGGAGGCCTGGGCATGGAGCAGAGGCCAGAGGACTGTTGGTCAGGGATGCCCCGGGTAGGGATTTGATGGAGCTCCTGACTCTGACTGTCTCTCTTAGATGTCATCTGGGGCCACAGAGCAGAGAGGGGACCGAGCAGCGTCCGGCACTGCTTCCCCGTCCGCCCCGGTGAGACCCTTTGCTCTCTACCGAGCCCAGGGCGCCCCACACCCTTGCGCCAGACCACCAGGCTATTGCAATCCCGGGACCTCTTTGGCCAGACGATAGCACCGAGGGGAGGAGCTGGAGAGGCCAATCATACCCAGGGCGCAGTCCCATCTTGCGTAGTGCCTCCCAGAGGACAGCTGCGAGGGGAGAGGAGGTACGAGAGTTTGGCACCCAGAAGATGAGACTATGGGCAGCCCCCCAGTTGCAGGTCCAGCCACTCACCCTCGCTGGCACGGTTGCCATTCATGAAGATGACGCCCAGAATCACCAAGAGGAGACTCAGCCTGGGAGTGTCCTTGGTTCTAAAGGTGTAGAAAGAGAAATCCTGTGTAGCAGCTATTTGCCTGAGAGACACCACCAGGCTCTCCCAACTAGCCTCTCTCAGGTTTCCCAGCTTGAGGGGAACTCTTCCCAGGACAGGCACAGTTCACTAGCTGCTGGCAGACCATTCGCACCTCCGCCTGAGACTGAATCACCTCCTCTATAACATGGGTACTAACACTTCCCTGACAGGGTTCCGCAGAGGACAGGGCGAGGCAGGGAGCCGAAGCTCTGCAAATGGCAAACGTGTGTCCAGAGATGGCTCCAGACCTTTCCTGCTCCTTCCACATCGGGACCTACACTGAAGAGGAAGCTCTCCCGTAGGCCAGCTCTGCCTGGTCCAGGCCAGGCAGGCAGGAGGAAGAGGCAAGCCACTTTCCTCCGAAGCTTTGGGGGTAAAGCCCGGCAGCAGCTTGGGGAGACCTGACGGCAGCAAGGCCTCACCCCAGGCTATCATTCCTTTCATCCAGCAGTCACCAGGCAGCCCTCACTGTGTGTGGGAGCCGTGCACCGCACTCAAGCCCCGTCTTCCTGCTTCACTGAAGGGGTGTGGGCAGGGAAGGGACACCACCGAGGAAGGCCACAACCCGCTTTCCCTTTCTTACTTTCCAAGGAGGCGAGCTGAGGAGTCCCGTGTGCAGACAAGAATATACAGGTGTTCTTCCTTGTCGATCTCCTTCAGGTGGATCCCAAACTTCTACATGGGGGAGAAAACAGAGTGTGAGATCCAAACCCCATGCTGGGCAACCTGCCGGCAGACAGTGATTCCCTGTTAGAACTGCTCCTCAGCAAGGAATCCAAACTCGTGAGCGAGGGCGGAAGAAGACAGCACACGGAGGACCTTCGCTGTGGGAGCTGACGCTGGCAGAGGCCATGAGACCCACCTCGCAAGATGGCGAGACACTCAGAGAGCATGAGAGAGAGAAGCCAAGGGCAGGAAGCACGAGTCAAACCGCCAGTGCAGTGGAAGCTCAGAGTCGGAGAGGTTAGAGATGGCTCCAGAGACTGGGCCTTGAGGGGCTGCAGGGTCGCCCCACCCTACGCCCGCTCTTCCTCCACAGAGCTACTCCCATCCCGCACCCACCTTTTCCAGGGTGTACGTTGCTCGTTCAATGATCTCAGGGAAATGTTCATCATATTCTCTGATGACATCCTTCAGCATGTCTGCAGGAGGGGGAAGAGTTGGAGAAAGCACCTGGGCTGAGCAGGGGTCATAGAGCTGTAGCCCCTTGGTCAACCCTGCCGAGGGTGGTGCAGCCAGGAGCCCGTCCTGTGGCGACAGAGGGGACCAGCCGCAGCACCCAAGCAAAGGGATGCCCACAGACTAGGGGATGGCGAAGGGGGCACAGGCTGCCTACCTGCACGCTTGATGGGGATCTTCTTGTAGTCCTTAATCATCAGGTATTTTACCAACTTATTTGCCTGGAGAAGGAGGAACATGCGGGGAGGTCAAGGCATGGGTGAGGGCAGAGACATGGCCCACGAGGGAGGAGAGGAGGGAGATGGGGGAGGGTGGGCTTCTTACCCTCTCTTGCAGAAGCGTCACGTTGCGGGGCGGCAGGCACAGTACGTGCCTTGAGGGTATCTGGGACCTCGGGGCCACCGGGCGCCGAGGGGCCAACTGAGCCCGCACGGTCAATGAGGGCTGTGATGCTCTCCAGGTGGGTGGGACCGCAGGAGGCTCTCTCTCCTCCTCGCTGCTCTCATACTCATCATCCAGGTGCTTGGACTGTATCATTGGAGAGAGGAGAGACCCAGGGCTACCAGGCTCCCCGCGCCAAAGCGCCCCGCACGCACCTCACCCGTAGCAGGCTCTTGGAAATGAGAGCAGTACCAGCAGCGGCTGGCATGTGCTGCATGCTTACTAAGTGCCAGGCACTGAGCCAGCCTCTTCTCCCACCAGTCCTGAGGGTAGGGACTACGTGGAGTGAAAACATGCTCAGCAAACTTGTGTTGGAGAAACATGGACTAGCTGAGAGGAGAGGAGGGGAGGAGAGGGGAGGTGAGGAGAGAAGGAGAGGAAAGAGGAGAGGAGAGGAAGAAGGGGGAGAGGAGAGGGAAGAGAGGAGCAGGAAAGGGAGGAGAAGGAAAGGACAGGAGCAAGGGGGTGTGGAGGTGGCAGGGGGCAGGGGGATCTCACCTTCTTGGTCCTCTTGCCTCCCATCCTGGCCCAGGGCTCAGCACTGTGCTGAGCAGTGGCAGCAGCTGCGCCCTCCGGCTCAGGGATGCTCGTGGCCATCTTGGCCTTGGCAGCAGCTGCTGCCACAACGTTCTGAGGCTCCACCCACCGAGTCTTGGCCAGCGCCTTCCCTGACTTGGTGGTCTTGGGCCGGGTGGCTGCCACCTCTCTGCCAGGTCCAGTCTGGGGCACACCGGAGGCAGCACTGGAGCCCTCCGTGGCAGCCTCTTGGGCTGGGGCAGGTCTCTTGGGGCGTGGGAAGGCCATGCCACTGACCCCCGCCGGCTGAGTGAAATCAAAGACATCATTCTGACCCAGGAAGGCTGTGCTGGGCCGGGTGGTGTCCACCTCCCTGGCACACGGAGCCTGAGAGAAAGCACAGGCGCTACTAGGGCCCTCGGTAGCAGCCTCCTGGGCCGGGGAGCCTGTCTGGGACTTTGTGGAGGTTACTGGGGCCCCGGGGGCAGCCATCTCACTGGTGACTAACATCTGGGAGGTCTGCGGAGAAGCAAGGGGTGGCTCAGGGGTGGGCCCCTGAGCCTCGGCGGCGTAGGTCGTGGGCTGGGTATCCTCTCCTGAGACCTGCGGCGTGGCCACCCGGTGGCTAGCGACCACCTGAGTGAAGGCGGTACGGGCAGCGGCGGCAGCGGCCCGAGCCGCACGGTTGGAGGCGGCGGCGCGGGCTACATTGGCAGCACGGGCGGCGGTCTCATTGGCAAGTGTGTCCGGATCCAGTTGCAATGCCTCCACCAGGGTCTGGGCCAGCACAGGGTTTTCCAGTTCCCAGGGCTCATTCTGCAAGGCCAGAGAGAGGGGTTGGGGAAGGCAGGTCACTCGACGACACACTTGTGTTAGCTTGCCTGTGCTGGCCAGCCTCTTCCCAGCAGTCAGCCCTGAACATCCCAAGACCTTCCCAAATCCTCTTCTTCCGAGCAGGGGAGGAAAGATTTGGGGAAGCTGGGCAGTCCTTTCCCACACAACCCTCCTTGCTCCCCCCTCCTCCCTCCCCCATTCACAAGGGAAAGGCCCAGGCCAGCAGGTGGCCTCACCGATAAGATGCGAAGGCCGGGACCCAAGCTTCCGAAGGCTCTGAGGATATGGATGTCAAAGCTGGTGAGGGTGCCGTAGCCACCAAACGCACCGAATTCTTCATAGTCGTTGCCTTCAACCATCTCTTCCTCCCGGACTTCGTCGCTACCCTCATCCATGTCTTCAACACTGTAGCTTTCCGATTGCACGCTGAAGCTTCCCTCAGCCATGCTGCGGGTCCCAGGGAGATGAGAGCTCAGCCTGAGAGGGAGAGTGAAGCAGCTGCAGGGGGAGGGGGCGGGATCCAATGGGAGGCGGGATCTCCCGGGAGGTGAGGGGCGACAATCATCAGGTTACTAGGCAATATTAGGCAGTAGGGGGCAGGGGGGGAGGTGGGGGGAAGACGGTTTGGCTTTCTGATGGGGTAGACCTGGTCAGGGACAGAGCCCAAGGAAAGGGACAGAGGAGGTCGCAGGAGGCGCCGCACCGAAAGCGGAGTTTAGGATGGGCAGACTCGCCATCCCAGCGGCTAGATTTGAAGAGGGGCTGTTCTGGAGGGCTGGGGTCCGAAGAGTCCCGAAGGGGATGCATTGGGGAAGAGAGAAACAAAGGGTTTGGATTTAAGGGCCAGAGAAGGGGACCGGGATGACGGGGGAGCAGATGGGAGAGCTCAGACAACGGGGACAGCGGCAAGCGGCAAGCTCTGCCAAACAGAATCCCAGGGACCTTTTGGCTAGGTCCGGGCGGGGGGCCTAGGTGGGGCTCAGACTAGAGCACTAGAGGCGGATGGAGTGGGGGCCTCAGACCTAGGTGAGGCTCCAATCGGAGCGCTGGAGATCTCAAACGCGAGGACTGGGCACTCCAGGAAGGGGGCAAGCGGTCAGCTCGGTTCGAGTAATCTAGGAGTGATTGGGGTGGGGGTGGGGCCTCCGCTCCAAGGCAGCTCAGCTCGCAGCACAGGGGTCCGCTAAAGGGGTGAGGATCCTGGGCTCCGGTTTCAGTAGGGCTCAGATCGGGGCGCCTGGGTCTGACCGTGATGGGGGCTCCTATCTAGACCTTGGGTCTAATGGGGTTCCGGTTCTGAGTGCTTGGGCTTTGTTCAGATCCGGAGGCGGAGGGAGGGCGCAGCGTGTCGGGTTCCACTCGCCCTCTCCGGGTCCTGTCTGGGGCTGGATCCTTACCTTCTCTGGGGCTCCAATGGCGTCCGTCCTCAGCACCAGGAACCCCGCAGCCGCGCCCTCGCCTACTGCTGCCAGCACAGCAGCCCGGACCACCCCGCCCCTTTTCTCCGTGCACCCCCCGCGGCTGGGTAGCCTGCGCATGCGCGGACCCCTCCAGCCCGCCCGCTTTCCCAACAAAAGCCCTTTCCTCCAGGTCTCCAGTGCGCATGCGATTCCGCGGGTGGGTGGGCGGTGGGGTCGAAGGTAGGGTGGGGGCGCTCTTCCCGCCAGACCCGCTTCACCTCTCCTCCTCCTCCTCCTACTGCGGGCGCGCACACTCATACCCTGCAGTGCAGCTCGACCCACCCAATCATCTCTTCTCAATCCCCCCACTTTTGCACAACGCTTCTCTGTCCTGCCCTGCCCTTTCACCCAAACTCCTCCAGCCTGGTCTGGGATACACTATGCCCCGTTTCCCCGGCACGACGCCTTAGGTCACAATTAGCGAGGTCTCACAATTAATAAGCTGGGTCTCTAAACTGCAACAAGTGGAAATCCTCAACCTGCGGGGCTACGAAACGGACATGGCCAGAGGATGGCACTTCGCTTTGTGTGCTTCTCCACTAGCCAACTCTCTGGCCCCCAGACGTCCTGGGAACATCTGCTTCCTCAGCTACCCTTTATGCAGCTTGTATGTCACAGAGGGATCTGTGCTGGGGCTTTTCTTCCTCTCACAACAGTGCTGGGAGGTGGATGTCAGCACCCCCATTTGACAGATCAGGAAGCTGAGGCACAGACACATTGCATGAACTAGACCACAGACCCAGGAAACAGAAAATGCAAAATTTGGGCCTGGATCTTCCGGACTCCAAAGCCCACCTCCTGCTCCTGCTGGCCTGGGGACTGAGGCACCTCCGTTTGAGTGACAGACCTCTCCCACCCCAACATCTGTCCCAAAGAAGCAAGGTTTGTGCTGTAGAAGGCCTAAGCTCATGCTCTGCATTCAGGACACAGGGAGACAGAGCCCCACCTCCTCCCCTCCCCGCCCCCCGCCTCTGCGGCTCTACGTGGGTCCATCCAGGTATGAGAATTGCTCCACCGGGTCCACTCTCTGCTTAGATTGTCAGGCCTCTTCCTTATCAGTGATACAATCACGCTGCCGCTGAGACCCTCCTGGTATCCGTCAGGACAATCGGACACCTGTGTGTCTGACTAATTACTCCACAATCTACAAGCCCAGTTCAAACTTCACTTTTGAGGTCCAAGTGCATAGTACATTCACCCTCCTATGTGACATCTCCGCTCGGATGTCTTTTGAGGCAGAAAATGCTGTGGTCTCATCTGCAGTCGAACCTGGGCTGTTTGTAAAATTTGTAGTAGATTTTTATATTTGTTTTTATGTCAGCCTCACCAGAACCCCTGTGTATGAATGGAAGGTATTGCTAGGACCGCAGCTTTTACTCTCCGCTGACTGGTATCCATTCTGCCTGTCTCTGTGGCTTTCTCCAGCTGTTGTATATCAATCTCTCCTGTCATCTGCCTGTGTCTCTTTAGCCCTTCCCCTGTAACATGTCCTCTGCGGGAGAGAAACACACCCTACAAACAAAAGCCTTCAGAAAGTGCTACGTGCTAATCACTCCAAAAATCTACAACCCCAGTCTGAACTTGACTTTTGAGGTCCAAGTACATACATTCACCCACCCACGTGGCATCTCCACTTGGATGTCTCAAGGGCTCTTCATGGTTCACCTGTCCAAAACTGGTCACTTGGTATACTCACTCCTCCCATACGCTCACACATCCCCCCGCCCCACCCATCTTCACAATCTCAGTAAATGGCACCATTATCCACACAACCACTCACTCCAGAAACTGGGAGTCATCGATCACCACTCCCCCCTTTCTCATACACTGCATCCAGACAGGCTAGCTCTGAAGGGTCTCCAGAGCTGCCTCTCTGTGCAGCTGTCTCCTCTCCATTACTCCCGGCAAATTCTGGTCCTATGGACCTCTTGAGCTCTCAACTCTGTCTCCTTCACTCAGACTGTCCGCCAGGCTCTGTCCTGTTCTGCTCCCCTGTGCTGCAGCCTGCAAACTCTATCTGGGCAACAAGTTGGTGGAATTGGGTGATCAGAGTGCTCACCTGGTCAGGTTCCCTTTCTCTCCGCGATCACTGTCCCATATGCAGGTGGTGCCATAACGTCAAGCCTTATAATTTTTTTTGATTTGTACGTATTTAGGCGAGACGGTAAATCCGGTTCCTGTTAATCCATCATGGCTGGAAATACAAGTATTTCACTGAGCCCTGTGCTTTCAAGATGCATCCATGTTGCCACGCATAATCTAAAGTATATCCAAGGGGCTATGCACAGAGAATCCATGGGACGCATTCCTGACATTTTACCTATCTGCTCTCCCAGAGATATATCCTTTCTCCTAAGTAACTAGAAAATCCGATAAAAACATAAGAAACATTTAGATGTCCAAAGAAATGAATGACAGCACACTTCTCATTAGCAATGTGCAAGTCAGAAGTCATGTGGCACACCATCTTTAAAATCGTGAAATAGAAATAAATGTCAACTCTTAAGTCTGTACTCAGTGAATACCTTTTTAAATGAAGTTAAAATAGGTGTTTAGACATACAGAAGTTGAAAGAATTGATCATCAATAGACTTGCACTGTAACATTTTTAAAAACTTTTATGTTTGGGGGTACATGTGAAGGCTCGTTACATAGATAAACATGTGTCACGGGGGTTTGTTGCACACATGACTACGTCACCTGGGTATTGAACTCAGTATCCAATAGTTATCTCTTTTCTGCTCCTCTGCGTCATCCCACCCTCCCCCTTAAGTAGACCCCAGTGTCTGTTGTTTCCTTCTTTGTGTTCATAAGTTCTTATCATTTAGCTCCCAATTATAAGTGAGAACATGTGAGATTTGCTTTTCTGTTCCTGCGTTACTTTGCTGAGCTTATAGCCTCTAACTCCATGCATGTTCCCACGAAAGACATGGCCTTGTTCTTTTTTATGGCTGCATAATATTCCATGGTGTATATACACCACATTTTCCTTATCCAGTCTGTCATTGATAGGCATTTGGGTTGATTCCATGTTTTTGCTATTGTGAACAGTGCTGCAGTGAATAGTCCGGGTGCATGTGTCTTTATGGTAGAATGCTTTATATTCCTCTGGCTATATACCCAGTAATAGGATTGCTGGGTCAAATGGTAGTTCTGCTTTTAGCTCTTTGAGGAATTGCGATACTGCTTTCCACAATGGTTGGACTAATGTACGCTCCCGCCAACAGTGTGTGTGGGTTTCTTTTTCTCGGCAATCTCGCCAGCATCTGCTCTTTTCTGTTTTTAGTAATAGCCATTCTGACTGTTGTGAGATGGTATCTCGTTGTGGCTTTGATTTGCATTTCTCTAGTGATCAGCGATATTGAGCTGTTTTTCATATACTTCTTGGCTACATGTATGTCTTCTTTTGAGAAGGGTCTGTTCATGTCATTTGCCCCCTTATTAACGGGGTTGTTTGTTTTTCTCTTGTACATTTGTTTAGGCTTTTTATAGATGCTGGATATTAGACCTCTGTCAGATGAATAGTGCTGCAAAAATTTTCTCCCACTTTGGAGGTTGTCTGTTTGCTCTGTTGATAGTTTCTTTTGCCATGCAGAAGCTCTAAGTTTAATTAGATCCCATTTGTCAATTTTTACTTTTGTTGTGATTGCTTTTGGTGCCTTTGTCGTGAGATCTTTGCCCGCTCCTATGTCCAGGGTGGTATTGCCTAGGTTGTCTCCCAGGGTTTTTATGGTTTTGGGTTCTGCATTAAAGCCTTTAATCCACCTCATGTGGATTTTTGTATATAGCGTAAGGGAGGGGGTCCAGCTTCAATCCTCTGCGTATGGCTAGCCAGCACCATTGATGGAATATGGAGTCCTTTTCCCACCTCTTGTTTTTGTCAGCTTTGTCAGAAAAACAGAAAAGCTTGTTGTAGATGTGCGACATTATTTATGGCCTCTCTATTCTGTTCCATTGGTCTATGTGCCTGTTTTTGTACCAGTACCAGTACCATGCTGTTCTGATGACTGTAGCTTTGCAGTACAGTTCCTTTTGCTTACGATTACCTTGGCTATCCGGGCTCCTTTTCTGGTTCCATATACATTTTAAAATAATTGTTTCTAGCTCTGTGAAGAATGTCCTTGGTAGTTTGATGGGAATAGCATTGAATCTATAAATTGCTTTAGGCAGTGTAGCCACTTTAATGACATTTGTTCTGCCTTTCCATGAGCATGGGATGTTTTTCCATATGTTCTTGCCTGCTCTGATTTCTTTGAGCAGTGTTTTGTAATTTTCATTGTGGAGATCTTTCACCTCCCTGGTTAGCTGTATTCCTAGGTGTTTTATTTTTGTGTGTGTGGCAATTGGGGATGGAATTGCCTTTCTGATTTGGCTCTCAGTTTGGTTGTTGGTGGTGTATAGGAATGCTAGTGATCTTTGTACATTGACTTTGTATCCTACAACTTCACTCGAATTGTTTATCAGCTGAAGGAGCTTTTGGGCCGAGACTATGGGGTTTTCTAGATATAGAATCATGTCATCTGCAAACAGAGGTGGTTTGACTTCCTTTCTTCCTATTTGGATGCACTTTGTTTATTTCTCTTGCCTGGTCGCCGTGACCAGGTGTTCCAATACTATGTTGAGTAAGAGTGATGAGACAGGGCAACCTTGTCTTGTGCCGGTTTACAAGGAGAATGCGTCCAGGTTTTGCCCATTCAGTATGACACTGGCCGTGGGATTGTCACAGATGGATTTTTATTATTTTGACGTATGTTCCTTCAATATCTGGTTTATTGAGAGTTTTTACCATGAAGAGATGTTAACTTTTATCAAAAGCCTTTTCTGCATCTATTGAGATCATCATAGGTTTTTCATCTTCAGATCTGTTTATATGATGAATCACATTTATTGATTTTCATATGTTGAACCAAACTTGCATCCCGGGGATGGAGCCTACTTGATCGTGGTGGATTAGCTTTTTGATGTGCTGCTAGGTTCGGATTGCCAGTGTTTTGTTGAGGATTTTCGCATCGATGTTCATCAAGGATATTGGCCTGAAGTTTTCTTTGTGTGTGTGTGTGTGTGTGTGTGTGTGTGTGTGTGTGTATGTCCGCCAGATTTTGGTATCAAAACGATGCTGGCCTTATAGAATGAGCTGGGGAGAAGTCCCTCCTCCACAGTTTTTTTGGAATAGTTTCTGGCACCACCTCTTCTTTGTACATCTGGTAGAATTAGCTGTGAATTCCTCAGGTCCTGTTGTTGTTGTCATTGTTGTTGTTGTTGGTAGGCTATTTATTACTGAATCAATTTTAGAGCTCATTATTGGTGTGCTCAGGGAACCAATTTCTTCCTGGCTCCGTCTTGGGCGTGTGTATGTATCCTGGAATTTATTGATTCCTTATAGGTTTTCTAGTTCGTGTTCATATATAGATGTGTCCATAATAGTCTCTGGGGATTTTTGGTATTTCTCTGGGGTTTTTTGGTATTTCTCTGGGGTTAGTGATAATGCCCACTCTGTCATTTCTGAGTGTGTTTATTAGGATCTTCCCTCTTTTTTTTTTTTTTAATTGATCTAGCTAGTGGTCTATCAGTCTTATTTTTTCCTTCAAATAACCAACACCTGGTTTCATTGATCTTTTGTGTGCTTTTTTGCAACTTAATTTCATTCAGTTAAGTTCCGATTTTGGTTATTTCTTGTTTTCTGCTAGCTTGGTGGTTGACTTGCTCTTGTTTTTCTAGTTCCTCTAGGTATGATGATAGATGATTAATTTGAGATCTTTCTAACTTTTTGACGTGGGCATTTTGCACTAAAAACTTTCCTCTTAACACTGCTTTAGCTGTGTCCCAGAGATTCTGGTATGTGGTAGCTTTGTTTTCATTAATTTCAAAGAATTTATTGAGTTCTGCCCTGATTTCATTGTTTACCCCAAAGTCACTCAGGAGCAGGTTGTTTAATATCCTTGTTATTGTGTGGTTTTCAATGATCTTCTTAGTATTGATTTCTGTTTTTATTGTATTGTGGTCTGAGAGGGTGGTTGGTAATTTTTTGGTTTTTTTTTTCTATTTTGCTGAAAATTGATTTATGGACAATTGTGTGGTCAGTTTTACAGTACGTTTCATGTGCAGATGAGAAGAATGTACATACTGTTGTTTTGGGGCGTGGAGTCCTGTAGAATAGTCTGTTCAGTCTATTTGGTCAAGTATCGAGTTCAGATCCCGGATAACTTTGTTAGTTTTCTACCTGATGATCTGTCGAATACTGTCTGTCAGTGGGGTGTTGAAGTTTCCCACTATTATTTTGTGGTTGCCTAAATCCCTCTGTCAGTCTCTAAGAACTTGTTTTTTGAATCTGAGTGATCCTGTTGTTGGGTGTCAGTGCTCCTATTGTTGGGTGTGTATATATTTAGGGTAGCTAAGTCTTCTTGTTGAATTGAATCCTTTACCCTTATGTAATGCCCTCCTTGGGGAAATTCCAACTTTCTTCATCTTTTTGGTTTAGGCAAAGATTTTCAAAATGAGACACCCAAAACACAAACTATAAAGGAAAAAATATTAATACATTTGATTCCACCATAAAAGAGAAATCCACAGTCTGTGATAAAATATTTAGAATTCATATATCTATATCCAACACAGGACACTTCTAGACTCTAAAGAAGTCTTATAACTCAATTATAAGAAAGCAAATACTCAACCATAAATACGGACAAAAGACTCCAACAGACTACCTCACCAAAGAAGATACAGATGGCTAATAACCACACAAAAAGATACCATCATTTATCATTCAGGAAATGCAGATTAAAATCAAATGTAAATACCGTTGTAGATACACGAGCATGATTGAAATTAAAATAACTGATTGTACCCAGTGCTAGCAATGATGTGGAGCTTCTGAGTCATGAAAACACTTCGGAAAATGGTTTGGTAGTCGCTTACCCAGTTAAATATTCACCTCCCATAAACCAGCCATTCCATTCCAAGACATACACAGGAGAAAAGAAAATATATTTTCATATGATTACTTGTTTGTGAATATTCATAGCAAGGTTATTTGTAAGAGCCGAATCCTGAAGACAACCCAAGTGTCCATCAACAGGGAGATGAATTATGAAATTGTGCTATGTCCATAGAATGGAATATTACAGCGCATTAAAAAGAAATGAATTGTTGACACTTACGACAACATAAATGCATCTGAAAATATGCTGTCTGAAAGAAGTTAACCAAAAAAAGGGTGCAGGAATAAGATTACGTTTATTAAAATTCTGGAATTTCAAAGGAGCCCGAGGATATTTTTGCTTGTAATACAGATGTTCATTATCTTTACTATAATGATTGTTTCACAGGTGTGATACCAAAACTTATTAGATCGTATATGTGAAATATGCTCAGTCTAACATAAGTCGATTATAATTAATAAAGCTGTAAAGAAGCCAGGCATGGTGGCTCACACCTGTTATCCCAGCACTTTGTAGGGGTGAGGCAGGAAGATCACTTGAGGCCAGGAGTTGAAGATCAACCTGACCAACATAGTAAGACCCAGTCACTACGAAAAATTTAAAAATTAGCCAGGTGTGGTGGGACATGCCTGTAGTCCTTGGGAGACTGAGGCAGGAGTATCATTTGAGCCCAGGAGTTCCAGGTTGCAGTAAGTTAAGAGGATGCCACTGCATTGCAACTTGGTTGACAGAGTGAGACCCTGTCTCTAAAAAAAAAATAGACACAGTGTGAGATATCCATATCTATCTATATATCATATTATATAACACGCATAATAATATAGCTAAAGATAATCTTACATAAAGTAAGAACACGTCACACATTACATGTTGTTCATCACATAAGAAAAATGATAAATGATAAACATATTAGAATGGTACATTTAGATGAGCAGTACAGAGTGGGAGTAGAGAATGCAAACAAAAGGATCATATAAATGAATGGCAACAAGAAGGGGGCCTTGCCTAAAAGAATGGCAAGAACAGTGATATGAGCTGGAAATGGTTTTCTCAACCCTCTGACCCTACCATATCCCCACCTTCCCCTTGCTTGAACTATTCTGACCTTCTCTTAGGCCCCTGTTGAAGCCATGCTTGTTGGTCTTAGTGACTAACTTTATAGTTTTGCTCCCAATACCCCTGAACTGATCACCCTCTTTGCTGTTCACCTGTCTACCTCATGCTTATTTCCAAGTCCTCAGCTTAAATGTCACTTCTTCATGATAGCATTTTCTGGCCACAAACCACTTTACCCTCAATTTAAATGATTTTTACTCTTTTACTTTCACTTAGTGCTCTGGAAACTTCCTCTATACCATTTATCCCAATATATGTCATAATGATATATATTTTTAGAGGGATTCGTTTTGAAACATCTCTCTCCCCATTGCAGTGAAAGCCCCAGGGTGAAAGTTATCATTGTCGTTTTCTTCTCTACTGTATACCCTGAGAGCCTGCCTAGTCCAGTGCTTGTTATATATTAGAATCTCAAATATGTTTATTGGAGGCATGAATGAATGAATGAATGAATGAATGAATGAGTTGAAAAACCAAATGGAAAAGATGCATGGTTTGACAGAGAGACTGGTGGACATATGTATGTACTGATGGTCTTCCCACATGTTGGCTTCCCTGGTAGTGGGGAAACAGACAGGGATGTATGTGGGAGAGCAAAGTGATGAAAGAGTCCCAAACCTGGAATATAGAAGGAGAAAACATGGATGGGAAAAGGATGGAATGAAAAGCCAGTTGGAGGACTGAAACGATGCAGGAAGGAGGGGAAGAGAGAGAGAAAGAAAAGGAGATAGATAGATAGATAGATAGATAGATAGATAGATAGATAGATAATTGATAGATAATAGATAGCAACAAACAGAGAGAGCAGAGGCAGGGGAGATGAGGGAGCGATGGAGGAGACAGGAGGTTGTACCACAAGGTGATAAGCAGAAAGCCAGGAGCAGGAGGAAAGCACAGAAACGTGTCTTCCTGATGGCTGTGCAGTGATCAAAATATGAAATTCCACAAGTTCCCCTTTTCTTTTCCTTACCACAAGCTCTTAACATTAGCTATGAGAAATTAAAGCTGTTTGTAAAACTTAACATAAGAAAGGTCCCACTTTAGGCATTGCTTTTGGTGAAAAGCTAGTTGCTGACATCTCACCAGTAATAAAGCTGCAGGGAAAGGGACAAGGACAAGAAGGCACTCCACTTTCAGAAGCAAGCTGCATTCATGTGTCTGTGTGAGAAACACATATTGCAAAGGTAGTAGACTGATGTATGCATTGCTGTTAAAGGAAAAAAGGAATGAAATATTAACGCTTTTGTATAATATTCTATGGAGAATTCCTCACCATGGGGCACAGGGGGTGAAACAGAATCATCTTCTCAGGGACATAACAAGGAATTTCAGATGGAATTTGCCCTGCTGCTGGTTTTGGAAATTCATTATAGCAAACTTCTAAAATGAAATAGAGAATTTAATTTCACAAGACATAAAAATGTTGGATCCATGTTCATTAGATACCGAGGACGATTTTGCAAGTGCTGTAGAGTAATGAAACAGTGGAACCCGTGTATTTCAGAATTTTAGTGATATATTTCCCAAGATGTATGTTTTGTTATAATTCAGTGTGTGCCTGAATTGTTATCAAGCTGGTAGAAAATTGTAAGCAACATTTTGATTTTGAATGAAGTGAAATGAAGACGTTCTTCTCATATTGAAATCAGTGTAATGTTCTGATTTCTTGCCATAAGTTCTTTCCTTCCCCTCTCCTGAGACATGAAGTGGGTAGAAATTTGCAATGATCCCACTGTGAATTACTTTGCATAGTGGTGCATACAGCATTGGAGTGGCCTCACTATGGGATTTACTTGGGGAGGACAGAGGAAAAGACTATGATGAGAGCTTATGTAAAGTGCAACATTGGTTTTTCAATGGTAACCAGCAGCTCTAGGACAGCTAATACAGGCCACAGTGAGACACTGATTAACTAGCATACTTGTGAAGCTTATTCAGATGGTGGTCATAAAGGAAAAATTTGTCATCAGATAAATCATTTCTCTCTGCAGATCCTTTCGTTTGGGTATATAGGGCAGTTTTTTTCTAGGTACCACAAGAATGTGCCAAAATATTTTCAATATACAACTTAGTAACAGCTGAAAAGCAAAAAGACAGTAGTGATGTCTGTTGCCTATCTGAAGGTAAAATGTGAGGGTAACTGACCCTTGAATAACACAGGATTAGGAGCACTGACCTCCCCCACCGTGCAGTTGAAAAATCTGTGTATAACTTTTGATTCCGTGTCAAAATTAACTACTAATAGCCTACTATTGAGCAGAAGCCTTTCTGATAGCATAAGTAGTTAATTAACACATATTTTGTACGTTATACCTATTATATAGTGTGTCTTACAATAAAGTAAGCTAGAGAAAAGAAAATGTAAGAAAATCATAAAGAAGAGGAATAAATTTACTATTCATTAAGTGAATGTTTGAATATTGATCATCATAAAGGTCTTCACCCTTGTCATCTTTACAATGACTAGACTGAGAAGGAGGAGGAGAAAGAGGAGTTGGTCTTTCTGTATCAGGAGTAGTAGAGGTGGAAAAGGTGGAGCAGGTGGAAGGGGAGGCAGGAGAGGCAGGCACATTTGGTGTAACTGTACAGAAACACATTGTAATTTCTGTCTGACTTTTTTGTTTTTAATTTTTCTAAAAATGTTTCTATACTGTACCAATCCTTCTCCCACTGTTTGCTTTCATTTCAGTGCCTGTATCATAGAAGGTCCGTGTCCTAAAAGAAATCAAAAGCAATCTTAAATAATTGGAACTCTACTGCCATATTAGCTAATGTCAATTAGTTTTATTTTATTTATTTATTTATTTATTTTTTATTATACTTTAAGTTCTGGGGTACATGTGCATAACGTGCAGGTTTGTTACATATGTATACTTGTGCCATGTTGGTGTGCTGCACCCATCAACTCGTCAGCACCCACTAACTCGTCATTTACATCAGGTATAACTCCCAATGCAATCCCTCTCCCCTCCCCACTCCCCGTGAGAGGCCCCGGTGTGTGATGTTCCCCTTCCCGAGTCCAAGTGATCTCATTATTCAGTTCCTACCTATGAGTGAGAACATGCGGTGTTTGGTTTTCTGTTCTTGCAATAGTTTGCTGAGAATGTTGGTTTCCAGCTGCATCCATGTCCCTACAAAGGACACAAACTCATCCATTTTTATGGCTGCATAGTATTCCATGGTGTATATGTGCCACATTTTCTTAATCCAGTCTGTCACTGATGGACATTTGGGTTGATTCCAAGTCTTTGCTATTGTGAATAGTGCCACAATAAACACATGTGTGCATGTGTCTTTATAGCAGCATGATTTATAATCCTTTGGGTATATCCCCAGTAATGGGATGGCTGGGTCATATGGTATTTCTAGTTCTAGATCCTTGAGGAATCGCCATACTGTTTTCCATAATGGTTGAACTAGTTTACAATCCCACCAACAGTGTAAAAGTGTTCCTATTTCTCCACATCCTCTCCAACACCTGTTGTTTCCTGACTTTTTAATGATCGCCATTCTAACTGGTGTGAGATGGTATCTCATTGTGGTTTTGATTTGCATTTCTCTGATGGCCAGTGATGATGAGCATTTTTTCATGTGTCTGTTGGCTGTATGAATGTCCTCTTTTGAGAAATATCTAGAAATATCTATTCATATCCTTTGCCCACTTTTTGATGGGGTTGTTTGTTTTTTTTCCTGTAAATTTGTTTGAGTTCTTTGTAGGTTCTGGATATTAGCCTTTTGTCTGATGAGTAGATTGCAAAAATTTTCTCCCATTGTGTAGGTTGCCTGTTCACTCTGATGGTAGTTTCTTTTGCTGTGCAGAAGCTCTTTAGTTTAATTAGATCCCATTTGTCAATTTTGGCTTTTGTGGCCGTTGCTTTTGGTGCTTTAGACATGAAGTCCTTGCCCATTCCTATGTCCTGAATGGTATTCCCTAGGTTTTCTTCTAGGGTTTTTATGGTATTAGGTCTAACATTTAAGTCTCTAATCCATCTCGAATTAATTTTCGTATAAGGAATAAGGAAAGGATCCAGTTTCAGCTTTCTACTTATGGCCAGCCAATTTTCCCAGTACCATTTATTAAATAGGGAATCCTTTCCCCATTTCTTGTTTTTGTCAGGTTTATCAAGATCAGATGGCTGTACATGTGTGGTATTATTTCTGAAGACTCTATTCTGTTCCATTGGTCTATATCTCTCTTTTGGTACCAGTAGCATGCTGTTTTGGTTACTGTAGCCTTGGAGTATAGTTTGAAGTCAGGTAGCGTGATGCCTCCAGCTTTGTTCTTTTGACTTAGGATTCTCTTGGCAATGCAGGCTCTTTTTTGGTTCCATATGAACTTTAAAGCAGTTTTTTCCAATTCTGTGAAGAAACTCATTGGTAGCTTGATGGGATGGCATTGAATCTATAAATTACCTCGAGCAGTATGGCCATTTTCACGATATTGATTCTTCCTATCCATGAGCATGGTATGTTCTTCCATTTGTTTGTGTCCTCTTTTATTTCACTGAGCAGTGGTTTGTAGTTCTCCTTGAAGAAGTCCTTTACATCCCTAGTAAGTTGGATTCCTAGGTATTTCATTCTCTTTGAAGCAATTGTGAATGGAAGTTCATTCATGATTTGGCTCTCTGTTTGTCTGTTACTGGTGTATAAGAATGCTTGTGATTTTTGCACATCAATTTTGTATCCTGAGACTTTGCTGAAGTTGCTTATCAGCTTAAGGAGATTTTGGGCTGAGATGATGGGGTTTTCTAAATATACAATCATGTCATCTGCAAACAGGGACAATTTGACTTCTTCTTTTCCTATCGGAATACCCTTTATTTCTTTCTCTTGCCTGATTGCCCTAGCCAGAACTTCCAACACTATGTTGAATAGGAGTGGTGAGAGAGGACATCCCTGTCTTCTGCCAGTTTTCAAAGGGAATTTTTCCAGTTTTTGCCCATTCAGTATGATATTGGCTGTGGGTTTGTCATAAATAGCTCTTATTATTTTGAGATACGTTCCATCAATACGAATTTATTGAGCATTTTTAGCATGAATGGCTGTTGAATTTTGTCAAAGGCCTTTTATGCATCTATTGAGATAATCATGTGGTTTTTGTCTTTGGTTCTGTTTATATGCTGGATTACGTTTATTGAATTTCGTAGGTTGAACCAGCCTTGCATCCCAGGGATGAAACCCCCTTGATCATGGTGGATAAGCTTTTTGATGTGCTGCTGGATCCGGTGTGCCAGTATTTTATTGAGGATTTTTGCATCGATGTTCATCAGGGATATTGGTCTAAAATTCTCTTTTTTTGTTGTGTCTCTGCCAGGCTTTGGTGTCAGGATGATATTGGCCTCATAAAATGCATTATGGAGGATTCCCTCTTTTTCTATTGATTGGAATAGTTTCAGAAGGAATGATACCAGCTCCTCCTTGTACCTCTGGTAGAATTCAGCTGTGAATCCCTCTGGTCCTGGACATTTTTTCATTGGTAGGCTATTAATTATTGCCTCAATTTCAGAGCCTGCTATTGGTTTATTCAGGAATTCAGTTTCTTCCTGGTTTAGTCTTGGGAGAGTGTAAGTGTCCAGGAAATTATCCATTTCTTCTAGATTTTCTAGTTTATTTGTGTAGAGGTGTTTATAGTATTCTCTGGTGGTAGTTTTTATATCTGTGGGGTCGGTGGTGATATCCCCTTTATCATTTTTTATTGAGTCTATTTGATTCTTCTGTCTTTTCTTCTTTATTAGTCTTGCTAGCAGTCTATCAATTTTGTTGATCTTTTCAAAAAACCAACTCGTGGATTCGATGATTTTTTGGAGGGTTTTTGTGTCTCTATCTCCTTCAGTTCTGCTCTGATCTTAGTTATTTCTTGCCTTCTGCTAGCTTTTGAATGTGTTTGCTCTATCTTCTCTGGTTCTTTTAATTGTGATCTTAGAGTGTCAATTTTAGATCTTTGCAGCTTTCTCTTATGTGCATTTAGTGCTATAAATTTCCCTCTATACACTGCTTTAAATGTGTCCCAGAGATTCTGGTATGTTGTATCTTTGTTCTCATTGGTTTCAAAGAACATCTTTATTTCTGCCTTCATTTTGTTATGTACCCAGTAGTCATTCAGGAGCAGGTTATTCAGTTTCCATGTAGTTGAGCGGTTTTCATTGAGTTTCTTAGTCCTGAGTGTTAGTTTGATTGCACTGTGGTCTGAGAGACAGTTTGTTATAATTTCTGTTCTTGTACATTTGCTGAGGAGTGCTTTACTTCCAATTATGTGGTCAATTTTGGAATAAGTGTGATGTGGTGCTGAGAAGAATGTATATTCTGTTGAATTGTGGTGGAGAGTTCTGTCGATGTCTATTAGGTCTGCTTGCTGCAGAGATGAATTCAATTCCTGGATATCCTTGTTAACTTTCTGTCTCGTAGATCTGTCTAATGTTGACAGTGGGGTGTTCAAGTCTCCCATTATTATTGTATGGGAGTCTAAGTTTCTTTGTAAGTCTGTAAGGACTTGCTTTATGAATCTGGGTGCTCCTTTAGTGGGTGCATATATATTCAGGATAGTTAGCTCTTCCTGTTGAATTGATCCCTTAACCATTATGTAATGGCCTTCTTTGTCTCTTTTGATCTTTGATGGTTTAAAGTCTGTTTTATCAGAGACTAGCATTGCAACCCCTGCTTTCTTTTGTTCTCCATTTGCTTGGTTGATCTTCCTCCATCCCTTTATTTTGAGCCTATGTATGTCTCTGCATGTGAGATGGGTCTCCTGAATACAGCAGACTGATGGGTCTTGACTCTTTATCCAGTTTGCCAGTCTGTGTCTTTTAATTGGAGCATTTAGTCCATTTACATTTAAGGTTAAGATTGTTATGTGTGAACTTGATCCTGCCATTATGATATTAACTGGTTATTCTGCTGGTTAGTTGATGCAGTTTCTTCCTAGCCTCGATGGTCTTTACATTTTGGCATGTTTTTGCAATGGCTGGTACCGGTTATTCCTTTCCATGTTTAGTGCTTCCTTCAGGGTCTCTTGTAAGGCAGGCCTGGTGGTGACAAAGTCTCTAAGCATTTGCTTGTCTGTAAAGGATTTTATTTGTCCTTCACTTTTGAAACTTAGTTTGGCTGGATATGAAATTCTGGGTTTAAAATTCCTTTCTTTCAGAATGTTGAATATTGGCCCCCACTCTCTTCTGGGTTGTAGAATTTCTGCCGAGAGATCTGCTGTTAGTCTGATGGGCTTCCCTTTGTGGGTAACCTGACCTTTCTCTCTGGCTGCCCTTAAGATTTTTTCCTTCATTTCAACTTTGGTGAATCTGGCAATTATGTGTCTTGGAGTTGCTCTTCTCGAGGAGTATCTTTGTGGCATTCTCTCTATTTCCTGTATTTGAATGTTGGCCTGCCCTACTAGGTTGGGGAAGTTCTCCTGGATGATATCCTGAAGAGTATTTTCCAACTTGGTTCCATTTTTTCCCTCACTTTCAGGCACCCCAATCAGACGTAGATTTGGTCTTTTTACATAATCCCATACTTCTTGCAGGCTTTGTTCATTGCTTTTTCTTCTTTTTTCTTTAGATTTATCTTCTCGCTTCATTTCATTCATTTGATCCTCAGTTGCTGATACTCTTTCTTCCAGTTGATCGAGTCGGTTACTGAAGCTTGTGCATTTGTCACTTATTTCTCCTGTCATGGTTTTCATCTCTGTCCATTCGTTTATGTCCTTCTCTGCATTAATTATTCTGGTTATCAATTCTTCCACTCTTTTTTGAAGCTTTTTAGTTTCTTTGCACTGGGTATGTAATTCCTCCTTTAGCTCTGAGAAGTTTGATGGACTGGAGCCTTCTTCTCTCATCTCGTCAAAGTCATTCTCCGTCCAGCTTTGATCTGTTGCTGGCGATGAGCTGCGTTCCTTTGGAAGGGGTGATGTGCTCTTATATTTTGAATTTCCAGCTTTTCTGCCCTGCTTTTTCCCCATCTTTGTGGTTTTATCTGTCTCTGGTCTTTGATGATGGTGACATACTGATGGGGTTTTGATGTGGTTGTCCTTTCTGTTTGTTAGTTTTCCTTCTAACAGTCAGGACTCTCAGCTGTAGGTCTGTTGGAGATTGCTTGAGGTCCACTCCAGACCCTGTTTGGCTGGGTGTCAGCAGCAGAGGCTGCAGAAGATAGAATACTGCTGAACAGCGAGTGTACCTGTCTGATTCTTGCTTTGGAAGCTTCCTCTCAGGGGTGTACTCCACCGTGTGAGTTGTGGGGTGTAGGTCTGCCCCTAGTGGAGGATGTCTCCCAGTTAGGCTACTCAGGGGTCAAGGACTCACTTAAGCAGGCAGTCTGTCCATTCTCAGATCTCAGCCTCCGTGTTGGGAGATCCACCCCTCTCTTCAAAGCTGTCAGACAGAGTTGCTTGTGTCTGCAGAGGTTTCTGCTGTTTTTTTTTGTTTTGTTTTGTTTTGTTTTGTTTTGTTTTGTTTTGTTGTTGTTGTTGTTTAGCTGTGCCGCGTCCCCAGAGGTGGAGTCTACAGAGACTGGTAGGCCTCCTTGAGCTGCTGTTAGCTCCACCTAGTTCGATCTTCCCAGGGCTTTGTTTACCTTCTTAAGCCTCAGCAATGGCGGGCACCCCTTCCCCAGCCTCGCTCCTGCCTTGTGCTTAGATTGTAGACTGCTGTGCTAGCAATGAGGAAGGCTCTGTGGGTGTGGGACCCTCCCGACCAGGTGTGGGATATAATCTCCTGGTGTGCCCGTTTGCTTAAAGCGCAGTATTGGGGTGGGAGTTACCCGATTTTCCAGGTGTTGTGTGTCTCTGTTCCCCTGGGTAGGAAAAGGGATTCCCTTCCCCCTTGCGCTTCCCAGGTGAGGCGATGCCTCGCCCTGCTTCAGCTCTCGCTGGTCGGGCTGCAACAGATGACCAGCACCCATTGTCCGGCACTGCCCATTGAGATGAACCCCGTACCTCAGTTGATAATGCTGAAATCACCTATCTTCTGTGTCGCTTGCTCTGGGAGCTGGAGACTGGAGCTGTTCCTATTCGGCCATCTTGCTCCGCCCCCTGTCAATTTGTTTTCTGGCATTGCTTCTTCTGTCTTCTTTATCATCATTTGGCATTGAAAGCACTTGTCTCCATCAAATTTTATTCTGTCAATTCCTCTGTGTGGTGTCCATTAGCTCTTGAATTTCTCTGAGATCCATATCCTGAAATCCATCACCTCCCACCCTGTTTTTTCAATATTCACAATCTCTTTCATGATGTCCTTGATTGCCTCCACGATAAATCCTTTTGAGTCTTACATGAAATCTGGACAGTTTTCTCCAGCAGGAATTTATTGTTTGAGGCTTGATGGCTTTCATAGCTTTTACTGTAACAGCGATGGCATCTTCAATGATGTAATCCTTCTAGACTTCCATTATATTCTTTCTATCAGGATTTCCTGCCACAGTGTTGATCATCTTTTTCTTAGAGTACCATACATAATGACTTAAAGATCCTTATGATCCCCTGATCTAGAGGCTGAATTAGAGACATTGTGTTGGGGAGCAAGTAGACTACTTCTACGCCTTTGGTATTGTACTCAGAGGATTCTGGGTCTCCAGGGACATTGTTCAAAATAAAAAGAACTTTAAAAGATAGTCTCTTACTAGCAAAGTACTTCCTGACTTGAGGGACAAGGTGTAAATGTAACCAATTCAGCGAAAGGTCTCATTGTCCAGGCCTTCTTGTTGTACAGTCAAAAGACTGCCAACTGTTACTTATTTTTTCCCTTCCAGGCACAGGGGTTAGCAGCAGTTCCAATTATAAGGCTGACTGCATTTGCACAAAACAGTAGAGATAGCCTGTCCCTTCCTGCCTTAAGTCCTAGTGCTCATTTATCTTCCTTATTAATAAATGTCCTTTGTGACTTTTTTCCAGAATAGGGCACTTCCATCTGCATTAAAACCTGTTATGACAAATACCCTTTCCCCTCAATGATTTTCTTTCTCTTTTCTTTTCTTTCCTTTCCTTTTCTTTTCTTTTCCTCTCTCTCTCTCTCTCTCTCTCTCTCTCTCTCTCTCTCTCTCTCCCCTCTTTCCTGAGATGGAATGTCACTCTGTCATCCAGGCTGGAGTGCAGTGGTGTGATCTCAGCTCACTGCAATCTCCACCTCCCAGGCTCAAGCGATTCTCCTGCCTCAGCCTCTCAAGTCACTGGGATTACAGGTGTGCACCACCACGCCTGGCTAATTTTTTGTATTTTTACTAGAGACTAAGTTTCATCATGTTGGTCAGGCTGGTCTCAAACTCCTGACCTCAGACGACCTGCCCGCCTTGACCTCCCAAAGTGCTGTGATTACAGGAGTGAGCCACTGTGCCCGGCCACCCCCAATGATTTTCTTAATAGTGTCTGCGAACTCACTTGCCTCTTGGTTGGCAGAAGCTGTTTCTCCTGTTATTCTGACTTTTTTTTTTTTTTTTTTTTAAGAAAAAGCCAAACCTCTTTCTAAAATGATAGCCTATCATTTGCTGGCATTAAATTCTGCAGATTTAGATCATTCTCCTTTTTTTTTTTTCTTTAAGTTGTCATATAATCACTTCACTTTTTCTGGAATCCCTTTCTTAGAGCTGTCCTGCACCCACATACAAGCTGCATTTTCAATACAGGATAAAAAGGTATTTTGCCAAAAGTGCAAGGTTTTAGTGCCTGCTGGCATACCTGCAGTGACAACTTCACAAATTTCCTTTTCTTTTTTTACACTGGTCCTTATGCTGAATTAATTTATCTTGAAATGGCGGACAACCACACCTTCAGACCTCAATCTATGGTACATATCAAGCAATTCAACTTTTTCTTGGAATGTCATGACTCTTCTCTAAATCTTGGGAGAACTTCCAGAATCACTAGTAGCACTTTGTGTAGGTTTCATGGTGTTATTCAGGGTTTAGGATATTGCACTAAACATGATGAAAAACATGCAAGAGCCATGAGAGACTACTTTTTCTGTGATACATAGTTTACTAGAGGAAGAAATTGCTCAAGTGGTGATTATTATCATCACATGGAGTTTTAAGCTGATATTTTAAAAACTTGAGCTCACCACAATAGCATCATAAGGTGGATAAGAAGTTATTGCAGTAGTACAGTATGTGCTACAGTTAATTTTATGCAGTCATGATTCGATACTACATCTCTACCTTTGTTTACATTTCTCTTGACTGCGAGTGGTACAATGTATGTTCTGTTTTTGTGTGTGCATATTTTGATAACTTTTAATTTTTTATAAGATGTTTATATATATTTTATGATAGTGAATGATGAAATAGACTAGTTATCTACATACATTTTATGCATGTGTGACATACTTAATTTTTTTTCCCAATATTTCTTTTTTTTTTTTTTTTTTTTTGAGACAGAGTCTCGGTCTATCGCCCAGGCTGGAGTGCAGTGGCCGGATCTCAGCTCACTGCAAGCTCCGCCTCCCGGGTTCACGCCATTCTCCTGCCTCAGCCTCCCGAGTAGCTGGGACTACAGGCGCCCGCCGCCTCGCCCGGCTAGTTTTTTGTATTTTTTAGTAGAGACGGGGTTTCACTGGGTTAGCCAGGATGGTCTCGATCTCCTGACCTCGTGATCCGCCGGTCTCGGCCTCCCAAAGTGCTGGGATTACAGGCTTGAGCCACCGCGCCCGGCCTTTTTTCCCAATATTTCTAGGCTACACAGTTCACTTTTGAGTTTTCTCAAATTGTCACAAATCTCCAGAAAATTTTCCAATATACTTATTTTTAAAAATCCACATAGAAGGAGACTTAAAGAGTTCAAACCCTTTTCAAAGGTCAACTTTATATAAAATAACATTCTATGTAAAGAAAGATGATGATGATGATTTAGATATGGGAGAATACTTACTGAAGATAAACTAAAGTGGGCAATTCCAAATGAGAAATGGCGGAAGCCAGTGAGTCAGCCATGAGATGTGTTTGCAATTTGGACTGTCTAAATGTCAAGTTCAAAGTTCAGAGAGCTAAAATGAGGTCCCAATGAGGAAAACCTTTTTTTTTTTTTTTTTTTTTTTTGTGTGTGTGTGTGTGTGTGTGTGTGAGAGAGATCAGTTTAAGAAGCAGAACACTGTCTTTCTGTGACTGAGGCTGATGCATGAACCTCTGAGGGAAAAGACCGGTGTAGGGGAACCACTGGGATTCAGGAGGCCTTGACCATCCTCACACCAACAGACATTTACCTTATCTTTTCACGGATGGAATCTACCAGCCATGCCTGAAAACAGCAAGTACTGACCTCTGGATGGGAGCATGGCAAAGCCTGAGGGCATACTTATCTTAATGGGTACAATGTAACGTTTCAGTGTCACTGAGATACATCTGAATATGTGGGGTCACTGGTGAAAATCTGACAGTATGGGGCAAGTATTTGTTTGGAGTAGACAAGAATGCTTTACTTTATGTCTTACACTGCTGCTCTGCTCTGTCACAAGGCTTTCCATAATGCAGACATATACACAGATACCTACAATATCCCTTACTGGGCCAGTTTCTATAGCCCCTCAACGAAGAATCTTCTGGTCGAGTTGAATAAAAGAACAAATTTAGGCTCAAGAAAGAAGCAGGATCTCTTCCACTCTCTAACTGCAACTTATCACCAGCTGACCCCTAGTGTGCAGACAACAGAGCCCCAAATCTCCAGTGAGAAGAAAGGAATAGGGAGTAATGTGGCAGAGCCCAGCCTTCACAGGCAATCACTGGCTCAACTTATCACTTTGGTATTGTGAGAGGGAAGAGCATGGCCATGCCCTACATGCATGAATGTCACGTTGGACGGTGGTACTGCTGATAGTGCTCCTGAATCTGACCCATCACATCAGTCTTCCCTTGTCCAAGGGAGGAGTGACAAAAGGGCTTGGGAGAAAAGCGTTTTATGTAAGATTAGGAATACTGAAAAGAGAATCTTGCCCTCACCTCCAATGACCTGGAAATATGGATAGAAGCTGGTCTGAACATAGAGGAAAGTAGACTGTGTGTAAAAATTGATTTTACTGCTAAAAGCCCACATCCACCAGTTCAGGAATCTGTTAAAATGTGGGTCCATAGACAAAAACGGATGTAAATTTTTAAAAGTGAATTTTCTTTTTTACAGATCTATTGAAGTATAATTGACAAATAAAATTGTATATCGGTTTTTTGAAAAAATCAACAAAATTGAGAGACTGCTAGCAAGACTAATAAAGAAGAAAAGAGAGAAGAATCAAATAGACACAATAAAAAATGACAAAGGGGATATCACCACCAACCCCACAGAAATACAGACTACCATCAGAGAATACTATAAACACCTCTATGCAAATAAACTAGAAAATCTAGAAGAAATGGATAAATTCCCGGACACATACAATCTCCCAAGACTAAACCAGGAGGAAGTTGATTCCCTGAATAGACCAATAGCAGGCTCTGAAATTGAGGCAATAATTAATAGCCTACCAACCAAAAAAAGTCCAGGATCAGATGGATTCACAGTCAAATTCTACCAGAGATACAAGGAGGAGCTGGTGCTATTCCTTCTGAAACTATTCCAATCAATAGAAAAAGAGGGAATCCTCCATAACTCATTTTATGAGGCCAACATCATCGTGATAGCAAAGCCTGGCAGAGACACAACAAAAAAAGAAAATTTTAGACCAATATCCCTGATGAACATCGATGCAAAAATCCTCAATAAAATACTGGCACACCGGATCCAGCAGCACATCAAAAAGCTTATCCACCATGATCAAGTGGGCTTCATCCCTGGGATGCAAGGTTGGTTCAACATAGGCAAATCAATAAACGTAATCCAGCATATAAACAGAACCAAAGACAAAAACCACATGATTATCTCAATAGATGCATAAAAGGCCTTTGACAAAATTCAACAGCCATTCATGCTAAAAACGCTCAATAAATTCGGTATTGATGGAACGTACCTCAAAATAATAAGGAACTATTTATGACAAACCCACAGCCAATATCATACTGAATGGGCAAAAACTGGAAGCATTCCCCTTAAAAACTGGCACAAGACAGGGATGCCCTCTCTCACCACTCCTATTCAACACAGTGTTGGAAATTCTGGCCAGGGCAATCAGGCAAGAGAAAGAAATAAAGGGTATTCAATTAGGAAAAGAAGAAGTCAAATTGTCCCTGTTTGCAGATGACATGATTGTATATTTAGAAAACCCCATCGTCTCAGCCCAAAATCTCCTTAAGCTGATAAGCAACTTCAGCAAAGTCTCAGGATTCAAAATCAATGTGCAAAAATCACAAGCATTCTTATACACTAATAACAGACAAACAGAGGGCTGAATCATGAGTGAACTCCCATTCACAATTGCTTCAAAGAGAATCAAATACCTAGGAATCCAACTTACTAAGGATGTGAAGGACCTCTTCAAGGAGAACTACAAACCACTGCTCAATGAAATAAAAGAGAACACAAACAAATGGAAGAACATTCCATGCTCATGGATAGGAAGAATCAATATTGTAAAAATGGCCATACTGCCCAAGGTAATTTATAGATTCAATGCCATCCCATCAAGCTACCAATGAGTTTCTTCACAGAATTGGAAAACACTACTTTAAAGTTCATATGAAACCAAAAAAGAGCCCGCATTGCCAAGACAATCTTAAGTGAAAAGAACAAAGCTGGAGGCATCACCCTACCTCACTTCAAACTACACTCCAAGGCTACAGTAACCAAAACAGCATGGTACTGGTACCAAAAGAGAGATATAGACCAATGGAACAGAACAGAGCCTTCAGAAATAATACCACATATCTATAACCATCTGATTTTTCACAAACCTGACAAAAACAAGAAATGGGGAAAGGATTCCCTATTTAGTAAATGCTGCTGGGAAAACTGACTAGCCATCAGTAGAAAGCTGAAACTGGATCCCTTCCTTACTTCTTATACAAAAATTAATTCAAGATGGATTACAGACTTAAACGTTAGACCTACACCCATAAAAACCCTAGAAGGAAACCTAGGCAATACCATTCAGGACATAGGAATGGGCAAGGACTTCATGTCTAAAACACCAAAAGCAATGGCAACAAAAGCCAAAATTGACAAATGGGATCTAATTAAACTAAAGAGCTCCTGCACAGCAAAAGAAACTACCATCAGAGTGAACAGGCAACCTACACAATGGGAGAAAATTTTTGCAATCTACTCATCTGACAAAGGGCTAATATCCAGAACCTACAAAGAACCCAAACAAATTTACAAGCAAAAAACAAGCAACCTCATCAAAAAGTGGACAAAAGATATGAACAGACACTTCTCAAAAGAAGACATATATGCAGCCAACAGACACATGAAAAAATGCTCATCATCACTAGCCATCAGAGAAATGCAAATCAAAACCACAATGAGATACCATCTCACACCAGTTAGAATGGCGATCATTAAAAGTCAGGAAACAACAGGTGCTGGAGAGGATGTGGAGGAATAGGAACACTTTTACAGTGTTGGTGGGACTGTAAACTAGTTCAACAATTGGGGAAGATAGTGTGGCAATTCCTCAAGGATCTAGAACTAGAAATACCATCTGACCCAGCCATCCCATTACTGGGGATATACCCAAAGGATTATAAATCATGCTGCTATAAAGACACATGCACACGTATGTTTATTGTGGCACTATTCACAATAGCAAAGACTTGGAACCAACCCAAATGTCCATCAATGACAGACTGGATTAAGAAAATGTGGCACATATACACCATGGAATACTATGCAGCCATAAAGAAGGATGAGTTCATGTCCTTTGTAGGGACATGGATGCAGCTGGAAACCAACATTCTCAGCAAACTATTGCAAGAATAGAAAACCAAACACCACATGTTCTCACTCATAGGTGGGAATTGAACAATGAGAACACTTGGACACAGGAAGGGGAACATCACACACCGGGGCCTGTTGTGGGGTCGGGGGAGTGGGGAGGGATAGCATTAGGAGATATACCTAGTGTAAATGACGAGTTAATGGGTGCAGCACACCAACGTGGCACATGTATACATATGTAACAAACCTGCACGTTGTGCACATGTACCCTAGAACTTAAAGTATAATAAAAAAATAAAATTATATATATTTAAGTTATATCTTGATGTTTTGGTATACATTGTGAAATAATCACCACAATCAAACTAATTAATATGTCCATCAACTCATACAATTTTGGGTTTTTCTGCTTTTTGTGTTGAGGAATTTAGATCTGTCTTCTTAGCAAATTTTGAGTATATAATGCAGTGTTGTTAACTATAGCCACATTGCTGTACATTGGACCTTCAAAATGTATTCATCTTGCATAACTGAAACTTTGTATGCTTTGATCATCATCTCATTTCTCCCTCCCCCAGCCACTGGCAACCACCCTTCTACTGTCTGATTCTATGAGTTTGACTATTTTAGATACCTCATAAGGGTGGAATCATGCAGTATTTGTCCTTTTGTGACTGCCTTATTTCACGTAGCATAACGTCCTCATGATGGCTATTGTTAAAACAGGAAAAGACAACAAGTGTTGGCGAGGACGTGGAGAAATTAGAACCCTTGCATGTTGTTGGTGGGAACGTGAAAGTGAAGCTCCTGTGGAAAACAGCATGGAGATTCCTTCAAGAAACTACAAATAGAACTGCCATATGATTCAGCAATTCCACTTTTGGGTATTTATCCAAAAGAATTGAAATCAGGGTGTCAAGGAAGTATCTGCACTCCAATGTTTATAGTGGCATTATTCACAATAGCCAAGAAGTGGAAACAACCTAAATTCCCTCAATGGATGAGTGGATTTATAAAACAAGCAAACAAACCAAAAAGACTTGCTAACAGTTTGTGGATATTGCTTCATTGCCTTTTGGCTTAAAATGCTGGTGTGAAAATCTGAGCTCAAACTATGTTTCCTCCTTGTATGTAATTTGCTTTCTCTGCCAGGATATCTGAATATCTATGTTTTTATCCTTCAACTTAAATAACTTAAATTGGATTCATCTTTGTCATTATTTCTTTACACATTTTTCTGATATGTGGTATGATTTTTTTGATCCACAGCTTTCTTATGTCTTCTATTTTAAGGAAAATTTTCTATATTATACTATTGAAATTATATTATATTCCATTGTAGCATCCTCTACTTTAAGGAATCCAAATAAGCTAATTTTATATTAACTTCATTCACCATTTTTATGATTTTCCTAATTTCTGTAATTTTATGTTCTTGTTCAAATGCACTGTAATGATCACAAGACATTTTTTCCTGAAGTTATTCTTTTTAAAAATAAACTTTTTATTTTAGAATAGTGTTAGATTTACAAAAAAATGTGAAGATAGTACAAATAGCAAAGAGACTTTCTTCTGTTATTAGCATCTTACATTAGTATTGCAGATTTATCACAATTAATAAGTCAATATTAGCATGTATTAACTAAAGCCTATACTTAGATTTCCTTGTTTTTACCTAATAACTCTTTTCTGTTCCGGGATTCCATCTAGGATATCAAATTACATTTAGTCGTCATGTTTCCTTAGGTCCTCCTGCTCTAAAAGTTTCTCAGATTTCCCTTGTTTTTGATTACCTTGACGGTTTTTAGGTGTACTGGTCAGGAATTTTACAGAATGTCTCTTACTTGGGATTTGTCTGGTGTTTTTATAATGATTGGAGTGGGATTACAGGATTTGGGGAAGAAGCCTACAGAGGTAAAATGCCATTCTCATCACATTATATCAAGTGTCCATACTATCAACATGATTTTTCACTATTGAGTTTTACTTTTATCACTCGGCTGATGGTGTTTGTCAGGCTTGAACACAGAAAAGTTACTAGTTTTTTCACCTTTGCGTACTTTACTCTTTGAAATAAAGTCACTATGAGAAACCCACATTTTTTATCTTTTTATTTAATTTTATTGCGTTTTATGTTATTCAGGTATTCATGTCTCATGGTGGTTTGCTGCACCTATCAACCCATCATCTAGGTTTTAAGCCCCGCATGCATTAGCTATTTGTCCTAATGCTCTCCCTCCCCTCGCCCCCCACCCGCTGACTGGTCCCAGTGTGTGTTGTTCCTCTCTCTATGTCCATTCTATTCTCCTCCATATATTTTCTTCAATAATGCATTTATATTAGTATGGAATTGTGGATAATTATTTCATACTTTGGATTATAATCCAAAGCTACTTTATTTTGTGGCTCAACCTATTTCAGTTTTGATCATTGGAACTTTTTCAGCTGACTCCTATGTTCGTTTGACTTACTCTTGTCATTAATTGTATTTTTGAGCACTTTCTTACTTTCTGGCATTTTAAGATACCCCTCTAATCTTTTTTTCTACCTTTATTTTGGGATAATTGACAAATAAAATTGTATAAATTTAAGGTATACAATGTGATTATTTGATATATGTATGCACTGTAAAAGTCACAATCAAGTTAGTTAACACAACTTTCACCATACCTCCTTATCATTTTGGTGCATTGTGAGAAATTTACCATCTACTGTTTTAGCAAATCTCAGGTATACAATACAGTATTTTTAACTATAGTTACCATGCGTACCTCAAATCTTATTCATCTCATCACTGAAAGTTGGTACTCTTTGACCAACATTTCCCCATTTCCCCCACTTCTCAGCCCCTGGTAACCATCATTCTACTGTCTGTTTCTACGAATCTGTCATTTTTAGGTTCCACATATAGGTGGAGTGCAGTGTAAGTGAGATCACTCAGTATTTGTCTTTCTATAGTTGACTTATTTCATTTGGCATAATGCCTTCAAGATTCATCTGTGTTGTCACAAATGGCAAGAGTTCCTTCTTTTCTATGGTTAAACACTATTCCATTCATATACATATACACATAATACATGTATATATGCATAATACATATACACATATTTTTTGTCCATTCATCTGTTGACAGACACTTAGATTGTTTCCATGACTATTGGGTATTGTGAATATTGCTGCAATGAATAATGGCTGTTGTGAATAATGCTGCAATGAACATGGGAGTGCAGAGATCTCTAAGACATACTTGATATCATCTCCTTCAGATATATACCCAAGGAAGCATACGGTAGTTCTATTTTCAATTTTTTGAGGAACCTCCATACTATTTTCTATAATAGTTGCATCAGTTTACAATCCCACCAACAGTGTACAGGGTTTGTTTTTCTCCATATTCTTGCTAACGCTTGTTATCTCTTGTCCTTTTGATTATAACCATCCTAAGGGTTTAAGAAAAAAACCATTTGTCAAAATCCAACATCCTTTCATGATAAAAACTCTCAACAAATTGAGTATAGAAAGAATGTGCCTCAACATCACAAAGGCCATATATGAAAAGCCCACAGCTAACATACTCAACAGCGAAAAACTAAAAAATTTTCTTCTAAGATGAAGAATAAGATAAAGATGCCTACTCTCACCACTTCTATTTAACATACTACTAGAAGTCCTAGCTAGGGCCATTAGGCAAGAAAAAGAAACAAAAGTTATCCATATTAGAGAGGAAGAAGTAAAATTATCCATATTCGCAGATCACACAATCTTACATATAGAAAACCCTAAAAAAAAGCAAAAGCCATTAGAATTCATAAATGAATTTAGTAAAGTTATACAAAATAAACCCACAAAAAATCAGTTGCATTTATATACACTAACAGTGAACTATCTGAAAAAGAAATGAAGAAAACAATGTCATTTACGAAACTCGAAACAATAAAATACTTAAGAACAAATTTAACCAAGGAAGTGAAAGATTTGTACCCTGAAAACTATTAGAAAAAAGTTCTGATGAAAGAAATTGAAAACGACACAAATATATTGAAAGATATCTCATGTTCATGGTGTGCAAGAATTAATATTGTTAAAATGTCCATACTACCCAAAGTGGACCTATAGATTCAATGCAATCCCTATCAAAATTCCAGACACCACATTTCCTGATTTCAAATATATTACAAGGATATATACTCAAAACAGTATTATACTGGCTTAAAACCAGACATATAGACCAAGGGAATGAAACAGAGAGCCCTGAAATAAACTCAAGCACCTAAGGTCAACTTACCTTTGCCAGGAGTGCCAAGAATACACAATGGGGAAGGGACAGTCTCTTCAATAAATGATGTTGGGAAAACTGGACATCCATATGCAAAACAGTGAAATTGAACTCCTATCTTACAGCATACACAAAAACAAACTCAAAATAGTTTAAAGGCTTAAATGTAAGACCTAAAACCAGAAACCTCCTAGAAGAAAATATAAGGGAAAAAGTCCTTGACATTGCTCTTGGCAATTACTTTTTGGATATGACACCAAAAGCAAAACCAAATAAAACAAAAACAAACAAGTGAGACTTCATCAAACTGAGAAGCTTCTGCACAGCAAAGAAACAAACAATAGAATTAACAGGCAGACTATAGAATGGGAGAAGATCATTACAAGCCACGAAACTGATAAGAAATTATCATCCAAAATATATAAGGAACTCATACAACTCAATAACAAAGAAAGAAATAACCTAATTTAAAAATGGGCAAAGGACCTAAATAGACATTTTCCCAAAGAAATCATAAAAATGTCCAGGCCAGGCACAGTGGCTCACGCCTGTAATCCCAGCACTTTGGGAGGCCAAGGTGGGAGGATCACGAGGTCAGGAGATCGAGACCACCCTGGCTAACACGGTGAAACTCCGTCTCTACTAAAAAAATAGCCGGGAGTGGTGGCGGGCACCTGTAGTACCAGTTATTGCGGAGGCTGAGGCAGGAGAAGGGTGTGAACTTGGGAGGCGGAGCTTGCAGTGAGCCGAGATGGTGCCACTGCACTCCAGCCTGGGCGACAGAGCGAGACTCCGCCTCAAAAAAAAAAAGAAAGTCCAACAGGTATATTAAAATGTGTTCAATATCACTAATCATGAGGAAAATGCAAATGAAAACCTCAATGAGATATCACCTCACACCTGTTAGGATGGCTATTATCAAGAGAACAAGAGGTAACAAGTGTTGGTGACAGTGTGAAGAAAAGGGAACTCTTGTATCCTGTTGGTAAGGATGTAAACTAGTAAAGCCATTATGAAAAACAGTCTGGAGGCTCTTAAAAAATAAACATAAAACTACCATATGATACAGCAATTACACTCTGAGTATATATCCACAGGAAATTGAATCAGTATGTCATAAAGATATCTGCATTCCCACTTTTATTGCAGCCCACTTTTATTATCAACAGCCAAGATGTAGAAACACCTAAGTGTCCATTGACAGTTGAATTAATAAAGAAAATGTGGGTAATACACACACACACACACACACACACAAACACGTGAACACACACACACTGGAATATTATTTCACCAGAAAAAGAAGGAAATTCTGCCAATTGTAATAACATGGATCAACCTGGAGGACATTATGTTAAATGAAGTAAGTCAGAGACAGAAAAGCAAATACATATGATATTCTCTTATATGTGGAATCTAAAAAAGTTGAACTCATGGAAGCTAAGAGTAGAATGGTGGTTGCCAGGGACTGGGGGGTAGAGAAAATTGGGAGATGTTAGCAAAGGATACAATCTTTCTGTTATAAGACGAGTAAGTCCTGGGAATCTATTAATAATATACAGCATGGAAAGTATAATTAATAATACTGTATTGCATTATTGAAATCTAATAAGAGAGTAGATCCTAAATGCTCTCACTACACACAAAATGTGGTAACAGCTGTGCACAGTGGCATACACCTGTAGTTCTGGCTACTTAGGAGGCTGAGGTGGGGGTGGTTACTTGAGTTCAGAGTCTGTGAACAGCCTGGGCAACATAGCAAGACCCTGTTTCTAAAAAATAAAAATTTAAAAAGTGGTACACAGACATAAAGATGGAAACAATAGACACTGGAGTCTCCAAAAGTGGGGAGGGAGGGAAGGGACAAGGGATGTAAAACTACCTATTAAGTACTATGTTCACTATTTGCGTGATGGGCTCAATAGAAGCCCAAACCCCAGCATTACATAATATATCCATTTAACAAACTTGCACATGTACCACTGAAACTACTTTTTTTTTTTTTAAACTGGTAACTATGTGAGGTGATGGTTGTGTTAATTAATTTGATTGTGTTAATCATTTCACAATGTGTACATATATCAAATTATCATGCTGTATAGCTTAAATATATACAAGTTTTATTTATCAATTATAACTTAATAAAGCTGGGGAGGGGCGAAAGCATAGAAACTCAAATAGGTTGTTAAAGTCCTTGGGAAGACTGATCCTGCCCCTTTAGGGGAAATCAATGAAGAGTTGCATATTATTCAGGATACCTAGGACCTGGTCAGGTGTGTGTGTGTGTGTGTGTGTGTGTGCACGTGCGAGAGAGAGAGTTGTGATAGACCATCCTTTTCTTCCATCAGCTCTTTTTATACATTTCCCATTCTACCTAAGAGTACTTACCTGTTCACATCAAAACCTGCCCACATGGAAAACGTCATGGACAAGAAAACTGAGAGTCCAATATTATGTAACTATTGGGAAACCAGCAATGATTTGAGGACATGTAAGTAAAATACTTGACCTGATTGTAAGGGTAACATCAGGATAAATGTGCACGTCACACAAAGAAGTGTGAGATAAATAAATAAATGTTTTGAATATCTCATTGAAAGCATTTTATATCTGACATAGTTTAGATATTTGTCCCCTCAAAATCTCAGGTAGAAATGTGATCCCCAGTGTTGGAGTTGTGGCCTAATGAGGGGTGTCTGGATCATAGTGGTGGATCCCACAAGAAGAACTTCGTGTCACCCTTGCAGTAATGAGTTCTCACTCTTAGTTTTTGCAAGAGCTCATTGTTGAAAAGAGCCTGGCACCTCTCTCCCCTCTCTCTTTCTTCCTCTTTGGCCATGTGATGCCAGCTCCCCTTCACCTTCTACCTTCAGTGGAAGCAGATGTTGGTGCCGTGCTTCTTGTACAGCCTGAGGAACTGTGAGCCAAGTAAATTTGTTTTCTTTATCAATTACCCAGCCTCAGGTATTCCTTTATAGTAACACAAATGGACTAAAATAGCATCCAATTAAATTTGTGTGACTTATAGACTGCACATGGATTATACCTTAGAATGTGGACTAGCTGAATATGTGGTTTGCATCCTATTAAGTGTATTTGATCTGAGAAGTGGTTATGATATCTAATGAAGTGTTTAACCTTAGAATAGGTATATTTCACTTTGCTGTGTGAGCAACATTTCAAATAGTTTGCATATGTATTATCTGAATGTGACCTTTTAAATGTGTGGATAATATTTGAATGTGTAGATTAAAACTAAATAATTGTGTCCTATGCATGAATGTATAAGACTACTCAATGAGGGGTTCACAACTGAATGAGTGTAATGACAAAAAACATTATAACTTCTCCATGAGTGCTTGGCATCTAAGAGAGTGTGTATTGCATTTTGTTGAGTACATTTGATATCATGACGAATGTGTGATTGTCAAAGTTGACACCGGCATATGTAATATCTGAATATTTTTAAGATCCCAATTAGTCTGTAAACATTGAATGGGTGTTTGTGGCATCCATGTAAGCAAGCTATTCATCTAAACTTTGTATTAAACACCTGAATTAGGGTATGTGTTATAATATGTGAGTAATATCCAAAAAGGTGTAAGTAATAGTTGTATACCTATGACAGCTAAGATACTATGTATGATATGTGGAGGATTGTGTGCTATATCTGAAAAAAATATGTAAAATACCTGAGTGTGTGTTTGACAGCTGAATTAGGAAATGGATTATAAATGAGTGCTACAAAAGAATGAGTGTAACATCTGAGTGTATATTCTAACTGAATATGTGAAAAACATTTATTTAACTCCTCTAAAAATATTTGTTGCATACCTATTGTGTGACAAGCAAAGTAAAGATGCTGCGACTACAGCAATGGGTAAGAGAGACAAGGTCAGGTTTGAATGAGTTCATGTGACATCTGAATGTGATATCTTAAGGAATAATTGTAGCTACAGGGAAAATGTCTTTAATATATTGAATTAGTGAGTTTTTAAAATAAATATTTCATTTTGGAATGGTTTAAGATTTTTTTTTAACTTGAAAGTACAGAGTTTTTTGTACCTCACACCTGATTAACATTAACATATAACTATGGCACATTTGTCAAAACTAAAAAAATTAACGTTGGCACATTACTATTAACTAAATTATAGATTTTATTCAGATTTCACTAGTTTTTTTCTACTAATGTTCTTTTACTATTCAAGTATCCAGTCTGGGATACCACATTGCAATTATTCAGCATTTCTCTTTTGTCTTCTGGAATCAGCCATTGTAAACATTAGTTCTGGTTCATTTTATTGGATAATGGTATTTAGAAGTCAAGATTGGGGCATGGAGTGTGCACATTATTACCATGGCACCCTTGGTTCTCTGTTCTATCAGTGGAAAGAGCTAAGTAATATATATATGTGTACTGATCCACATACACCCCCTCAGTTCATATTGATACCTCTCACTCTAATATCACAGAGTTTTATTCTGATCTTTTGTTTTTGCTTATTTATAACTTCTTTGAAACATTGAAAGACCTGGGTATAAGTGGTAATGTAGTTTCAGAATTGCTAATCTATATCCCTGTGATAAATTAACAGCTAGAGTACAGTGTTTATGTATACTTGTCAGGTTTTTGTTTTAGCCATCCTAATACATGTGCAGTGATATTTAATAGTTTTAAATTTCCTTTTCATCATGGAAAATGATGTTGAACATTTTTTGTACTTGCTTATTTACCATTCATGTATCTTTTTTAGTGCAGTGCCTATTCAAATCTTTGCTACTATTATTTTTAATAGTTTTGTCTTTTAATCTTCATACTAAAGATATGTGATTTAAACACAACTCTTTTAGTATTAATGTATTTTGAATTTTACTGCGTGCTTACTATACCAGTGAATTTTATGCCTTCAGATGCTTTGTGTTAAGAATTAACATTTTTTTCTTTCAGCTTGAAAAACTCCCATTAGCATTTCTTGTAAGACAGGTCTGGTGGTGATGAATTCCCTCAGCTTTTGTTTGTCTGGGGAAGTCATGGCTCTCCTTCATTTCTGGAGGAGAGGTTTCTTGGATACAATATTCTTGATTGGCAGTTTTTTTCCTTCAATATTTTGAATGTATCATCTCACTGTCTCTTGGCCTGTAAGGTCTTCATTAAGAGATCCACTGCTAGCCTTACTGAAACTCACTTATATGTGATTTGCTTCTTTTGCTGCTTTCAGGATCCTTTCTTTGTCCTTGATTTTTAACAATTTGGTCATAATATGTCTTGGTGTAATCTTGTTTGAACTGAATCTGATTAGAGACTTTTGACGTTCTTGTACCTGGATATTTATATCCTTTTCCAATTTTGGAAAAATTTTCTGCTATTATTTTTTTAACTAAGCTTTCTACTCTTGTCTTTTTCTTCCGTTTCATAAATCCTGTTGGCTTTATTGATTCCCTTTTATTATTTTTTATTTTTTCTTCTCTGACTATATGTTATCAAATAACTTATCTTCAAGTTCAGATTCTTTCTTCTGCTTGATCAGTTGTAATTTAATTCATTACATTTTTCAGGTCTAGAATTTCTGATTGATTTTCAAAATAATTTCAATCTGTCTGTTGAATTTCTCATTTTGTTCATTCATTGTTTCCCTGATTTAAATGCGTTATTTATCTGTATTTTCTTGAAGTTAGATGAGCTTCCTTAATACAATTGTTTTGAATTATTCGTCTGGGAGTTTGTATATCCGGATTTCTTTAGTGTCAGCTACTGGGTGCTTGTTGTGTTCTTTTGGTGGTGTTTTGTCCCTTAGTTGTTCTTGTTTTTTACTGCCTTACCTTCATGTCTGCCCATATGAAGAAGTAGGGACTTATTTTAGTCTGTGCAGAACTGGCTTTGTCTGGGAAAGTTGTTCACATCCAGAGATTATGGGCAGGTCATCTTGTGTCATGTGAGAGTATGCTTGCTGCAGGAGTCCTTGGGCAGGTTGGCCTGGTGCTTGGATCAGCAGGTAGGCTGACCTGGTACCTGGGTCCTCAGGGCTGGGCCTTAAGCTGAAGCCTTGATCTACTGAGTGGACTTGTTGATTGGGTCTGTGAAGATGGTCCTGGGGCCTGGAGCCATGATGGTGGGCCTGGATACTGGATCTTTGGGGGTTTTCCTGAGGCTTGGGTGCACAGGGGTTCACCTGATGCTGGGGTAGGCCTAGAGTCTGAGTCTGCAAGGGCTGGCCAGGTGCTAGGATGGGCCTGGTGCCTGAGTCCACAGGAGATCTGCTGACACTGGAGTGGCCCTGGTACCTGGGAACTCTGAGACAGGCCTGGAGCCTGAGTCCTTGGGAGCTGGCATGGCACTGGAGCAGACCTGGAGCTTGAATTCAAGGAGGTAGGTCTGGCTTTTGCGTCCATAGGGTCTGGCCTGAAGCCTGGGTCTGTAAGGGTGGTCAGTGAGCCTCAGTTCATGGAATCTGGCCTGGTACCAGGGTCTGCCAGGGTGGGCCTGGCACCTGAGTCTGGCAGGGCATACCTTGAGCTTGGGTGCTCTGGAGCCAGAGGCTATGGAGACTGGCCTTAAGCCTGAGACCTGTCTGGTGCTGGGTCTGATATGAAACCTAGGTCCACAAGGGCTGCTCTGGGGCCTCGGATTGTAGGCACTGTCTGATGCCTGGAGCCACGGGGGCTGACCTGGAACCTGAGGCCATAGAGACTGGCCTACAGCCTATGTCTGTTGGTGCTGGCCTAGAAGCTTTCTGTGAAGACTGCCATGGGTCATGGGTCCTTGGAGACTGGCCTAGGACCTGGATACATAAGGGCATTCCTAGAGCCTGAGTCCATGGAGACCCATACAGTGCTAGGATCTACTGTGACAGACCTAGACTTTGCATCTTCTGGTCCTGGCCTGGACACTGGATCTGCTAGAATGTGAACCCACATAAGCTAATCTAAAGGCTGGGGCTGCAGGAGCCAGTCTGGTACTAGGCTGACCTGAAGCCTGTGTCTGCAGGTACCTGCCTGGTGTTTGAGGCCAGAGTTGCCAACATGTTGCCATGGTAGGCCTGAAGTCTGAGGCTGCAAGGACTGGCTTGGTGCTGTGCGGACCTGGATCCTGTATCTGCAAGAGCCAGCCAAGGTTCTGGGTCCATGGGTGCTGGCCTGTGCTAGAGTGGGCTTGAAACCTGGGGCTATGGAAGCTAGCCTAGCCCTGGAACAATCCTGGAGCCTGATTATGTGGCCTGGTGCTTGGCCGAGCCCAAAGCCTAGGGCCTACCTGTTGCTGGGACTAGTCTAGAGCATGAAATGACTGGGGTTGGCTTGGCACTGAGTTTGGTCCAGAAACCACTTCTGCCAGGAAAGCCCGAAGCCTGTGGCTACGAGTTCCTGCCTGGCAATGGGAAGGGCTTGCAGGCTCAGTCCATGGTACCTGCCTGATGACTAGTACTTTGGGGTTGGCCTACTGCTGGGGCAGGCCTAAAGCCTGTGGCTGTGAGGGTCATCTGGGTACTGGAGGTGATCCAGAACCTGGGGCCACTGGGTTCAGCCTGGAGGAAGGGCAGCCAGGGACCTGAGGCCACTGGGGCTGGTCTGGTGCTGAGGGAAGTCTGGAGCCTGGGGCTGCTGAGGTTGGCCTGGTGGTGGGCTGTCCTGGAGACTGAGTCTACTGGGTAGGCTAAGAACCTGGGGCCATTGGATCTAGCCCTGTGTCGAAAAGGGCCTGAAGGCTCAGTCTGAGAGTACCAGCCTGAAGTCTGAGTCTGTGGGAACCTGCCTGACATTGGGTTTTACTGTAGCAGGCCCAGTTTTGGGATTCAGACAAAATCGTGTGCTCAGTTCCTTCTCTTTCCCCAACATGAAGGTTGTTTCTCCATGCTGTGCTGTCTGCTGTTGGGGAAGGGGTAATGTAAAATTATTTTTTCTACCCTCTTCAATGCATCTTTTCTTATTTCAGTGCTATATCCAGGTGCTATAATCTCTCACCTTGTTTCCTTAGCTCTTATGAAGGTATTATCATGCATCAATAGTTGTTCAAATTGATGTTTCTGAAAGGGGTCAAGCATCGTTGAGTCCTGTTCTGCCATCTTGCTGATGTTCATCTCCTGTTTTCCCCATTTTTTAATTGGGTCGTTTGATTTCTTATTATTGAGTTTTTGATGTTCTTTATATATTTTTGATATAAGTAATTTATTGGATATATCACTTGTAAATATTTCTTCCCAATGTGTGCCTTATCTTTTCATTCTCTTAAAGTGTCTTTTACACATCAAGTTTTAAAATTTTCAACAAAGTTCAATCTGTTCTTTTTTAATTTCATGGACCTTGATACTAGTATCATATCTGAAATTTCATTGCTAATGTCTAAGTTAAGCATATTTACTGTTATATTTTCTTCTAAAATTTTTATAGTTTTATAATTTACAATGAGTTCTATGATCAATTATGAGTTAATTTTTGCATAAGTTGTTAATTTCATTTTTTGTTACATATGAATGTCCAATTGTCCAGTTGTTCCAGTACAATTTGTTGAAAAGATTATCTTTGTTTTTTCATTAAATTTGTTTAAAACTTGTCAATATTAGTCAATGTTATATATTAGGGTCCATTTCTGGGCTCTCTATTCTGTTCCTTTGATCTATGTGTCTATGCCAATGAAAAACTGGCTTGATTACTGTAGCCTTATAAAAAGTCTTGGGATCAGGTAATGTGAGTCCTCCAACTTTGTTCATCTTTTTCAAAGAAATTTTTTGCTAGTTCCTTATGTTCCTTTTTCCTTTCCATATACATTATAGAATAAACTTTTCAATGTCTACAAAATTGCTTTCTTGAATTTTGATTGAGATTACATTACATCTATAGATAAAGTTGGGGAGAATTTACATTTTAAAAATAGTGAGTCTTCAAATTAGTCAGCATAGTATGTCTCATTCATTTATATCTTCTTTTATTTCTCTCATCTTTGTTTTGTACTTTCTGCATACAGATTTTGCATATATTTTATTATATTTATACTTAAGTTCTTCATTATTTGGTGCTATTGTAAATGGGGTTGATTTTAAATTTCAGATTCCAATTGTTTATTGATAGTATATAGGAACACAATTGACTTTTGCAGGTTAATCTGGTATTTTGGATCTTTGCCAAACTTATAAATTTCAGCAGCACTTTTTGTAGACATTGGTATTTTCACATAAAAATTAGTTTATCAGAGAACAAATATAATTTTATTTATTTCCACATTGCCTGTCTTTTATTTATTTTTCATGACTCGTATCGTTAGCTAGGAATTCCAGTACGAAGCTGAAGAGGAGTTGTTAGTGAGACCATCCTTGTCTGAACTATAAATCATACAAGGAAAACATTATGTCTCACCATTAATATATCAGCTGTAGATTTTGTAGAGATTGCTTTTATCAGATTGAGGAAGTTATCTTCTATTTCTAGTTTACAAAGAATTTTTATAATGAATGGGTATTGAATTTTCTCAAAAGATTTTCTTCTGCATCTGCTGATGTGATTATATGTGTTTTTAAAAATTTAGTCATTAGTTTTCCATAATGGTTGAACTAGTTTACAATCCCACCAACAGTGTAAAAGTGTTCCTATTTCTCCACATCCTCTCCAGCACCTGTTGTTTCCTGACTTTTTAATGATCGCCATTCTAACTGGTGTGAGATGGTATCTCATTGTGGTTTTGATTTGCATTTCTCTGATGGCCAGTGGCGATTCCTCAAGGATCTAGAACTAGATGTACCATATGACCCAGCCATCCCATTACTGAGTATATACCCAAAGGATTATAAATTATGCTGCTATAAAGACACATGCACACGTATGTTTACTGCAGCACTATTCACAATAGCAAAGACTTGGAATCAACCCAAATGTCCATCAGTGACAGATTGGATTAAGAAAATGTGGCACATATACAACATGGAATACTATGCAGCCATCAAAAAGGATGAGTTTGCGTCCTTTGTAGGGACATGGATGCAGCTGGAAACCATCATTCTTAGCAATCTATCACAAGAACAGAAAACCAAACACCGCATGTTCTCACTCATAGGTGGGAACTGAACAATGAGATCACTTGGACTCAGGAAGGGGAACATCACACACAGGGGCCTGTCATGGGGAGGGGGGAGGGGGGAGGGATTGCATTGGGAGTTATACCTGATGTAAATGACAAGTTGATGGGTGCAGCACACCAACATGGCACAAGTATACATATGTAACAAACCTGCACGTTATGCACATGTACCCTACAACTTAAAGTATACTAATAATAAATAAATTTAAAAAAAATTTAGTCATTAGTATGGTGAATTACATTGATTGATTTTTTACTATTTAATCCACTTGGATTACTGGGATAAACCTGCTTGGTGATGATATTTTACTCTTTATTATATATTGATGAATTCTTTTTGCTAATATTTTGTTAAGGATTTTTATGACTGTATTTATAAGAGATATTGATCAATAGTTTACTTATAATGTTTTTGTATGGTTTAATATTAGGCTAATGCTGGCCTCATAAAACATGTTGAGAGGTGTTCTCTCCTTTTCTGTTTTCTGGGAGAAAATGTGGAGAATTGATGTTGGGTTTTTTTCAAGTTTTGGTAAAACTCACCAGTGAAACCATCTGGGTCTGAAATAGCTTTTTTTTGGAAGGTTTTTAATTTTGTTTGTTTGTTTTTACTATAAATTCAATTTAATATGTCCAGGGATGTTCAGATTATCTCTTTCTCTTCTTTAGTAAGTTTTTTATTTATTATTATTATACTTTAAGTTCTAGGGTACATGTGCATAACTTGCAGGTTTGTTACATATGTATACTTGTGCCATGTTGGTGTGTGGCACCCATCAACTCGTCAGCACCCATCAACTCGTCATTTACATCAGGTATAACTCCCAATGCAATCCTTCTCCCCTCCCCCCTCCCCATGATAGGCCCCGGTGTGCGATGTCCCACTTCCCGAGTCCAAGTGATCTCATTGTTCAGTTCCCACCTATGAGTGAGAACATGCGGTGTTTGGTTTTCTGTTCTTGTGATAGTTTGCTAAGAATGATGATTTCCAGCTGCATCCATGTCCCTACAAAGGACACAAACTCATCCTTTTTTATGGCTGCATAGTATTCCATGGTGTATATGTGCCATATTTTCTTAATCCAGTCTGTCACTGACGGACATTTGGGTTGATTCCAAGTCTTTGCTATTGTGAATAGTGCTGCAATAAACATACGTGTGCATGTGTCTTTATAGCAGCATGATTTATAATCCTTTGGGTATATACCCAGTAATGGGATGGCTGGATCATATGGTACTTCTAGTTCTAGATCCTTGAGGAATCGCCATACTGTTTTCCATAATGGTTGAACTAGTTTACACTCCCACCAAAAGTGTAAAAGTGTTCCTATTTCTCCACATCCTCTCCAGCACCTGTTGTTCCCTGACTTTTTAATGATCGCCATTCTATCTGGTGTGAGATGGTATCTCATTGTGGTTTTGATTTGCATTTCTCTGATGGCCAGTGATGATGAGCATTTTTTCATGTGTCTGTTGGCTGTATGAATGTCTTCTTTTGAGAAATGTCTGTTCATATTCCTTGCCCACTTTTTGATGGGGTTGTTTGTTTTTGTAAATTTGTTTGAGTTCTTCATAGGTTCTGGATATTAGCCCTTTGTCAGATGAGTAGATTGCAAAAATTTTCTCCCACTCTGTAGGTTGCCTGTTCACTCTGATGGTAGTTTCTTTTGCTGTGCAGAAGCTTTTTAGTTTAATGAGATCCCATTTGTCAATTTTGGCTTTTGCTGCTGTTGCTTTTGGTGTTTTAGACATGAAGTCTTTGCCCATGCCTATGTCCTGAATGGTACTACCTAGGTTTTCCTCTAGGGTTTTTATGGTATTACGTCTAACATTTAAGTCTCTAATCCATCTTGAATTAATTTTCGAATAAGGAGTAAGGAAAGGATCCAGTTTCAGCTTTCTACTTATGGCTAGCCAATTTTCCCAGCACCATTTATTAAATAGGGAATCCTTTCCCCATTTCTTGTTTCTCTCAGGCTGTAGACGTGTGGTATTATTTCTGAGGACTCTGTTCTGTTCCATTGGTCTATATCTCTGTTTTGGTACCAGTACCATGCTGTTTTGGTTACTGTAGCCTGGGAGTATAGTTTGAAGTCAGGTAGCGTGATGCCTCCAGCTTTCTCCTTTTGACTTAGGATTGTCTTGGAGATGCGGGCTCTTTTTTGGTTTCACATGAACTTTAAAGCAGTTTTTTCCAATTCTGTGAAGAAACTCATTGGTAGCTTGATGGGGATGGCATTGAATCTATAAATAACCTTCGGCAGTATGGCCATTTTCATGATATTGATTCTTCCTATCCATGAGCATGGTATGTTCTTCCATTTTTTTGTGTCCTCTTTTATTTCACTGAGCAGTGGTTTGTAGTTCTCCTTGAAGAGGTCCTTTACATCCCTTGTAAGTTGGATTCCTAGGTATTTTATTCTCTTTGAAGCGATTGTGAATGGAAGTTCATTCATGATTTGGCTCTCTGTTTGTCTGTTACTGGTGTATAAGAATGCTTGTGATTTTTGTACATTAATTTTGTATCCTGAGACTTTGCTGAAGTTGCTTATCAGCTTAAGGAGATTTTGGGCTGAGACAATGGGGTTTTCTAAATATACAATCATGTCATCTGCAAACAGGGACAATTTGACTTCTTCTTTTCCTAACTGAATACCCTTGATTTCTTGCTCTTGCCTGATTGCCCTAGGCAGCACATCCAACACTATGTTGACTAGGAGTGGTGAGAGAGGGCATCCCTGTCTTGTGCCAGTTTTCAAAGGGAATTTTTCCAGTATTTGCCCATTCAGTATGATATTGGCTGTGGGTTTGTCATAAATAGCTCTTATGATTTTGAGACACGTTCCATCAATACCGAATTTATTGAGCGTTTTTAGCATGGAGGGCTGTTGAATTTTGTCAAAGACCTTTTCTGCATGTATTGAGATAATCATGTGGTTCTTGTCTTTGGTTCTGTTTATATGCTGGATTATGTTTATTGATTTGCAAATGTCGAACCAGCCTTGCATCCCAGGGATGAAGCCCACTTGATCATGGTGGATAAGCTTTCTGATGTGCTGCTGGATCCAGTTTGCCAGTATTTTATTGAGGATTTTTGCATCGATGTTCATCAGGGATATTGGTCTAAAATTCTCTTTTTTTGTTGTGTCTCTGCCAGGCTTTGGTATCACGATGATGCTGGCCTCATAAAATGAGTTAGGGAGGATTCCCTCTTTTTCTATTGATTGGAATAGTTTCAGAAGGAATGGTACCAGCTCCTCCTTGTACCTCTGGTAGAATTCAGCTGTGAATCCCTCTGGTCCTGGACTTTTTTTCATTGGTAGGCTATTAATTATTGCCTCAATTTCAGAGCCTGCTCTTGGTCTATTCAGGGATTCAACTTCTTCCTGGTTTAGTCTTGGAAGAGTGTAAGTGTCCAGGAAATTATCCATTTCTTCTAGATTTTCTAGGTTATTTGCGTAGAGGTGTTTATAGTATTCAGTGATGGTAGTTTGTATTTCTGTGGGGTCGGTGGTGATATCCCCTTTATCATGTTTGTTTTTTGTTTTTTTTTTATTGAAACAATAAGGTTATCTTTATTGTTCTATTTTTTTCTATTTCTTTTTTTTTATTATTATACTTTGAGTTCTAGGGTACATGTGCATAATGTGCAGGTTTGTTACATATGTATACTTGTGCCATGTTGGTGTGCTGCAGCCATCAACTCATCAGCACCCATCAACTCGTCATTTACATCAGGTATAACTCCCAATGCAATCCCTCCCCCCTCCCCCCTCCCCAAGATAGGCCCCGGTGTGTGATGTTCCCCTTCCCCAGTCAGGACCCTCAGCTGTAGGTCTTTTGGAGATTGCTTGAGGTCCACTCCAGACCCTGTTTGGCTGGGTATCAGCCACAGAGCCTGCAGAAGAGAGAATATTGCTGAACAGCAAGTGTACCTGTCTGATTCTTGCTTTGGAAGCTTCCTCTCAGGGGTGTACTCCAGTCTGTGAGGTGGGGGGTGTCAGACTGCCCCTAGTGGAGGATGTCTCCCAGTTAGGCTACTCAGGGGTCAGGGACCCAGTTGAACAGGCAGTCTGTCCCTTCTCAGATCTCAACCTCCGTGTTGGGAGATCCACTGCTCTCTTCAAAGCTGTCAGACAGAGTCGTTTGGGTCTGCAGAGGTTTCTGCTGCTTTTGTTGTTGTTTAGTTGTGCCCTGTCCCCAGAGGTGGAGTCTACAGAGACAGGCAGGTTTCCTTGAGCTGCTGTGAGCTCTACCCAGTTCGAGCATCCCAGTGGCTTTGTTTACCTACTTAAGCCTCAGCAATAGCGGGCTCCCCTTCCCCAGCCTCGCTCCTGCCTTGTGCTTAGATCGCAGACTGCTGTGCTAGCAATGAGGGAGGCTCCGTGGGCATGGGACCCTCCCAGCCAGGTGTGGGATACAATCTCCTGGTGTGCCCGTTTGCTTAAAGCGCAGTATTGGGGTGGGAGTTACCCGATTTTCCAGGTGTTGTGTGTCCTGTTCCCCTGGCTAGGAAAAGTGATTCCCTTCCCCCTTGCGCTTCCCAGGTGAGGCGATGCCTCGCCCTGCTTCAGCTCTCTCTGGTCGGGCTGCAGCAGCTGACCAGCACCGATTGTCCGGCACTCCGTAGTGAGTTGAACCCAGTACCTCAGTTGAAAATGCAGAAATCACCGGTCTTCTGTGTAGCTGGTGCTGGGAGTTGGAGACTGGAGCTGTTCCTATTCGGCCGTCTTGCTGCGCCCTCCTTTAGTAAGTTTTGGTAGTAAGTGTTTTTTTTCTCTGAGGAATTGGTTTAATTCACCAAAAATTTAAAATTGAATGACCAAACTTGTTCATTGTTTTTCCTTATCATCTGTTTAACAGCTGTGTGATCAGTAATCATTTCCTTACTTTTATTCGTGATATTGGTAATAAGTGTTTTCCTCTCTCATTCTCTTTGGTTTCAATAATCAACTTTTGCTTTCATTGATTTTCTTTATTGTTTTCCCGTTTGCAATTTCATTGATATCTACTCTATTTTTTTTTTTTATTATTTTCTCCCTTCTGTTTAAGTTAAATTTTCTCTTCTTTCTGTACTAGGGTGTGGTCTTAATAAACAGATTTTAGGTATATTTTTTCTTTTCCAACATATACTTTCAGTGCTATACAGTTTCTCTTCTTTTAAAGGCAACAGTCAAATTGAATTGGAGCCCACTTTAATTGAATATGACCTCATATTAACATGATTGCATCCACAAAGACTCTATTTGCAAATAAGGTCACATCTATCCATAGGTACTAGAGGTAAGAACATCAGATATCTTTTGGGGCGACACAATTCAATCCATAACGATTTTGTGATGAGAATTTACTCCAACTCTTTTTTTTTTTTTTTTTTTAATTTATTTATTATTATTATACTTTAAGTTGTAGGGTACATGTGCATAACGTGCAGGTTTGTTACATATGTATACTTGTGCCATGATGCTGTGCTGCACCCATCAACTCGTCATTTACATCAGGTATAACTCCCAATGCAATCCCTCCCCCCTCCCCCCTCCCCATGATAGGCCCCGGTGTGTGATGTTCCCCTTCCTGAGTCCGAGTGATCTCATTGTTCAGTTCCCACCTATGAGTGAGAACATGCGGTGTTTGGTTTTCTGTTCTTGTGATAGTTTGCTAAGAATGATGGATTCCAGCTGCATCCAAGTCCCTACAAAGGACTCAAACTCATCCTTTTTTATGGCTGCATAGTATTCCATGGTGTATATGTGCCACATTTTCTTAATCCAATCTGTCACTGATGGACATTTGGGTTGATTCCAAGTCTTTGCTATTGTGAATAGTGCTGCAATAAACATACGTGTGCATGTGTCTTTATAGCAGCATAATTTATAATCCTTTGGGTATATACCCAGTAATGGGATGGCTGGGTCATATGGTACATCTAGTTCTAGATCCTTGAGGAATCGCCATACTGTTTTCCATAATGGTTGAACTAGTTTACAATCCCACCAACAGTGTAAAAGTGTTCCTATTTCTCCACATCCTCTCCAGCACCTGTTGTTTCCTGACTTTTTAATGATTGCCATTCTAACTGGTGTGAGATGGTATCTCATTGTGGTTTTGATTTGCATTTCTCTGATGGCCAGTGATGATGAGCATTTTTTCATGTGTCTGTTGGCTGTATGAATGTCTTCTTCTGAGAAATGTCTGTTCATATCCTTTGCCCACTTTTTGATGCGGTTGTTTGTTTTTTTCTTGTAAATTTGTTTGAGTTCCTTGTAGGTTCTGGATATTAGCCCTTTGTCAGATGAGTAGATTGCAAAAATTTTCTCCCATTCTGTAGGTTGCCTGTTCACTCTGATGGTAGTTTCTTTTGCTGTGCAGAAGCTCTTTAGTTTAATGAGATCCCATTTGTCAATTTTGGCTTTTGTTTCCGTTGCTTTTGGTGTTTTAGACATGAAGTCTTTGCCCATGCCTATGTCCTGAATGGTACTACCTAGGTTTTCCTCTAGGATTTTTATGGTATTAGGTCTAACATTTAAGTCTCTAATCCATCTTGAATTAATTTTCGTATAAGGAGTAAGGAAAGGATCCAGTTTCAGCTTTCTACTTATGGCTAGCCAATTTTCCCAGCACCATTTATTAAATAGGGAATCCTTTCCCCATTTCTTGTTTCTCTCAGGTTTGTCAAAGATCAAATGGCTGTAGATGTGTGGTATTATTTCTGAGGACTCTGTTCTGTTCCATTGGTCTATATCTCTGTTTTGGTACCAGTACCATGCTGTTTTGGTTACTGTAGCCTTGTAGTATAGTTTGAAGTCAGGTAGCGTGATGCCTCCAGCTTTGTTCTTTTGACTTAGGATTGTCTTGGAGATGCGGGCTCTTTTTTGGTTCCATATGAACTTTAAAGCAGTTTTTTCCAATTCTGTGAAGAAACTCATTGGTAGCTTGATGGGGATGGCATTGAATCTATAAATTACCTTGGGCAGTATGGCCATTTTCACGATATTGATTCTTCCTATCCATGAGCATGGTATGTTCTTCCATTTGTTTGTGTCCTCTTTTATTTCACTGAGCAGTGGTTTGTAGTTCTCCTTGAAGAGGTCCTTTACATCCCTTGTAAGTTGGATTCCTAGGTATTTTATTCTCTTTGAAGCAATTGTGAATGGAAGTTCATTCCTGATTTGGCTCTCTGTTTGTCTGTTACTGGTGTATAAGAATGCTTGTGATTTTTGCACATTAATTTTGTATCCTGAGACTTTGCTGAAGTTGCTTATCAGCTTAAGGAGATTTTGGGCTGAGACAATGGGGTTTTCTAAATATACAATCATGTCATCTGCAAACAGGGACAATTTGACTTCTTCTTTTCCTAACTGAATACCCTTGATTTCTTGCTCTTGCCTGATTGCCCTAGCCAGAACTTCCAACACTATGTTGAATAGGAGTGGTGAGAGAGGGCATCCCTGTCTTGTGCCAGTTTTCAAAGGGAATTTTTCCAGTTTTTGCCCATTCAGTATGATATTGGCTGTGGGTTTGTCATAAATAGCTCTTATTATTTTGAGGTACGTTCCATCAATACCGAATTTATTGAGCGTTTTTAGCATGAAGGGCTGTTGAATTTTGTCAAAAGCCTTTTCTGCATCAATTGAGATAATCATGTGGTTCTTGTCTTTGGTTCTGTTTATATGCTGGATTATGTTTATTGATTTGCGAATGTTGAACCAGCCTTGCATCCCAGGGATGAAGCCCACTTGATCATGGTGGATAAGCTTAAAAATATGGAACGCTTCACGAATTTGCGTGTCATCCTTGCGCAGGGGCCATGCTAATCTTCTCTGTATCGTTCCAATTTTAGTATATGTGCTGCCGAAGCGAGCACTCCAACTCTTAATCTTGTTTCTTTATAGGTAAGTTGTTCATTTTCTCTGGTTGCCTTCAAGATTTTCCCTTTGTCTTTGTTTTTCAGGAGTTATATTTTGATATGCCTAGGAATGTGTGAGTGTGTGTTTTTATTTGGTTTTTATTTATTTGGTTTTATTTTATTTTTATTTTACTCTGTTTGTTGTTCTCCCAGCTTCTTGGATCTTTGCTTTCATGTCGATCACTAATACTGGAAAAATACACCCATTGTTTTTTCAAATATTTTCTCTGTATTATTTTTATTTCTGTGATTTCAATTACTTACGTGTTACATCATTTGCTATTACCCCACATCTCCTAGATTTTCTGTTCTGTTTTTTACACTCTTTGTGTAATTTCTATAGTTCTATTTTCAAGTTCACTAATTTATCCCTTTGCTCTGTAAATCAGTGATGATCCTCTAAAAGACATTTTTCATATTTGTTGTCATGTTTCTTATTTCTACTATTTTTCTTGGTTTCACATTTATGATTTCAATCTCTTTACTGAAATCACCTATCTACTCTTGCATGTGCTCTACCTTTTCTATTAGAGCTTTTAACATATTAATCATGGTTATTTTAAATTCCCCATATGATAGCTCCAACATATGTATCATTGCTGAGTTTGGTTCTGATTACTTGTTTGTCTCATCAGACTGTGTTTTTTTTTTTTTTTTTTTTCTGTTTTGTTTTGTCTTGCCTTTTGTCATCCTTTGTAAATTTTTGCTGAAATCCTGAAGTCTCATTTAGGGCAGTAGACATGAGGTAAATAGGCCTTTAATATGGGTGTTTATGTTAAAATACCCAGGAATTGTACTGTGTTTGCTATAGTTGAAATTTTATTGTTGTTGTGGCAGAGGTTTTATATTTCTCTACTGGAATTGTTTTTGTCTGTCACATCGCTTTTTGGTTTTCTCTTTGTCTTGCTCAGAAGACAGTCTCCCTCTTGCAGCTCTCCCAGTTGTAATCCATTGTTATTATGACTCTTCTTTCTTTCTTTCTTTCTTTCTTTCTTTCTTTCTTTCTTTCTTTCTTTCTTTCTTTCTTTCTTTCTTTCTTTCTTTCTTTCTTTCTTTTCACCTTGGAGATAGAGACATAATGTTCTTATTATGTCTCAGTCTTTGGAGTACACAGCAGGCCTGTCTCTCAGGGTGGGGCCCTTACAGGCTTTTCTATCACTCTTGGATGGCTAGAGCTTTCACCATCCTCACTGAATTCCCCGAGCTGCCGTGGATATCAACCGAATGTTCTGTCTTCAACTTGAGGACCTTCCTTTTGCAGATTAAGACTTTTATGGTTTTTTTTGACATAGGTGAGATTGTGGATGTGGATCTGAGCATTTCTCCAGCTGCCGTGGTATTTCACTAATGCCCCCAGTGATATTCTGCACCCTGCTAATTAGGAATTTTTTTTCTATAAGGTAAAAGGGTCTGAGAAGATATCCCAGTGACTTGCTGTTCCATTGCCCCAATCATCACTATGGGAGAGGGAGGTAATTTTTCTAGGTTATTCTTTATTCTCACTTTGAGAGCCTAGTGGAGTTCCTTTAAAAGCCTGCATAAGAGTGGTATCCCCCTCTATAAGTGTGGCCTCCAGGAATTCACACTTTCTAGCTA